>NC_058523.1:302585025-303293025 GCF_904849725.1 Hordeum vulgare subsp. vulgare
TGGCCAAGAAGATGAACGGAAGAAAAAGGATGGTTAGGGGAGCTTTTGTTTTTTTGCACTTGCTGCAATGGTAGTCATTGTTCGAGCTTTAATAATGAAGAGAAGACCCTACGTATTACATATGGCCCAATGCATGAAAGAGATCGAACCGGATTTGATTATCTGAACGGTTTTTTTTGGCAAAGCAATGTGTTGTGCAAAACATGTTAAGGTTTGAAAGAGTTGCGTTCTTTCGCTTGTGTGACATACTGAGGCATCATAAGTTGCTAGAATATAGTCCACATCTTAGCATGGATCAACAATTAGCAATGTTTTTGCATACAATTGGGCATAACCTTCGCAATAGGGTTATTTCAGCCAACTTTTGTAGATCATACGGCACAACCAGCATCTATTTTAGAAAGGTTCTTCATGCCATAGGCGAGCTTCGTAATGTTTATATAAGGCCACCATCATTGGAGATCCCCACCAAAAATGCTGGAAATCGTCAATTTGATCCATATTTTAAGGTAAGTTCACAAACTACTTATCATCTATCTAGATTATATGATATGGCATTTAATACTTGTCACTATATAGGATCGTATTGGAGATATCTACGTGTTACCAAAGATGTGGAGCATTCTTTTCGGGTAAGAAGGCCTTCACCAATTCCATGACGAAAACCATGCTGGGTTTTTTGGCTGGTCTTGTTGCTGATGGGAAGAGGACTTCAAGTGGATTCAGGGATGTGCATCATAGACAATGTGCTGCTATTTTTAACGAGCAATTCAACCTTTCTGTCACTGGAAATCAAGTCAAAAACCATATCAAGAAGTGGAGGAAGATTTAGGGAAGGGTAGTCAACTTGAAGAATTTGAGTGGAGCTCTATGGGATGAAGATACTTGCACAACTAGGCTCGGCGAGGAGCATTATGTAGGCCATTGTATGGTATGCTTATCAACCCACAAATCTAATGTCATTTTATGTTTGCATTATGCTAATCATTTTGAACGCCGTTTGTAACCCACAAAGTTGATGCCCCTTCTTGAATACCCAATTGAATACTATCATGCCTTGGATTCCATTCATGGGACAATTGGGGCTAAGGGGTTGGATGCTAGGTCTAGCAATGACCTTCTTTCTACTGATATCAAAGACGAGGAGAATGGTTAGGTGAACACGCCCCCAAATGTTGGTGAGTCTTCTCACCCCAAAGCACCACCCAAAAATAAGGCTAAGGTAAATCACGTTAAAGATGATCCACAAGTTATCACTCTCAAAGATGGGTTTAAACTTGTGACTAAAGCGCTTGTGAAGTCTAGTGTAGATGATGATGATATACCCGATGACCTCTGGAATGTAGTCTCCGTATTACCAGATTTTGATAAAGAGCATCTAGCCCACTACTATGCTCATCTTGTGGACAACCCCAAGGCGGCAAGAGCCTTCATGAAACTAACCCAAATCAACAAGTCTGTTCAGGTGAGTAGGTATGTGAAGAACTTCTAAATTCGATATGGTTGTATGGTTGACAAGTATGTGAACTTAACATATGACTCTTGTGCACTTTGGCCGCTTTTGAAAATGTATGTGAACTTTGGCTGCTTTGGCTTACATGTATGACTATTGCACTTTGATGCTTTCGAGAATTTCGTATGTCAACTATATGGTCGTATGTGCACCTTGTTGAAGATAATGTTATATGTGTTGTTGTTTATGTGTTATAAGCTTATCAATATATATTGTTATGTTGTCTTTCTTCAAATTACAAACAAAATGCTACCAAATTTTTGAATTTTATGTCGTTTCATTTTTCATTACGTGCTTTCAACCAAACACCGGAACGAAACCGACCCCGTTCTACTCTTTTCTTGCTACTAAACACAGAAATGGAATAAACACTTTCTTCTACCATTCATTTCATGACAGTTGATCCCCCGACCAAACACACCCTAACAAACTCACTAGCAGACTGATGCTGCTTCTTGTTCAAGTGGTGGTCCACAACCACATCTTTATTTTGGTCTTTGTGTTATTCACCCAATGCATTTGTCATTTGCAAAAAAATATTATTCAAAAAGGCTATTGAGAACTCCTTTCACCCGCAACCATATGCTTGTTCTTGTCCAAACTTAGCATAGTTTAAATCATGGATCAAGGATCACGGATGAACAATTTGACAAATATGACTTGATCCAATAGTTTGGCAAAAGTGAAATGGCAAAATCTAAAGTGGCATAAGGAAAATGGCCAAAAGCGTGGCAAAAACAAAACAAAAAACCACATACATTAATTCCTCGGTAAAGAGATGCTACCGTACACATACAATACCACAAGCCAAGGATATATTGTCACCATATCCTTATCAACCGTAAACAGAAAGGGGTCTGTTTTGATGTCACAATTAGTTCACGAATACGGAACTCAAGGGCGCACCAAAAGCCTCACTATCTAAGCAAACACCATATTGTTCAGTGGGTAGTGACAGCAATCTTGAGTAGCGCATTGAGAGAACATTTCACATTTTCACAACAAGCCTGAACCAGAACTCAACAATGTTATGTTGGCGCTCCCAGGAGTCAACACCCCCTCCTACTTCTTTGTTTTGTCATAAACCTCAATATATCTCTTCGGAACACCATGATGGTCAACGAGGTGCTTTGCAAGGTTTTCGATGACTCCGCCTTGAATCAAGACCTCATGTTGCCCCCTTTTACCTGAAATGATGATGTAAATTATAATGCATATTACATATATCGGTTGCACACTATCACTAAACAGGTGGACAAGGGTTGGGTACAAAGCAATAATACCAGGAAGCTCAGCTGTGGCGGTGCTGCAAGCAAATTTCTTTTGTAGTTCGGAAGCCAAGGAGTCGGCATCCAGCAAAAAGCATTCCAATCCAGAGACTCGGGTCATCTTCTTGTTCCCTTGTCTTCTTTCTGTCATGATTTGAACAGTACGTATGGCGCCCTTGCGAATAAGCGCCTCATTTCCTCTAGCTACTCTGATGAATTTGCATACGGTTAATAAATGTTGACCCTAAATCCTTCTTGTGTATCTCACTTGGGTATGTTGAACCCTTCTTGACAGCTCCTTTGTACAGAGCATCACATAATGTAGCATCCAGAATTACTTTGGCCTTATCTGTTTGCTTGACCAAATTTTCCTTCTCCACATACCTTCAATCATATGAAAATAAAATTAGTTCAAATGTAAGAAACTTGCAGTCTTCTCGCTTTACAAAATTAGAACTTGTAGACTACAATAATAAATTTTTGTGCCAGAGACAAACCTGAAAACCACATGGGGTTAACACCTCTGATGCACTGTAACACTTCCCTGTGTCAGCGTTAACAGCCAAAAATATGGGGTTGACATGAGAACTTGACTTGGAAATTTCATCCACTTCCACTTGCTTTGTACTGCTGCCTTCGCCGACAATGTTACCATGCTGTTCAACTGGCTCCTGTACCTTCTTTTGATGTTTGAAGGCCGTGTAGTCTGGATGTTTGCGACTGATACCTACCAAGATGACTTCCTTTTTATGCTTATCCTCTTTTGTTGAGATCTGTAAACATTTTCACGGACAATAGATAATCGTGAGGAATTTAAAAACTGGATTAGTTCCTAACATGGGTAGTATGTACTGATAATTCGTAAATTAAACTTCATTTTTATACGATACCACATTATCACACATCTATGCATCATCATCATGACTCTTTCTAAATCTTACAAGTTCGCAACAGAACTGTATAATATAGTAAGGAAGATTAATAAGCACACGACCTTCAATAACACATGCTCTATTCCAGATGTTAGGATGAGTGTAGCACTTCTGTACCAAGTTCGACAAAACCAGGTGAGCAAAACCTTTCACGAGTTCCAACTGTGCAAGGAGTTTACAACCAAGGAACGGGATACATCAGCTCTACTCGACTAAACATGCTGAAAGACATGGAAGAGGAATAAATCAAACCCTAGTCTCTAAGTTAACTTCTTAGAAATCCTTAGGAACCTTGTCATGTATCTGCTTACTTAAAGGGCTTAAATAGTTACTAATTATCAGATACATGACAACTAGCGAACAATAATGTATTTTCGACTATTTAATAGACTTCTAATTTACCATAAATTATGCTTAAAAGAAAAGCTTTGCCCAACTAGCTTACAAGGCTAGAAGAAGATTTTGATTGCAGCCACTTGGATAGCTTTTTATGTGATGACTTCTTAATATCAAGGGTAACACCTAGAGGTCTGCAAGGGAGTATGTGATTTGACCTACATAGAACAGTAAACAGAAGCTGAACAAGATAATAGTTATGCATCATAAAAAAATTGCAGGTTATAGGAGAGTTGGATATCTTGGTGAAATCATGCTGTCAAATTATCCTTTACTTGATAGAAGTGAGATCAATACCAATATCTATTTTCCCAAAGAAACGCCAATATTTACTTATGTAGATTAGAGTGAAACATGGTTTAGTTGACTATCAAAGACTTGGTAATGAGACTTGGTATAAATCTGTTCAAATAACCCATCTCAATCATATGGCCGGAGGAAAAACAATTAGTGTAACATGAATCAACTCAGAATGGACAGAATAACAAATTGTACATCAATGTGAAATTACTAAATACACATACAACAATATACTTCCTGGGATGGGGAGGTCTTTATCTTTTACGTTCGTGTGTAATGCTTGCAGAAGGCATATGTCCAAGAGATAGTCAATTTCTTCAGTAGACAAATGTTGATGTTCCTTCTCCTCGGTGGTTTTCTCTTGAAGAAAATTTAGCTCGCTCACGCCAGCTGTTAGATCCTCTATGGTTTCACTGTTAATGGCAAGATCTTCAGAATGACACTCCGAGACATCAACAACTGCTTTGTCTTGCTTTGCTTCTGAAGGATCTTCAGAAGAGTAAATATGTTGAGAAGCGGAAGCAAAATTAGGATCTTCAATAACCATGTCATCATAAAATCCTTCATTTGGAACATAACGACCATCAGCAGAAGCCCTGCAATAATATTTAACAATTATTCATAAAAGTGAAGATAAACTCAGGTGTGCATTACTAGCATTGAACTTGCCATAACAAATATTTATAGTAATGTGCAATCCGCAAAGCCTTGCCACGTAATCATGCCTTTAGTGCTTCAGTATTCCTCACGGTTGTTGCCCCAACCTGTGTAGAGCGTGTAACAGAACCAGAAGTTGGACTTGTACATCTTTGGCAAGATTACTTAATAAAAACTGTGAGCCAAACTAGTGCAAGAGACCATGAGAAACTTACAGCAATTGGAGCATGGTTACCAGGGACTTTAATTGACCATGGCTGGCCAGCTTGGAAAGAAGGTAATCCTTCTGGGGGTACGCTGATACCAGGAAACATAAGGTCAGCGCCACCAAGAATGTAGTGTGAAACTTCACCACCCTAAGTGTGAAAACTGGCAACAGATAAGGAACCTTCCAGAGTGCATAAACTGCAACATTTTCACCAATTAAAGAATGCTACAAAGTAGAGCATGAGTAATGCACTTATCTTGAGATATAAAATGCACAACAAGTTGTGATCACATTTGAGGTCAACTCATAACTTTATCAACTTTAATAACTAAAGCACATTAAAGATGGATTCCACACATTGTAGCTTAGCTATCCCAAGCAGAAGCATAATATTTTCACCTATTTGATCAAAACAGAAAATTAGGCCATTCAAAACAATAAATAGAGATATCAAAAGTTCCACTTGCTGAACTAATATGGTCATACTAATTTAGGCCCATGTTGTCTTTGCCTTAGACACATATGCCCTCCTGTATTCTACAAAGTTTGGCTTGGCTTTCAACACCAGTGCATTATTTGTTTCCTTACATCCCTACCATGGTACTCATACAACTCTTCGAAAAAGCAACTTGCCAAATGATAGCACGTCGACAAGAATTACTACGTACCAATTTACCATTCCAGTCACTTTTTCATGCAAGCTAGAGTGTGTAGTTAGTGGTGCATAAAATTTGAACTAATTGAAAACCCTATAAACCAAACAAAGAATTAAATTTGTTAGAAGCGCATGAAATATCACATTAAAGAATCAATTATTATAATAGTTAGAAAACAACAGACTCACGACTGCACTCATTGCTTGAAGCATTAGCATGTGTTAGATTCTCTTCCTAAATTTTGTTTCATACATGCAGAGTCAAAATAAGCACTTCAAAAATTGCAATAGCAAAAAAGACACAACAAAGTGGAAATGAGAAGGGTTGAGATTATTAGATGAAAATAAATGTATTACTCTGAAATCTGGAAATAAAAATAACCTGTTGGAAACAGCTCATGGCCTCTTCCATCAATGTCGAATAGCATTGGGAATTCGCCCTCTATGCCATAAACAAGAGTCCAGTTTGGGTACTTAGCGACTGTTATCTCAACCTATCCACAATGCAATATTTTCACAGTTATTGTTGGGTTCAGTCCCACATTGGTTGTGGGAGGATTCATAACACGACTTATAAGGATGAGGGTGTCCCCTCCAAATAGGCTAGTCTTTTGGGGGGAGAGGGCCCAAGGCGTGTCATAAGTCGGTTGGGCCTGTTGAGGCATGTGGATCGGAAACGCTGGTGTTAGCGGACCCGGGATTGCGTAACAAGTGGTATCAGAGCCCAGGTGCCCGGAATAAATCTCGGTGGACTCACGGGTCGTCGGTCATGGGAGATGGGCTGGAACCCTGGTGTTAGCGGGCCCATGGGTGACCGATGTGTGAGGGGCAGATTGTTGGGTTTAGTCCCACATTGGTTGTGGGAGGATACATAACACGACTTATAAGGATGAGGGTGTCCCCTCCTAATAGGCTAGTCTTTTGGGGGGAGAGGGCCCAAGGCCTCTCATAAGTTGGTGTTGCTCTTCGGTTGTGCCCGGTGAACGCAGGTGCCTGGAACACTGGTGTTAGCGGACCCGGGATTGCGTAACAGTTATGAAGATGTAAATTCAACAAATAATAACTAAGTTTGAATGCAAAGATTTATATACAGTTCACTCTTCCATAAACTGGTAACACTACAAAATACTCCCTCCGTTCCAAAATATAAGACCTTTTAGAGATTTCATTAGAAGACTACATACGAAGCAAAATGAGTGAATCTATACTCTAAAATATGTCTATGTACATCCGTATGTAGTTCATAGTGCAATCTCTAAAAGGTCTTATATTTAGGAACGGAGGGAGCATAAGGTAGATAATAATACACTTGATACTTCACTTGATAAACAATACAGGCTAGTTAGATAGGTGGGTGGGGGTGAATGCTGAAAATTCCCAGCTATCGCATGTAAAATTAGACCAGTCTATTTATTGAAAGTCCTATTATATATCGATGTAATATAACTTGAACCATTTGGCGAGTTACAACCATGTAACATATTTTCAAGACTTAATACCGCATGTTATAGGGTTATACTGTTATTACTCCACATACTGATAAATAAAATTCATTACCTTTGGAGGAAGAATGACGTCCAGATCATCATCAGATGCTTGCGGAAACCTTTGCTTTGCGGTTCTTCTCAGCTTCTTTTTGTCAGCGCCTCACAAACGTTGTAGAGCTTTTGCATCAACATTCTTCTTGAACATGGTTTATGGGTTATCAAACAAGATTCCAAGCTGCAAAAAAAAAACTGCACCAAACAGATCATCAAATGGAATATAGACCGTTAGAGAAATACAGACATACATCAAAAAGTCTTGCTGCATTCAAACTTCTGGAGGGAGTAGAACATAAGGAAACATGTAACAGAATTCCAATTTCGTTGTACCCTATAAATCACAGGATAGGGGGATCGATCTTGTTCTTGAACAAATTACCATAAATCACCGGCCCTAGCCTAATTTACTAAAACAAATCTGAGTCAAATTAGTCTTCTTTTTTTAGATGTAGTCAAATTAGTCTTGCCATCAGCACAAGAGGAGGCAGGGGAAGAAGTAGCGCTATACTTTGCAGGGAAAGCTCGAATCGACGGTGTCGACGGCGGGCTGAGGACGAGGGTGCGCCGCCTTCTCCTCTGGTTCACGCGTCGCGCCTCCACTGTCCTGGTTCACGCGCTTCCCTTCTCACGTTCCCGCCCTTTCCTTCTCGTTCGCGCCCTTGCGCCGCTGGCTTTTGTTGGGTCTGCGTGGTCCTACAGGGAGTGGAGCCACCGATCCCACACCGCGTCGCCTTAGGTTGTCCGTAATGGAAGTATCATAGCTAGTATCATGCATGTCAACTAAGCAATTTTGATGAGGTGGCATTGAATTAAATGAAGAAAAAAAGGGTTGAGTATCATATTATGATACTGTATCATATTAAAAGATGTACTACTATGTGTCTTGCATGGCAATAAATGAACTATCCTATGATACTAACATATGATACTATGCATTACGGGTGTGGTATCATACACTAGTATCATATGCATGATACTAGTATATGATCCTACCATTACAACCAGCCTGAGAGCGGTGGCCTCGTTGCTTTTGTCAGGGAGGAGACGGGTTGTTCTGCAGGAGGCCGGTTTGCTCTGCAGGCGATAGGTTTGATGAACGTGGCATCCGGCAGGTCGATGTGGCGGCTGAGGCAACCGTCCAGATTGGTGCGTTGGCCATGCCCTAATCTCTACTATCTCTAAGGCTAGCCATAGTAGGGTATCATAGCTAGTAACATAGTCTTGGAACTAGCAAACATGGTGATGTGGCAAGTAATTAAAGAAGAAAGAGAGGGTTATAGTAACATAGATAGATATCGTAGCATGTTAAATGCTATGCTACTATGTGTCATGCATGTCAATAAATGAGAACACTTATGATACTAGTTTATGATACTATGCACTACTCCCTCATTTCCGGTTTATAGGGCTCATCTCAAAAATTTCATATTTCCATTATATTACGCTCATTTTGAGTCTATGTGAGTTAAAGTGCTTTGAGTGTCACGCCATATTTAATTCATAAAGTTTAGGGAAAGAAGATGAGTGGCTATGCATGCATCGTTTTCTACATCCACCATGCAAGTTCAATGAAAAAAAGGATGCTACATTTATTGCCTTGGAAATTGAATATGTGAGAAATATTTCATTGGCTAGTTTAAACTAGTGTCCTTCACTCACAATTCACTTTGGTTGATGAGATTTCAGATTTAAGCCCTATAAACCGGAAAGGAGGGAGTATGAAGGTAGTATCATACAATCTATACCTAATAATAAAGCGGCTATTGCTTCCGTCGGAAAACCCATCGCGACATTTTTATAAAAAAGCCCCTGAAATTTTTGTTATTCAACCCGCGCTCCATCATTTATCTGCAACGCAAAAGAAAAAATGATTCGCTACAAAAATTATACCCGCACGCATCGCCTCCTCCCGTCGACCCTGGGCCACCCTGGCCTGTGCCCAGGCCGCTGCCACACCACTCGACGCCGCGGCCGACCTCAACCGCCACCGTTGCCGATCTCAACCCACCCGCCTCCGTGGTCGTACCTCTCCCCGCTCACTGCCCCCGTTGTGGCGCTCGAGTGCATCGCGTCGACCCTGGTCTGGCTTGTGCCCAGGCCGCTGCCACACCACTCGCCGCCGCGGCCGACCTCAACCACCACTGTTGTCGATCTCAACCCACCCGCCTCCGCGGCCATACCTCTGCCCGCTTGCTTCCCCCGTTTTGGCTCCCGAGCACAGCTTCTAGATCAAATCAACGCGACAACTACACGGACTGGGGATGACGCGTCTGCTCAATGCAGAACGGCGGCGGCGCGCGGATAAGGCATGGCGAAGCGAAGTACTTGCAGGTGGAGGCGGGCCTCCATGGCTCACGCGGGGAACTTTGAGGTTATGGCGCGGCAACGGCAACTCCTTATGGCCAGATAGAGGCGCCTAACCCTTGCTCCCCTCATCGTATCCCCTCCTCCCGCAGGAACTCATCATTTGGTGAGATCCCCACCCCATGCCTCCAACCGTGTGCCAAGCACCGGCAAGAAATTTTGTTTTGTGGGGATTTGTTTGCTAATGAATAAATGTATTGAATGTAAGATTGTATTGTTGTAGAGACAGAGAATGGAACACCACCTTCAGTTTGTCATCTGATCCCACATTCTCTACCCCATGAGTGAAATAAGATAACAGTCCATTCATGTCACCCTCTTGGCCGATCATGTGAAGCTTTCTTATGAATTTCTTCAAAGAAAGCAAGATCTTGAGAAACTAGGGGTGTCTCATGATGATTTTCGAAGTGAAAATGATTCTTTGCTTGCTCAATACATTAGTACCGCTCAGGAATAATTCATTCACCATGTTTGAAATGCATCGAATATGAATCTGCTAATTCTTCACCTGAAAGTTCAAATGCTTCTATTGCTACGAATTCTTGAAGTGTATCTGTGGTTACAAATTCCTCACTTGAGGAAACCACAAATGTCACTCACGAAAATGCAGGGTTAAAAGAATTGTATGTGACAGGCATTTACGAAAGCCTCAAAGGGCATCAAACCCTTTGCGATGTTCTCAAAAAGCAGATTTTGAACAGAAACCCTAGGAAAGAGGGTATTGCATTTGAGAGGAAATTGAATGTTGACGGGTCATATTGGAAACCTGAGGAGTATCCCAAAACCCCATGGGTTGCTGGAAAAGGACCTCCTATTGATCCATCTACACAATTAGGCTTTGCATGTGAAACTTCATATTCCTCTGATGAGTCACTTGACTCCAATTATAAATTGTTCAAAAATCAGAATGGTGAAGTATTTTCTAGATATGTTGGAACTAACTGTAGGAATGGACCACCCTTGAGGAAAATGTGGGTTCCCAAAAGCAGCTTGGAAAGTCTTTAGGTGAATCTTCTCATGACACCACCAGTGAAGAACAGGAACCTCAGATGAAATTCCTCAGGTGGACCACAGTCTTCATGAGGATCAAATTCCTCATATGGTCCAAACTCTGCTCATACTTGCACTAATGCTTTTGATATGCAGGGAAACTACAAGGGACATGAATATGTGCACTATTCCTCCAATCACTATATTCATAAGTCCTCGAAGAATTTATCTGCTTATTCATTTGAGTACTCTAACCCCCCAACTGTCAAACGAAGTGCACTAGCTTCAATGCATTAATTCTCTTATGGTGCTCGCAGGATGATGAACTCTTTGCCACCCCTTCATATGTGGGTGGTGAAGAATATGATAATCACTTCGGCACGTCGGGTCTCTAGATTAATATTATCATCTGAAGAATTTGCTGGAGACCCAAGGAATTGCTTGAAAGGACACAAGCTAATCATGTTGAAATGTTTATGATTTCACACGTCCTCATTATGTTTTAATTCTACTTTATGTGATGAAATTCAAGTCTAATGAATTCGATATCGTGTTCTTCACTATGAAGCATATGAGATGGTAAGTATTACTAATTCATCTGTAGGATGACAAAACCAAAACCAGAGAGTGGGTTGTTGATAGTGGGTGTACAAATCACATGACTGGTGACAAGAGTTTACTAATGAATATCCCACTGACTCCATCACCATTGAAGCATATCACCTACGCACACAAATGTAAAAGCAAGGTATTGGGCCTCGCTAAGGTGGCTATTTCTAAGGACCGACACATGGACAGAGTCATGCTTATCGAATCCATTGGGTTTAACCTCATGTCAGTCTGGATGCTTTGTGATCTTGATGTGATTTTCATATTTGGCAATCATCATGGGATCTGACAAATCGAAAGTCTTCGAAGGCTTTGGAGTGGAGACTTGTACATTGTTGATTTATCTACAGGTCCACAGCCGGCAACGTGTTTACTTGCAAAAGCACGCCATGGCATCGATGACTTGATCATGCAGGCATGAGGAATCTGCACACACTGGCGAAGAAGAAGCATGTCATTGGCATAAAAAATGTCAAACTCCTCAAGGATCATCTCTGCGGGGCTTGTGAGTTTGGAAAGATGACCAGATCCAAGCACCCCCCGAAAACTATCATGACCACCACTTGTCCTTTTGAATTGCTTCACATGGACCACTTTGGACCTACTCATTATGATACTCTAACCAATGCAGCATCTCTATATGATTACATCATTGTTGATGATTATTCTCGTTATACTTGGGTGCATATTATCCTTTACAAAAATGAAGTGCAGGAAGTCTTCAAACGATTTTCCTCAAGGGCCTCGACGAACTTCGGCTTCAAGATTAAGCACATCAGGAGTGACAATGGGACAGAGTTACTCCCCACTATGAGCAGCCTAAAGGAGGAGTTGGTACGTCATTCATTTCGTATCTCTCCCTATAATATATATATATATATGTGTGTGTGTGTGTGTGTGTGTGTGTATTATATATATATAATAAAGCGCGCAGCGTTTCTGACGTCCGTCATGGTGTTTTTGTAAAACAGCCCCTCACTTTTTCTGAAATCAACCCGCAGTTCGGATTTAATTCAGAAACGAATCGTTTTTTTCATTTTTCAGAAAATACCCTGATATTTCAGGTAATCAACCCGCAGTCCGGATTTAAGTCGGAAAACGAATCGTTTTTTTACATTTTTCCGAAAACCCCGTGATATTTCAGGTAATCAACCCGCAGTCCGGATTTTAATAAAAAACCCTAACTTTTCGGTTAATCAATCCACATTTTATCTAAAAAAAAATTATCCATATCTTTTAAACCGTAACTCCGATTTTAACATGTTATATATGAAATTTGATTAAAAAATGTGTAGAATTTAAATAGGATGTTATTTTTAGCTGTTTAATACTTCTTAAATATTATTTTTGGTGCAAACTTAATCTGTAGTGCACGGTTCTTTTTTTCTCTTTCCCGCGACGATACGAATTGCAATAAACATCCATTAAATAAAACCAAATTGAGAGGAAAGAAAACATAGTTAACAACACATGCACACCTTTGGAAAACCTCGTGTGAAGAAACAACATATTTCTTACCTTATTCTGAGTGACTGTACATTCAAACGCGTTTTCGTTGTGTGAGCACTAAAGCCATTGTCGGCAACACAAATGTGATGCCATGTGAAGATATATTGCGTTTAGAACGTGTGTTATTTTCTTTTCCGTTGCAACACACGGGCTCTTAATCTATAGCAACGTATGCATTTTTTTTGAATTTTTACCCCACATATATTAGGTCAGCAAGCCGCCTCATTAAAAACCTTGCAGTCCCCAAAGGTACCCTGACAGGGAAAAGAGTGCGTAAGAAACTTGCTGCCTCTCAATCAAATCATAGTTACATCATTCAAGAGTTTGTCTAAAATAAACCTAGGGGGCTCATCGTCCCAAATACAAGAAATTTTGTTCAAAAAACAATTCCTTGCAAGAGCATGAGCCACCTCATTAGCCTCCCTCCTGCAATGACTAAAGGAAACAGTCCCAATTGATCCTGCCGTGGATATAATATCAGCATACACCGCTGTACCTTCATTCCAGATCCTCTTCTCACCCGTGCACAACTCGATCACTTCCAAATTATCTGATTCGGCATGGATTCTGTTATGCCCCAAGTTGTTAGCAAACTGGAGTCCGTGAAGCATACCCAAAGCTTCAGCCATTGAAGCCGACACCACATGAGGTATGAAAATAGAAGATGCAGCCACAAAGACACCCTGGCTATCTCTCAAAACAACTCAAGTTGCGCCAGACCGATCTTCAATTGCAAACGCCGCATCTACATTAATTTTTAGAAAACCAACACACGGTTTTTCCCAGGAGATTTTCAGCGGCGAATTATCAACTCGATGTCCAGCGGCCGAGTTAGCCACAATTGCCAGGATTGAAGATACACATTTTTTAACCGGAGGAACTGATTCCCCATGAGTACGACGACGTCTAAGCCACCATATATACCATGCAGCGACAGCAACAGTATCTTGTAGTTTGATTTTGTCGTATCCAGGCACTGTAGCTGATGGCAGCTTAAAGATTTCTTGTAGAACAATAGAGCCCGATCGGCCATCACGAATCTCATTATTTATATCATTTTGAAGACCAAGCTGGCGCCATATGATGACAGCTTCAGGGCATTTAAAAACCATGTGCATGATATCTTCTGGTTCTTGGTTGCAAACAGGGAAAATTCCAGTTGTACCAATGTGACGATTGAACAAAATATTTTTCAAGGGAAGGATGCCATGCAAAACTCTCCAACAATTTTTTTTACCTTTGCTGGTGCCTTCAAATTCCACAGAGTTTTCCATGTCGGGTTATTAACGGATGTACCTTGTATCAGTGATCGGCATGTCACTCCGTCGAGCTGGTGGCGCCATTCAATATGATATGCGGAGCGAACAGAGAAGAGGCCAGACCTAGAACCTTTCCATCCCAGGAAGTCTTCAAAAGCATTCAAATTAACCGGAATTTCTAATATTCTGTCCACGTCAAGAGGGTGAAAAATAGAAATAATCAGCTCCTGATCCCACCCCCAGGTAGTTGGGTCGATCAATTCAGACACATAATTCAGGATACAATTTCCTTTAGGGGTTAAGATTTTCCTATCCGGGCTGTTTGGAATCCAAGGGTCTCTCCAAATGTTAACCGAATCACCATTACCAATTCTCCAAATGCAACCTCTTTTGAAAGTTTGGATACTAGCCACAATACTTTGCCATGTGAAAGATGAACCCGACTTTGATCCTACTTGGAGAATATCGTTGTTTGGGTAGTATTTTGCTTTTAAAACTCTAGCACAGAGGGAGTTTGGTTCATCAATTAGCCTCCAAACCTGCTTTGCTAGAAGCGCAAGATTAAAAGAGTGTAAATCTCTAAACCCCAATCCTCCATCTTTCTTTGGGAAACATAATTTCCACCATGCATACCAATGCATCTTTTTCCCCTGATCATCATCTCCCCACCAAAATTGTGAAATAACATCAGTGATCTTTTTACAAACATTTTTTGGTAGAAGAAAAACTGACATTGCATAAACTGGAATTGATTGAGCAATAGCCTTCAAGAGAATCTCTTTCCCACCAATGGACAACTGTTTTTCTTTCCAACCTTTAATTCTTTGCATGACCCTCTCCACAAAATGCAGAAAACAATCGCTTCTATCAGCCCCAACAATTGCAGGAAGACCCAAATACTTATCAGAAAGAGCTTCCGTATTGATTCGTAGTGTATTGCAAATATTTACCTTCTCTTCTACAGGCGTGTTTGGGCTGAAAAATATACTGGACTTGGCCACACTTATCATTTTTCCTGAGTTATCACAGTAGGAATCAAGAACTTGTTGCAACGAGAGTGCATTACTTAAGTCTGCTTTCAAGAGGATTAAGGAATCGTCAGCGAATAACAGGTGTGAAACCGACGGTGCATTTCTACACACCTTAACTCCTTCTATGGCACCAATCTCCTCTGCGTGCAACAACGTGCTTGATAACCCCTCTGCACAAAACAAGAACAAATAAGGGGATAAAGGATCCCCTTGGCGAATACCTCCGGTTGGAGTAAAACTTTCCGTCAGTTCAGAGTTGAATCTGACAGAATAGGAAACCGAGGTAACACAAGCCATAATTAAATTCACCCAATTCTCATCAAAAACCATTCAAACCATTACTTTCCTTAAAAAACTCCACTCAACCCGGTCATACGCTTTATGCATATCAAGTTTAACTGCGCAAAGACCAGTTTTACCTTTCCTTTTATTCTTGATCTTGTGAACACATTCATAAGCCACTAGGACGTTATCAGTAATAAGCCTTCCTGGAACAAACGCACTTTGAGTAGGAGAAATAATATCTCGCAGTATAACCTTCAACCTCGCCGTAAGCATATTCGAAATTAATTTATACACAACATTGCAGAGTGAAATGGGTCTAAACTATGATACCTCTTCAGGATTTTCAATTTTTGGAATCAGGACCACCACGGTCTCATTCCAACGAGCAGGTATAGATTTATCATTGATCGCATGCAAAACAGCATGGGTAATATCGTTACCAACAAGATGCTAGAATTTTTTGGAGAATAACGCATGGAGACCATCTGGACCGGGTGCTTTTAGGTCTCCAATGCTGAACACTGCCTTCCTTACATCAATATCAGTAAATGGTTCCAGCAAAGCATCATTCATCTCCTGTGTTACTTTCGGACCTATTTTATCAAGAAAATTCTGATCAGTTATCTTAGTCTCCGAAGAAAATAATTGAGAGAAATAATCGAGAATAATAGGTTTGAGAGCATCAGTGCCCTCCACAGAATCTCCCTCTGCATTCTTTAGCCTCTTAATGAAATTCCGTTTTTTCCTGGCCGAAGCAAAACTGTGAAAGAAGGAGGTATTCTTGTCACCGTTCTATAACCAGTTAGCACGAGAACGTTGGCTCCATCTTATCTCTTCTTGCTCTAATAAATTCTCAATAAGCTGAGCAAGTTCATACTTCTTTGTTTCATTATCTGCTGTTAAAGGACCACACATGATCACCTCCAGCTCTCTTTGGGCCTTCCGGAGGCGTTGTTTAGGCTTTTTTAAGACACGGTTATCCCATGCTTGTAGGCCCGCATCCATGGCTTTTAACCTGTCCAACACGTCGATCACACCACTCCCTGAAGCAGCAGCCAACCACTGTCCTTTCACAATATCGTGGAAACCTTCTTCTTTAAACCATTTCGCTTCAAAACTTTGAATTCTTCTTGGACCACTAGTATTTGCTGCATAATATTCAGTATCCAACATAAGCGGTCGGTGATCCGAGTGATTATATTCCAAGTGCACGATGGCCGCACGTGACTGCATTTGCCTCCAACTAACGTTGGCAAGCCCTCTGTCTAAGCGTTCTCTCATTGCCCCTCTATGCTATGTGAAGGGGTCTCCAATGAAACCAACATCATCAAGGCCACAGCTGTCAATAGCATCATGAAAAGCTTTGGTAAATCTCTCCGGCCTAACCCTGCCTCCCTCTTTTTCATGGTAGTAGAGGATTTCATTAAGATCGCCCAAAACTAGCCAGGGAAGATTGTTCTGCTGATATATCGATCTCATTCTGTCCCAAGTTTTGTATTTCTCAGTCCATTTAAACTCTCCATACATACCAGTAAACCTCCAGATTTTATTCTTCTCTTCCTCAATTCTCACATCAATATAATTGGGGCAAGCATAAATCTGATGAATTTTGATTTCTGCCTTCCACCACAGTAAGATTCCCCCACGTCTCCCATCACTAGGCTGTATAATACTAAAATCCATTTTAACTTGTCTACGGATGCAATCTGCTGGATAACGATCAAGATGGGTCTCCGATAAGAATATCACGTCAGGATTATAACGCCTCAGGACATCCAGAAGCGCTCGAACTGCCGCCGCATTACCCAGGCCACTGCAGTTCCAAGATAAGAGTTTCATTGCGTCCCGATGGACTCCTCTCGGGAGCCTGCCGATCCTAGTGAAGAGGAGTTAGCTCCACCTTCGATATTTTGTATTGTTGATTCTTCATCCATCCCCTGAGCAGAATTTGCTGCAGATTCATAAGTATCGCCATCAGTTCCTTTCATACGAATATCAATAGAATCGATAGCTACACCATTCTGAGCCTTAAGTTTCTTCTTGTTCTGATTTTTCTGCGGCGTTACCTTCGGATCATTTTTTGTATCCTGCCCCTTTTCCAACTGATCCACTCTCTGCACTACAAAAGAAGTTTTATCAATAGCTACCATCGACAAATTGCCTGTATCGTCAGGCCCTGATCCCTTAGCAAGACGTTTTTCGTAGACGGGGCAATATCCAGTAGATTAGCATTTGTTTGGTTTTCATCTGGGTTGATATGAGTATTACTGCTCCACCGCTAGCTCTGCTGTGCAGGATCAAAATCTTCATTAGAGGCACCATTAAATCGTGCCATGGTCCCTCGATCACCATCTCCTCTACCAAAACCACCTCTACCACGGCCAAACTTAGGATGGTTGGGGAGATCACCATGGCCTCGGCCCCCATCACGCTGCTGTCCAGCACCACGGCCATTTCCTCCACCTCTTCTAGGGGCCAAAATAAAGGGACCCCATTCCAGCTTCTCTTCTTCAAATTCTCCAGAACCACACTCTTGGTGCCAATGGCCCATCTTACCGCATGCATGACAAAATTGGGGCACTTTCTCATATTTTACTTGGAAAAACAGGGTTTTCCCGGACTTGGTGAAACTCACAAATCGTGTCAATTTCTGGTTAACATCCAGCTTCACCCGAACACGAATAAATTGGCCAATGAATCCACTCGGGAGAGTTATTTGCAGTTCTTGAACTTCTCCGATCCTTTTTGCCATATTTTTGACAAAGTTCTCGTTTTTCAGGACAGCATCCGGAAGCTTGTGGATTTGGCACCACGTTTCCAACCTCTCTAGTTTGATAGCTTCAGGATTTGAGAAACCATCATAATCTGCCATGATCAGAGCTCCAAATCCTCTAAACTCCCACGACCCCTCGTGCATTGCCTTGTTCCAATCTGCAAGACATCTAAACTGAATCGAGAACAAATTAGGGTTTATGCGCCTCCACGTTACCTGCTACGCCGGATTCCACGCAGCCCTCATATCAGCAATCAGTGCACCCTGGCTAAAAGATTTTGATGTCAAAACCCTAGCCAGGGCGAGCTACTTTGGTTTATCCTCCGGATCATCAGCCTCCTCTTCCCAGATCAGATCATCAAGTTCGTTTTCCTCAAGGTGTAACAGCTCTAGGAGATTGCTTGGTTCCTCCATCTTCCTCGACCGGGAGCTACTTTCAGCACCCGCCATGGCAAGGCTGCCAAGAGGGAGCCCCAAAACACAACCCTAAGCAGACCGCAAGCCGGTATGTAGTAGGGCGTCACGACTCCACGACAACCGCGAATAAACTCCGGTGGTTTCCAACGTACTCTCGGCGATCGCCGCCGGAGGAGAAGAAAACGCTAGGTCTAAACCCTAGGGGACTCTTGGATACATACTAGTCTACTAGTTAATTGTGTTGATGCATGGAAGTATGGCGGCAGCTGAACATCGATTTCGTTGTTGATCGTGCACTGCAGCCTAATGATGGCAAATGCTCTCGCATTCCCTTGTTTCCAAAACTGCCACGTCAAAGGAATCAGTTACGTCATAGCAACGTATGCTGGTTGGCAGGATGCATGCATGCTAGCTTTATGAAAAACTAAATATAAACATAACTGAACGACACCTTCACAGGGGCGGCGTCTACGAGAGAGCCTACGTGCAGAAGAGGCTCGACCGGTGGGATGAGGTGGAAGAGGGCGGCGAGAAACTCTCCGCCAAGCTGCGCCCCAGCGGGCAGGACGACATGTCCATCCTCGCCATGCAACGCCTCAACGACTAGTACGTACGAGTTTTGGTTTTGGCCTGCAGTGCAGAGAAGGCCGATCGAGAGAACTTGCTTGTTCAGTTAATTAGTCTGCTGATGAATTCCTATACTCTTGGACGTGTTGGTTTGCGCATCAGCTTGCCCAACGGGCCGGCGTCGCCGGTGAACATGGTTCTGGACTACTTCAAGCACGACTACGAGTTCGCGGAGCCGCCGCGCGTGACCAGCCTGCAGAACGTGGTCCCTCTCGCCACCTTCACCGACTTCGACGACGACATCTACTTCGTCGCCGACCAGCGCGGCTACGAGGCCGTCGTGTACTACCTCGCCGGCCAGTACCTCAAGGCCGACAAGTCCGGCAACATCGTCAACCCCCGCCTCCAGCTCAACAAGGCACACACATATATATATACCCAACGTCCAACGAACCTGCATTGCATTTGCATCTTCCCTTCAGCTATCATTAGGCAGTAAGATAATGCATTGTTTTGTTTGTAGGTGGTGACAGAGATCTCCCACTCTGGTGGCGGCGTCACCGTGAGGACGGAGGACGCCAAGGTGTACAAGGCAGACTACGTCATGGTCTCCACCAGCGTCGGGGTCCTGCAATCCGACCTTATACAGTTCAAGCCACGGCTTCCTGTCAGTCGTCTCTCTCGCCAAAATACTTCTTGAACGATGATGCGTTGGCTCCGAGCTGAACCCTGAACTACTTTCATCATACTAATTAAATGCACCAGACGTGGAAGGTTCTCTTGATCTACCAGTTCGACATGGCCGTGTACACCAAGATCTTCGTCAAGTTCCTCCGCAAGTTCTGGCCCCAAGGGAAAGGGAGGGAGTTCTTCCTCTACGCGAGCAGCAGGAGAGGCTACTACGGAGTGTGGCAGGTAATCAATCAATCACAATCTGTGCCTACACTGATCTTGCAACTCAAAACTTCATCGGTGATCTTGAATTGCTGTATGTTCGGGAGTTTGAGGCGCAGTACCCAGACGCCAACGTTCTCCTGGTCACCGTCACCGACGAGGAGTCGAGGCGGATCGAGCAGCAGCCGGACAACCAGACCAAGGCGGAGGTCGTGGAGGTGCTGAGGAGCATGTTCCCCGGCGAGGACGTCCCCGACGCGACGGACACCCTCGTGCCACGGTGGTGGTCCGACAGGTTCTACAGGGGCACCTGCTCCAACTGGCCCATCGGCGTCAACCGCTACGAATACGACCTGCTCAGGGTGCATCGTACCCCAAACCTGTCGATCGGCATTGTAAATTTACCTGTTGATCGGCATTGTAAATTTACCTGTCGATCGGCAATCTACATTGCTCATTTGACACTTTCTGTGATTTTTGACTGTGCTGCATAGGCACCGGTCGGGAGGGTTTACTTCACCGGGGAGCACACCAGCGAGCACTACAACGGTTATGTCCATGGAGCTTATCTTTCAGGTATGTATGACAACGTCTTATATATGCCTAATGTTGGGGATAGAACATTTCTATGCTATTGCTGATTTTGTGCTTATGCGTGTACTTGGCGTCTTTTTGCTAGGTATTGACTCTGCAGATATTCTGATCAAGTGTGCTCAGAAGAGAATGTGCAAATACCACATCCCGGGCAAGTTTGACTAGAGAATTAAGAGGTACTAAGTAATAACCTCTGCATAAACTGGTATCATGTTACGCGATGGCAGAGCCCGGACACCAGATCGATCATTATGCTGTTTTTATTTCTCATTGTAGGCCAAGCATCGTAAGCATATGGTGTCTGTTCCAATGAAATTGAACGGATGGACGTCAGTTAAGTGATGGCAGACTACACATCTGCATCTACGTGATAGCTAGAGCAGCCTCTCCGGATAGTGTCATGTGTCTGTCATCACGTCATCTGTTTGTGTTTAATCAATTGTTCAGGTTGTAAACTCTTCTGAAGATTGCCACTTGTGTCTTGTTATCGGTGGGATACTCAAGTTCTTAAGTTGAATGAAATCTTCTCTGAATCATGCATTCATGATATTGTTTCTTCGACCGGGGCGATTCGTATGTGATATACTACCCTGTTTATTTCGTGTGATCGGACATCTACACCTACCTATACCTACTAATAAAGGAAATAGATATTCTTAGTCCATTATGTTATTTTATGAAAAACCGTTTGATGTTTATGACATTAAACCCGTAGTACATATTAAATATTTTTTTAAATACTCATATCTTCTAAACCATAACTCCAAATTAAACATGTTATATATGAATTTTGATTAGAAAAATATGTAGAATCTTAATATGATGTATTATTTTACCTGTTAACAATTTTGAAAATGTTATCTAGGATGCAATCTTAATCAATAATGCATTATCCGTCTTCCTTTCATACCGGTACTAATTTGAATTGTGGATGAACATCTCAGCAAAATCACGATTAGGGACGAAATTAAAGATCACTTGACCGTTTCTTTGTATGTACTAAATCTACATACAAGCCGTATTAAAATGAAGATCTCTGAAATCTTGAATTATATTTTTGTAGGCTAAAATCATCTTTGTTTGGGTCGTAGCTACAAATACTTAAATTATAAATCGCTTTTCGTAAACTAAAAATATATGGTATTTCTTTTTCCGTTGCAACGCACGGAACCCTTTGCTAGTTTTCATCTATCGATCCCCCTCCCACTTGCAAAGCTTACCAAACGGATGTTCTTTTTGGACCGGTTCGGAAACACGCGGACCCGGCACGTCACGGGCTAATTGGGTCGTGCCAGGCACGCAGCCCGCCTCGGGCCGTGTCTGGGCCTGAGGGCTGGATACGTGGGCCGGCACAACACGACCCGTTTATCATATTTATTATTTATTTATATATATAAGATAAAAAAAACTTAGTAGGTCAAAATCGGTTTAAAAAACAGCCCAGTATGTTAAAGTTGGTCCAAAATACAGCTGAACAGGCGTAAATCAACCCAAATAACAGTCTAAAATAAATAAAAAACTAATAGGCTATCGGGGCTGGTGTGTCCACAGGCCGACTCGTGTAGCCTTCATGCCGTGTCTGGACCGAGAGGCTGCGCACGTGAGCCGACACGATACGGTTCGGCTAATATTTGTGCGTGGGCGGGCTGCCGTGCCAGACCCGTTTATGACCGCCGGCCGGTCCGTTTGATCAGGACTGCCCACTTGTACGCTGCCCCTCCACAGATTTTTTACGCCCACCAGTTTTCTAACCTCCGGTCTCGAGTCCCCGAGAAAATCAATTTGCCCGCGCTCTCGCTCCTCTCATGCGGGTTAGGTTTCCTCGCACCGCGGCCGCCACACGTGACCTCCTCAATCAGCCCCGCCTCCTGCCGCTCTGTCCTCTGCTTTCATCCCTGCTCGCCACCCTCAACCCCGCCCTCATGCTCGACTTCTGCCACGGGTCGCCGCCTCCCCTGCCGGTCCTAGCCTTCCCTCCTCTCGCTGCCTTGGGTCGGCAAACTCAGCAGCAGTGGGATGGGACTCAAACGCCACATCGGCTTGGGCACGCAACAGTGATGACTTGCGACGGTGCCTGACCTTGACACGGGCTGCGTTGCGGAGATGGAGGACTCGTGCGGCAGCCTTCTGTTGCGGACGCATTACTCAGTTCTATTGCTGGTCATGTTGTTCTATGAGCAGGATGGCAGGGGCCCTCATGGTCATGATGGACAAGGCCTTCGACTTGGAGCAATGTTACGCCATCCTCGTGCTTGCCAAAGCCAAGGTAGGCCTCTCGTCGATCTTGTACTCCACTTCTTCGATGAGTTTGTTGGAAACATAATTCAGCCCCACCGTCAGCTCTAGGATAACTCTCAGGAGCGAGTCCCACGGCGTCTCACGCCCAAGCTCTCACGCACGTCGGCTTCCCTCTCGCATGCATGCACGGCGTGGGTGCCACGGTTTCTGTTGTAACTCCCTCCTCTCTCGCTGTACTCCTGTGTATATAAACACACCCATGTACATCAGATCAATATAGACAGAGTTAATCCATCTTACGTGATATTAGAGTCAAGAGGTCTTGAATTCAAGACCCAGCTGACGCAATTAAATTGCAG
This sequence comes from Hordeum vulgare subsp. vulgare, assembly GCF_904849725.1. Taxonomy (NCBI): domain Eukaryota; kingdom Viridiplantae; phylum Streptophyta; class Magnoliopsida; order Poales; family Poaceae; genus Hordeum; species Hordeum vulgare. Next base: position 302,608,388 of record NC_058523.1, read on the forward strand.
CCCACTTTCGGTCCACGTTTAGGCCTGAGGAAGCCACACGTGAGGGGCAGTGTTGACGTATAAATGTATTGCCTAGTCTCTTCCATCAGGTCGGTCTTTTGGTTGCATTGGTTAGAGCATGCACTTCTACAATTGTTGACGTATAAATGTATTGCCTAGTCTCTTCCATCAGGTCGGTCTTTTGGTTGCATTGGTTAGAGCATGCACTTCTTACTTGGTATCAGACGTCCACCGATCCCTCCCTCGCTTCCGCCATGAGTTTCCGACGTCCACTCCGTCGCACTCGTTTGCTCGGGGACGCCGACGCTCCTTTCGTCCTTCCCTGCGTCGCCCCCGAGCCAGCACTGGCCCCGCCAGCGCCTGTCGCCCGGCCTGCTTCCCCCGTAGCCGCGGCGCCAGCTTCCCCCAACGCCCGCGCCCGCGGTGCGCCCCCTGCGGGTCCTGCAACCCGAAGCTCGGGCCCTCGCCCTCGCCCCTCCTCAGGTTCCCCTCGCCCCACCCCCGTCTATGCACCACGTCAACATCGCCTCCTACATCCCCTTCAAACTCTCCCTCGACTCCGGCAACTACTCGAAGTGGAGGCAACTCCTCTGGTTCGTTCTGTGCAAGTACCGGGTGGAGGATCACGTCCTCGAGGACGTCGAACCTCTGCGCGAGAACGCAGTCTGGCGCAACGATGATATCACCATCGTCCTGTGGATCTAGGCGACAATCTCCGACGACCTCTACGACACCATCCAGACGCCGGAGAGCACCGCGTTCCTACTCTGGTAGCAGCTGGAGATCTTCTTCCGGGACAACGCCGCTGGCCGCGCCGTTCACATCGGCGCCGACTTCCGCGCCACCGTCCAGGGCGACATGACTGTCGCCCAGTACTGCCGCCGTCTACAACAACTCGCTGTCGCCATGTCCGACGTAGGCGAACCGGTCTCCGACCGCTCCCTCACTCTCCAGCTCATCCGGGGGCTGAGCCGTCGCTTCCATGTCATGGCCACTCTCCTCCCCATGCAGCATCCCTTCCCGGCCTTCCTACAGGCTCGGTCGCGGCTGCTCCTGGAGGAGATCGCTGTCATCGAACGGGAGCGAGCCACCGGCGCTACGGCTCTCTCCATCGGCCATGCGGGGCCCTCTTCCGGGGGCGGGCCCTCCTTCGGTGGCGGCGATCGTACGCCTCCACCTGCTCCCGCCGACAAGGGCAAAACGCCGGTCTCCAACAACTCCTTCGGCGATCGTCAACGCGGCGGTCGTGGTCGCGGCCGCGGCCGCGGTCACCCCGGTGCCTCCTCCAGCGGTGGCGCGGGACGTGTCGGGCCGCCGCAGCAGTAGCCCTGGATGGGGTACTTCGCTCCCAACGGCACAGCAGTGGCGTGCCACCTGGGCGCCGCCCAACGCCGCGGGCGTTCTCGGTCCTCGACCTCCCGCTCCTCACCAGGCGTACCCCGTCGTCGGCTCCTCCTCGTCCGCGCCCTAGTGGGATCAGCAGGCCATGATGGCCCATGCCTTCGCCAACATGCCGCAACAACCCTCCGGGTCCGACTGGTACATGGACACCGAAGCAACCTCCCACGTCGCCGGCTCGTCAGGTAACCTCGACCGGTCCTCCGTCTCCACGCGTTTCCCCTCGAGCATTACCGTTGGCGATGGCTCTACCCTTCCTGTTGTTGCTACCGGTTCAACCACCCTCCCTCCCTTCCACCTAAATGACATCTTAGTCTCTCCTCATATTATCCAAAACCTCATTTCTGTTCGACGTTTTACTCGTGACAACTGGTGTATTGTCTCATTTGACCCCTTTGGTTTCTCTGTGAAGGACATAGCAACGGGGAGACTCATCATGAGGTCCAGTAGCTCCGGCGATCTGTACCCGTTTCTTCCGACCCAAGACGGCGCGCTCACTCTCCATTTCCTGCTCCGGCGATTTGTGGCATCTGCGGCTCGGGCATCCCAGCCGTGCCTCTCTTTCTATTTTAGCAAACAATTTCCTTGATTCATGTAATAATCTGCCTAGTTCTGTGATCTGTGGATCTTGTAAGATCGGCAAGCAACCACGTTTACCGTTCCCTAAATCCCTCTCGCATACTACCGCACCTTTTCAGATTATTCATTGTGATTTATGGACCTCCCCTGTTTGCAGTTTTTCCGGTTACCAATATTACCTCATTGTGCTCGATGATTACACGCATTACTCGTGGGCTTTTCCCCTCCGCCACAAATCTGACACAGCGGGCACCCTTCAACGTTTTTCCGCTTACGTCTACACCCAATATAACCTCACCATTAAGTGCATCCAATATGACGACGGCGGGGAGTTCCTCTCCCATGCCCTTCGTTCCTACCTCTCCTCTCTCGGCGTCTCCTTCCGCCTCTCCTGCCCACACACATCCCCGCAAAATGGCAAGGCTGAGCGTCTCCTTTGCACCACCAACGATGTCCTCCGCACGCTCCTGGTTCACGCTCACATGCCGCCCGAATATTGGGTCGAGGCTCTTCATACGGCCAACTACCTCATCAATCGCCGCCCCTCCTCCGCCGTCAACCAGCTCACCCCATTCTTCCTTCTCCACGGCCTTCACCCAACCTACGACCACTTACGCGTTTTTGGTTGTCTTTGCTTCCCCAACCTCACCCACTTAGCCCCTCACAAACTTGCGCCATGATCCAACCCTTGTGTTCTTCTTGGCTATCCCCTCGAGCACAAAGGCTACCGGTGCCTTGACCTACGCACCCGTCGTGTCTACATCTCTTGCCACGTCACTTTTGACGAGCGCACCTTCCCCTTTGCAGCCACATCTCCTCCGCCAGATCTCCCCGGCCCCACTCCACCTGCCCCGGTTCCCCATCTCGCTCACCCCCAAATCCTGCCTACCTCGTCCTGGGCAGCACCTGCGGCCCCGGGATCCGCGCAGCCGACCGCGCCAACTCCATTGCGCCAGCCGGCCCCAGTTGCACCCAACTAACCACGCCTCCCGCCCCACCTCAACCACCGCTTCGCGCGTCCCCCGCGTCGGCCGCTCGACCCACCTCTCGTCCCTTTTCGCATGCACCCCCACCTCCCGTACACTTTCGCATGCAACTCCCCCCATCTCGCCGGCTACCCCCGGTCCTCCTTCCGTCTCGCATGCAGCTCCACCAGTCGCAGACGCCCATGATGCCGCCTCTCCTGCTCCCACCGCTACTGCTGGCCCGTCGTCGGCTCCGCGCCCTCTCCCACCTCATGCCATTCCCATCCGCCCGCCTGCCAATCTGCACCCCATGCACACGCGCGTCGAGTCCGTCTTCTTCCTACCCAAGAAGCACGCCAACCTCACCGTTTCACCGTCCGTCAGCCCCATACCCTCCTCCTACCGTGTAGCTCTTCAGGATCCGAACTGGGCCGCTGCCATGCTCGATGAGTATAACGCGTTGTTACGGAATGACACTTGGTCGCTGGTTTCTCGTCCTGCAGGTGCGAACGTGGTGAGCGGGAAGTGGATCTTTCGGCATAAGTTCAACCCCGACGGGACTCTCGCACGGTACAAGGCGCGGTGGGTGCTTCGCGAGTTCACACAACAGGCTGGGGTTGACTACGGCGAGACCTTCAGTCCCGTCGTCAAACCCGCCACGAATCGCGTCGTCCTCAGTCTTGCCGCCGGCAGCTCGTGGCCCATCCACCAGCTCGACGTCAAGAATGCCTTCCTCCATGGGCATCTCGCTGAGACGGTCTACAACACTCAACCAGCCGGCTTCGTCGACGCTGCGCGGCCGCGCGACGTATGTCGCCTCAACCGCTCCTTGTACGTCCTCAAGCAGGCTCCCCGCGCATGGTTCGCTCGCTTCACGTCCTACCTTCTCTCCCTCGGCTTCACTGCCTCCAAGGCGGACTCCTCGCTGTTCTCCCTCCACCGCGGCAGAGACACAGCATTCCTGCTCCTCTATGTCGACGACATAATCCTCACTGCCAGCAACACCGCCTTCCTACAACGCATCATCTCCTCTCTCCATCGTGAGTTCTCCATGACCGACATGGGATCCCTCCACCACTTCCTGGGCATTAATGTCCATCACACCACCGACGGTCTCCACCTCTCGCAGGAGCAGTATGCCCTGGAGATCCTCGAGCGCACCGGCATGCTCAATTGCAAGCCGGTTTCCACCCCAGTCGACACCACCTCCAAGCTCTCCGCTGCCACCGCCTTCCACGACCCACCACTCTACCGCAGCCTCGCCGGAGCGCTCCAGTATCTCATTCGTACGCGCCCCGATCTGTCCTATGATGTTCAACAATGCTGTATGTTCATGCGTGATCCCCGGGAGGCTCACTACCAGATGGTCAAGCGGGTCCTCCGCTACGTTCGAGGGACTACCCACCTCGGCCTGAACTACTTCCGCTCTGACAGCAGCGACCTGACGGCCTACACGGATGCAGACTGGGCGGGATGCCCCGATAACCGCAAGTCCACATCCGGCTTCGTTGTCTTCCTCGGCAACAACCTTGTTAGCTGGTCTTTGAAACGGCAGAGCACTGTCTCCCGCTCTAGTGCGGAGGCTGAATATCGGTGCATCGCCAACGCCGTCGCCGAAGCTTGCTGGTTGCGGCAGCTTCTCACGGAGCTCCACCGGCCGCCGCCTCGCGCCACTGTGGTCTACTGGGACAACATCAGCGCCATGTACATGTCCAGCAACCCCGTCCAGCACCAGCGCACGAAGCACGTGGAGATCGACCTTCACTTCGTTCGGGAGCGTGTCTCTCTCGGCGAAGTACGTGTCCTCCATGTCCCTACGTCATCTCAGTTCGCGGACATCTTCACGAAGGGGTTGCCTACTCATGTTCTCGTCGATTTCCGTTCCAGCCTAAACGTCGGCGAACACCACGTTTTGGCTGCCGGGGGGTGTTGGAAACATAATCCAGCCCCACCGTCAGCTCGAGGTTAACTCTCAGGAGCGAGTCCCACGGCGCCTCACGCCCACGCTCCCATGCACGTCGGCTTCCCTCTCGCATGCATGCACGGCGTGGGTGCCACGGTTTCTGTTGTAACTCCCTCCTCTCTCTCGCTGTACTCCTGTGTATATAAACACACCCATATACATCAGATCAATATAGACAGAGTTAATCCATCTTACTGAGTTGACATCGATGGTTGATGTCAACAACAATTTTCTAACTTCAGGTACGAGTTTAAGATTGTTCTCAATTTTTGCCTAATTGCAGTTTATGGTTTTCTTTTGTTCTTCTAGAAGTTCTCTCTGCTTTCGCAGTGAGAAAGAAATTGTCAATGCATGCACGTGGATAAGCAACATCACAGTCAAGATTTATGTGAGTTGTTCGTTTTGCCCTCTTTGATTACAATTTTTCAAGATTAATGTGTGCAGTCCCAGAAGCCAGGCTTGGGTCGTTGCATAAAGTTTCGTTGGGCATATGAGGCTGAGTTTGCTGCATGTACTAATTTGCAGGGCAAGTGAGCGATACCCATTGCAACTTCCCTAATTAAATGCCTGGACGATACTTTTTTATGGTCGCAACTAACTTTTTAAGCTGGGTAGAAGAACAAGATTTTACTGTAGATATAGGAGAATTAGATTGCACCAACAATACTTTGCGAGCATAAACTATTCATGAGAGGCATTGGAAAATTAGTCTTCGGGGCATTTCTCATTCAATGAATATATTTAATTCATAAGAAGCTTTTGAGAAGTGTGTTTTTGCTTGTGGGAATACCCGATTGTTCCTTCCTGCATAAAGCTTCTATGTTCCTCTATGAACAACTACAACAGGCTTATGTGATCTTTTCATGAGGTCATGTTTTAGTATTTGTCCACATGTAACACATCTATTTTGTTGTTCCTTACTTTTATTCTATTGACTAAGTTTACCATCTCAATTGGCATGCCCTTTATAGCAGCACATCACCTCAGAAGAAACTTCTTTCTAAAATTGAAATCCAGTAATAAACGTTGATTCCATAAGCAATCTTATGATATCTTGGTACAGAATTTGATTCTCTGATGGACGTAATTAAAACTGTTTTTCCTGGATATATTAACAAGCAAAAGTACTAAATATATCGACTTTGTCTCTCGGGATATGGTGAATTTCTAGAGTTAGTGCAAACCTGAAAATAAATATGTTGTTGTCTTCAAGCCAGAGGAAGGGCGCATTATATGATGTCATGTGATTATCGATGAGGCAAGAGTAATATTCGGCTAGACAATGAGTCACTGACAGTACAAAATATTTTGGTGAGTACGACTAAAAAATTTCCATTTGTTTGTACTTATGGGTCTGAATTGGGTTCTCAGAAAGTATATTAGTATATGATTTGATGTTTGTGAGTTAATTAATCTAATTTTATCGATAACCTGTGTAGTGCATTGAAACGACGGTTATATCTTATATGTAATCGTGTTTTGTAGTTTCTTTTATCTAAAAATAGTTATATATGAGCTATAGAATAAGTCTAATGTGTCGGACACTTGTACAAATGTTTCACTCAGAAAATATAGAAGTGGAAAAGAGGAGTTCACTTCCTTGCGTATTTTCTAGAATAAACATACTATAAAGGTCAAATGCTATTGTTACAAACAAGTGAGGGGGGTTGTTGACGGGATTATGTACCTCAGGTAAGGCCTGTGGCCTGACGTACATGTCCTATCTAAGGGCACCTCATTAAAGACTTGAAGACTACAAGAAGGGTTCCGACTGGATAGCCCTAGCGTCTGAATCACTCGGTAAACAATCGCTCGGAGAATTTCCCCCATCACTTGACAATCAACTTCCATTGGAAAAACCAGAAGCCAGTCGACGCAGAAGACCAGAAGCCAATCCAGGGAGGCCGACAGGCGAGCGTTCGGCTGGTCGTCATGAGTAACATTGATTACGTACGTTATCACTAACGTAGGCCTTTAAACTCCAATGATTGAACATTTGGTTGCCTGGTATTGATGAGGGGCAGTGCACTCTATATAAGCTACCCTCCCCTTTGACACAAGGGTTCGCACCCCCTGTAACACACATTCACACCACAAGATCTCCCGAGCACTAAGATGTAGGGCTGTTACCTCCACGAGAGGGCCTAAACTCATACATCTTGTGTACAAGCTTGTCGTAGCTAGGACTTTGCCCTCTCCTTTCGTACCCCACACCTCTACTGTCGGGTTCATTTCCACGACGGTTGGCGCCCACCGTGGGGTATGCGTCTAAGCGACTTCCGGCAAATTTGCGATTTTCATTCCCCGTCATGTCTTCCGGCTGTGATTCGTTCTTGAGTTGCGAGATCCGTCTCAGCGCGCTCGTCTTCGTTGTCGATGACTCGGCATGGCTTCAGGAGGCGCCTCTCGACGTCGAGGGCTACCGGTCCGCGGGGCAATGCACTTCCGTGCAAGTTCCTGCGGCATACTCCTTCGGCAGTCGTCGACCTCAGTGTTGACTGTTCACCCCACTACTCGTCGCCACAAGCGATCCGTCCACTCGCGACTCCAGCCAGGGTGAAACATGCGGTGGCTCGCCAAGCGTCATCTTCGCAGATTGCGGCAGTCAAGCCCACCGAACCTCTTTGAGGTGCGATTGACTCGGCGTCAGATCAGTCCGATGTTCCTTCCGAGTGAGAGAGCTGCAATCCTATGGCGGAGGTCTTCATGGCAGGTTCCATGGAGAGACCGCGTGGGTTCGGCCGCACCGAGCGTGAGGCTGGAGAGCCGTCGAGTGGACACGCCCGCTGACGTCCTCCAGTTTCCAGTCGGCGTCAGCAACAGCTGTTTCCGAGTGGACCACAGAACAACGTCGAGGTATTTCGTACTACGGTACAAAATGTTGCAGGTGCCAATAAGATAGCAGATTCTATTCAGCCGTCAAACTCAGAGGCTGGTATAGGCTTACAGCAGATTCGTACTTTGCTTCAAGCAGCGCAACAACAAAACTCAGTTGTGTCATATTCATTCAATAGGTTGCACAGTAATTCACCCAGAGCAAATACAGTTCGTTCAGTTTATAGTCCAGGGTCACCTCAGCGTCATAGAGGCGGGGGTTACCGAGAGGATCAACACAGAGATCAGTGCGAAACCAGTTTGTTCCCCGTCGCCGCCGTGATGACCGCCGTCGGGTGCATTCTTCTCCGAGGAGTGGTACATATGTGTCCCGACACTACCACGATAGGCACCAGTTCGGTGATGAGCGGAGTCCTGGGTTTGATGCGAGAAATGTACTCGCGCGGAGGAGGATTGACAGGGGCAGAGCTCACAGAGATGGTTTTGATAGAGATTGTCGTTCATAGTCCAGGGTCACCTCAGCATCGCAGAGGCGGGGGTTACCGAGAGGATCAACAGAGAGATCAGTGCGAAACCAGTTTGTTCACCGTCACCGCCGGTAGACCGCCGTCGGGTGCATTCTTCTCTGAGGAGTGGTACATATGTGTCCCGACACTACGACGATAGGCGCCCGTTCGGTGATTAGCTGAATCCTGGGTTTGATTCGAGAAATGTACTCGCGTAGAGGAGGATTGACAGGGGCAGAGCTCACAGAGATGGTTTTGACAGAGATCGTGAAAGTGCATGCTATGCCCCTAATCGACTTTTGGTGTTAATGAAAACACATACATAGGAAACTAATCCTATTTCTTGAGTGTATCTCAGGATGACAAGTACTTTAGTAGATTGAGAATTATGTGCCAAACTGGTCTGAGAAGATCGGGATTTATATGTCAAGAAGGCTCGGGATTGATAAAAGATAATGTAGACTATCCTTTTGAGTTTACTATTCTTGAGTATAGGGATCCCGCACTATTAAGAGGGGATCACAGGTTTTGCGATGAACTTGCTCATACCACATCTTCACTATTCTGCTCAATACCACATATTCTCTACTCTGCTCCTATCTCAAAACAGGTCTATTGCCTCAGACTTCCGGCTCCCTCCGGACGTCCGAGGGCCGGTCAAGGGTCGGACGATCGACAGGCTCCGGAAATCCGGAGATCTGCACCAGAAGAAATTGAGCTCTATAACTCGGATTTCCGGCTCCCTCCGGACATCCGAGGGCCGGACGACCGACCAGCCTCGGAAATCCGGAGCCCTGCACCAGAAGATCGTGAGCTCTATAACTCGGATTTTTGGAAATCCGGAACCTCCCACGAGAAGAAGTTGAGACGAATAACTCGAATTTCCGGCCTTCTCCGGACGTCCGGGCGTTGTTCAATTCACAATGTTTCCAGTCATATCTACAGCCCCCGGACGACCGACCCTTGTCGGACGTCCGACCCCTTGCGGACGCCCGGACTTCCGTAAACTGTCGGACGTCCGGACCTTGTGTGACTTAAAGTGTCCCCAACGACTGTTTTATACTCCCCACTATATATACCCCTCTCCCACTTCGTGAGAGAGTGTCCAACACAGCTAGAACACATCCAAGAACGCCTTTCTTCTCACTCACTTTTGTCTACACCAAATCTTAGATCCCAAGAGCATTTGTGAGTCCCTTTGAGTGTTGTTCCAATCAAAAGATAGATCGTCTCCCTCTCCTCCTTCCCACCAAAGTGATTTGTGATTTGAGCAAGTTTTGAGCAATCCCCGTGATCTTGTTACTCTTGGAGGTTGGAGACTCCTAGGCGGTAGGAGTCTTCGGAGAGGAATCAAACCATTGTGATTTCCCCCGGAAAGTTTGTGAAGGTTTGGAAGCCACCTCAAGGCTTACCACTGGTGGTTGAGAAACGCCTTCGTGGAGTTATCTCAAAGGGAGAATAGGGTGAGCCTTCGTGGCGTTGGTGTGCCTTCGTGGTAACATCCGCCCCTCTAACGGTGACGTAGCTTCCCTCCAAGGAAGTGAACATTGGGATACATCCTTGTCTCTCTTGGAGTTTCGGTTATTCATAACCCTAACTCTCTACTTGTGTTAATCCTTATTACGTACTTGTATTTGATTATTGTTTACCACTTGCTTTACTTCACTCTAAATAGCTTACTCCTTGTCGTAGCAATTATTAGGCCTACACTCATATTCCGCACTTTTGCCTAAAATTGCTAAGTAATTATTAAAATTTGGAACTGTACCTATTCACCCCCCTCTAGGTCCATCTCGATCCTTTTCAATTGGTATCAGAGCCTCGTGCTCTATTCTTGTGGCTTAACCGCCCTAGAGCGAGATGGACGGGATTCCAGCTACGGTAGCTCCAGTGCAGAGGGACGGGACTTCCACGGAAGTCAAGTCTTTCACCTCTGAGGACCTGGAACGGGCCCTTGCCAAGCAAAAAGAGGAGCATGATGCTTCTCTTGAGGCCTTGGTCCAAATAAGACTGACATCACTAACCACGGGGACAGCCACGTCCCCGAGGGCCTCAGGGCCACATGTGCACGGTTCTTCATTTGGCCAACAACCTCCGGAAAGGAACCAAACCAGTGTTCCATGGCTTTATGCTAGATCTCAAATTGAGAAATCTAAGTACAATCCTGGAGGAAAACCTCCCTTGCTTGATGACAATTCCGATTTTGCTTTGTGGAGAGTTGGTATGCAGGATCATCTTAGGTACGCCAATGATGAGATGTTGGACATCCTCGAGCATGGGTACAATCCTGTAGATCCAAGGTGCCTCACTCCCAGAGAAACTTATGACAAGCATCTCAATGACACTGCGATCATGTGCATAAGAAAAGGAATGAATGGCAAGCAACGGAGACCTTACATTCACATCACAAGTGCCAAGGAACTGTGGGATAGCATTATAAGGACCAAGACCGGTACCTCCACTCTTCGGCTTGCTCAATATGAAATTGCCAAGGGGCAAGTACAGAATTTATGTATGGAAAAGGGTGAATCTCCCAAGCAACTTCTAGAACGGCTCATGACTCTCGACGCAGACATTAAGTCATGTGACTGTGACAAGACGCAAGATGGTTTCAATCTGACGAAGAGATTCCTCGTGGACAAGCTACTTCATGCTCTTGCTCCGTATCACCATCAAATGGTATGGGACATGAGGCAGCACCATGGGTTCAAAGAAATGACTCCAGATGACATCATATCCACTTTCCAATTATTTGAAGAGTCAAAGGCAAATGCAACAAAGCACCTTGCCATGCATGGCACTTCAACATCAAAGATCAATCTTGCTTTGAAAGCCAAGCATGAATGTGACGAAGAAGAAAGTGAAGAAGAAGAGGGTGATGATGACTGCGAAGATGGTGATGATGTTGACTCTGATGAAAGCCCATCTTATGAGGACATTGCTCTCTTTGTAAAGAAGTTCAGTGCGGGAAAATTCAAGGGAAGATTCCCAAAGAAGAAGGTAAGGAAATGCTACAACTGTGAGGAAACCAACCACTTCTCCAATGACTGCCCTTATGAGAAGAAAGAAGACAAACCAAGGTTTCCAAAGACCTTTGTAAAGAAGAAGTTGCCAAACCCTATGAACTCCAAGCTCAAGAGGACAGATGGAAGAGCAATGGTTGCACAAGAAGAATCAGATCCAGAAGATGTTGGTGGGGTTGCCGGAGTAGCTGAGGATACACAAAACACCTTGAGACTAGTCAACAAAAGTGGTGATGTTGTTCACTACAACTATATGAAGGACTACAAGGGCAACGCTCACAAGTGTTTGATGGCAAAGACCGCCATGGGAGATGAGTAAGATGAAAGCTCTCATGATAAGGTTAAGGTAACTCCACAGTTAAACTCCTTCAGTCTAGTTTCTACCCCATCTGATGAGTATCTTGATGCGGAAGATCACTATGAGGATAATGACTTAGATCATCCCATGTTTGCTAAAATAAACAAATTTATGTGCTCTCTTAAAGGAAAGAAGCTCACTATGTTTCGCATACTTATGGAAATGGTGAGTAAGCATACCAATACCATCAAGGAACTCGAAACCCTCGTCACTGAGGAGAAGGAAATAAATAAAATCCTTGAGCAGAAAGTCATGTATGAGGAAGCACAAAATGATGCATTATGCTCAAAAGTAGGTGAAAACCTTGATAAACATGCTAATGATCTTGCCTCCTTGAAAAAGGCTGAATCTGTGTGCAAAGAGTTACTAAATGATAAAAACTGACTAGTGAACTCTCATGCTTCCCTTTCTAAGGACTGTGAGCGTCTATCCTTGTCTCTCAAAGACAAGGAAGAGAAACTCACTGTTCTTACAAAGAGCTTTGAGGCACTCAAGGTTACTTATCTTGACACTTTAGCTAAGGCCTACTCCTCACCTATTATTAATGTTGATACGTGCACTACTAACTCTAGTAGTGAACTGACATCTATCCTTGAGGAAAACTGTTCGCTAAAGGCACAACTAGACAAAGGTCTCATGACATGTGCACAATGACAAAAGACTCTCAATGAGATCTTAAGTCGACACAATGGAGGCCTTGCCGAGGAAGGGCTTGGGTTCAACCCAAGCACCGCCAAGAAAAGTGCATCTCCTCTCAAGTGTACCACTCCGCTTAAAGAAATATTTGTACGAGAGGGACACAAAGAGAAAGGTAAGGTTGTGAGTGGGTCGGCCACTAGGGGTTCGCCTACTCACAATAAGACAACCGAATTCATGCCTCCATCCTATGTACTACGCAAATCAAAGGAAGGAGAGGTTTATGCTAAATTCATTGGTCCCCGTAATGCATTCCGATTCTATGCTATTTGGGTCCCTAAGACTCTTGTAACTAATGTGAAAGGCCCCATGACGAAATGGGTACCTCAAACCAAGTCTTAATTCGTTACAGCTTGTTTTCTCCAGAGGAGCCAAATGGGTGATCGACAGTGGATGCAGCAATCATATGACCGGAGATAGTAACTTGCTCTATGACTTCATGCAAGCCATTCGACCATACATGAGCATTGTATTTGGTGGAGCGTCGAAAGGGCAGGTAATTGGGTTGGGCAAGGTGGCAATCACTAATGTCATGTCTATTGCAAATTTCATGCTTGTCCAATCTCTTCAATATCATTTCTTTCGGTTCGCCAATTGGCTTCCGTCGGTTATGACACATTATTTGGACTAACAGATGTGAAAGTCTTTAAGAGAGACACTCTCAAAGTGGCCTTTCTTGGAGAGTTGGATGGCAACCTTTATACGGTTGATTTCTCGAAAGAGAGCGCCTTCCATACAACTTGTCTAATGGCCAAGGCCGACATGGGATGGTTGTGGCATCGCCGGCTCGCCCATGTCGGCATGAGAAATCTTCAAAATCTCCTAAACGGCAATCACATCCTTGGACTAACAAATGTATCTTTTAAGAAAGACCGTGTGTGCATTGCATGCATAGCTGGGAAACAACATCAATCAAAACATCCACCCAAGAACATTGTATCCACTTCGAGGCCGTTAGAGCTCCTTCATGTGGATCTGTTTGGGCCTCCTTCATGGGCAAGTCTTGGAGGGAAAAAGTATGGCCTAGTCATTGTTGATGATTACTCAAGATAGACATGGGTGTTCTTTCTCAAGTCCAAGGACGAGACGAAGATCACCTTCATTGATTTTGCCAAACAAGCCCAGTGGAAGTTTGACAAGGACATCAAGGCAATAAGAAGTGATAATGGCTCTGAGTTCAAGAACTACACCCTAGAAGAATTTCTTAGTGATGAGGGAATTGAACATCAGTACTCCGCACCTTACACCCCTCAGCAAAATGGGGTGGCAGAGAGGAAGAACCGGACACTTGTGGAAATGGCAAGGTCCATGTTAGACGAATACAAGTCACCACACAGTTTTTGGGCTGAGGCCGTCAACACAGCATGTCATGCATCAAACCGGCTCTTCATTCGATCAATATTGGAGAAGACTCCATATGAGCTCCTAACTGGGAACAAGCCCAATGTTAAGTACTTTCGTGTGTTTGGATGCAAGTGTTTCATCCTCAACAAACGGGAACGGTTAGGAAATTTTCAATCCAAAACAATTGAAGGGATTTTTGTTGTCTATGGATCAAACTCTCACGCCTACAGAGTCTACAACAAATCCACTGGATGTGTTATAGAAACCTGTGACGTGACGTTTGATGAATTTAACCGCTCCCATGGGGAGCAAGTTGATCTAAATGATGCAGGTGAAGAAGACTCCTCACAATATATCTTGAACATGGGTGTAGGTGCACTTCTTCCCATGGAACAAAGACCACATAATGATGATGAAGATGATGAGAGTATTTCTCATCCTCAAGACAGTTCACTGCCCGTACCTCCACAAGATACTAGCATACATATCATGCTAGTTGTTGAGGATCAAGTGGGAGAACATGTCTCTCATTCTGATCACACTCAAGAACAAGTTGATCTTCAAGAGCTAGACCAAAGTATGGGTATGTTTGATGATGAAGCTCAATAGGTGCAACGCGAAGAGGAATATCTTCCTCCGCACATAAATGATCCATATGTTGAGGACGTTGATGATGGAAACGAAGTCGAACCTCGTGAAACCCTGACCTCCATCATGCCACGTGTGGCCGGTCGTGTTGATATTGATCAAATCCTCACCGGCGTGTCGGAAGGTAGAGTGACTCGTAAACAATTAACAAACTTTTGTGCTCACTTTTCGTTTGTCTCTAGTACCGTGCCACACAGGGTTCAGGATGCATTGTGTGACAATGACTGGCTCCTTGCTATGCAAGAGGAGTTAAACAGTTTTACACGCAACGAAGTATGGTCATTGGTAGAACGACCAACTGAGGAACATAATGTCATTGGAACTAAATGGATTTTCAAGAACAAGGAAGATGAGAATGGGACTGTCCTACGCAACAAGGCAAGGTTAGTAGCACAGGGGTACTCCCACGTTGAAGGTTTGGACTATGGTAAAACTTTCGCCCCTGTTGCTCGTCTTGAATCCATTCACATTTTATTGGCCTATGCTGCTTTCAATGGTTTTACTTTCCATCAAATGGATGTGAAAAGCGCTTTTCTTAACGGTCCTCTACAAGAAGAGGTATATGTATCACAACCACCTGGGTTTGTTGACCCTCACCACAAAGACCATGTATACAAGCTTCACAAGGCTCTGTATGGCCTCAAACAAGCACCCCGTGCTTGGTACGATCATCTTAAGAAGTTCCTACTCGATGATGGCTTTGTGGTGGGGATGATCGATCCCACTCTTTTTACTAAGAGGGAAAATGGTGATTTGATCTTATGCCAAATCTATGTAGATGACATCATTTTTGGTTCTCCTAACATCCATTTATGCAAGAAGTTTGCGGCTTCCATGACCAAGACCTTTGAGATGTCACTCAACACGGACTTGAAGTTCTTTCTTGGGTTTCAAATACAACAATTTCAAGAAGGGATTTTCTTGTCTCAAACTAAGTACCTCAAGGACATTCTTGAAAAATTTGATATGACAAATGCTAAACCAATGAAGACACCCATGGCCACAGATGTAGTTCTAAATGAAGACACAAACGGTATTCCTTTTGACCTATCTACTTACCGCTCCATGATTGGTTCGCTACTTTATCTTTGCGCATCTAGACCGGACATCATGTTAAGTGTAGGCATATGTGCTAGATTTCAAGCTTCCCCTAGGGAAAGCCATCATACGGCGGTTAAGCATATGCTTAGATACCTTGTTCACACCCCAAAGTTAGGCTTATGGTACCCTAAGGATGCAAAGTTCGATCTTATTGGGTACTCCGATGCGGATTGGGCCGGTGACAAAGTGGGACGGAAATCCACTTCCGGTGCATGTCAGTTTCTTGGACGCTCCGTGGTAAGTTGGTCCTCGAAAAAGCAGAACTGTGTTTCTCTCTCCACGGCCGAGGACGAATATATTGCAGCCGCAAGTTGTGCAACCCAACTGCTATGGATGAGGCAAACACTAAAGGATTATTGGTATCACGTATCGACACGTTCCTCTTGTCTGTGATAATGAAAGTTCCATAAAGATCTCCGAGAACCCCATTGATCACCCTCGCACAAAACATATTGATATTAGGTATCATTTCTTGAGAGACCATGTGCAAAAGGGTGACATTGATATTACCCATGTGGGTACCGACATGCAGCTAGCCGACATTTTCACCAAGCCACTTAGCGTAGTTAGGTTCTGTCAACTTAGGCATGAACTTGGTATCTTGGAGCTTGACAACATAACTTGAAACCTTGCACACATACACACACTCACATTATGTTTGTGTCTTGATGTGGGCATGCATTTAGGGGGAGTGAGTCTTAATTTTCTGTTTTTGAGCTTACAAAGTACGCATAAATCAATTTCTGTCCACAAGTAGTATATGTAATGCTTGTAGGCAACTATGTTCGTACTTTTTGTGAGAAACCATGAAAAATCATCATCTCATCATCAAAAATTCCACAATCAGCCTCTGCCTCCTCCTCTCTCTCGGTCGTCCGACGTGTCTCGGACGTCCGACGACAAATCTCATTCCGGTCGTCCGACCAGTGTCGGTCGTCCGACGGCACAATCCTCTTCGGACTTCCGACGCCTGTCGGACGTCCGACGCATCGGGGCCTATAAATAGCTGGGCGCGGGGCTCGGCTTTGCCCTAGCCCTCACGCGCCCGCTTTTTCCCCTGGCGCCGCCGCCGCCAGCTCTAGTGCGCTCGCCAGCGCCGCCACTCCCGAGATCTGCCCGATCTCCTCCACGGATTCGTCTCTTCTTCCTCTTCTTCCTGCGCGGGATCCGTCTACAGGTATATCTCCTCCGTTCCCCTCGCATTTGGTTCCCTCTCTCCCATGTCCACGTGTTCGTTCCTATGGTTTGACCATGTTCGTTCCTCATTTGGGGTTTCCATCCGTATAGGTTGTTGTGCACCATGCCCAAGGTCAAGCACGCCGCACGGAAGAACGTTGCTGGCTCATCCTCACGCGCCCCTACTAGCACGGGGTCGGACTCGGAAGGGCCACGTCGTCCCTTCAAACGGACTGCCTGGCGTTCTCCGTCTCCACAGCTCCCCTCGTCGTCTGATGGTGATGACTCCGACTTCGAGGATGAGCTTGCCGCCGAGGACCTTGCTGACCAGCCCGCAGATCGGAGGTCCAAGCCAAAGCCCGAGAATCGCAGGGCGTCCTATATGCCACCACCTCCTCCTTCTCAGCCCACAGGTGAAGCTCGTCGCATCTCACTAGAACCCCTGCTACCTTAGGTCGTGCAATCACGAACTTCACCACACTTGCCAAGTCTTCATACCTCACTTTCTGCCGCGACATTGATCAATTCGCTGTCGTACGTGACTCTACGGACTCACGTTTCCGCACACACGTCCAGGCGGACATTTTTACTACAGTCATAGTTCCTCAGGGTCTCTCTGTTCATCTCTACATAGATCTTGAGCATATTCGCATGCACCCGGCGAAATACCCGGGTGCCATTGAGCTTATTGAGGCATCGGGGCTTGCCGCCCCGTTTGCTTTTCATCGCGATTTTAATGCTGCTGCCGTTCACCATTTCTATGCCACATGCTTCTTTGCTCCAAACCACACTGTTAGCTGGATCACCTCTGACGTTCGCTTCACAGCTTCTTATGATACATTTGTTGCCGCACTTGGTTTCCCCAACTCCGGCTTCAAAATACATAGGAATGATCCTAACCATGCACCTAAGTCCATTGAGGCATGTGGGTATCTTCTCAAACCACTCAGTGAGCTTGATGCGGATGAACGCATGAAGGATCTTAACCAGGTATCCATCTGGCGCTCACCTTACTTCATCATCTTTCAGTGTCTTATCCGCACCAGCTATCCCAAGATGGGTGATAAGGGCTCTTGCAGTGGCTACTGTATTGACATCATGTCTCACTTATATGAGCACCCCAAGAGCAAAATTAGTGTGCCTCACTTTCTATGGCATGAGATTCGACTTGCTAGCTTTCAATAGAAACGAGCCTTTCCTCATGCCCCCTTCATCCAGGCTCTTATTAATCATGTTGCTGATTTCTCTGTTGCTGTCACTCACACACATCGCAAGTGGGTCATTCCCGCTCACATGGCGAATAACTATGCACCCAAGAAAGCCCCATCCTCCACATCCACTCGCCGCACTGCTGCCCGGTCAGCCACCCCCTGATCTAGCTCCGCTCCTCTTGGTCGCATTGCCAAATTCCTTGGCAAGGCACATTCTGCTATGATGAAGGCTGTCTCTTTCCAGTGTGGTCAAACCCATGATGTGTTGACAGGGGCAGAGCTCACAGAGATGGTTTTGACAGAGATCGTGAAAGTGCATGCTATGCCCCTAATCGACTTTTGGTGTTAATGACAACACATACATAGGAAACTAATCCTATTTGTTGAGTGTATCTCAGGATGGCAAGTACTTTAGTAGATTGAGAATTATGTGCCAAAGGTGGTCTGAAGGTGGTCTGAGAAGATCGGGATTTATATGTCAAGAAGGCTCGGGATTGATAAAAGATGATGTAGACTATCCTTTTGAGTTTACTATTCTTGAGTATAGGGATCCCGCACTATTAAGAGGGGATCACAGGTTTTGCGATGAACTTGCTCATACCACATCTTCACTATTCTGCTCAATACCACATATTCTCTACTCTGCTCCTATCTCAAAACAGGTCTATTGCCTCGGACTTCCGGCTCCCTCCGGACGTCCGAGGGCCGGTCAAGGGTCGGACGACCGACAGGCTCCGGAACTCCGGAGCTTAGCACCAAAAGAAATTGAGCTCTATAACTCGGATTTCCGGCTCCCTCCGGACATCCGAGGGCCGGACGACCGACCAGCCTCGGAAATCCGGAGCCCTGCACCAGAAGATCGTGAGCTCTATAACTCGGATTTCCGGCTCCCTCCGGACGTCCGAGGGCCGGACGTCCGTCCCCTTATGGAAATCTGGAACCTCCCACCAGAAGAAGTTGAGTCGAATAACTCGGATTTCCGGCCTTCTCCGGACGTCCGGTCGCTGTTCAATTCACAATGTTTCCAGTCATATCTACAGCCCCTGGACGACCGACCCTTGTCAGACGTCCGACCCCTTGCGGACGCCCGGACTTCGGTAAACTGCCGGACGTCCGGACCTTCGTGGAGTTATCTCAAAGGGAGAATACGGTGAGCCTTCATGGCGTTGGTGTGCCTTCGTGGTAACATCCGCCCCTCTAATGGTGACGTAGCTTCCCTCCAAGGAAGTGAACATCGGGATACATCCTTGTCTCTCTTGGAGTTTCGGTTATTCCTAACCCTAACTCTCTACTTGTGTTAATCCTTATTACGTACTTGTATTTGATTATTGTTTACCGCTTGCTTTACTTCACTCTAAATAGCTTACTCCTTGTCGTAGCAATTATTAGGCCTACACTCATATTCCGCACTTTTGCCTAAAATTGCTAAGTAATTATTAAAATTTGGAACTGTACCTATTCACCCCCCTCTAGGTCCATCTCGATCCTTTTCACATCCTCCGACTGGAAGTGGCACTATGGTCTCCGGTCCCGAGTGCTTTAGTAGAGCAATTCGTTATGCTGATATTTCCGCCAACTTTAGGTTGGCGGCTCGAATAAGTAAATTCATAGGAGAATCTAAGCCTGAAACATGGCTCGGTGACTACCGAGTGGCAGTGCAGATTGGTGGAGGCAACGACAATGCCGCCATGAAGCATTTTGTCTCTGATGCTAGATGGTTCGGCAAGGATGTAGTGGAATCAGTTGGCTCCTTCTAGCATCTATTGTTGGAGGATCTCGCCCGAGTGTTAATCAAAACATTTGCGGGCACGTGTAAGCGCCCTGCTGGTTTGTCCGAGTTGCAACATTGCGTGCAGAAGCCAAATGAGTACTTGAGAGATTATATGTAGTGTTGGACCACCCTTCGTCACACGGTGGAAAACATTTCTGAGCACTAAGCAGTGTGCGCTTTCAAGGCTGGTGTTAGGTACATAAAGTTATACTTGAAGTTCGGTCGGACAGGTGACAGGTCCATGAGCAAAATGATGGAGATTGCTGCCTGATACGCCAATGGTGAAGAAGAAGACCGCATCCGCAGCGGTAAGGTGAAAGCAATCGACATTGATGCTGGCGGCAATTCTAATCAGAAACAGAAGCGCAAGGCTGATGGTTCCACTCCGGCAGAAGCAGCCACCCTGACGGCTGATACGTCTCCAACGTATCTATAATTTTTATGGTTCCATGCTATTATCTTGTCAACTTTGGATGTTTTGTATGCATTTTATATCTTTTTTGGGACTAACCTATTAACTCAGCGCCAAGTGCCAGTTCCTATTTTTTCCGTGTTTTTGACCTTTTTCAGAGGAGAATTTTAAACGGAGTCTAAACGGAAAGATTTTTTTCCGGAACAGAAGATACGCAGGGAGCTTGGGAACGCGGAACATACGCCACAAGCCCCCTAGCCGCGGCCTTGGGGGGTGCCTAGCAGGCTTGTGGGCCCCCTGTGACTCCTTTGCCCTACCTCTTCCGCCTATAAATTACTTCAAAATCTGAAACCACGGGAGAGAGCCACGAAAATATTTTTCCGCCACCGCAAGCTTCTGTCTCCGCAAGATCCCATCTCGGGCACGTTCTCGTGCCCTGCCGGAGGGGAGATTCGGGCACGGAGGGCTTCTTCATCAACACCATTGCCTCTCTGATGATGCGTGAGTAGTTCATCATAGACCTTCGGGTCCATAACTAGTAGCTAGATGGCTTCTTCTCTCTCTTGGATCTTCAATACAAAGTTCTCCATGATCTTCATGGAGATCTATCCGATGTAATCTTATTTTGCGGTGTGTTTGTCGAGATCCGATGAATTGTCGATTTATGATCAGATTATCTATGAATGTTATTTGAGTCTCCTCTGATCTCTTATATGCATGATTTCGTATCCTTGTGATTCTCTTCGAGTTGTGGGTTTTGTTTGGCCAACTTGACCTATAATTCTTGCAATGGGGGTAGTGCTTGGTTTGGGTTCATACCGTGCGGTGACCTCACCCAATGACAGAAGGGGTAGCGAGGCACGCATCGTGTTGTTGCATCAAGGGTAAAAAGATGGAGTTTATATCTAGTGCATGAATTTATCCCTCTACATCATGTCATCTTGCTTAAGGCGTTACTCCGTTTGTCATGAACTTAATACACTAGATGCATGCTGGATAGCAGTCGATGTGTGGAGTAATAGTAGTAGATGCAGACAGTATCGGTCTACTTGTCTCGGACGTGATGCCTATATGTATGATCATTGTCTTATATATCGTCATGACTTTGCGCGATTCTATCAATTGCTCGACAGTAATTCGTTCACCCACCGTAATACTTGCTATCATGAGAGAAGCCTTTAGTGAACACTATGACCCCTAGGTCTACTTCACATCATATTTTCAGCTCTACACTTTTACTTTGTTGCACTTTCCGCCTTCATATCTCACTTTGCAATCAATCGTAAAGGGATCAACAACCCCTTTTAGCGTTGGGTGCAAGTTTGTTGTTTTTGTGCAGGTACTTTGGAGACTTGCCTTGATACTCCTACTGGATTGATACCTTGGTTCTCAAACTGAGGGAAATACTTACTGCTACTATGCTGCATCATCCTTTCCTCTTCATGGGAAAACCAACGCAAGCTCAAGAGATAGCAACGGCACATGGAAAGTTCAAGGGAAAGCCCAAAGGGCAATTTCCCCCAAGAAGTCAAAAATCAGTCAAATGTTCTGGATTTACCGTGTGCAATCCACACCGAGAAAGATGAAGATGGCAACCTAATATTGCCCAAACACACTACTCGTCAGTGTAGACTGTGATCCAATAGTTCAAAGATAATCCGTCGAGGGAGAAGACTCCTCAGAAGGAGGATGAAGAAGATAAAGAAGATTTTCTAGATATCAATGCCACCCTGATGTTTTTTGCTGATGTAGAGAGTAGAAGTCGGTTGAAGGTCATAAACAAAGAGGTCAACATGGCAGTTCCGACCACCCCCTCATACCTCAAATGGTCTCAGACTCCCATAACGTTGAATCAGTCGGATCACCCTGCTCACATGGCTACCCCTGGTCGACAAGCTTTGGTGGTAGACCTAGTTGTGGGAGGCGTTCGTTTTCGCAAGGTTTTGATGGATGGTGGGAGTGGGTTGAACATTCTGTATCCATACACCCTCAAAGGAATGGGCATTCCGATGTCCCGACTGAGTGAAAGCAATATGCAGTTCCACGGGGTCATCCCTGGGAAAAAGGCCAAGTCACTCAGCCAGATTGCGCGGGATGTGGTATTCGGCATAGACAAGAACTTTCTCAAGGAAAAATTAACGTTCAAAGTAGTGGATTTTTGAAGTGCTTATCATGCCATCCTTGGTCGCCCCGCTTATGCACGTTTCATGGCACGCCCATGTTACGTATATCTCAAGATGAAGATGTCAGGGACCAAGGGCGTCATCATAGTCACACCCAATCGACACAGGGCTGAGGAGTGCTTGCAACAAGGCTCCAAGATCGCTGATCAACTAATAGATGTGGTTGAGCTGGAGGAATACCGGAAGAACACTGATCCTGCCGACCTGAGGCGCTCCAAGAAGCCTTCTTCTGAGTCCGCTTTTCAGTCGGCGGGTGTACTACAACTTAGCCAAGTGTTTTAAAAAATTTGAGCATATTAACTTCATTTCTATTCTGGCCCAAATTGGAGTTTGTACTAAAATCCCTAGTTATAACCATTCAAAAATTCTATAAAAACTTGGGGATGTCAAGTGATGCATGAGATTTACTTTTATACAAAAACCTAACTTTGTACTTTGGAAAGATTTAGCAAAACAACTCTTTTTCTATTCTGGTCCAGTTTGGTGCTTTGTACTGCAACCATGTTTTTCCTTGCTCTGATTGCCTTAAGATTTTGCATGCTTGTGTAACACCCTAACAAAACCTTAACACCATGAGTTGAGCCCCATTGGATGATTTTAAATGTATGTGATAATAGCCTCAGCCTGCCATGCAGATTTGTGCTTTTCAAATATTTGCATTACCAAGTTTTTCTTTTTGCCAAACTAACTTGATCATCTTGACTAACACCTAGAGAGACCCTGGTCTGGAGCTTTGGGTTGACATCAAAGCTACTTAGAAGCCTCTGGTATTTCATCAAGCACCAATGGTCCATGGCCAGATTCGACATGAGCATTGAACTGCACTTCAGAGTTGCTTCACTAACTCTAAGACCTTGTCCAGCAGCTTGCCCGTGAACCATAGCCTAACCGTGGTAAATCTTAGTAGCCTTGGAGTCCATTTGGTGATGTCTCGCCTTTCATCGAGCAGGTGTCGTGCGTGCTCTGGGCGTGGACAGAGCGGATATTTTGCACGCCCTCGCCCGAGCTGCCGCGTACCTGCATGTGCCTCTTGCTAGCCCGCAGAGCCTCGTCAAGCCCCGACAGGTCTTCCTCTCCCTAATGTGCTCTACTGCAGCTCCTGCCACGGCCGAAGCATGGCTGCCACCGGCAAAGCCGCTGCGCCTGGCGCCCTTGCTTCAGCTCTACAGTGACCAGCACCACCCAAACACGCTCCGAGCGCCAGCTAACCCCTTGGACCTCTCCCCTACATCGCCCCTTGCTGCTCCGACATGCTGCTGCCCCTGCTGTGTTGCTAGCTCGCTCCTGCTGCTCCCTGCCATCGCCAAAAGCTTTTCACCGGTGATCTTATCCTCAGCCCCGCAAAACTGACCCAAGCCGGCTATAAATGGGCAGCCCCAAGCCCTGGTGGAGCTCAGCCACACCCCAGAGTCCGCAGCCGTCTCCCCCGCCCCTCAGCTTGGCCGGAGCCCCTCGCCCTGCTCACCTCCGACCGCAGCACCGCCATTGTTCCCCTGGCGCCTCCGGCTATGCCTAGAGCCCCTCTCCTCCCTAAGGCCTCCTCTAACCTCCGGAGAAACCTAGGAGACCATCCCCGCCCCAATTTTGGCCCGGGAACAACCGTAGCCGGGGTTCCCCTCGTGCCCGATGCCTCCGTCTGCCATGGCAAAGCTGTATCTAACCGGAGCCTCCTCGGGTGTTCCTCTACCCTTCACGTGGTGCGGCTCGTCCTCCTGAGCTCATGGATGGGTTGAGCATTGAGGGTGGTGCCCTATGCCGCCGGTGAGCGTCGCCGGACTCACGGAGGAGGGAGGCGAACCCGACAGGTGGAGCCCACGTGTCGGTGAGCCAGCCGAGCAACCCGTTGTTGGAAATATGCCCTAAAGGCAATAATAAAGTTGTTATTATTATATTTCTAGTTCATGATAATTGTCTATTATTCATGCTATAATTGTATTAACCAGAAACCGTAATACATGTGTGAATATATAGATCACAATGTGTTCCTAGTGAGCCTCTAGTTGGCTAGCTCGTTGATCAATAGATGATCATGGTTTCTTGATCATGGACATTGGATGTCATTGATAAGTGATAACGGGATCACATCATTGGGAATGATGTGCTGGACAAGACCCAATCCTAAGCATAGCACTAGATCGTGTTGTTCCTCTGCTAAAGCTTTCCTAATGTCAAGTATCATTTCCTTAGACCATGAGATTGTGCAACTCACGGATACTATAGGAGTGCTTTGGGTGTATCAAACGTCACAACATAACTGGTTGATTATAAAGGTGCACTTCAGGTATCTCCGAAAGTGTCCGTTGGGTTGTACGAATTGAGACTGGGATTTGTCATTCCATGTAACGGGGAGGTATCTCTGGGCCCACTCGGTAATCCATCATCATAGTGAGCTCAATGTGACTAAGGAGTTAGCCACGGGGTGAGGTGTTACAGAATGAGTAAAGAGACTTGCCGGTAACGAGATTGAACAAGGTATAGGGATACCGACGATCGAATCTCGGGCAAGTAT
The DNA here is from genome assembly GCF_904849725.1 of Hordeum vulgare subsp. vulgare. Taxonomy (NCBI): domain Eukaryota; kingdom Viridiplantae; phylum Streptophyta; class Magnoliopsida; order Poales; family Poaceae; genus Hordeum; species Hordeum vulgare. Next base: position 302,633,066 of record NC_058523.1, read on the forward strand.
CATACCGGTACACAAAGGCAATTGCATACGAGATTTATTGAATCCCCGACATCGAGGTTCATCCGACGAGATCATCGAGGAACACATGGGAACCAACATGGATATCCATACCCCGTTGTTGGTTATTGACCGGAGAGGTGTCTCGGTCATGTCTGCATGTCTCCCGAACCCGTAGGATCCACACACTTAAGGTTCAATGACGCTAAGGTTGTAGGGAAATAGTGTACGTGATTACCGACGGTTGTTCGGAGTCCCGGATGAGATCCCGGACATCACGAGAAGTTCCGGAATAGTCCGGAGGTAAAGATTGATATATAGGAAGTGAGGATTTGGTCATCGGAATTGTTTCGGGCGACACCGGTAACGTACCGGGACCACCGGAAGGGTTCCGGGGTCCACCGGGAAAGGCCTACAGCCACGAAAGGGTATTTGGGCCAAAAGGTGGGTCGGAACCAGCCCAAAGTGGGCTGGTGCGCCACCACCACCCATCCAAAGGCGCAAGGGGGCAAGGTGGGCCAAAACCCTAGGGCGTGGGGACTCGCCTTGGGTGGCAAGCCACCCCTATGCGTAGATTCTATGCATAGATTTGCAGTGTGCCAGATGTTGGAAATATGCCCTAGAGGCAATAATAAATTAGTTATTATTATATTCCCTTGTTCATAATAATCGTTTATTATCCATGCTAGAATTGTATTGATTGGAAACTCAAATACATGTGTGGATACATAGACAAAACACTGTCCCTAGTGAGCCTCTAGTTGACTAGTTCGTTTATCAAAGATGGTCCAGGTTTCCTGGCCATAGGCAAGTGTTGTCACTTGATAATGGGATCACATCATTACGAGAATCATGTGATGGACAAGACCCAAATTATAAACGTAGCATGTGATCGTGTTATTTTGTTGCTATTGTTTTCTGCGTGTCAAGTATTTATTCCTATGACCATGAGATCATATAACTCAGTGTCATCGGAGGAATACCTTGTGTGTATCAAACGTCGCAACGTAACTGAGTGACTATAAAGGTGCTCTACAGGTATCTTCGAAGGTGCCCGTTGAGTTAGTATGGATCAAGACTGGGATTTGTCACTCCGAGTGACGGAGAGGTATCTTGGGGCCCACTCGGTAAAACAACATCACAAACAAGCCTTGCAAGCAATGTGACTAAGTGTAAGTCACGGAATCTTGTATTACAGAATGAGTAAAGAGACTTACCGGTAACGAGATTGAAATAGGTATACGAATGCCGACGATCAAATCTCGGGCAAGTAACATACCGAAGGACAAAGGGAATGACATACGGGATTATATGAATCCTTGACACTGAGGTTCAACCGATAAGATCTTCGGAGACTATGTAGGATCCAGTATGGGCGTGCAGGTCCCGCTATTGGATATTGACCGAGGAGTGCCTCGGGTCATGTCTACGTAGTTCTCGAACCCGCAGGGTCTGCACACTTAAGGTTCGATGATGTTTTAGTATAGTTAAGTTATATGTGTGGTAAATGAATGTTGTTCAGAGTCCACGATGAGATCATGGAAGTCACGAGGGTTTCCTGAATGGTCCGGAAATGAAGATTGATATATAGGATGGTTTCATTTGGTCACCGGAAAGTTTCGGGCAATTCCGACAATGTACCAGGAGTGACGAATGGGTTTCGGGTGTTTACCTGGAGGGGGCCACCCACCCGGGAATGAGCCCAAGGCCCTAGGGTGGCGCCACAAGTCCTTATTGGGCTAGGGGAGTCATCACAAGAGGGATATGGCGCCACAAAATAAAAACCAAAAGAAAAGAAAAAAGAAAAAGGAAAGAGGGAGGTGGAAAGGAAGGAGTGGACTCCTTCCCCACCAAACCGAATTGGGGTTGGAGTCCAACTCCTCCCCCTTGGCCGGCGCACCTTGAGGCCTTGTGCCTCAAGGCTAGCCCCTCCCCCTTCCTCCTATATATAGTGGTGGTTTAGGGCTTTTTGAGACACAAGTTTTCCATGTGCAACTCTAGCCTATTCCACATAGTTTTACCTCTAGATCGGATTTCTGCGGGGCTTGGGCGGAGCCCTGCAGGAGTGGATCATCACCACCACCGGAGCGCCGTCACGCTATCGAAGAACTCATCTAATTCTCCGTCTTGCTTGCTGGATCAAGAAGACCGAGATCATCGTCGAGCTGTACGTGTGCTGAACGCGGAGGTGTCATCCGTTCGGCACTAGATCGAAACGGATCGTGGGACGGATCGCGGGACGGTTCGTGGGATGGTTCGAGGGACGTGAAGACGTTCCACTACATCAACCGCGTTTTTCAAAGCTTCCCTCTATGCGATCTACAAGGGTACGTAGATCTAATCTCCACTCGTAGATGGACATCACCATGATAGGTCTTCGTGTGCGTAGGATTTTTTTTGTTTTCCATGCAACGTTCCCCAACAGTGGCATCATGAGCTAGGTTCATGCGTAGATGTTATCTTGAATAGAACACAAAAGGTTTTGTTGACGGTGATGTTCGATTTGCTGCCCTCCTTAGTCTTTTCTTGATTCGGCGGTATCGTTGGATTGAAGCGGCCCGGACCGACATAACACGTACGCTTACGAGAGATTGGTTTCATCGATAGACATGCAACCTCGTTGCATAAAGATGACTGGCGGGTATTGGTTTCTTCGTCTTTAGTTGAATTGGTTTTGACCGAGGCGGTCCTTGGAGAGGTCAAATAGCAATTTTCACATCTCCGTCGTGGTTTTTGCGCAAGTAAGATGCGATCGTACTAGATACCCATAGCAGCCACGTAAAACATGCAACAACAAATTAGAGGACGTCTAACTTGTTTTTGCAAGGTATGGTTGTGATATGATATGGCCAATGACGTGATGTGATATATTGGATGTATGAGATGATCATGTTGTAATAGTTAATATCGACTTGCATGTCAATGCTACGACAACCGGCAGGAGTCATAGGGTTGTCTTTAAACTAACGTTTGTGTTTGCAGATGCGTTTACTATATTGCTAGGTCTTAACTTTAGTAGTAATAACATAGATAACACGACAACCTCGATGGCGACACGTTGATGGAGATCATGATGTGGCGCCAGTGACAAGAAGATCATGCTGGTGCTTTGGTGATGGAGATCAAGAAGCACAAGATGATGGCCATATCATGGCAGTTATGAATTGCATGTGATGTTAATTCTTTTATGCACCTTATTTTCCTTAGAACGACGGTAGCATTATGAGGTGATCTCTCACTAAAATTTCAAGATGAAATTGTGTTCTCCCCGACTGTGCACCATTGCGACAGTTCGTCGTTTCGAGACACCACGTGATGATCGGATGTGATAGACTCAATGTTCACATACAACGGGTGCAAAACAGTTGCACACGCGGAACACTCGGGTTAAAATTGACGATCCTAGCATGTGCAGACATGGCCTCAAAACACATGAGACCGAAATGTCGAGCATGAATCATATAGTTGATACGACTAGCATAGAGATGCTTACAACTGAAACTATTCTCAACTCACGTGATGATCGGACTTGAGTTAGTGAATTTGGATCATGTACCACTGAAATGACTAGAGAGATGTATTTTTGAGTGGGAGTTCTTAAGTAATATGATTAATTGAACTAATTATCATGAACATGGTCAAAAGGTCTTTGTGAATTATGATGTAGCTTGTGCTATAGCTCTATTGTTTTTTATATGTTCCTGGAGAAAATTTAGTTGAAAGTTGATAGTAGCAAACTTTACGGACTGAGTCCGTAAAACTGAGGATTGTCCTCATTGCTGTGCAGAAGGCTTATGTACTTAATGCACCACTCGGTGCGCTGCACCTCTAGCGTCGTCTGTGGATGTTGTGAACATCTGACATACACGTTTCTGATGACTACACGATAGTTCAGTGCGTAATACTAAATGGCTTAGAAGCAAGGCGCCGAAGACGTTTTGAAATGCCACGGAACATGAGAGATGTTCTAGGAGATGAAATTGAGATTTCATGCTCGTCCCTTCTTGAGAGGTATGATACCTCCAACAAGATTCTTTGTCTACAAAGTAAAGGAGAAAATCTCAATCGTTGAGCGTGTGCTCAGATTGTCTGAGTACAACAATCGCTTGAATCAAGTGGGAGTTAATCTTCCAGACTTGATACTAATGGTTCTCCAAAGTCACTGCCACTAAGCTGCTAGAGCTTCTTGATGAACTATAAACATATCAAGGATAGATATGATGATCCTTGAGCGATTCACAATGTTTGACACTACGAAAGTAGAAATCAAGAAGGAGCATCAATTGTTGATGGTTAGTCAAACCACTAGTTTCAAGAAGGGGCAAGGGCTAGAAGGGATACTTCAAGAAACGGAAAACCAGTTGCTGCTCCAATGAAAAACCCAAGATTGAACCCAAACCAGAGACTAAGTGCTTTTGTTATGAGGGGAACAGTCACTGAGGCGGAGCTACCCTAGATACTTGGTAGATAAGAAGGCTGGCAAAGTCGACAGATGTATATTTGATATACATGATATTGATGTGTACTTTACTAGTACTCCTAGTAGAACGAGGGTATTAGATACCGGTTTGATTGCTAAGTGATTAGTAAGTCGAAATAAAAGCTATGGAATAAACGAAGACTAGCTAAAGGCGAGGTGACGATAAGTGTTGGAAGTGTTTCCAAGGTTGATGTGATCAAACATCGCACGCTCCCTCTACCATCGGGATTGATGTTAAACCTAAATAATTGTTATTTGGTGTTTGCGTTGAGAATGAACATGATCGGATCGTGTTTATTGCAATACGATTATTCATTTAAAGAGAATAATGGTTATTCTATTTGCTTGAATAATTACCTTCAATGGTTTATTGAATCTCGATCGTAGTGTTACACATGTTCATAATATTGATACCAAAAGATACAAAATAGTAATGATAGTACCACTTGATTGTGGCACTACCGCTTGAGTCATGTTGGTATAAAATGCCTGAAGAAGCTCCATGCTGATGGATCTTTGTACTCACTCATTTTTGAAACATTTGAGACATGCAAACCATACCTGTTGGTATAAACGCATGAAGAAACTCCATGCGGATGGATCGTTGGGATTCACTTGATTTTGAATCACTTGAGACATGCAAAATCATACCACATGGAACAAGAAAGTAACTTGTTGGAAGTAATACATTTTTGATGTGTGCAGTCCAATGAGTGACGAGGCACGCAGTGGATATCGTTATGTTCTTACTTCACTGACGACTTGAGTAGATACATGAGTATTTACTTGATGAGTCACAAGTCTGAAACTATGAAAAGTTCAAAGCTAGTTCAGAGTGAAGATCGTTGTGACAAGAGGACAAACTTTCTACGATATGATCATAGAGATGAATATCTGAGTTGCGAGTTTTGGTATACAGTTAAGACAATGTGGAAATTGTTTCACAATTCATGCCACCTGGAACAACATAGTGTGATGGTGTGTCCGAACATCATAGCCGCGCCCTATTTGATATGGTGCATACTATGATGTCTCTTATCGAATTACCACTATCCTTTATGGGTTATACATTAGAGACAACCGTATTCACTTTAAATAGGGCACCACGTATTTCCGTTGAGATGACACAATATGAACTATGGTTTGGAGATACCTGAGGTGTCGTTTCTTGAAAAGTATGGGGCTGCGATTCTTATGAGAAAAAGTTTCATTCTGATAAGCTCGAACCTAAAGCGGATAAATGCATCTTCATAGGATATCCAAAACATTGGATACATCTCCTATCTCAGATCCGGAAGAAAAGTGTTTGTTTCTACAAACATGTCCTTTCTAGAGGAAAGGTTTCTCTCGAAAGAATTGAGTGGGAGGGTGATGGAACTTGATGAGGTTAGTGAACCGTCACTTCAATCAGTGTGTAGCACGACACAGGAAGATATTTCTGTGGTGCCTACACCAATTGAAGTGGAAACTGATGATGGTGATCATTGAGCTTCGGATCAAGTTACTACAAACCTCGTATATCGACAAGGTCGCGTACTACTACAGAGTGGTACGGTAACCCTGTCTTGGAGGTCATGTTGTTGAACAACGATGAACCTACGAGCTATGAAGAAGCGATCGTGGGCCCAGATTCCGAGAAATGGCTAGAGGCCATGAAATCCGAGAGAGGATCCATGTATGAAAACAAAGTGTAGACTATGCAAGAACTACTTGATGGTCGTAGGACTATTAAGTAAATATGGATTTTTAAAGGGAAGACATACGATGATGGTGAAAAGTCACTATTAGGAAAAGCTCGACTTATCGCAAAGATGTTTCCGACAAGTTCAAAAGGAGTTGACTATGATGAGACTTTCTCAGTCGTAGCAATGATAAATGTCTGTTGGAATTATGTTAGTAGTTGCTGCATTATTTATGAAAATATTGCACATAGGATGTCAAAACATTGTTTCCTCGACGATTTCCTTGAGGAAAGGTTGTATGTGATACAACCAGAAGGTTTTGTCGATCCTAAGGACGCTAACAAGTATGCAAGCTCCAATGATCCTTTCATGGATTGGTGCAAGCATCTTAGAGTTGGAATATACATTTTGATGAGATGATCAAAGCTTTTGGGTTTATACAAGGTTTATGAGAAACTTGTATTTCCAAAGAAGTGAGTGGGAGCACTATAGAATTTCTGATAAGTATATGTGATTAACATATTGTTGATCGGAAGTAATGTAGAATTTATGTAAAGCATAAAGGGTTCTTTGAAAGGTTTTTTTTCAAAGGAGGACCTGGATAGAGCTACTTGAACATTGAGCATCAAGATCTATGGAGATAGATCAAAATGCTAAACAGAACTTTCAAATGAAATGCATGCCTTGACAAGTTTTTGAAGGATTTCAAAATAGATCAGCAAAGAAGGAGTTCTTGGCTGTGTTGTAAGGTGTGAATTTGAGTAAAGACTCAAAACCCGACCACGGCAGAAGAAAGAGAAAGGGCAAAGGTCGTCTCCTATGCCTTAGCCATAGACTCTAAAGTATGCCATGTTGTGTGCCGCTTGTGATGTGTGCCTTGCCGCAAGTCTGTTAAGAGGTACAAAGAGTGATACAGGATTAAATCACTGAACAACAGTCAAAGTTATCCTTAGTAACTAATGGACTAAGGAATTTTTCTCGATTATGGAGGTGGTTAAAGAGTAAAGGGTTATGTTGATGCAAGCTTTGACACTAATCCGAATAACTATGAGTAGTAAAACGGATTCGTATAGTAGAGTAGATATTTGGAGTATTTCCGAATAGCACGTAGTAGCAGCATCTATGAGATTTTATAAAGATTTGTAAAGCACACACGGATCTGAAAGATTCAGAACCGTTTACTAAAACCTCTCTCACAAGCAAGACGTGATCAAACCCCAGAACTATATGGGTGTTGGATTTGTTAAAATCACATGGTGACGTGAATTAGATTATTGACTCTAGTGCAAGTGGGCGACTGTTGGAAATATGCCCTAGAGGCAATAATAAATTAGTTATTATTATATTTCCTTGTTCATAATAATCATTTATTATCCATGCTAGCATTGTATTCATTGGAAACTCAAATACATATGTGGATACATAGACAATACACTGTCCCTAGTGAGCCCCTAGTTGACTAGTTCGTTCATCAAAGATGGTCAAGGTTTCCTGGCCATAGGCAAGTGTTGTCACTTGATAACGGGATCACATCATTAGGAGAATCATGTGATGGACAAGACCCAAATTATAAACGTAGCATGTGATCGTGTTATTTTGTTGCTATTGTTTTCTGCGTGTCAAGTATTTATTCCTATGACCATGAGATCATATAACTCACTGTCACCGGAGGATTACCTTGTGTGTATCAACCGTCGCAACGTAACTTGGTGACTATAAAGTTGCTCTACACGTATCTCCGAAGGTTTCCGTTGAGTTAGTATGGATCAAGACTGGGATTTGTCACTCCGTGTGACAGAGAGGTATCTCGGGGCCCACTCGGTAAAACAACATCACAAACAAGCCTTGCAAGCAGTGTGACTAAGTGTAAGTCATGGTATCTTGTATTACGGAACGAGTAAAGAGACTTTCCGGTAACGAGATTGAAATAGGTATACGGATGCTGACGATCAAATCTCGGGCAAGTAACATACCGAAGGACAAAGGCAATGACATACGGGATTATATGAATCCTTGACACTGAGGTTCAATCGATAAGATCTTCGGAGAATATGTACGATCCAATATGGCCATCCAGATCCCTCTATTGGATATTGACTGAGGAGTGCCTCTGGTCATGTCTACATAGTTCTCTAACCCGCAGGGTCTGCACACTTAAGGTTCGATGATGTTTTAGTATAGTTAAGTTATACGTGTGGTTACCGAATGTTGTTCGGAGTCCCAGATGAGATCACGGATGTCACGAGGGTTTCCGTAATGGTCCGAAAATGAAGATTGATATATAGGATGGTTTCATTTGGTCACCGGAAAGTTTCGTGCAATTCCGGCTGTGTAACGGGAGTGACGAATGGGTTCCGGGTGTTTACCGGGAGGGGCCCAACCACCCGGGAATGAACCCAAGGCCCTAGGGTGGAGCCACAAGTCCTTATTGGGCTAGTGGAGTTAGCCCAAGAGGGATATGGGGCCACATAAGAAAAAACCAAAAGAAAAGAAAAAAGAAAAAGGGAAGAGGGAGGTGGGAAGGAAGGAGTGGACTCCTTCCCCACCAAACCGAATTGGGGTTGGAGTCCAACTCCTCCCCCTTGGCCGACGCACCTTGAGGCCTTGTTCCTCAAGGCTAGCCCCTCCCCCTTCCTCCTATATATAGTGGTGGTTTAGGGCTTTTTGAGACACAACTTTGCCACGTGCAACTCTAGCCTATTCCACATAGTTTTACCTCTAGATCGGATTTCTGCGTAGCTCGGGCGGAGCCCTGCAGGAGTAGATCATCACCACCACCGGAGCGCCGTCACGCTGCCGGAGAACTCATCTACTTCTCCGTCTTTCTTGCTGGATCAAGAAGGCCGAGATCATCGGTGAGCTGTACGTGTGTTGAACGCAGAGGTGCCGTCCGTTCGGCACTAGATCGGAACGGATCGTGGGACGGTTCGGGGGACGTGAAGACGTTTCACTACATCAACCGCGTTGCTTAACGCTTTCCGCTGTGCAATCTACAAGGGTATGTAGATCTAATCTCCACTCGTAGATGGACATCAATATGATAGGTCTTCGTGTGCGTAGGAATTTTTTTGTTTCCCATGCAATGTTCCCCAACACCAGACGACCTGAGTTGTGAAACAATTCCACATTTCCTTAGGTTTTTAACTAATAAAAATGAAAGATGGTACTAAATAACAATTATTAAGATTTATAACTAATCCCGAAGGTAGATGCAGAGGTAGCGTGTGATACGTCTCCGTCGGATCTACCTTTCCAAACTCTTTTTCCCTTGTTTTGGACTCTAATTTGCATGATTTGAATGGAACTAACCCGTACTGACGCTGTTTTTAGCAGAATTGCCATGGTGTTGTTTTTGCACAGAAATAAAAGTTCTAGGAATGACCTGGAAATTTACGAGGAGTTTTTGTGGAATATATAAAAAATACTGGCGCAAGAATCAACTGGAGGGACGGAGCCAGGAGCTCACAAGCCCACCAGCCACCCCCTAGCCGGGCCTCGCAGGCTTGTGACCCCTCGGGACTCCGCCGCCTCCAATTCCAACTTTATATATTCTCCTTCGACCGGAAAAAAATCAAGGAGAAGAGTTCATCGCGTTTTACGATACGGAGGCGCCGCCACCACCTGTTCTTCCTCTGGAGGGCACATCTGGAGTCCGTTCTGGGCTTCGGAGAGGGGACATCGTCGCCATCATCATCGCCAACCTTCCTTCATCGCCAATTCCATGATGCTCTTCATCGTTCATGAGTAATCTCATCGTAGGCTTGCTGGACGGTGATGGGTTGGATGATATCTATCATGTAATCGAGTTAGTTTTGATGGGGATTGATCCCTAGTATCCACTATGTTCTGAGATTGATGTTGCTATTACTTTGCCATGCTTAATGCTTGTCACTTGGGCCCGAGTGCCATGATTTCAGATCTGAACCTATTATGTTTCCATCAATATATGTGTGTTCTTGATCCTATCTTGCAAGTTGTAGTCACCTACTATGTGTTATGACCCGGCAACCCCGGAGTGGTAATAGGTGGAACCACTCCCGGAGATGACCATAGTATGAGGAGTTCATGTATTCACTAAGTGCTAATGCTTTGTTCCGGTTCTATATTAAAAGGAGAACCTTAATATCCCTTAGTTTCCATTAGGACCCCGTTGCCACGGGAGGGATGGACAATAGATGTCATGCAAGTTCTTTTCCATGAGCATGTATGACTATATACGGAATGCATGCCTACATTACATTGACGAACTGGAGCTAGTTACATATCTCTCCATGTTATAACTGTTGCATGATGAATGCCATCCGGCATAATTATCCATCACCGATCCAATGCCTACGAGTTTTTCCTACTGGTCCTTGCTATGTTACTTTGCCGCTACTGCTGTCACTCCTGCTACTGTTACCGCTACTGTTACTGTTATCGTTGCTACTGTTACTGTCACACTACTCTGCTACTGAAACTTTGCTGCAGATACAAAATCTTTCAGGTGTGGTTGAATTGACAACTCAACTGCTAATACTCGAGAATATTCTTTGGCTTCCCCTTGTGTCGAATCAACAAATTTGGGTTGAATACTCTACCCTCGAAAACTGTTGCGATCCCCTATACTTGTGGGTTATCAAGACTATTTTCTGGCGCCGTTGCCGGGGAGGCATAGCTCTATTATGTGAGTCACTTAGATTTACGTATGTTGATCACTATGAGGAATCTGAGAGATCGAAAAACTAAAGTCTTGCCCTCAACTACGAGGACAGGTAAGGAACTGCCATCTAGCTCTGCACTTGATTCACCTTCAGTTATGAGTAAGTTTGCGACACCACCTCCTGCTAGAAATTTTGATGTGTCGCCCATGCTTGATGATGGTACTTCTACTATCCATGATGCTTGTGATGATGCTTTGGTTGATACTGCTTTGCCACTAGGTGCATTCCTTGATGCACAAATTGCTAGAGTTGCCGCTGAATGTGATGATACTTCTGAGACTGCTGAGATTATTGAAGTAGAACGTGCTACTTCACCTGTTAGAACTAGCTCTCCTAGATATGAATTGCCTGATATACCTGAGGGTTATGTTATGGAGGGACAGGTAGGCGGGGCTTTCTTGCTTGTAAGGATAGCTATGATCTTGAGAAATTACTGCGCAAGTGGAAAGAAAAATCTCTCAACACTAGGATGAAATACGATCCTAAGTTTGCTACTTCGCCTATCTTTGTGACCGATAAGGATTATGAATTCTTCATCGACCCTGAGTTAATCACTTTGGTCGAATCTGATCCTTTTCATGGTTATGAGTCTGAAACGGTTGTGGCACAACTTACTAAGCTGCACGATATAGCCACCCTATTCACGAGTGAGGAAAAGATCCGCCACTACTATATCCTTAAGCTGTTTCCTTTCTCGCTAAACAATGACGCTAAGACTTGGTTCACTTCTCTTGCTCGTGGTTCTGTGCGTAGTCCCCAGGATATGATCTACTACTTCTCTGAGAAATATTTTCCTGCCCAGAAGAAACAAGTTGCCTTGCAGGAAATATATAACTTTGTGCAAGTTGAAGAAGAGAGTTTCCCACAAGCTTGGGGGAGGCTTCTCCACCTGCTGAATGCTTTGCCTGACCACCGTCTTGAGAAGAATGAAATACTTGATATCTTTTATAATGGACTAACCGATGCTTCTAGGGACCACCTAGATAGTTGTGCTGGTTGTGTTTTCAGGGAACAAACTATGGAACAAGCTGAGATTCTATTGAATAATATCTTGTGCAATGAGAATGCCTGGACTATTCCTGAACCACCTCCGAAGCCAACTCCGAAGAAAAGAGGTATCCTATTCCTCAGTCCTGAAGATATGCAAGAAGCTAAGAAATGTATGCAAGAGAAAGGCATTAAATCTGAAGATGTTAAGAATCTACCACCTATCGAAGAAATACACGGTCTTGATAACCCTGCATAGGTAGTAGAGCTAAATTCTCTTCGTAGATTCAATGAGAATGATATTCCTTTTGATAAACCTGCTAACTTATGCTTAGATGAATCTGACAACTTTCTTGCCAAAGAACAAAGTTTCAATGATTATGTTAGAAGACAATTGGAACAGAATGCTCGTATGCTTAGTCATTTATTAAGTGCTTGTGTGGATAGAAATGTCAATGATCTTAAGCTTTTGAGTAAACATGCCTCTATGGTCACTACTCAGGTAGAAGAAGTACTTAAGGCTCAAAATGACTTGATCAATGAGTTGAATGACAATTCTGTTAGAGTTGTCACTAGAGGTGGTAGAATGAGTCAGGAACCTTTGTATCCTAAGGGCCACCCTAAGAGAATTGAACAAGATTCTCAAGGAGTCAGCACTGATGCACCTATTCATCCAGGTAATAAGAAGAAAAAGAAAGATGATAGGAACCTGCATGCTAGCAAACCTGTTGCTGTTACACCCGAGACTCCGAATGATATCTCTGTTTCTGATGCCGAAACACAATCTGGTGATGAAGATGAGCCTAATGATGATATCGATAGTGGTGTTCATGATGATGCTCAACCTAGTAATGATAAGGATGTGGAGATTGAACCTAGTGTTGATCTTGATAACCCACAACCTAAGAACAAGAGATACGATAAGAATGACTTCATGGCTAGGAAGCATGGTAAAGAAAGAGAACCATGGTTTCACAAACCCATGCCCTTTCCTCCCAAACCATCCAAGAAAAAGGATGATGATAATTTTGAGCGCTTTGTTGAAATGATTAGACATGTCTTTCTGCAAATGCATTTGACAGATATGCTCAAAATGTCTCCTTATGCTAAGTACATAAAGATATTGTGACCAATAAAAGGAAGATACCTGAGGTTGAGATTTCCACCATGCTTGCCAACTACACTTTTAAGGGTGGAACTCCTAAGAAACTAGGTGATCCCGGAGTGCCCACTATACCTTGCTCTATTAAAGGAAATTACGTTAGAATCGCTTTATGCTACCTTGGAGCTGGTGTTCGTGTTATGCCTCTCTCCTTATACCGTAGATTTGAATTGGATAAGTTGACACCCACTGAAATCTCCTTGCAAATGGCAGACAAATCAACTACTTTCCCTATCGGCATTTGCGAAGATGTGCCTGTTGTGGTTGCCAACGTTACTATCTTAACGGAGTTTGTTATTCTGGATATTCCCGAGGATGATGCCATGATGGTCATCCTTGGAAGACCCTTTTTAAACACTGTCGGGGCTGTTATTGATTGCAACAAAGGAAATGTCACTTTCCATGTTAACGGTAATGAGCACACGGTGCACTTTCCGAAGAAACAATATCGAGTACATTGCATCAATGCTATTGAAAAAACTTCATCGATTCTTATTGGGAGCTTTGAATTCCCTATGCCTACTATCAAGATGAAGTAATATTTACTTGTTGGGGATATGCACATCCCCGTTGAGGTAACCTAGTGATTATTCGGAAATTCTCCGGTTCTATGTGATTTGAAAAAGTTTGTCAAGGAGACTTGATCAACCTCATTGACGGATTTCTTTCAATGAACATGAGATAGATGAATCTAGGAGTCACAACTCTATGTCCCCAACTTGTATTTTCTGTTTCTTAGAAGAAAAATGATAAATTTAGCTTTATTTTCCCTGTTTTCTGCTCTCTCCGTCCCTTAGAAAAGTGTCCCGAAAATAAAAGTTCTTCAAATGCCCTGAAATTCAAGTATGTTTTTTTCTGGAATTTTTTAAAAATTCTGAGATAAAGAGCTAGTCAGGGGGATGTGCCAGTGCGTCACAAGCCCACCAGGCCCGGCTACCCCCCTTGGCCGGGCCTGGCAAGCTTGTGGGCCCCACGTGGCCCCCCTCCACTTATTCCAGCTCCCATCTCCTTCTCCTACCTCCAGAAAAATTCATTCCACAACTTAAACCCGTGCTCTTGCTCCTCTTGCTGCATTTTTTGATCTCCTTGTGCAAAGCCCCATTCATCAAACAGTTTTGGGGAAATTGTTCCTTGGTATGTGACTCCTCCATTGGTCCAATTAGTTTTTGCTCTAGTGCTTTCTTCGTTGCGTATTTTTGCTGCCTTGGTGACCCTATTCTTGAGCTTTGCATGTTCATTTTAGTTGGTCCCAAGTAGTTTTGATGCATGATATGGCCTCTAGGCACTTGTAGGAGTAGTTGCTATGAGTTTTGTTGAGCCTCGTTCACTTTTCTCTTGAGTCACTAAAAAATTCAAAAAAAGGGAAGATGTGCAGGAGAAACTATCATGGTGGTTCCTCAAGCAAAAGGGGTCCCCGTCTCTCGATTCGGGAGCCCGACTCTTATCAGCCGAGGAACGCACAGGTACAACCATGTGAATGGCCTTTTGATGAATTCATGATTGATGCAGGTTTCAGAGACGAGTTTGACATATTTGTTCACAACGCTGGGCTCGAAGAATTCATCTCCAACAAATGCGAACAATATACTATGCTCACTGCCTCTTTTGTTCGTAGATTCAGATTTTCAGCTGGCCGTGACTCATCCATACTGTTTGATCTTTATGACAAATCGTATACCATGGATTTAGAGGATTTCAATGGAATTTGCAAGATACCTGATTGGGGTAGTCCCAATGATCCTCCTAAGTCTTCGGTTAGAGATTTCTTTTCTAGTACAACTGTTGGAGAACTAGAGACATTACGCAGGCTACCTTGGGAAGCATTCAATTCCCTGCCTTACATTATTTTGCCCTCTTCATAGGTAGATGCATTAACGGCAAGATTGATCATTGTCACCTCTGTGCACCTGACCTTAGTATTCTTAAGAGCGCAGTAACAGGTGATAGAGGTTTCAACATAGGAGCTATAATCGCCAGGAGGTTAAATAATAATGCTAATGAAGGGATTTCTTTGGTGGGATCTATGCCACTCGCATAGCAAATTTTCTTGGAGTACCCATCCGCGTAGGAGATCCCCCGCTCCATACAGCTTTCCTTGATCGCGCCGTTGTGACACGTTATCAGTTCCTTCAGAGGGATAATGAATCCCTCCTATACCGGTTAATATTTAACCGACAACGTGTTTTCCATATTACCCTTCCTGTTCCTGTCAACTTTGACTTTCACGTAAAACGGAGATATTACATAACTAGAGGAGAGGCATAGGAGTTTGAGAGGGAGGCGAAGGCTGCTCGCCTTTGTGAGGCAGCTATTCAGGCGGTAGCTGCCGCGATCCCGTACAACCCCCATCATGATTTTGGATATCGCCCGGACCAGCCGTGGGAGTAAACCAACTTAGGCCAAAAGCCTAATCTTGGGGGAGTACGTGTTTCTCACCGACTTTATATTCAAGCTCATGCTCATGCTTTCACTTTGTTAGTCGGTCTTCACACCTTGCGACTCTTTCATCCATGCTAGTTTATTTTTTTTCTCGCTTTCTTCTCGTGTGTTTGTTTAGACTCAGAGAAAGAAAAAAAATTAGTTGTAAGTTTACTTTCCTTCTTGCTTAGTAGTGTTTTAAAAAAACCCAAAAATATTCCCTTTCTTTTTTTTGCTTGTTGGGCGCTTTCCCGTGTAAATAGTTTTCTTTTTCTTTGGGCCAAGGTAGAAGACCATGGTTAAAATGTTTAGTGGCTCTCACATGCATATCTGTTTATCTCTCAAAGAGCCATATTACTTTGTCTTCTCCTTTGTGTTTGCTTGCAGATTCTAGCATAGTCCAGTGCACATACACTCTCATTATGATTCACATCATTCGGACGTGCGCGTGAAAGGCAATAATGACGATATACGATGAAGTGACTGAGCCTGGAAAAGCTGGTATGAACTTGACCTATTTTATTTTCGTAAATATGACTAGCTCATCGTTCCTGATTCAGCTTGGTTGTGAGAGAAACATGTTTGCAATGACAACTTAGAGATCATAGTTTCTGATGCCATGCTTAATTAGCTAGGAGCTTATAATGGTTTGTCTTTGATGCCAACATGAATTTCAAGATGATTATGATGTAGTATGATAGGACGGTATCCTCCTTTGAATGATTCAAGTGGCCTGACTTGGCACATTTTCACGCATGTAGTTGAAACAAAATCAACATAGCCTCTATGATATTCATGTTCATGGTGATTTATATCCTACTCATGTTTGCACTCAATGTTGGCTAATTTCAATGCATTTTGATGACTGTTGTCGCTCTCTAGTTGGTCGCTTCCCAGTCTTTTGCTAGCCTTCACTTGTACTAAGCGGGAATACTGCTTGTGCATCCACTTCCATAAACTTAAAGTTGTTCCATATGAGTTCACCATACCTACCTATACGCGGTATCTACCTGCCATTCCAAGTAAATTTGCATGAGCCACTCTCTAAATCTTCAAGTAATAATCTGTTTTGCATGCCCGAACCGCTCATGTGGTGACAAGGGGCGATTAGTATCTTCCATGCTAGGCGTGTTATCCTCGATACGTGTTTATACACTATCACTCACGAGAAAGGGGCCGGTAATTGGAATGCCCAGTTCCATGATGAAATCGAAAAGATAATTGCAAACAAAACTCCCCCTGGATTGTTGTTGTTATGGACGACACCCGAGGATTCGGCTAGTCGTGGAGTGTGATTGATCGGTGGTGGGGGAGTCAAAACTTCACTTTTTTGTTTGGGAACCGCCAATAGTATGTGTAGCATGGAAGATGGTGAAAACTCTTGGTCATCGCGTTGACAATGAAAGCATGCCACCCAAAATTATTTATCTCTGTTTTAAAAGCTTGAGCTTTGGCACCTCTGCTAATCAATGCTTCCCTCTGCGAAGGGCCCATCTATTTACATTTCTGTTGAGTCATCCTCTTCTTATTAAAAGCACCAGTTAGGGAGGATCTTCTTTTTCATGAATTACAATGTTAAGTCAGCCCTTGGTCTTTGAAGGTGCTCTGCATTTATGTTTTGCGGTCTCAGAAAGAGCTAGCGAGATACCACCTATTCATATTGCTTCATGATTGAATGAAGTGTTGACATTTGAAACTTATTATTATTGCTCGCTAGTTGATTATTCCATTGATATGAGTTTGCCATGAGACCTAAATGTCATTGCTTATGTGGTTAGCTTATGATCTTGCTGAAAATCTGAATATGAGTTAGACATAATTACAACAACAAGATCAAATAGAGTTCGTAAACGTTTTTCTTTTGTCTCTTTCAGTTTGTCAACTGAATTTCTTGAGGACAAGCAAGGCTTTAAGCTTGGGGGAGTTGATACGTCTCCGTCGTATCTACTTTTCCAAACTCTTTTTCCCTTGTTTTGGACTCTAATTTGCATAATTTGAATGGAACTAACCCGGACTAACGCTGTTTTCAGCAGAATTGCCATGGTGTTGTTTTTGCGCAGAAATAAAAGTTCATGGAATGACCTGGAAAGTTACGAGGATTTTTTGTGGAATATATAAAAAATACTGGCGCAAGAATCAACTGGAGGGACGGAGCTAGGAGCTCACAAGCCCACCAGGCCCGCCCCCCCTGGCCGGGCCTGGCAGGCTTTTGAGCCCCTCGGGACTCCGCCGCCTCCAATTCCAGCTCTATATATTCTCCTTCGACCGGGAAAAAATCAAGGAGAAGAGTTCATCGCGTTTTACGATACGGAGGCGCCGCCACCACCTGTTCTTCCTCTAGAGGGCAGATCTGGAGTCCATTCTGGGCTCCGGAGAGGGGAGATCGTCGCCATCGTCATCGCCAACCTTCCTTCATCGCCAATTCCATGATGCTCTTCATTGTTCGTGAGTAACCTCATCGTAGGCTTGTTGGACGGTGATGGGTTGGATGAGATCTATCATTTAATTGAGTTAGTTTTGATGGGGATTGATCCCTAGTATCCACTATGTTCTGAGATTGATGTTGCTACGACTTTGCTATGCTTAATGCTTGTCACTAGGGCCCGAGTGCCATGATTTCAGATCCGAACCTATTATGTGGCCATCAATATATGTGTGTTCTTGATCCTATCTTGCAAGTTGTAGTCACCTACTATGTGTTATGACCCGGCAACCCCGGAGTGACAATAGCTGGAACCACTCCCGGAGATGACCATAGTATGAGGAGTTCATGTATTCACTAAGTGCTAATGCTTTGTTCCGGTTCTCTATTAAAAGGAGAACCTTAATATCCCTTAGTTTCCATTAGGACCCCACTGCCACGGGAGGGATGGACAATAGATGTCATGCAAGTTCTTTTCCATAAGCACGTATGACTATATACGGAATGCATGCCTACATTACATTGACGAACTGGAGCTAGTTTCTCTCGAGAGAAGTAAGTGGGAGGGAAATAGATTTTGATGAGGTAACTGTACCTCCTCTCTAACTAGAGAGTAGCGCAGTGCAAGAAAATGTTTCTGACGTGCTTGCACCGACTAGAGATGAAGTTAATGATGATTATCATGAAACTTCGGATCAAGTTGCTATTGAACCTCGAAGGTCAACAAGGGCAAGTTCTGCACCAGAGTGGTACGACAACCCTGTCATGGAAATCATGTTGTTGGATAACAGTGAACCTTCGAACTATGAAGAAGCGATGGTGGGCCCCGATTCCAACAAATGGCTTGAGGCCATGAAATCCGAGATAGAAACCATGTATGAGAACAAAGTATGGACTTTGGTGGACTTTCCCGATGATCGGCGAGCCATAGAAAATAAAAGGATTTGTAAGAAGAACACTGACGCAGATTGTAATGTGACCATCTATAAGGCTCGACTTGTCGCTAAGGGTTATCGACAAGTTCAAGGGATTGGCTACGATGAGACCTGCTCACCCATAGCGATGCTGAAGTCGGTCCGAATAATGTTAGCAATTGTCGCATTTTAGGATTCTGAAATCTAGCAAATGGATGTCAAAACAGCATTCCTGAATGGCTTTCTTAAAGAAGAATTGTATATGATACAGCCTGAAGGTTTTGTTCATCCTAGCAATGCTAACAAGGTATGCAACCTCAAGTGCTCCATCTATGGGCTGGTGCAAGCATCTTGGAGTTGGAACATTCGCTTTTATGAGGTGATCAAAGCGTTTAGGTTTGTACAAACTTATGGAGAAGCCTGTATTTACAAGAAAGTGAGTGGGTGCTGTATAACATTTCTCATATTGTATGTGGATGACACGTTGTTGATGGGAAATGATATAGAACTACTAGAAAGCATCAGGCCTATTTGAATAAGAGTTTTTCAATGAAGGACCTTGGAGAAGCTGCTTACATATTAGGCATCAAGATCTATAGAGATAGATCGAGATGCCTCATAGGTCTTTCACAAAGCACATACCTTGACAAGATATTGAAGGAGTCCAATATGGATAAGGCTAAGAAGGGGTTCATGCTTGTATTACAAGATGTGAGGTTGAGTGCGACTAAACGCACGACCACCGCAGAAGATTGAGAAAAGATGAGTACTGGTCCCTATGCTTCAGCCATAGGCTTTATCATGTATGCCATGTTGTGTACCAGACCTGATGTGAACCTTGCCATAAGTTTGGTAGGGAGGTACCAGAGTGATCCAGGAATGGATCACTGGACAGCGCTCAAGAATATCCTAAAATACGTGAAAATGACTAAAGATATGTTTCTCGTTTATCGAGGTGCGGAAGAGCTCGTCATAAAGGGGTACATCGATGCTAGCTTCGACACACATCCAGATGACTCCAAGTCACAAACCGGATACATGTATATTTTGAATAATGGGGCAGTTAGTTGGTGCAGTTGCAAGCAAAGCATCGTGGCAGCATCTACATGTGAAGCGGAGTACATAGATGCTTCGGAAGCAGAACATGAAGGAGTCTGGATGAAGGAGTTCATCACCGACCTAGGAGTGATTCCAAGTGCGTCGGGCCCGATGACTCCGTTCTATGACAACACTGGATCTATTACCATTGCAAAGGAGCTTAGGTTTCACAAGAAGACCAAGCACATCAGGCGCCGCTTCAACTCCATTCGTGGATACATCCAGGATGGATATATATATATATATATATATATATATTTGTAAAGTACATACGGATCTGAATGTACATACACGTTGACTAAACCTCTTCCACGGGCAATGCTTGATCTGCACCAAAACTCTATGGGTGTTCGATTCATCACAATGTAACTAGATTATTAGTCTAGTGCAAGTGGGAGAGTGTTGGAAATATGCCCTAGAGGCAATAATAAAGTTGTTATTACTATATTTCCAGTTCATGATAATTGTCTATTATTCATGCTATAATTGTATTAACCAGAAACCGTAATACATGTGTGAATATATAGATCACAATGTGTCCCTAGTGAGCCTCTAGTTGGCTAGCTCGTTGATCAATAGATGATCATGGTTTCTTGATCATGGAAATTGGATGTCATTGATAACGGGATCACATCATTGGGAATGATGTGATGGACAAGACCCAATCCTAAGCATAGCACTAGATCGTGTTGTTCGTCTGCTAAAGCTTTTCTAATGTCAAGTATCATTTCCTTAGACCATGAGATTGTGCAACTCCCAGATACCGTAGGAGTGCTTTGGGTGTATCAAACGTCACAACATAACTTGGTGATTATAAATGTGCACTACAGGTATCTCCGAAAAGTGTCTATTGGGTTGTACAAATCGAGACTCGGATTTGTCACTCCTTGGGACAGAGAGGTATCTCTGGGCCCACCCGGTAATCCATCATCATACTGAGCTCAATGTGACTAAGGAGTTAGCCACGAAGTGATGTGTTACGGAATGAGTAAAGAGACTTGCCGGTAACGAGATTGAACAAGGTATAGGGATACCGATGATCGAATCTCGGGAAAGTATCATACCGGTAGACAAAGGGAATTGCATACGGGATTGATTGAATCCCCGACATCGTGGTTCATCCGATGAGATCATCGAGGAACATGCGGGAACCAAGATGAATATCCATACCCCGCTCTAGTTTATTCACCGGAGAGGTGTCTCAGTCATGTCTGCATGTCTCCCGAACCCGTAGGGTCTACAGACTTAAGGTTCGATGACGCTAGGGTTATAGGGAAATAGTGTACGTGGTTACCGAAGGTTGTTCGGAGTCCCGGATGAGATAATAGTGTACGTGGTCACGAGTAGTTCCGGAATAGTCTGGAGGTAAATATTGATATATAGGAAGTGGGTATTTGGTCATCGGAATTGTTTCGGGCGACACCGGTAACGTACCGAGACCATCGAAAGGGTTCCGGGGTCCACCAGGAAAGGCCTACAACCACGAAAGGGTATTTCGGCCAAAAGGTGAGTGGGAACCAACCCAAAGTGGGCTGGTGCGCCACCACCACCCAGCCCAAAGCGTAAGGGAGCAAGGTGGGTGAAAACCCTAGGGCGTGAGGACTTGCCTTGCGTGGCAAGCCACCCCTAGGGCTGCCACACCCTTGCCCTAGATGCCTCCCCTTGCCTCCCATCTAGGAGGCTGTCGCACCATCTAGGGGGAAACCCTAGGGTGGCCGGCCCCTCTCCCTCCCTCCCATATATACCCAAGGTTTTGGGAGGGCTGCAACACAACTTCTCCTCCCTAGACGGCGTAGCCCTACCCCTTCCTCCTCCTTGCCCTCAGCATAGCTTAGCGAAGCTCTGTCGGAGTTGCCATGTAGCTCCACCATCACCATGCCGTCGTGCCGCCGGAGCTCTGTCTCAACCTGTCCTCCCTCCTTGCTAGATCAAGGCGTTGGAGACGTCACAGGGCTGCACGTGTGTTGAACGCGGAGGCACCGTCGTTCGATGCATAGATCGGAATCCACCGCGATCTGAATCGCTACGAGAACGACTCCATCAACCGCGTTCTCGCAACGCTTACGCTTAGAGATCTGCAAAGGTATGAAGATGCTGTATATCCTCTCTCGTTGCTGGTTTCTTCATAGATAGATCATTGCATGGCGTACGATTTTTTTTTGAAATTACTACAATCCTTAACACGTGTCACGCAACCCCTCGGAAGCACGTCCCCGCAGAAGAGGCGTATTCATTCCGATTACGCTTTCCGTTTCAGTAAGCATATTCTGCCCGAGACGTTTTCCTTTTTTCCAATTTATTTAAAAACTGAAGTTTGTCTCAACTTTGACTAGCTATAACTTTTCAATGAAAAATGCAAATCAACCGATTCTTTTTTCCTATCTCTTTCAAAATTTCTCTAGTTTATTTACATATTTATTTCAAAAAAAATCAAACAACTTTTGTGTGCTGTTTTGTGTTTGTGTGTTAGTTCAAATATTTTCAAAATAGGATTTTGGAGAGACAAGACCTACTTCAAGTTTGTGGAAGGCAAGTGATGAGTGGGTACTACCTCATACCTCGTATGCTATGTTGGTCTAGACATCCTCGGAGTAAGGTTTGTCGTGGTGGAAATGAGACCATGGGCTGACCTCTCATGGGACGAGAGTGGTCAGTGAAAGCATGTCGGGGTGTGATGGAAGTAACCCTAAGATAATTCCTCCAGCAACATTGTGTGGTACTAACCATTGCAGGAAAATATTAAACCTGCTAAGTCGATCGTAGATCAAGTCTTGTCTGTGTGTCACCATACCTTCATGTTGCCGCAGGTCTTCCCGAAAGGGGATACGGTTCAGTAGGTCGTAAACCTATTACCAGGTACACATCAAGTAGAGAGGCCGTGATGAAGGTATCCGGGGCACTGGACTAAATCCAGTCATCCGGTCAAGGGGGATGGGTGTTTCTGGTCTCGGACCGAGAGGGAATGGCCATTCCCTTGTAGCGCGATGTATAAATTTGGTCCCATGCTAGTCGAGGTTGGAGCCTCCCCGTCTTATGGTTTTTCTCTAGCAGCGTATTCTGAGGGATGTCGATCTTCACAGGAGAAAAATGGGTGTGTACTGGTTCTGAGTGTTTACTTCTGAGATACCATACGCGGGATTAGTCCGAGTGACTATTGAAACATGTGGGTTGTGGGTAAAGAGTACGCCCTGTGCAGAGTCAAAACTATTCGAGTAGCCGTGTCCACGGTCAAGGACGACTAGGTGACTAGTCAAGGGTCGGTCTGAGTGACGGTCTTCGGAGGAAGATAAAGAAATCGTGAGACTAATCACGAAATGTGGTGGATGATCATACTATTATTATGATTACTATGGACTAACCCCTATGATTATGATTGTTTGATATCCCTAGGACGGTTCTACCTCCTGGATATTCCATATTTATTATTGTTTCATATAAGCCCTTTCCGTGGTGTCGCTCAGACGCCCGACTGAGGCGTGCTTATTATTATTTCTTATAAGCCCTTTCTGTGGTGTCACTCAGAGCCCAACCGAGTCCTGCTTATTATTAGTTCTTATAAGACCTTTCGGTGGTGTCGCTCAGACGTCCGACTGAGGAATGCTTATTATTACTTCTCATAAGCCCTTTCTATGGTGTCGCTCAGACGCCCGAGTATGGCAATGCTCATTATTATTTATTATAAGCCCTTTCTGTGGTGTGGCTTAGACGCCCGACGGTGGTAACTGTTATTACTTGCATGTGATCCCTTTAGGTGGTGTCGCTCCGACACCCGACTACGGCACGCATGTTATTACTTATTCATTGTTACCTTCCTTGCTTATTTATACAACATTGATGGAAATTGCTTAGGTGCATGAATGCATAAATGAATTAAATCTAATGGCATGGTAGAGTTATTAAGTGGATTATGCATGCATCCCACCTACTTTAACTTATTTGTTTTCTTGACGTTTGCGAGTACATTTAAAGTACTCATTGGCTTGTCCCTGGCTATTGTCTTGGCCAGACTGCGTTCGGAGAGGAGCACGATGCCGTCAACTTCGGAACCTAGGAGTCCAAGATAGCACCCTTGGGACATAGGTATTTATCCAGGTCAGCTGTTCCTGTGGGAACAGAGTCCCATGGACACTCGAGATTCCTCAAGTCGCTTCCGCCATCAATCTCATACTTTTGTCCAAACCAGTAGACCTTTATGGTCTTGTAACTCAAATTTTGTGTTTTTCTTGAATATTCTGTATCAATTGAGTGTCTACCAGCGAACAGTAATCCTGGAGTTGGTGAACACAAAGACTTGTTTTCTGAAAATTATTTTCTAAAAAATCGGTCGCTACAGCGGTGGAGAACCCTGATGACCCACAAGTATAGGGGATCAATCGTAGTCCTTTCGATAAGTAAGAGTGCCGAACTCAACGAGGAGAAGAAGGATCTGACAAGTGGTTTTCAGCAAGGTAAAATCTGCAGACACTGAAATTGTCGGTAACAAGTGATTGTGTGGTGAGATGATTCGTAGCAAGCAACAAGTAACAAAAGTAGCAACGGTGCAGCAAAGTGGCCCAATCCCTTTTGTAGCAAGGGACAAGCCTGGACAAAGTCTTATAGGAGGAAAAACGCTCCCGAGGACACACGGGAATTTCTGTCATGCTAGTTTTCATCATGTTCATATGATTCACGTTCGTTACTTTGATAGTTTGATATTTGGGTGGGCCGGCGCTTGGGTACTGCCCTTACTTGGACAAGCATCCCACTTATGATTAATCTCTCTCGCAAGCATCCGCAACTACGAAAGAAGAATTAAGACAAAGTCTAACCATAGCATTAAACTAGTGGATCCAAATCATCCTCTTACGAAGCAATGCATAAACTAGGGTTTAAGCTTCTGTCACTCTAGCAACCCATAATCTACTACTACTTCCCAATGCCTTCCTCTAGGCCCAAATAATGGTGAAGTGTTATGTAGTCGACATTCACATAACACCACTAGAGGAAAAACAACATACAACATATCAAATTACCGAACGAATACCAAATTCACATGACTACTATTAACATGACTTATCCCATGTCCTGAGGAACAAAAGTAAGTACTCACAAAGCATAATCATATTCATGACGAGAGAGGTAATGAGTAGCATCAAGGATCTGAACATAAACTCTTCCACCAAAGAATCCAACTAGCATCAACTACAAAGAGTAATCAACACTACTAGCAACCTTACAAGTACCAATCGGAGTCGCGAGACGGAGATTGGTTACAAGAGATGAACTAGGGTTTGGAGATGAGATGGTGCTGATGAAGATGTTGATGGTGACGAGTCCCCTCCGATGAGAGGGGTGTTGGTGATGACGATGGCGAAGATTTCCCCCTCCGGGAGGGAAGTTTCCCCGGCAGGATCGTCCTGCCGGAGCTCTAGATTGGTTCTGCCCAAGTTCCGCCTCGTGGCGGCGGCGAATCCACGAAAAAGCTCCTCCTTGATTTTTTTCTGGACGAAACCCTTCATATAGCAGAAGAGGGGGGCCAGTGGGCCGGCAGGCTGCCCACAAGCACCCTTGGCGCGACCAGGGGGTGGCCGCGCCATGCAGGCTTGTGACCACCTGCTGGCGCTTCTTTGGCCCAGTATTTTTATAAATCCAGAAAAAAACCTTGCAAAATAAGAGAGAAAAGGCATAAGTATTGTACCATGAAGTGAAATGACAGCCCAAGAAGCGATAAATACAACATGAAAACATGATGCAAAATGGACGTATCAAACCCGTGAGGCACCTGACGCGCCGCTCCCGACGTGTTGGAGGTTTGGTAGGGTGTGCGCCAGCCGCAATGGCATGTTGTCTTCACCGCCTCGAAAGAAAATGTGGTGAGCTCTCCACGAGTAAAATAATATAACCATTTCTTTAAGTTGAAGGAATATTTGTTGGATTTCAAAATTTAGAAAGTTTAAGGGCATCAACTTAGCAAAGTCGATGTTCACATCGATTATTAAATTTATTTTTTATCGTTCCATCATTTTGTTTTTACACCATTTCTTTGCAGGAACTAGAATTGTTTGACCAGTGGCGGAGCATTGTGAATATATTAACACACTACTTGGGTGTTCTGGAATGAAATTATATATATACATATATGTATATATATATATATATATATATTATAATTTTAATTTTGAGTGATCACATTCCATTTCTTAATAACATTGGTTGACATGTATTTTTTAAAATATGTAAGACTAAAATGGGAAAATATTTTTATGATGCTCCTCATTTTGTATTAGATAAGTTAGAACAGTGCTGCAATTATGAAAGTGAGGTTTGTCTGAATTTTGTCTCTTCCCTGTTTTGAGCTTCTTTAGTTTGTGTTTTAAATGGACATGTTGCTTTATTCATAAAACTGGGTGAAAGCCTATTTTGAGAGTTTGTGTTCTAAATTTCTAATGGTACGTGCTTCACACCATATGCAGGTTCTTAGTTTTTTTTCACTGTTCTGACCCTCGAGACGAAAAAATGCACATAATGAACTTGATCTGAAAGTATTTCACGATCTAATCATTTTAGAAACGCGAGAGCCCGTGACGTTGCTGGTGTACATAGAAACGCCAGTCTACGTTAGCGTTTCTGATCCACATTCAAACTAGCTCGCGTTTTTGATCCACATGGAAACGCCAAGGTAAATGGCTTTTCGACTCAGGCTCAAACGCCATAAGTGTTGGCATTGCTGCACTGTGCTAACGAGCTGTGCGACTAGTGCATGCATGCGTAGCCAAGGGACTCTGTGCATGCATTCATGCACGTAAAGCCAAATATATTGAAACTGATTTCTGCACAAGGAAAAGAAAAATGCTGATGTTGCGCTGCTATGCATTGCATATGCATGCATGCATGATAGAGTGGGCTAGCTGGGCTAGCCATAGACAGGGTCGATCGGTACTGTTCTTCGCATGTGACTGTGGATGGTAGTACTAGTATCAGCATGTTTGGTGGATGGTAGTACTAGTACCTCCCTGCCACTGCGTTACTTGCCTCAACCACCTCTCCTAGACGAACCAGAACCAGAACCAGCCATGAGCAAGTGATGGTGCACCGCCAGTGCTATTGGCGTGTCATTCTTAGACAATAACGCGAGTGGTATTGGCGTTTCACAGTGGGGTAGCAACGCCATATGAGACTGGCGTTGCAAAGAAGAATAAACGCCAAAGGAGACTGGCGTTTTACTATGGGGCAGCAACGCCATGCTTGACTGGTGTTGCATAGTAGGACAGCAACGCCACGGCTTATGGCGTTTCAAAAAGGGTTAGATAGTGAAATCTTTTCAAACTAGGTTCATTTTATGCACAACTTCAAGCAATGGGTTAGAACAGTGAAAAAATCCGGTTCTTAGTTGGTAGGTAGCACACACACATTTGTGCCATCTAGCTAGCGTTATCTTCTCTAGGTAGCACCACCCCCGTCCCAGAATATTGTGCATCAGTCGACTTGAGCCGGCGATCTGGATCGAGCAGGTCGCAGGAGCTTGTCGGCAACACCTGATCTTTGATCTGCTTTGTATGCATGCGTGTGCGTGATTAATTTCAAGCAGTTGCAGTAAGTACATGTAGTTGGAGTAAGACGATGCATCACGCATCGAACGGAACGTAAGGCAAGGAGGTGACGCGTGCGTGCACATACTAACGTTGGCGGCATAATGTCAAGCAGTGAAGAAGGCATCAGCGAGGCGGCCACCAGGTTCTCCATCTTCTCTTGAATTCTCCTAATTATCTTGGGAAACTACTAGGCATCAGACTACAGATTTTTTCTATGTATCAGACTAGTCCCTGGCCATTCGATAGGAAGCATGCAAATCGTTGGATCCACCAGCAAACTCCCCCGCCTGAGTCAATTTACATGCAGATTTCACAATAACTAGGATTAATATCTTTCCTGACAATTTCTTCCTGAAATCAAGGCATCGTTGCCTCCTAAAATGAGGACCTTGCTTCCTCATTTTGTTTGTTTCCAATCACGACAACCCTTGCTTCCTAAAAATTGCTTCCAAACAGGATCATTTGTTCCTAAAAAAAATTTGATTCGAAGTTTTCAATCATAAGGATTATTTTTGTTTGCTTCCTATATACCACGTGTCTTTTTTCCATCTTTAATTATGCCCCTAATTCCGCTGTATACCACGCGTCCCGCTAATTTCTCTGCTGACCTGCTTCCCTGATGTGCATGCTTCTAGTAAGTGTTTCCGTTAATTCCTCCATGTCCTTTTTGCACATCTCCGAACTACTCCAGGAAATTGATGCATGATGTTGTGTACAATTCATTTCCATTGAAACAAATGTATGCTTCCTTTCACTGCATATTTTGTTTCAATAGTGGATGATCTTGCTTCTGTTTGAAATAGGTTTGTGTTTACATAACATCATATTTTCTGTAATGACATCTGTTCTCACATAACTTATTAGAATTGCACATCTTTCAAACACGTTAATTTTTTGTTTTCATCGACTAAAAAATTGCTTTCAATAAAATAGTAATTTGCTTCCATCTAAGAAGAAAAATCGTTTTGGTAAACATCACTCATTTGTTTGCATCACTAGAGAGTTATTTTGGACCAAACAGTAATTTGTTTCCATCAAAAGAGGAAAACAGTTGCCCTATCACAACAATACAAACTTCAAACGAACTAGACGTTTGCTTTCGTGGAAAATATATATATGCTCCATAGTTCCAACAAACAAACAATTTGAATTGAACACATGCTCAAACAAACTGAGCTATCTTGGCGTAGGAGCATGCATCACTCGTCTATGTTCTTCAAACTGCAGTAATTGTTTCTTCCAACAAGGTTGTGCTTCCAACGATATATCCAAATCACATGTGAATTGGTTGAAGCAAAAACCTGTTCAACAGAAGCAATAAAAGATTTAAATCACATGTGAATTGGAAGCAAGATTACAACAGAAGCAAGAAACGATATATCCAAATCACCTGTGAATTGGAAGCAAGATTACAAGAGAAGCAACACTATAGATGCCTAGTTGTTAAAATCAGGGGCGAACGATGCTGTGCAATAACTGTGATTTCGAGATGGAGCTCTCCAAATAGGGACAAAGCGTTGGACCTTCTGCAAGTTCTCCGGCTGATACATCGGATGGCAAAGTGGCGATTCAGTCAACGGGTAACAATGGCGAAGCACGATCCACTGTTGAGGATGGGGCGTCGACCACCTAATGTCGCGGCACCACACGTCTGATGTCACCACGGGTGCACCATCGGAGAAGATGTGGCGGGGAAGAGCAGGGGAAGAGAACTAGCCGCTGAGGTCGCCGTGCTACTCGACAACGAAGGGAGATATAGGCGGGTGCATGTGAGGCGTTGGTAGAAGGGGATCTGGGCCATGGGCGCCCGAGCGTGCGACGTGGAACAACTCTGGCGAGCGAGAGCTGGCGGCGGAGTCGCGATGCGGCGACGGCGGACCAACGGATCTGGCGAGCGAGAGCTGGCGGCGTGGCGAGCGATGTGGAAAGCGCTCGGGCATTGCGGGCGATAATGGACGAAGCAGTGTTGGGGCCCGACTAATAAATGCGAGGGGATTACGCGCGGATTTGACGTTCGTTTTTCTTAACCCATATACGATACGAAATCTAGAGCGTCAATTGTGTAATGAATCGACGTGCTGCGACGGGTCTGACGCTGGAATCTCTTCAGACTACAGATCATAAGCGTTTCCCATTATCTTGACCTTTTATTCGCTTGCTACTAGAAGGAAATCAAACGACGGCGTCCATGTCACCATCTTTCCATATACACGTGTACTGAATACCAACCACAACTACTACTTTTAGTCACTATGGTGATTAGTCTTACCTAATTCTCTTGATCAAAGCATTGTACTATGGGAATTTGTGCCGGCTGAACCGTTCGGTCGGTCGCGCGCGGGTCGCGTGCAACTAGTTAGGCATGCAGTTTTTTTCATCTAAATTTGTTGCGATCAGCGTTCAAATTTGCTACAAGCGTTTTCTGTTGCTACATTTGTCCACTAAAAAAAGCTGCATATACATTTGGTTGCAACTCCAGTTCGTTGGAGTTTTCGCTACAATTGGTCTTTTGATTTTTGCTATAACCGTGTTAATTTTTATTACAACCGATATCATTTTTTGATGCAGCCGTTCACTAAAAAAGTTGCATACACGTTCGTGAGAGTTGCAACCCGAGTTCACCGAATTGTTTTTGCTACAACCAACATTTTTTTTGCTACCACGCATCATCAGCGTCGTTTTTTTGCTACGACCACGTTGATATTTTTTGCTACAGCCACATTTTTGTTGCAACCAGGGACGAAAATTGCTGCATCGAGAAATATTTGCTGCATGCATAGATCTACCGGTGCGGCCCGCGGATCTAATGGCCGCGCTACGACCAACGCGAGCGTTCGGGCAGGCACGCCGACACGCAGTATTGCCCTTGTAGTATATACTGCTACCCGGCTATAGTTCCTTTTCTATTTCTCAGTTTCTAAATCCCAATTTTTATTTGATTAATCGATGAGGCAAAAGCTTATGCTACCGTTTTGAAATCATAGTTTTTCTTTCCAAAATCATAGAAAAGTTTGGGATGGCTATCAGAGATGCTGCGCCCACCCCGCCTTTTGCCTCGGTCAGAGCATCTCCAACAGCGCCGCCAAAAAACGCACGCGCGTTAAACTGATTTTTTAACGTGCGTGGGACGAAATCGCGCGCTCCAGCGGACGCAGAAAAATAGCGTGCGCGATAAACTATTGCGCACGCGGGGGAGAAAGCGGACGACCGCACGCTAGATTTGATACACCATTTTCAGCGCACCTATAAAATACGGCGCTCGTCACGCGGCTGCCCGTAGCCACGCCGTGATAGCCTGGCTTATTAGGGTTGATAGACTACTCATATCCGTAAGGAATTCCTTTTTTTCCGAGAGCCCATTCAAACAGAACTCCCAGGTCAAGCGTGCTCGGCTTGGAGTAGTTCTAGGATGGGTGACCGACTAGGAAGTTCATCCCCGGGTGCGCTTGAGTGAGCACAAAGTGCGCAGAAAAGACTCGTATTGATATGTGGGGCCAGTCTAGATCCCGCCAGGAGTAACGACCACCGGCGTGTGTGTCCGGGGCATTACAAGTTTGGTATCAGAGCCGACTCTCGCGGTTACAGGGATGTTTGCGGACATATGCACAATCATGTTGTTCATGACGTTTGTGACCTGTAGTGGCACACGACATGACAAATGTACTGGACTGGATGCATAGACGTTTGTGCCAAGAGGGAACGTTCCTGTGGCCCGACGAGGACGTCGGTTTTTCTGAGTGGTGGTGTATGTGATAGCCTGGCTTATTAGGGATGACATACTACTCATATCAATAAGGAATTCCTTTTTTTCCGGGAGCCCATTCAAACAGAACTCACAGGTTAAGCGTGCTCGGCTTGGCTTGGAGTAGTTCTAGGATGGATGACCGATCGGGAAGTTCATCCCGGGTGCGCATGAGTGAGGACAAAGTGCGCAGAAAAGACTCATATTGATATGTGGGCCAGTCTAGATCCCGCCAGGAGTAACGACCACCGGCGGGTGTGTCCGGGGCGTTACAAGTTTGGACTTAGAAATATTTCAGCATCTCCAAATCAGCACTATTTTCTGTCATGTTGACAACAAGCAAACAACACCTAAACATGGATTTCTATTGCAACCAAAATTACCAGAGGCTATCCTACACATCCAAGGGCATATCTCTAGTTGACAACTCATTCATATCATGCACGGAATAAATTCCAAAAAATAAACAAAAAAGCACCATGGCAAAATATCACGCGCACTAACTTGCTCAAAAGCTAAAACTAAATGCAAAGTTAAATTCTAGGGATTTTTCTAGCCCGAAAATATATATAATATGTGGGGTTGCAAAAAAATAATATCGCCACACGTATATGTGAGAATATGTCCTAAACATGATATAGCAAACTAGCGACGGAATCCTACATGCAAAAATACAAACAACTACTCTAAAATACATGAAAAAAGGTCCCTAAAAACATGAGCATTTTACATACGGAGTTCGAGCAATCCGGACACGCACGGAAATAAATACAGGGTAATTAACAAATTAGGACAGCATGCAAAACTAGGCATATGGCAAGTCAAACTATTTCAAACATGCATGCAAGTTGCAAGTTATTAATCTACGCGGAAAACTACACGATTTACATATATTACTTGTCACAATCCGACTTACGATTTAAAGATACGGACGTTCAAAATATCTATAACTTCATGAATTGAATTAAATTCTAAATCTAAAAAAATACTATTGGGCTGAATTCGAAGACAGAGTGCAACAGGTCAGGCCAAAGCGTGACAACATTTAAAAGAAAAAAATACAAGGAAAATCAACAATATGGGACAACTGGAATTTGAACCCACGACCCCTTGGAACCAGAGTGGCCGTGCTAGCAAACTCGGCTAGCAGCCTGCGCATTGACAGAACTAGCACACAATCTAAACAACATATACTTGCAGAACGGATCTAGAACAAAACACTGAATTTTAGATCGGGATGGAGTTGCTCACAGAGGGAAAACAACAGGTCAACGACCATGGCCGCACTGTGAACGGGCGAGAGAGATGGGGGCCCTCCAGACCCGGTGCCTGGGGACGAGGAGAAGGCCGACGTCGAGCTACGAATGCGAACCAACAGTGACAGTGTTGTTATGGGGACCCCCTTGATAATTCGTTTTAGATTAAAGCTGGTTTGGCAAGGCCCAACATTGGTACTATATTTTCCCAACATAATAATTCTATTAATATTGAAATGCATAGGGAGTTAGTGCTACCCGAGGAGTAATTCTACATAATACAGGGAGGGCCAATGCTGATGGTGCTGGTCCAAAACAGAGCACTGTGCGGGGCCAACCCAGGGCAACTTGGGTGATTTTTATCAGGACACCGTACGCGTCGCTCATCCGTCGTGTCCTGAGAACGAGATATGCGGCTCCTATCGGGATCGTCGACACGTCGGGTGGCCTTGCTGGATTAGTTTTACCTTTGACGAATGTCTTGTGCATCGGGATCCCGGTCATGCTTTGGGTAATCTCGGAGTTAAGGTTTTCCACTAAGGAGTCCGACGAGATCGCGAGTTTCGTGATCGAGGATTTCTATGCGGCTTGTGGTAATTTGTGATGGATTAGTTGGAGCACCCGTGCAGGGTTAAATCTTCAAGAAAGTCATGCCCGCGGTTATGTGGCAACGTGGAAACTTTGTTTAACACTGGTTCTAGATAACTTGAAGTTAACTTAATTAAAACTTGCCAACTGAGTGCGTAACCGTGACTGTCTCTTTCGTGAGTTCCTTCTCCGACCGAGGACACTGTGGGGTTATGTCTGACGTAAGGAGGTGTTCAGGATCATTCATTTGATCACCAGTAGTACACGCCCGCTATGCGTAGATCATTCCCCCTCTGTATTCTTGTACTCGTAAGTTAGCCACCTCACATATGCTTAGTCGCTGCCGCAACCTCACCACTTAACCATACCTCACCTATTAAGCTTTGCTAATCTTGATACCTTTGGAAGTGAGATTGCTGAGTCCCTTGTGGCTCACAGATTACTACAACACCAGTTGCAGGTACAGGTAAAGGTTACGTGACGCGAGCGCGTTGAATGTTCATTTGGAGTTGCTTCTTCTTCTTCTTCATCGATCTAGGATGGGTTCCAGGCCGGCAGCCTGGGATAGCAAGGATGGACGTCGTTCTTTTCTCGTTTGTTTTTGTCCGTAGTCGAACCCTGCTCTTCTTCGTGATGTTTATGTAATGTACTGATGATACTTTGATGTAGCTAGTGGCGAGTGTAAGCCAATTCCATATATCTCATCTTTTCAGTGCATGTACTTGTAACGATATCCATTCTTGCGAAACGACGAGATGCGCTTCTATCCATGACAAGGCACTCGTGGCAAATTAAGGTTGGGTCACATCTTGGGCGTTACACATGCGCCCTCTTCCGCTTCCTCGCCGTTGTCTTTGCGGCTCCCTCGTCGCTCCCTGTGCCGCTTCCTCGCCGCTCCCTCTGCCACCATGCCACCGCGCCGCCGTGGATCCTCGGGCTACAGCAAGCACCGCTCCGGTGTCTACTACACCGAGATCAGGTCCGGCGACGTCTACCTCAGCCTCGGCACCTTCGAAACCTCGCACGAGGCTGCCCGGGCGTACGATGCGGCGGCGTGGCGCCTAGGGTGGCCTCGTGCGCAGATGAACTTTAAGGATCCGGAGCATGACCTTGCCCCTCTGCCTCGTCTGATAACAGACCAGGACCGTGAGGAGCACCATCGGCGGCAGCATTGGCTCCTCGTCATCGAGGAGGACGAGCGAGCCATGGCGGAGTGGCGCCGGCGCCACCTTGAGGACGTCGCCGCCGAGAACACCTTATGGGCGGAGAGGATGACAAGGCGTCGCGAGGAGCGGCACGACAGGCATTGGTGCAAATTTTCGCTATATTGCAGTGCGTGGTCGTCAACAACGGTGGGACGTCCATC
The DNA here is from genome assembly GCF_904849725.1 of Hordeum vulgare subsp. vulgare. NCBI lineage: Eukaryota > Viridiplantae > Streptophyta > Magnoliopsida > Poales > Poaceae > Hordeum > Hordeum vulgare. The sequence continues at coordinate 302,667,452 of NC_058523.1, forward strand.
TTAACTTCCGACGATGAACGTTGGGAGGACGCATGGCTATCTACCTCTGTCGGTGTTCTGGGAATGGGGGTACCCAGACCTGCCTGCCTCCGGCCGAGGGCTTTCCCACTTCATCGACCTAAAACTATGGGGACTCTGACTTACGAGTCAAGATCGCCGAATGAACGTGCTCAGTGATCCCATAGATCAATGCTCACCGAACACACATATACTGAATATTGAGTGTCTTACATCCAAGTACAAAATTATTACATCACGTGACCGAATGGTGAAGTTCACAAGGTAGGGCCTATAGGCCAAATCACACGGATACAACTACTAGTGGAAATCTTAGGGCTAAGCGAGTGCCCATGCCATCAGCCTACACCAACAGGCATTCTGACTGGGAAGCATCCTAGTTCACAGGGTCGTCTCTGAAGATGTACTCTTCTCCAAACTCCGGTCCTTCCATGTCTGGTCAATAATATAACCAGTGGCAATCCAATGAGTACTTTTGAATGTACTCACAAACAACCCATGATATGAACAATGCAAGTGAAGGATAACAAGTAATATGCATCTTTGGTGGATAACATCTTGATTGTAAGTAAACATGATCATGGATGTGCAACATAAGTTAAATGTTACTTTGAAGAATAGGTTACATATATCAACATATCTGTCAAGGGATGAACACTCCGGGTTCACCCTATATGCCAAGTCACCAAACTTGGTCATATCAACTGTTTCATAGAACACCATTTACCACATACTCACACATTTGGTTTATGCAGAAACGACTGGACGTAGTTTAAGCAGCACCACCCAACTGTCCTTGACCGTGAACACGGCTATTCGAATAGTTTTACACCGTGCAGAGGTAGTACACCGGACCCACGAGATCTGGGAAATTTCCGTGTCATCCACGACTCGCGGTATATAACATACCCAAGGTAAGTACCCGATCAATGCCTTTTCCCTGACAATACTAGACAAAGAGGTCCAATCGATTGGTACCCAACCCACGTGTTGTACGTCTTACGAGCACCAACTCTGGACAGGACCATCCATGCGGGGACCAACGGTGTGCCTGGAACACGTAAAAATGGCATAGTCGCCCTACCTGGCATGACCCCATCACGAGAGTGACCACACATCACTCCCGCCACTAGTAATGTGGCTCTTTGCTAGAACCGACCAGAGTAATCAATAAAGCCCCGTCCCATAAAGGGGTGACTTGGTCGGACATGTAAGGTTGGGACGGTCGACACATCATAAATCTATTCCCTTTTCCAAAACCATACTCACACAAATACCCGGTGCACCACTTCATCAAAAGTGGCCACCTAACTCATCATCACCCTCGGGCATTAGTGACACCCGACGGGGGTTTTATAAACCTTTGATTTTTATACCAACATCGTGCTCATGCTACTATTCTTAGCTCTACTTGTCAACATGATATTAGAGTGACCTTCATAGGTGGTAGGATCATGCTCAAAATGCAAGTGCTCAGGAGGAGCCTTCGGTGACATCACTTCAATGATTTACTCACACTTATGATCATATGCAACGGAAATATTTGCTTTACTAGCATGCAATATAACATATTCTCAAACATGGTCAAAGGGCTGCTTGCCTTGGCCAGCTAGGTATCCGGAGTCTTCGACGTCTTGAAGTCCAACTCCTTCGTCACACGGGTTTTCTATCGTCGTAATAAATAAAAGCAATAAGTAGCTCACTCCAAAATAGATCATAAAGTCACTTTAAAAATATTGTTTAATTCTGATAAATCCATATTGTTATTTTAAAAATATTTGTCTCTGGTTTTAGTGAAAGATTGTTTTTAAAATCAATATAACAGAACCAAAACTATTCCAAATTAACCCTTTTTATTATTATAAAAAAGAATAGTTGTTGCAAACATTCATCCAATGGTTCTATTAAATACTACACATTTTTAGAAAATAACAGTGGAAGAATCATATTATTTCACTAGTTAAATATTTTTACAAAAATCATTTAAAATCAGGTTTTAAATAAAAAGAAAAAGGGCTACAACCCCTTGCCTGGCTCAGCCTGGGACTGGGCCCGCCCACTGGCGAGCCAACCAGCCTGCCCAGGAGCGCACGCCGTCAGGTTTGATATGAAACGTAGGCCCATGCGGTCAGTGGCTGCGGGTAGCAAGGGAGAGAGAGATGGGCCACCGACAGGTGGGGCACACTTGTCGGGGTCGTCTCCTACCTCTGGCCAGAGAGGAGGAGGAGCATGCCGGCGTGGCTACCGACGTCTTCGGGCCTTAACGGGCACGGAATCCCTCGGGGAAGAGGGGGGAAAGCTTCTTGGTGTCACGGGAAGTGCTCTGGTGGGCGGAGGGACGCGAGAGCCAATGTGTAGCCGGAGATCCGAGACAGAGGGGCCTCGGTCGATCTTGAGCACCGAGGCTCTGCTTGCTCAATGGGGTGGCTAGGGAGGTGATTGAGGTCTTGGCGAGGTGGAGAGAGGGGTTTTGGAGCGAGGGGAGGGGCTATTTATAGGCCCGCGACAGTGAGCAGATTCGGGAGTGCCGGTGATCCACCATGGCGTGCATGGGGGTGCAAAGAGAGGTTGGGGTCGAAACCACGGTCTCAGGACGTGGTTTTGAACCTCGAGGACTCACTGCGAGAGAGAGGGAGATAGGAGAGGCGAGCTATCATTGCCGCGCTCCTGTGGCGCTTCTGGTGCGCGCGGGCACGCGTCGCAGCGGCTCTTAGTGCGGGAAAGGAGGGGCCCTAAGGGCTGCTTGATGCAGAGGGGTGTCGTGGGAGAGGAGAGATACCGCGGGGAGGCTGGAACTGGCCGAGGGAGTCGCCCCCACCTCTGCTGCTCTCTGTAGCGTGCCCAGAGCACAGCTTTGGCATGCCACGGCATGCTGGCGCGCTCTGGGGTGACTTGGACGTGTCTAGCGTGTCCTGGGCACTGGCTTGGAGATGCCTAGCCGTTGGAGTCCCGTGGGAGCCTCGGCTGGTCAAAGAGAGACAAGGAAACATGTGTTGTTAGCCTTGGGCTGAAGCTTAAATTTGAGATTTTAGTTTATCTACTTTGAACCAGAGAGGGCCACTTGACTGGAGTTAGGTATTGATGCCATCCACCTAATCTATGAGTTTGGGAGAAAGGGATTGGATTGAGCTAAGGTTAGGAGGGGTTTTACCCAACTGTCAGAAGGTGCTCGACAGTGGTTTGGGGTGGTTGCACCCCACCACTGACTATGCAACTTAACAGAATTGGGTTTGGTGCTAAAACAAGGGGTTTCACCAAGTTTGATCTCCATTGGACAAGTTTAGCTTTGTAAACTTGAAAACATCACCAAATGACCAGATATGTTTCTTCCGAAGAGAGTGTGGGCAAATCAAGTCCCACAAATCCCATTTTTGGCATGGAGTCCTCATTTGAGGTATTAGGCACTACTGCAAAATTTCAGCTCCATTGGATAAACTTTGCTATGTAGAGTTGCTCTAACTTCATACTAGACAAAAGGGGTTTTGCAATTATTTGGTGACCTTAACCACCTTGGATCAAGGTGAATTTTTATATGGGCACCAAATATGGCTTAGGAATACGACTGGAATTTTCTAGGGATTTATTGAGAATATTTCCTTTGGAAATATTTCAAAAGGTCAAAACAGACACAAAGGTTGTTGAGGGGTTTACTCAAATAATAATAATGTAAATAGGGATTGAAAATCTTATGTATGGAAAATATATGTCCTTCTGATTATCTCCAAATTTTCTTAGATTTTCTCAAGGCAGAAAAGTATTTTTCCATATAGGAATATCATTTTTGGCCTCAGAAATGGACATGCAATTAAAATAGGAAAATAATTCATAAAATTATTATTTTATGGTTTTGGTGAACAAAAATGGTGCTAGAACCAGATCACCAACTCTGGGTAAGAGCACACCTTGCCATCAAGGACTTGTAGTGCAACCCAAAGCAGGGTTTTGAATTATCCAAAAATAAGAAAATGGATTTTGAAAATAATTAGGTTATGAGAAATGTGGTTTTTGATATCACACACTCAAGCATTCAAGCATACAATGGCAATCATGGCACTCACAACATTAGGTTTGAATTTTTTTAATAAACTCAGGTTTTTGAATTATAGAAAAAGTGATAGTGAAAACAGGGTGTTACAAAAACCAACGGGCCCGACATCACTCACGACAAGGCCCCCGCGAGGGGCCAAGACTCTCGAGGAGGAGCAGCATCAAGACCCACAGGGGGCCTCCTCAGGACCCCTCCATAGCGGCGGATATTCCGAGGCAGGGACCAGCCTGAGGAGTCAAGGATGACGCAAGGGAAAGAGATGCGAGGAACAGACAGTAGAGCGGAGAAGTTTCCCCTTTGGTGCAAAAGGGGGGCAAGGACGTACCAGGGTTCCAAAGGCATCTTCCAAAGGTTTCCCTTCTCATGCAACAAGGTCGTCGCCGCCCGCCAGCAGGATAAATGTCATTCCTGGGCCCGTCCCTGCAGCGCGGGCAGCCACTTTGAACGCGAAGACCACCTTTGGGCAGGGGAGCATATTCCCGTGTTTACCTTCAAAATTGGCCACTTTGGGACCCCTTCCCGCCGAAACGATAAGGGAAGAGGACCCGAGCCGTCACTATAAATAGAGGATAGGTTGCTTCGTAGAGGGGGATCCGACCCCGAACCATTCATTCACCCACTAGCACCACCCAAGGTCACCCAGCCTCCGGAGGCGCCCAAGCACTGTACTAGTTCATCCACCAACCTTTGCGAGAGGCAATCCACCAAAGCAGGAGTAGGGTTTTATGCTTCACAGCGCCCAAACCTGGGTAAACTGTTGTGTTCTGTGTTTTCCTCACCATCAAGTGAGTCATCTATCATCGCCATCGAGTAGCGTGTTAGGCGAGGTTAGGCCGTGAGATATCTTCATACACGCCCCTGGGTTCGAATCTTTAGGGTTTTGTGGAGCGCAAAATTTGACATTTGGTGCACCAAGTAGGGGGCGTATTAATGTCTTCTCCGAGCTGCATCTTCCCTAGGCCCGCTGCTCTGATGGCCGGCGCCCAACCAGCTTCTTCGAGCCTCATCGAATTGGCCTTCAACCACTACGTCATAGCGGCCGGAAGCACGCACGCCGATGTGGTGGTACCGGGCGGCTCGTACCAGATCGTCAACGTCGTCTCCACCATCGCAACCACCCGCGCCACCCACGCGCACGGCGGTTGGGTAGCGCCCCCGGCACCCACGATGTTGGAAATATGCCCTAGAGGCAATGATAAAATAGTTATTATTATAGTTCCTGTTTCAAGATAATCATTTATTATCCAGGCTATAATTGTATTGCATGAAAGCATAGATACATTTGTCGATATATAGACAAAACAATGTCCCTAGTAAGCCTCTAGTTGGGTAGCCAGTTGATCAAGGATGGTCAAGGTTTTCTGAACATATGCAAGTGTTTTCACTTGATAACTGGATCACATCATTAGGAGAATCATGTGATGGACTAGACCCAAACTATGAACGTAGCATGTGATCGTGTCATTTTGTTGCTATTGTTTTCTGCGTGTCAAGTATTCATTCCTATGACCATGAGATCATGTAACTCACTAACACCGGAGGTATACCTTGTGTGTATCAAACGTCACAACGTTACTGGTGACTATAAAGGTGCTCTACAGGTATCTCCGAAGGTGTCCGTTGAGTTAGCGTAGATCAAGACTGGAATTTGTCACTCTGTGTGACAGAGAGGTATCTCGGGGCCCACTCGGTAATACAATAACACATACAAGCCTTGCAAGAAATGTGACTCAAGTGTAAGTCGCGGGATCTTTTATTACGGAACGAGTAAAGAGACTTGCCGTTAACGAGATTGAAATAGGTATAGGGATACCGACGATCAAATCACGGGCAAGTAACATACCGAAGGACAAAGGGAACGTTATACGGGATTATATGAATCCTTGGCACAGAGGTTCAACCAATAAGATCTTCTTAGAATATGTAGGATCCAATATGGACATCCGGGTCCCGCTATTGGATATTGACCGAGGAGTGTCTCGGGTCATGTCTACATAGTTCTCGAACCCGCATGGTCTGCACACTTAAGGTTCGATGATGTTTTAGTATAGTTGAGTTATATGTGTTGGTGACCGAAGGTTGTTCGGAGTCCTGTATGAGATCACGGACATCACAAGGGTTTCTGGAATGGTCCAGAAATGAAGATTGATATATAGGATGGTTCCATTTGGTCACCGGAAAGATTTCGGGCATTACTGGCAGTGTACCGGGAGTGACAAATGGGTTCCGGGTATTCACCGGGAGGGGCCCACCAACCTGGGAGTGAGCCCAGTAACCCTAGGGTGGCGCACCAGCCCTTAGTGGGCTGGTGAGGCCAGCCCATGAGGGCTATGGCGCCACAAGTGGAAAAAACCAAAGGAAAAGAAAAAACAAGGAAAGAGGGAGGTGGGAAGGAAGGAGTGGACTCCTTGCCCCAAACCGAATTGGGGTGGGAGTCCACCTCTCCTCCTTGGCTGGCGCCCTTGGGGCTCCCTTGAGCCCCAAGGCTAGCCCCTCCCCTCCTCCTATATATATTGGTGGTTTTAGGGCTTTTGAGAGACAACTTTGCCACGTGCAACTCAAACCTATACCACGTAGTTCTTCCTCTAGATCGGATTTCTGCGGAGCTCGGGCGGAGCCCTGTAGGAGTAGATCATCACCACCATCGGTGCGCCGTCCCACTGCCTGAGAAATCATCTACTTCTCTATCTCTCTTGCTGGATCAAGAAGGCCGAGATCGTCATCGAGCTGTACGTGTGCTGAATGTGGAGGTGCCGTCCGTTCGGCGCTAGATCAGAACGGATCATGGGACGGATCGTGGGACAACGGTGATTTGAATCACGAAGCTGTACCACTACATCAACCGCGTTTCTTAACGCTTTTCTCTTAGCGATCTACAAGGGTATGTGGATCTAATCTCCCTCTCGTAGATGAATATCACCATGATAGGTCTTCGTGTGCGTAGGATTTTTTTTGTTTCCCATGCAACGTTACCCCACAGTGGCATCATGAGCTAGGTTCATGCGTAGATGTTATCTCGACTATAACACAAAAGTTTTTGTGGGCGTTTATGTTCGGTTTGCTGCCCTCCTTAGTCTTTTCTCGATTTGGCGGTATTGTTGAATTGAAGCGGCCCGGCCCGACATTACTCGTACGCTTACGAGAGAGTGGTTTCATCGACTAACATGCAACTCGTTACATAAATATGATCGTCGGGTGTTGGTTTCTTCAACTTTAGTTGAATTGGATTTGACCGAGGCGGTCCTTGGAGAGAGGTTAAATAGCAATTTGCACATCTCCATTGTGGTTTTTGCGTAAGTAAGATGCGATCATACTAGATACCCGTAGCAGCCACGTAAAACATACAACAACAAATTAGAGGACGTCTAACTTGTTTTTGCAGGGTATGCTTGAGATATGATCTGGCCAAAGACATGATGTGATATATTGGTTGTATGAGATGATCATGTTGTAATAGTTAATATCGACTTGCACGTTGATGCTACGGCAACCGGCAGGAGCCATAGGGTTGTCTTTAAACTAACATTTGTGTTTGCAGATGCGTTTACTATATTGCTAGGTTGTAGCTTTAGTAGTAATAGCATAGATAGCACGAGAACCTCGATGGCGATACGATGATGGAGATCATGATGATGGAGATCACGGTGTGGCGCCGGTGACAAGAAGATCATGCCGGTGCTTTGGTGATGGAGATCAAGAAGCACAAGATCATGTCACTTATGAATTGCATGTGATGTTAATCCTTTTCTGCACCTTATCTTGCTTAGAACGACGGTAGCATTATAAGGTGATCCCTCACCAAAATTTCAAGATTAAATTGTGTTCTCCCCAGCTGTGCACCGTTGCAACAGTTCATCATTTCGAGACACCACGTGATGACCAGGCGTGATGGACTCAATGTTCACATACAATAGGTGCAAAACAGTTGCACATGCGGAACACTCGGGTTAAACTTGACGAGCCTAGCATGTGCAGACATGGTCTCAGAACACAAGAGACCGAAAGGTCGAGTATTAATCGTATAGTTGATATGATTAGCGTAGAGATGTTTACCACTGAAACTATACTCAACTCACGTGATGATCAGACTTGAGTTAGTGGATTTGGATCATGCGCCACTCAAATAACTAGTGGGATGTATATTTTGAGTGGGAGTTCTTAAGTGATATGATTAATTGAACTTATTATCATGAACATAGTCAAAAGGTCTTTGCGAATTATGTAGCTTGCGCTATAGCTCTACTGTTTTTATATGTTCCTAGAGAAAATTTAGTTGAAACATGATAGTAGCAACTTTGCAGACTGAGTCCATAAACTGAAGATTGTCCTCATTGTTATGCAGAAGGCTTATGTCCTTAATGCAACACTCGGTGTGCTACACCTCGCGCGTCATCTATGGATGTTGCGAACATCTCACATACACATTTTGATGACTACGTGATAGTTCAATGCGTAATACTTAACGACTTAGAAGCAAGGCGCTGAAGACGTTTTGAACATCACGAAACATAAGAGATGTTCTAAGAGATGAAATTGAGATTTCATGCTCGTGCCCTTGTTGAGAGGTATGAGACCTCCGACAAGATTCTTTGTCTTCAAAGTAAAGGAGAAAAGCTCAATCGTTGAGCATGTGCTCGGATTGTCTGAATACAATAATCGCTTGAATCAAGTGGGAGTTAATCTTCCAGATGAGATAGTGATGGTTCTCCAAAGTCACTGCCACTAAGCTGCTAGAGCTTCTTGATGAACTATAAACATATCAAGGATAGATATGATGATCCTTGAGAGATTCACAATATTTGACACTGCGAAAGTAGAAATCAAGAAGGAGCATCAATTATTGATGGTTAGTAAAACCACTAGTTTCAAGAAGGGCAAGGGCTAGAAGGGATACTTCATGAAACAACAAACCGATTGCTGCTCTAATGCAGAAACCCAAGGTTGAACCCAAACCCGAGACTAAGTGCTTCTGTTATGAGGGGAACGGTCACTGAGGCGGAGCTACCATAGATACTTGGTAGATGAGAAGACTGGCAAAAGTCGACAAAAGTATATTTGATATACATGATATTGATGTGTACTTTACTAGTACTCATAGTAGCACAAGGGTATTAGATACCGGTTCGGTTGCTAAGTGATTAGTAACTCGAAATAAAATCTACGGAATAAACGGAGACTAGCTAAAGGCGAGGTGACAATACGTGTTGGAAGTGTTTCCAAGGTTGATGTGATCAACATGGCACGCTCCCTCTACCATCAGGATAAGTGTTCAACCTAAAAAATGTTAATTGGTGTTTGTGTTGAGCATGAACATGATTGGATCATGTTTATTGCAATACGGTTATTCATTTAAGTCAGAGAATGAAAGGTAATACTGTTTAGATGAATAATACCTTCAATGGTCATGCACCAATGTGAATGATTCATTGAATCTCGATTGTAGTGATACACATGTTCATAATATTGATGCCAAAAGATGCAAAGTAGTAATGACAGTACCACTTACTTGTGGCACTGACACTTGAGTCATATTGGTGTAAAACACATGACGAAGCTCCATACTAATGGATCTTGGTGCTCACTCGTGTTTGAATCGTTTGAGACATGTGAACCATACCTATGGTGTAAACGCATGAAGAAACTCCATGTAGATGGATCATTTTGGACTCACTTGATTTTGAATCACGTGAGACATGCAAATCATGCCACATGGGCAAGATGACTGAAGGCCTCGTTTCATTGAGATGGAAAAAGATAGTGACTTATTGGAAGTAATACATTCTGATGTGTGCGGTCCAATGAGTGCTTAGGCACGCAGTGGATATCGTTATGTTCTTACTTCATAGATGATTTGAGTAGATACTGGTATATTTACTTGATGAAACACAAGTCTGAATTATTGAAAGGTTCAAGTAATTTCAGAGTGAAGTTGAAGATCGTCGTGACAAGAGGATGAAATATCTATGATATGATCGTAGAGATGACTATCTGAGTTGCGCGTTTGGTACAAAACTTAAGACAATGTGGAAATAGTTTCACAACTAGTGCCATGTGGAACACCATAGTGTGATGGTGTGTCCGAATATCGTAGCCGTGCCCTATTAGATATGGTGCATACTATGATGTCTCTGATCGAATTATCACTATAGTTTTGGGGTTATGCATTAGAGACAACCACATTCACTTTAAATAGGGCACCACGTAATTCCGTTGAGATGACACCGTGTATGGTTTGGAGAAACCTAAGCTGTCGTTTCTTGAAAGTTTGGGGTTGCGACGCTTATGTGAAAAAGTTTCAGTCTGATAAGCTCGAACCCAAAGCGAATAAATGCGTCTTCATAGGTTATCCAAAGCAGTTGGGTACATCTCCCATCTTAGATCCGGAAGCAAAGTGTTTGTTTATAGAGACGGGTCCTTTCTCGAGGAAAGGTTTCTCTCGAAAGAATTGAGTGGGAGGGTGGTGGAACTTTATGAGGTTATTGAACCGTCACTTCAACCAGTGTGTAGCAGGCCACAGGAAGTTGTTCCTATGGCGCCTACACCAATTGAAGTGGAAACTGATGATGGTGATCATTAAGCTTCGGATCAAGTTACTACAAACCTCGTAGGTCGACAAGGTTGCGTACTACTATAGAGTGGTACGGTATAACCCTGTCTTGGAGGTCATGTTGTTGAACAACAATGAACCTACGAGCTATGAAGAAGCGATGGTGGGCCTGGATTCCGACAAATGGCTGAAGGCCATGAATTCCGAGAGAGGATCCGTGTATAAATCAAAGTATAGGCATTGGAAGAACTACTTGATGGTCCTAAGATTATTGAGTATAAATGGATCTTTAAAAGGAAGACAGACGATGATGGTGAAAAGTCACCATTAAGAAAAGCTCGACTTGTCGCAAAGATGTTCCCGACAAGATCAAAGAGTTGACTATGATGAGACTTTCTCACTCGTAGCAATGCTAAAAAAGTCTGCTGGAATTATGTTAGGAGTTGCTGCATTATTTATGAAATATTGCACATAGGATGTCAAAACATTGTTTCCTCGACAGTTTCCTTGAGGAAAGGTTGTATGTGATACAACCAGAAGGTTTGGTCGATCCTAAGGATGCTAACAAGTATGCAAGCTCCAACGATCCTTCTATGGACTGGTGCAAGCATCTCGGAGTTGGAATATACGCTTTGATGAGATGATGAAAGCTTTTGGGTTTGTACAAGGTTTATGAGAAACTTGTATTTCCAAAGAAGTGAGTGGGAGCACTGTAGAATTTATGATAAGTATATGTGGTAAACATATTGTTGATTGGAATTAATGTAGAGTTTCTATAAAGAATAAAGGGTTGTTTGAAAGGAGTTTTTCAAAGGAAAACTTGGATAGAGCTACTTGAACATTGAGCATCAAGATCTATAGAGATAGATCAAAACGCTTAATAGAACTTTCAATGAAATGCATACCTTGAAAAGTTTTTGAAGGAGTTCAAAATATATCAACATATAAGGAGTTCTTGGTTGTATTGTAAGGTATGAATTTGAGTAAGACTCAAAGCCCGACCACGACAGAAGATAGAAAAAGGACGAAGGTCGTCCCCTATGCCTTAGGTGTAGGCTCTAAAGTACGCCATGCTGTGTACCGCACCTGATGTGTGCCTTGCCATGACTCTGTCAAGGGGTACACAGAGTGATCTAGGATTGAATCACTGAACATCAGTCAAGGTTATCCTTAGTAACTAATGGACTAAAGAATTTTTCTCGATTATGGAGGTGGTTAAAGAGTTCGTCGTAAAAGGTTACGTCGATGCAAGCTTTGACACTAATCCGAATAACTCTCAGTAGTAAAACGGATTCGTATAGTAGAGCAGTCATTTGGAATATTTCCAAATGGCACGTAGTAGCAGCATCTATAGGATGACATAAAGATTTGTAAAGCACACACGGATCTGAAAGGTTCAGAACCGTTGATTAAAACCTCCCTCACAAGCGAGACTTGATCGAACGAAGAACTGTATGGGTGTTAGATTCATTACAATCACATAGTGATGTGAACTAAAATATTGACTCTACTACAAGTGGGAGACTGTTGGAAATATACCCTAGAGGCAATGATAAAATAGTTATTATCATATTTCATGTTTCAAGATAATCGTTTATTATCCATGCTATAATTGTATTGAATGAAACCATAGATGCATGTGTGGATATATAGACAAAAAAATGTCCCTTGTAAGCCTCTAGTTGGCTAGCCAGTTGATCAAGGATGGTCAAGGTTTTCTGACCATATGCAAGTGTTGTCACTTGATAACTGGATCACATCATTAGGAGAATCATGTGATGGACTAGACCCAAACTATGAACGTAGCATCTGATCGTGTCATTTTGTAGCTATTGTTTTCTGCATGTCAAGTAGTCATTCCTATGACCATGAGATCATGTAACTCACTGACACCGGAGGAATACCTTGTGTGTATCAAACATCACAACGTTACTGGGTGACTATAAAGGTGCTCTACAGGTATCTCCGAAGGTGTCCGTTGAGTTAGCATAGATCAAGACTGGGATTTGTCACTCCGTGTGACGGAGAGGTATCTCTGGGCCCACTCGGTAATGCAACATCACATACAAGCCTTGCAAGCAATGTGACTCAAGTGTAAGTCGCGAGATCTTGTATTACGGAACGAGTAAAGAGACTTGCCGGTAACGAGATTGAAATAGGTATAGGGATACCGATGATGAAATCTTGGGCAAGTAACATACCGAAGGACAAAGGGAATGTTATACATGATTATATGAATCCTTGGCACAGAGGTTCAGCCAATAAGATCTTCGTAGAATATGTTGGATCCAATATTTACATCCAGGTCTTGCTATTGGCTATTGACCGAGGAGTATTCTCGGGTCATGTCTACATAGTTCTCGAACCCGCAGGATCTGCACACTTAAGGTTCGATGATGTTTAGTATAGTTGAGTTATATGTGTTGGTGACCGAAGGTTGTTCAGAATCCTGGATGAGATCACAAACATCACGAGGGTTTCCGGAATGGTCCGGAAACGAAGATTGATATATAGGATTGTTTCATTTGGTCACCGAAAAGATTCCACGCATTACCGGTAGTGTACCGGGAGTGACAAATGGGTTCTGGGTATTCACCGGGAGGGGCCCACCCACCCGGGAGTGAGCCCAGTAACCCTAGGGTGGCGCACCAGCCCTTAGTGGGCTGGTGAGGCCAGTCCAAGAAGGCTATGCCGCCACAAGTGGAAAAAACCAAAGGAAAAGAAAAAAACAAGGAAACATGGAGGTGGGAAGGAAGGAGTGGACTCCTTTCCCCAAACCGAATTGGGGTGGGAGTTCACCCCTCCTCCTTGGCCGGCGCCCTTGGGGCTCCCTGGAGCCCCAAGGCTAGCCCCTCCCCTCCTCCTATATATATTGGTGGTTTGAGGGATTTTGAGAGATAACTTTGCCACGTGCAACTCAAACCTATACCACGTAGTTCTTCCTCTAGATCGGATTTTTGCAGAGCTCGGGCGGAGCCCTGGAGGAGTAGATCATCACCACCACCGGTGCACCGTCACACTGCCTGAGAACTCATCTACTTCTCTGTCTCTCTTGCTGGATCAAGAAGGCCGAGATTGTCATCGAGCTGTACGTGTGCTAAATGGGGAGGTGCCGTCCGTTCGGCGCTAGATCGGAACGGATCGTGGGACGACGATGATTTGAATCACGAAGCTGTACCACTACATCAAATGCATTTCTTAATGCTCCCTTCTTAGTGATCTACAAGGGTATGTGGATCTAATCTCCCTCTCGTAGATGTACATCATCTTGATAGGTCTTCGTATGCGTAGGAAATTTTTTGTTTCCCATGCAACGTTCCCCGACACACGAAGCACCACATCAACTTGGGAGACCTCGGAGTGCACGACACATTGCAGATGGCGAGCGAGATGCTCCGTCAACGACCGATGCAAGGGGGCTTCGATGCCTGGGCGGACCACATCATGGAGTTGATCGCCATCGCCTAGAAGACCGTCCAACCCCTCTCTTCTTCAAGGCAGCAAGCGTCCGGCGCCGGGGGCTCGCACCTCATGCCGGCCCCCGGTGCTGCGAGCAACGGGGCCCCTCCTATGTTGGGCGGGGCCAAGAGAGATGCGCCTCGTGCAACCCTCCTCCTCCTCCAGGTTCCGGTGGCCGGCCTCGAGGCGCATCACGCTGACAACCACCAGGGGCGCGAAGAGAACGGCGGAACGATCGATGCACACACCGGTGTGCATCCCCAAGACCAGGTCGGCCCACGACAGCCCGGGGCGGCGAGACAGGAGCGCTCCCTCCGGCGCATCCAGCAGATGGCGAAGGCGTCAGCGCGGGCGAACTACGACAACGGAGACATGCCGAGGCACCAAGGGGGGAATTAGCACCGAGCGGCGCCGGGACCAACCAATGGTAGCAACAGGAACAAGGGACTTCACACGGAGGCTTATCGCAGGAAGATCTCCGAGCAGTACGGCTTGGGGGATCCCCCTCCACCACCGAGAGGGACCTCCACCATCACGCTTCTGAACAACCATGGAGGATGATCGAATGCCTACATGGAGTCGTACGTGCTGGAGTATGCGGCATCGACTGACCCTCCCGACGAGGAAGAGCTTCAGGTGTCCCCCCGGGCGCCTATCTTCCTCAGGAGTGAGGAACGCTTCCGGGCTCTCCTTGAGCCGGGCCCAAGAGGCACGGGCAGGGAGGCTCCCTCGAGCCGTGGGACGCGGCGCCAACCGCTTTTTCCACGGATGAACTACGAAGGGCCAAACCCGAGGCCTCGCGAGGTGCTCCTCATGCACAAGGAAGCTATTCGAGGTAATTTTTTGGATTTACTGACTTAGGAAGTGTCTGCTGACCGCAGGGACTTCAAATATTCAGGGCAAGCTTCTGCCCATCGTATCATTTGCGCAAGCTTCCATAATTTCTGTTGCATCCATTCGGTGACGTTACACTTTGCCTTGCTTGCATATTCGGGTGATCTATCCCTCTCGCTCGGGGGATCCGGCCGCTGCGCGTCGCCCCGACGCGGGGACTGGGGAAGCCCCGTGGCTCCCCAGGGCCACAATTAACAAGATAAAACGAGAGTCACTAGAGCGTCAAAGGGGGCTCCTCAGCATCGCGCCTTAGGGGCCTTACCGGTGATAGGGCCACGTGCCGCCCCTGATATCGTCCTCGGATATCCAGTCGTTATCACGGGTGGTAGGGCTTGACCTTGTAGCTGAGATCGTCCATTCGGTCGCAAGTAGCAGCGGTTGGGAAATGTGCAGGATCGGGTCCTCGCGATGTAGAGTTGCTTGAGCGTCAAAAGAGGGCTCCTTAGCATCGCGGATCAGGGGCCTTACCGGTCAAAGGCCACCTGCTGCCTTTGGTATCGTCCACGGACATCCGGTCGTTATCAGGGGTGGCAGGGCTTGACCCCGAAGCTACATCCGTTAACTCGGTCACACGCAACGACGGTTGGGAAATGTGCAGGACTGAATCTTTGCGACGTAGAGCCGCTCGAACGTTAAGGGGGGTGATACGACTCCAACGTATCTATAATTTTTGATGGTTTCATGCTATTATCTTGTCAAACTTTGGATGTTTTGCATGCCTTTTATATATTTTTTGGGACTAACTTATTAACTCAGTGCCAAGTGCCAGTTCCTGTTTTTTCCATGTTTTTGACCCCTTTCAGAGGAGATTCTGAAATGGAGTCCAAACGGAATAAAATCCCCGAAAATATTTTTTCCGTAACGGAAGAAGATCAGGAGACTTGAGAGCCAAGGTAGGGGGCCCCAGGGGTCCCCCATGCCCCCACCCCGCGGCCAAGGGAGGAGGCCATGACCCTCATGCTTGTGGCCCCCCTTGACCTCCTTTGCCCTAGGTTTTGTGCCTATATATCCCCAAAAATTCCACAAAAAAATAGGAGTTCATCGAAAGTAGTTTTCCGCCGCCGCAAGCTTCTGTCTCCTCAAGATCCCATCTGGGGCATGTTCTGGTGCCCCGCCGGAGCGGGCATTCGGATACGGAGGGCTTCTTCATCAACACCATGACCTCTCCGATGATGCGTGAGTAGTTCATCATAGACCTACGGGTCCATAGCTAGTAACTAGATGGCTTCTTCTCTCTGTTGGATCTTCAATACAAAGTTCTCCATGATCTTCATGGAGATCTATCCAATGTAATCTTGTTTTGCGGTGTGTTTGTCAAGATCCGATGAATTGTGAATTTATGATCAGATTATCTATGAATCTTATTTGAGTTTATTCTGATCTCTCTTATGCATGATTTCATATCCTTGTAATTCTCTTCGAGTTGTGGGTTTTGTTTGGCCAACTAGATCTATGATTCTTGCAATGGGAGAAGTGCTTGGTTTTGGGTTCATACCGTGCGGTGACCTCACCCAGGACAGAAGGGGTAGCGAGGCACGCATCATGTTGTTGCTATCAACGGTAAAAAGATGGGGTTTTCATCATTGGTTTGACATTATCCCTCTACATCATGTCATCTTGCTTAAGGCGTTACTCTGTTCGTCATGAACTCAATACACTAGATGCATGCTGGATAGCGGTCGATGTGTGGAGTAATAGTAGTAGATGCAGAAAGTATCGGTCTACTTGTCTCGGACGTGATGCCTATATGTATGATCATTGCCTTAGATATCGTCATGACTTTGCACGGTTTTATCAATTGCTCGACAGTAATTTGTTCACCCACCGTGATATTTGCTATTTTGGGAGAAGCCTCTAGTGAACACTATGGCCCCCGGGTCTACTCCACACCATATTTTCAGCCTTACACTTTTTACTTCGTTGCACTTTCCGCCTTCAGATCTCACTTTGCAAACAATCTTGAAGGGATTGACAACCCCTTTATAGCGTTGGGTGCAAGCTCTTTGTGTTTGTGCAGGTACTCTGGACTTGACAAGATTCTCCTACTGGATTGATACCTTGGTTCTCAAACTGAGGGAAATACTTACTGCTCCTGTGTTGCATCACCCTTTCCTTTTCAAGGGAAAACCAACGCAAGCTCAAGAGACGACAGAAGGATCTTTGGCACCACTACTGGGGAAGGTCTTTTGTCGATGTAGCAGGGGGCTCGTGAGCATCGCGCCTCAGGAGCCTTACCGGTCACAAAGCCACTTGACCACCCTGGTGTCGTCCAGGCTTGGTTGGTATCGGGGGGTGTTGGGGCCTTGCCTCATGAGGCACCTCATGATGACAGGGAAATGTGCGGGACTAGGGCCTGTTGACGTAGATCCATCGAAAAGACCTTAACCGCCTCAGGAGAACGAGCGCGCATGACCTGCATCGACCTGTCACACATGTGCATCGTCCTTCAATCCTTCCGGAACCTACTTCATCCCGTGAAGCTGTCACATAATAATGAGCCGAGGTTGTATATGCCTAGGGTCCCCCGAGGACGTGGAAGGGGTCCACCCCACGCCTAGTAGAAGAACTATGCTCCACGCTGGGACGGAGGAAATCAACACACTGCACCAATGGCTTCTGGAATCAGGCACCTTTTCCTCAGGGGTAGAGACACTCGCGAGGCCAAAGCGTCCTCACGATCTTCCATATACACCCCCACCATGACACTCTCACGTAATAATGAGCCGAGGTTGTATACGCCCTGGCCCCCCCGAGGACGTGGAAGGGGTCCACCCCACGCCTAGTGGAAGACCTATGCTCCGCGCTGGGTTCAGACAGAGGCAATCAACTTAGTCCACCAATGCCTATGCTCGCCGCTGTCAAGGAAACCCATATATATAGTCCACCAATGACTATGCCAGCCTGAGTGCCGGACACGGCGTTTGCTTGCTTTTCTTGGATTTCGAACTATCCTCCGCTGAAGTTAAACTTGACGATTTCAAAAGTTGATTTATAATTCTCAATGTTTAACGTTCGAAAAACAAAGGGGGGACTTTCTCTTGCGCTTTCTCATTTCGCTCGCATTAAAGCCTCCCGTACAGAGGACATTTTTGGAAATGAACGCTCCACACCGCCCCTAGGATTCAAGGAGCATGAAAGCAAGGATTTGTCGTCCCAGGGGCAAACATTTTTGAGTAGTCAACCCCCGCTCGGGGGTCCGGATCGAAACTTGATACCACCACAAAGATTCTCGGGAGGTCTCAGCCCCCCTGGGGAGATGACTAAAGGAACGAAGTGCGGAATCGCTCGAGCGCTAGAAGGGGGGCTCCTGGCACCGCCTTAGGAGCCTTACCGGTCATAATGCCACTCGCCACTGTTGGCTCGTCCGGGAGCTCCGGTCAGCGTCAGGTATGGCGGGGCCCTGCCCTGTGAAGTGCGAGACTAACAGTGATGGAGAAATGTGCGGGACTGGGGCCTGACGACGTAGAGCAGTTTGAGTGTTAAAGAGGGCTCCTGAGAAGCACGCCTCAGGAGCCTAACTGGTCATAAGTCCACCTGGCCTCCGGGTCAGGGCTTTTCCCCCTGAGGAACAACCTTGGTAACGGGTTGTGCCTTACGGAGGCAGGGAAATGTGCGGGACCGGGACCTGCATACATAGAGTGCCGAAAGGGTCTTCACCCCGTCCCACCTACGAAACAGGAGCTACTTAGGAGTGACTATGCAAGGGACCAGCGCAAACCCACGAGCTAAGTACCCCTCAGGCCCAGGCTGGGACCCTCTCGTCCCACGTCAAACTAACAATGAATTAAAAACATGCGTACTAACGAAGGGATGTAGAGCCTAAGGATTCAGCCGCGGAAAGGAAGGAGGCCATCGACCAAGCGTGCGGCGACACGAGCGGTGCCTCGAGAGGACATGACCTCCTGAGGGTTGATGACCCACAAGTATAGCAGATCTATCATAGTCCTTTCGATAAGTAAGAGTGTCTAACCCAACAAGGAGCAGAAGGATCTGACAAGTGGTTTTCAGCAAGGTAATATCTGCAAGCACTGAAATTATCGGTAACAAGTAGCTATGTGGTGAGATGATTCGTAGCAAGCAACAAGTAGCAAAAGTAACAACGGTGTAGCAAAGTGGTCCAATCCCTTTTGTAGCAAGGGACAAGCATGGACAAACTCTTATAGGAGGTAAAGCGCTCCCGAGGACACACGGGAATTTCTGTCAAGCTAGTTTTCATCATGTTCATATGATTCGCGTTCGCTACTTTGATAGTTTGATATGTGGGTGGACCGGCGCTTGGGTACTGCCCTTACTTGAACAAGCATCCCACTTATGATTAACCCCTCTCGCAAGCATCATCAACTACGGGAGAAGAATTAAGACAAAGTCTAACCATAGCATTAAACTAGTGGATCCAAATCAGCCCCTTACGAAGCAACGCATAAACTAGGGTTTAAGCTTCTGTCACTCTAGCAACCCATCATCTACTTAATACTTCCCAATGCCTTTCTATAGGCCCAAATAATGGTGAAGTGTTATGTAGTCTACGTTAACATAACACCACTAGAGGAAAAACAACATACAACACATCAAATTATCGAACGAATACCAAATTCACATGACTACTTATAGCAAGACTTATCCCATGTCCTGAGGAACAAAAGTAACTACTCACAAAGCATAGTCATATTCATGACCACAGAGGTAATGAGTAGCATCAAATATCTAAACATATAATATTCCACCATGTAATCCAACTAGCATCAACTACAAAGAGTAATTAACACTACTAGCAACCTTACATGTACCAATCGGAGTCGTGAGGCGGAGATTGGTTACAAGAAATGAACTAGGGTTTGGAGACGAGATGGTGCTGATGAACATGGTGATGGTGATGAGTCCCCTCTAATGAGAGGAGTGTTGGTGATGACGATGGCGACGATTTCCCCCTCCGGGAGGGAAGTTTCCCCGGCAGGGTCGTCCTGCCGGAGCTCTAGATTGGTTCTGCTCAAGTTCCGCCTCGTGGCGGCGGCGAATCCTTTGAAAAGCCTCCTCCTGATTTTTTCTAGAACGAAACACTTCTTGTAGCAAAAGAGGGGGGCCAGAGGGCTAGCTAGGAGCCCACAAGCCCCCTAGGTGCGGCCAGGGGGGAGGCCGCGCCTAGCAGGTTTGTGGCCTCCTACTGGCGCCCGTGTGGTACTTCTTCGGCCCAGTATTTTTTATAAATCCCAAAAAAATCCTTGTTGATTTTCACGGCTTTTGGAGTTGCGCAGGATAGGTATCTCAAACTTGCTCCTTTTTCAGGCCAGAATTCCAGCTGCCGACATTCTCCCTCTTCATGTAAACCTTGCAAAATAAGAGAGAAAAGGCATAAGTATTGTACCGTGAAGTGTAATAACAGCCCATAAAGCGATAAATATCAACATGAAATCATGATGCAAAATGGACATATAAACTCCCCCAAGCTTAGACCTCGCTTGTCCTCAAGTGAAAGTCGAGATCAATAAATATGCCCACATGTTTACGAAGAGAGGTGTCTACAAAACAATGTACGGACATCCAGGCATCATGATCATATTCAGAACAACAATATCATCATATAATCTCTCATGCTAAAGTGATAATTCCTTCACAAAGTAAAGTATGGATCAAGAGCCTTACCAAGAATTAACAACCGACAGCCTTTAGTCATTGAAGCAATTGCAATTTATCATAACATCAGAAAGAGTGAAGTAAGAGCTTGTAAAGCAAATCCACATACTCAATCATCCTGTTGTCTTCTACAATTGCTACAACTCACGTGGTACTCGTGAGATCAAAGTTTCAGTTGGACACAGAGAAAGATAGGGGCTTATAGTTTCGCCTCCCAACCACTTACCTCAAGGGTAATGTCAACAATAATAATTCATGAATACTTACTTCCAAGTTGACATATGAATATAGATCTTTCCCTAGCATACGACGTTAGCCAAGATAAAGGCGAAATAAGGAATTGGTGAAGATCACCATGACACTTTCAAGGGCAAAAAGTAAAGGTACAAGATAGTCCCTTCGCAGAGGGAAGCATAGGTTGTCATGCGCTTTTGAGGTTTGGATGTGCGTCCTCTTAGTGTGGACGAATGTCACTTTATATTGCCTCCTGTGATAAAGAACTTTATTATGCAGTTTGTCGCTTTTATGTCTTCCTCATCACAGGTTCGTACAAAGATTATTTTCCACACATAAATAGATCATACATATTTAGGGAACAATTTTTATTGCTTGCACCGATGACAACTTACTTGAAGGATCTTATTCAATCCGTAGGTAGGTATGGTGGACTCTCATGGAAAATTGGGTTGAAGGTTTATGGATGCACAAGTAGTATCTCTACTTGGTGCGGGAGTTTTGGCTAATATGAGGTGGAAGCAATCTTCACATGGTAAGGGATCTCTAGTCATATAACATTGTTCAGAACCAAGCAAACACAATTCATTATGTTGTCTTCCTTGTCCAACATCCACTTCTAAGCATGTAATAGTGTAGTGAGTGTTCACAATCATAGATGGTGTCAAAGATGATATATTTATATGTGCACCTCTCCTTCTTTATCACTTCCTATTAATTGCAACAATGACCAAGGTCTACGTTTGTCTACCCTCAACAAGTTTCAATCATCACTCTTTTTATATGTGAAGCCATCACTTCCCATAAGATCATTGCATGATCTTTTCATGCTTTTGTTATTTTCTCATCCTTTTGATCATGGCATGAGGCAGGGCCCTTAACTAAGACACTCTTTATTATATGGCTCACGAGCTCGAATACATCAGGGGTGACACAAAGAAAAACTCAAGCCTAAAAGACTAAGACCTTTATTCTACTAGAGGAGGAGAAAACTGAAAAGGAACAAACTAAAACAAAGGTAACGACAAAAGATGTGATGGTGATACGATACTGGGGCAACTCCCCCAAGCTTGGCATGAGCCAAGGGGATTGCCCATACCCATGCTTAGTTCTCTTCCTTTGGAGGTGATGGTGGTGGAGTTGTTGCAACCTTTGATTCCAAGAGGGCCATCAATCTTTGATTTATACCTTGGAGCTCTGTGATATGTTTCTCCAGCGAAATAACTTCACGAGTGAGATAAGTATTGCGAGCACGTGTTGTTTCACAAAACCTCAAGAGTTCAATCAAGTATGGAGACAGTAGGTGGAGGTCGGGTTGAAGGAAATCCACTTCTTCAACTTCTTCCGTGTTGAACACAGATTGCCCTTCGTCCCACGCCTGATTCTCCTCCTTAGTTTTGCCCTTGGTTTCTTTAGGTAGCCTTTCCTTGGCCTCCATGACCTCCATTCTTTTCAGATCAACATTTACTTGTCCATAGACTTGATGGAGATTGTTCTCCCCCACAGATTCCTGAGACGACATCTTGATCTAAATCTGCGGCAGAAAACAAGCTCGAAACGAAAATAGAGGAAATTTGCGTGATACGAGGGTCAGACCTTTCGGGAGAATATATAATGATTTTTTTCCAAACCAGAAGGAGTACTCTACAAGAAAACGGAGTCTAGGAGGCACACGAGGTGGACGCAAGCCCCCCAGGTGCGGCCAGGGGGGTGGCCCATGCCTGGCAGGCTTGTCGCCTCCTCCTGCGCTTTCTGGACTACTTCAATTTTTTCTATTTTCTTCAGAAATTCCAAAACGGAGGAAAAATCCTAGTGGAAATGTTTTGGAGTCGCTTTACTTACCGAATCACACACCTCTTCGTTTTTGGAGTCTGAAACAGGATGATAAATATCCCTTAGGTACTCCTGCGGAGTTATGGTATTGATAATATTGCTTTCAACATTTATGGGAGTACGTGAGATATAATGCTTGATTCTCTGCCCATTTACCACTCTCGGACAATTACCTTCCGTGTTGTTGATCTTGATAGCACCGGAACGATATACTTCCTCAACAATGTAAGGACCTTCCCATTTAGAGAGAAGCTTGCCTGCAAAAAATCTTAAACGAGAATTATATAGCAAGACATAATCACCTACATTGAACTCATGCTTTTGTATCCTTTTATCATGCCACCTCTTAACCTTTTCTTTGAACAACTTAGCATTCTCATATGCGTGAGTTCTCCATTCATCAAGTGAGATAATATCACATAACCTCTTCTCACCAGCAAGTTTGAAATCAAAGTTGAGCTCTTTGATTGCCGAATAAGCCTTATGCTCTAGCTCAAGAGGTAAATGACATGCTTTGCCATTAACCATTTTGTACGAGGACTTGCCCATGGGATTCTTATAGGCAGTTCTATAAGCCCACAGTGTATCATCAAGCTTCTTAGACCAATTCTTTCTAGACCTGTTGATAGTCTTTTGTAGAATTAGTTTAATCTCTCTATTGCTTAGCTCTACTTGACCACTGGACTGAGGGTGATAGGGAGACACAATTCTATGATTGACATCGTACTTAGCAAGCATTTTATGGAAAGTACCATGAATGAAATGTTAACCACCGTCGGTCATTAGATATCTAGGGACTCCAAATCTAGGGAAAATAACTTCTTTAAGCATCCCGATCGAGGTGTTGTGATCAACAATACTAGTTGTGATAGCTTCTACCCACTTAGTGACGTAATCAATAGCAACTAGGATATGAATATACCCATTGGATTTTGGAAAAGGTCCCATATAATCAAAGCCCCAAACATCAAATGGTTCAATGACAAGTGAATAATTCATAGGCATTTCCTGACGTTTACTGATATTACCTATTCTTTGACAAACTTACGGGCATCCTTGAAGAGAGTGGGCCAATAGAAACCTGATTGCAATACCTTGTGTGCAGTTCTATCTCCCGCATGGTGTCCTCCGTATGCCTTGGAGTGACACTTTTGTAGGATTTGTCCCTGTTCATGTTCAGGTACACAACGTGTAATAACACCATCTACTCCTTCCTTATAAAGGTGAGGATCATCCCAAAAGTAATGTCTCAAGTCAAAGAAGAATTTCTTCTTTTGCTAGTATGTGAAACTAGGTGGTATATATTTGGCAACGATACAATTTGCATAATCAGCATACCACGGTGCACTACGTGAAGTATTGATGACATTCAATTGCTCATCAGGAAAGCTATCATCAATAGGTTGTGGGTCATCAAGAACATTCTCCAACCTAGACAAGTTATCTGCTACGGGGTTATCAGCACCCTTCCTGTCGACAACATGCAAATCAAATTCTTGTAGAAAGAGAACCCATCTGATAAGTCTATGTTTAGCGTCTTTCTTCTCCATTAGGTACTTAATAGTAGCGTGATCAGTGTGAATAGTGACTGTGGAATCAACTATGTAAGATCTGAACTTTTCACATGCAAACACGACTGCTAAAAATTCCTTTTCCGTAGTAGCATAGTTTCTTTGGGCACTGTCTAGAGTTTTACTAGCATAGTGAATAACATTCAACTTCTTATCGACTCTTTGCCCCAGGACAACACCAACAGCATAATCACTAGCATCACACATGATTTCAAAAGGTAAGTTCCAATCAGGTGGTTGAACAATAGGTGCAGTTATCAAGGCCTTCTTAAGTATTTCGAAGGCTTCCTCACAATCATCGTCAAAAACAAAACGAATATCCTTTTGCAAGAGATTGGTAAGAGGCCTAGAAATCTTAGAGAAGTCTTTAATGAACCTTCTAGAAAGGTGGCAGGTGCATTACATAAGCCAAAAGGCATACGTCTATAAGCAAAGGTACCGAAAGGGTAGGTGAAAGTGGTTTTCTCCTGATCAGCTTGTGCAACTGATATTTGGGAGTAACCAGAATAACCGTCTAGAAAGCAAAAGTGTGTGTGTTTAGACAGTCTTTCTAGCATTTGGTCGATAAAATGCAAAGAGCAATGATCTTTCCTAGTGGCCTTATTCAATTTCCTAAAATCGATCACCATCCTATAGCCAGTAATAATCCTCTGTGGGATCAATTCATCCTTATCATTAGGGACAATGGTAATACCTCCCTTCTTAGGGACGCAATGCACCAGACTCACCCAATCACTATGAGCAACATGATAGATAATACCTGCTTCCAGGAGCTTTAGTATTTCTTTTCTTACTGCCTCTTTCATCTTAGGATTTAATCTTCGTTGATGATCAACAACTGGTTTGGAATCAGAATCGGTTTTAATCTTGTGCTGGCATAGAGTTGGACTAATACCCTTAAGATCATCAAGAGTATATCCAATAGCAGCACGATGCTTCCTCGAAGTTTTTAGTAACTTCTTTTCTTCATGATCTGAGAGGCTAGCACTAATAATAACATGATATATCTCTTTCTCATCAAGATAAGCATACTTAAGAGTATCAGGCAACTGTTTGACCTCGAACACAGGATCACCCTTTGGTGGGGGTGGATCTCCAAGCAGTTCAACATGCATATTATTCTTAAGGATATTGTTCTAAGACAACTCTATCTATCTCATCCCTTTCATCCATATGCATATCATTTTCATGCTCAAGCAAGTATTTCTCTAAGGGATTAGTAGGAGGCACGACAATAGAAGCTAGGGCAATAATTTCATCCTTACTAGGCAACTCTATTTCATGAGGTTGTCTACTTAACTCGGAGAAATTGAACTGATGTGACACACCTTCAAAGCCAATAGTGACAGTTTGCTTCTCACAGTCAATATGAGCTTTACAGTATTGAGGAAAGGTCTACCAAATATGATGGGACAAAAGCTATCTTGTGTGGTAGCAAGAACGAGGAAATCAACAGGATACTTCGTTTTACCACACAAGACTTCAACATCCCTAACAATTCCCACACGGCAGATAGTATCTCTATTGGCAAGCTGAATAGTGACATCAATGGGTTCTATCTCGACAGTTGCAATCTCGTCTTTAATTTCATCATATAAGGATTGAGGTATTGCACTAACACTAGCACCCACATCACATAAACCATGATAACAATGATCTCCTATCTTAACAGAAACAACAAGCGTGCCAACAACATGCCTATGTTTGTCTCTAGCATGTGGTTTAGCAATTCTAGCAGCATCTTCACAGAAGTGAATATCATGGCCATCAACATTGTCGGACAGGAGATCTTTGATAATAGCAATGCTAGGTTCAATTCTAATTTGCTCAGGGGGTGTAGGTGTTCTAATGTAGCCCCTTCGTATCACAGTTGAAGCTTTAGAATGATCCTTTATCCTAACAGGAAAGGTGGTTTCTCAATGTAAGCACTGAGAACAATAGGATCATTATAGCCAATGACTTTCTCTTCAACTGGATTAGGTTTAACTACATTGACTTCTAAGGGAGGATGATACTTAAACCACTTATCTTTAGGGAGATCAATATGAGCAGCAAAAGATTCACACAATGAAGCTACTATCTCAGAGTCAAGTCCATACTTAGCGCTAAAATCACAAAAAGTATTTGTTTCAACAAAGGATTTAACACAATCAAACTTGAAATTCATACCTGAGTCTTTACCTTCATCAAGCTCCCAATCTTCAGAGTTGTGTTTAATTCCCTCGAATAAATTCCATTTGAAGTCAATATCTCTCTTCATAAAAGAACCGGTACAAGAAGGTTCAAGCATGGTGCGATCATTATGAGAAAGCCGAGCATAGAAGTTCTGAATGATAATTTATCTCGAGAGCTCATGGTTGGGGCATGAATATAACATTGATTTAAGCCTCCCCCAAGCTTGAGTGATGCTTTATCTATCACGAGGCCAAAAATTATAAATATAATTCCGATCACGATGTACTAAATGCATAGGATAAAACTTTTGATGAAATTCCAATTTCAACCGATTGTAGTTCCATGATCCAGTATCATCACATAGCCTATAACATGTCAACACCATATCCCTCAAAGATAAGGGAAAGACCTTCTTCTTGACCTCATCCTCGGGCAAACCTGCAAGCTTAAATAAACCACAAACTTCATCTACATAGATTAGATGCAAGTCAGGATGTGATGTTCCATCTCCTATAAAAGGATTAGCCACCAGTTTCTCAAGCATACCCGAAGGAAATTCATAGTAAATATTTTCAGTAGGTGAAGCAGGTTCAGGAGAAACTCTTTGTGCTTCCGTTCGAGGTGAAGATACCCCGAACAAGCCCCTCAAAGGATTAGTTTTCATAGTGACAATAAATTTCAGCACACTATATAAATGTTTCCTTACCAAAATCCACTTACCAAAGGCGCTTCACTTCCCGGCAACGGCGCCAGAAAAGAGTCTTGATGACCCACAAGTATAGGGGATCTATCTTAGTCCTTTTGATAAGTAAAAGTGTCGAACCCAACAAGGAGCAGAAGGATCTGACAAGTGGTTTTCAGCAAGGTAATATCTGCAAGCACTGAAATTATCGGTAACAAGTAGTTGTGTGGTGAGATGATTAATAGCAAGTAGCAAGTAACAAAAGTAACAACGGTGCAGAAAAGTGGCCCAATCCCTTTTGTAGCAAGGGACAAGCCTGAACAAAGTCTCATAGGAGGTAAAACGCTCGTGAGGACACACGGGAATTTCTGTTAAGCTAGTTTTCATCATTTTCATATGATTCACGTTCTCTACTTTGATAGTTTGATATGTGGGTGGAACGGCACTTGGGTACTGCCCTTACTTGAAAAAGTATCCCACTTATGATTAACCCCTCTCGCAAGCATCCGCAACTACGAATGAAGAATTAAGACAAAGTCTAACCATAACATTAAACTAGTGGATCCAAATCAGCCCCTTACGAAGCAACGCATAAACTAGGGTTTAAGCTTCTGTCACTCTAGCAACCCATCATCTACTTCCTACTTCCCAATGCCTTCCTCTAGGCCCAAATAATGGTGAAATGTTATGTAGTCGACGTTCACATAACACCACTAGAGGAAAAACAACATACAACACATCAAATGATCGAACGAATACCAAATTCACATGACTACTTATAGCAAGACTTATCCCATGTCCTGAGGAACAAAAGTAACTACTCACAAAGCATAATCATATTCTTGACCAGAGAGGTAATGAGTAGCATCAAAGATCCGAACATATAATCTTCCACCAAGTAATCCAATTAGCATCAACTACAAAGAGTAATTAACACTACTAGCATCCTTACAAGTACCAATCGGAGTCGCGAGATGGAGATTGGTTACAAGAGATGAACTAGGGTTTGGAGATGAGATGGTGCTGATGAAGATGTTGATGGTGATGAGTCCCCTCCAATGAGAAGAGTGTTGGTGATGACGATGGCGACGATTTCCCCCTCATCATAAGAGAGAAAAGGCATAAGTACTGTACAGTGATGTGTAATAACAACCCATAAAGCAATAAATATCAACATGAAAGCATGATGCAAAATGGACGTATCAAGGGTCCTCGCCCCCGTCATCCCCGAGCGATGACTGGGGCAGTGACGGACCCTAAACCTCGAAGCCAAGACGCGATGACCACCGACGAGCAAGCCATCAATTCAGGAGCGAAAGGAAAAAGGAGAAAAACGAAGGCAACGAACAAAAGTTTAACGCCTGACAGGGCAAGGTTCTTGATCCACCATTACACGAGGAGATAACTAGAAGCTGTGGGATGCCTAAGGGGAGAGGTTGCCGGCGATGCCTTTGATGACCGCAGGCTCAGCATCGGAGTCCTCCTCCTCACTAGAGACGGGCACCTCGGTACACCGCTCCACCAGGGCGTCCACACGTAGGCGGACTTCGTCCCGGAGAGGACGCCGGCATGCAATAGGCACTGGCTTGACGACGCGCTGGAGATCGAGCTCCGGGACGAGGCGGCATAGGTTGGAGAAGACGAGCGTCAAGGCAAGGCCCAGCAGCTCACGCATGTTGGACGCGCACTCCTCCTCTGCCCGGGAGACGCCGGCCTCCAGCGCCTCCACCACCTTCTCGAAGAAGGCGAGGTAACCCCCATCGCTCCTCACATTGGGCAGCGTTGGGGCCTCTCCCATGAATCGGCGCGTCGCGGCAGCTGCTCGGCCGACGATGTCCGCGAACTGCTTGGCGCGCTGAGATACCATTAGCCAGGCATACAACGCCTCGTCCTAGGTGGCCTGGACAACATCGGTCGCCCCATTAACTTGCTATTGCAGCGAAACCAGCTCCGTCTTGGCCTCCGCCTTGCCATAGCGGACAACCTCAGTGCCATCAAGCTAGTCCCACATCCCCTCCACCTCCTCTTAAAGCACACCAAGCTTGGGCTTCTTGGGGGAGAGCCCACTGGAGAAGAGGGGAAATCAACCATCAAGCAGCAGATGAGGCGACAAGTAAAGGAGATAGAAGCAAGGGGCTTACTCGCCAGCCAGAGCCCAGCGGTGACGGACATGCGGACGCCTCGAGGGCCCTCCGTCGCTGCCTTCGGGGGCGGACGAAGGCACAGGACGCGCCACGTGCTTCCCCCGGCCAAGACCGTCTCCGGGAGACGCCATGAAGACGAGGAATGAATGGGAGAATGGGTTTTTTCGCGACGAGCAGAGGAATCAGAGAGGAAGCTCAAGATTGCAGTGCCTCCATCGTGCTGGGGGCAGGGAAGGTTTATACACGGGCCACGACCACCAACCGTCGTGGGAGCACAAGCATCGCACGCCCCACGAGGGTCGCAAGGTGGGCCGACGGGAACGTTGCCGCCCACGTCGCCTCACCTGTCCACCGAGCGGTCACGTCCGCAAGGGCCGTTAGGTGCGGTCAGGCCGCTCCTGTGCCATTCAATGGGAGCAAAGATGGCCTGCGCGATTCTTGGAGATCGTGCTGTTGTGTCCTAGCGCATCCCGGATGTCTCAAGGAGCGAGAGCGTCACCACACAACCGCTGGAGACGTGTGCCGCCTGGCCCGCACGCAACTAGGGCCCACCACGCTTCAGGCCGCCCTCAAGGCTTCACCGAGAAGCCAACCCAGGCACGCCTTGGGCCCAGGGGCTACTATCGGCATTCCCAGGAATGGGCGTACCCATACCTGCTTGCCTCCAGCCTACGCTTGGCCCACTTCATCGACCTAAAACAAACGGGCCCCGCAATTACTTAGGACAAGGCCCTCGTGAGGGGCCAAACCTCGCGAGGAGGAGCAGCATCAAGACCCGCAGGGGGCCTCCTTAGGACCCCTCCGAAGCGGAGGATATTCCGAGGCGAGGCCTAGCCTCAGGAGTCAAGGATGATGCAAGGGAAGGACATGCGAGCAGCAGACAGAAGAGCGGAGCAGTTTCCCCTTTGGTGCAAAGGGGGGCAAGGACGTACCAGGGTTCCAAAGGCATCTTCGAAAGGTTTCCCTTCTGGCAACAAGTCCGTCGCTGCCCGCCAACAGTACATACGTCATTCTCTGGCCCTTCCCTGCAGCACGGGTAGCCACTTTGCAGGCGAAGACCACCTTTGGGCAGGGGAGGATGTTCCCGTGTTTCCCTTCAAAATTGGCCACTGTGGGATCCCTTCCCGCTGAAATGATAAGGGAAGAGGACCAGGGCCGCCACTATAAATAGAGGATAGGTTGCTTCATAGAGGGGGATCCGACCCCGAACCATTCATTCACCCACTTGCACCAAGCAAGGTCACCCAGCCTTCGGAGGCACCCAAGCACTTCACTAGTTCATCCACCAACCTCTGCGAGAGGCAATCCACCAAAGCAGGAGTAGGGTTTTACGCTTCGCAGCAGCCCGAACCTGGGTAAACTGTTGCGTTCTGTGTTTCCCTCACCATCGAGTGAGTTCTCTTCCGTTGCCATCGAGTAGCATGCTAGGCGAGGTTAGGCCGTGAGATATCTTCATACATGCCCCTGGGTTCGAATCTTTAGGGTTTTGCGGAGCCCAAAATCCGACAACCTCGGACAGCACCCACAGTGACGACTCAGAGTAGTTTTATCTATCTATGTAGTTTAATATCATGTCGGACTAGTTTTATTATCTATATTATCGTGTTGGACTAGTTTATTATCTATATGAACTATGTATCAAATCAACGTGTTGGACTAGTTTTGCATTTGAATTTGCAGCGTCTGCTGGAGTGCCGCGCGCTAGCTAAAATATGTTGCGACCGCTGGAGCCGGCGCTCATCGGCGCGCTAAAAAAGCTATCCGCGCATTGCAAATCCGTTTTTGGGCGTCAGTCGAAATGCGCTTGTTGGAGATGCTCTCAAGCTCCCTGCATTTACATCTCCACGCCGTCTCCCCAATCCGCGCAGTTAGGGGACACACAAGCACCTTCGATCCCAGGCCACCGGGGTCTTTTCATGTAGCTTTGTTTTTTTCATAGTAATTTTTCAGTGATGTTCTTCTTCAAATTTTGTACGGGTACTCCACAACTTCTGGGCAACCTGTTGCTATGAGTGCCTCCAATCTCTTCTCGCCTTTTGTTATGACCGGCATCACTTATAGCCGGAGGAGGCCCAATGGACACGTTTAGTTAAGGTCTTAGGCCAAGTTATCTTATTTTTATTAGCATCGAGATTATATAAACAGTTGTAAGACACCCATTTGGAATTAAGCAGTAAGACATATTCTATTGCTCGGCTCCCACAGGAGCCGGAATCCCTAACCCAAGCCGCCGTCTCTCCCATCACGGCCGCCTCACGTGTGTGCGAGAGGCACCCTCACACCGGCCGCCATGCTCACGGCCACGCCAACTCGCCTCCTTCCCATACAATCTCAAGGAGAGGCCCGGTAGGAACCTAGCTCCTACCAGTTTGGTATCCAAAGGCTTTGGTTGGGTCATGTCTTCGCCATCGCCCTCCCCAACCCTCCCGCTGCCGACATCCACCACCACCCCGCCCCGCACTTGCTCGTGCCGGTCACCTCCGTTGCGCCGCATCCCTCCATCCTCACCCCGGAGGAGATCACAAAAGTGATCCGCAACATCACCATCGTCGTTCAGGGGACCCGCCTCTACCTGGCCGGCACCGACGGGCCGCCGCCGGTCGCGCCAACAACCGCTGCCAATGGGTCGCTGTCGCTGCCGTGGCAGCCACCGCACCAGGCGGCATCTGCCAGTTGGAAATATGCCCTAGAGGCAATAATAAATTGGTTATTATTATATTTCCTTGTTCATGATAATTGTTTATTATCCACGCTATAATTCTATTGATTGGAAACTCAAATACATGTGTGGATACATAGACAAAACACTATCCCTAGTAATCCTCTAGTTGACTAGCTCGTTGATCAAAGATGGTTATGGTTTCCTAGCCATAGACAAGTGTTGTCACTTGATAAGGGGATCACATCATTAGGAGGATGATGTGATGGACAAGACCCAAACTATAAACGTAGCATATGATCGTGTCAATTTATTGCTACTGTTTTTTGCATGTCAATGTATGTGTTCCTATGACCATGAGATCATGCAACTCCGGACACCGGAGGAATACCTTGTGTGTAACTAACGTCGCAATGTAACTGGGTGACTATAAAGGTGCTCTACAGGTATTTCCGAAGGTGTCTGTTGGGTTGGCGTGAATCGAGACTGGGATTTGTCACTCCGTATGACACAAAGGTATCTCGGGGCCCACTCGGTAATACAACATCACAATAAGCCTTGCAAGCAATGTGACGAAGGAGTTAGCCACGAGATCTTGTATTATGGAACGAGTAAAGAGACTTGCCAATAACGAGATTGAACTAGGTATAGAGATACCGACGATCGAATCTCGGGCAAGTAACATACCGAAGGACAAAGGGAGCTACATACGTGATTAACTGAATCCTTGACATGGAGGTTCAACCGATAAAGATCTTCGTAGAATATGTAGGAGCCAATATGGGCATCCAGGTCCCCCTATTGGTTATTGAATGTAGAGATGTCACGGTCATGTCTGCATAGTTCTCGAACCCGCAGGGTCTGCACACTTCAGGTTCGGTGATGTTTCAGTATAGTTGAGTTATATGTGTTGGCAACCGAAAGTTGTTAGGAGTCTCGGATGAGATCTCGGACATCACGAGGAGCTCCGGAATGGTCAGGAGGTAAAGATTAATATATAGAAAGTCCAGTTTTGATCACTTGAAAAGTTTCGGGCTCACTGGTAGTGTATCGGGAGTGCCAGGAGGGTACCGGGGACCATCGAGAGGGGTGTCACGCCCCGAGGGGCCTTATGGGCTATGGTATGATACAAACCAGCCCCTAGTGGGATGACATAAGCTCCCATTAAGGCCCATGAGGTTGGAGAGGCAAAAAATCCAAAGGTGAAAAACGTGGAAAGTTCCAAGTGGAAAGGAGGAATCCTACTCCTAGTAGGACTGGCGTAGGACTCCTCCACCTCTAGTTTCGGCCAAACCTTGAGGGTTTGAGGCTGCCTCCTCCCCTCCCATCCTCCTATATATACTAGAGGTATTGAGGGTTTTTGAGACACAGAAAAACAACCACGTGCTCCCTCTACTTCTCTCTAGATCTATTCATCCTCTAGATTGGTTTTTCAGCAGCGCTTAGGCGAAGCCCTGCTGGAATAGATCCACCACCACCACCACCATGTTGCCATGCTGGAGAACTCATCTACCTCTCCGCCCCTCTTGCTGGATCAAGAAGGAGGGGGTCGTCATCGAGCTGTACATGTGATTAACATGGAGGTGTCGTCCGTTCGGCACTAGATCGGGATGGATCATGATGGGATCGCGTGACGGATCGTGATGAGATCGCGGGACGGGCTGCGATTTCGATCCGAAGATGTTACACTACATCAACCGCGTTATATACGCTTCCACTTAGCAATCTACAAGGGTATGTAGATTCACTCTCCCCTCCCGTAGATGATCATCATCATGGATAGGTATTGTGTGTGCGTAGGAAAAATTTTGTTTCGCATGCAACGTTCCCCAACACTGACGACGATGTAGCTGCTGCCGCCACCACCCACCAGCTCCGAACCGGGCCCTACCTTGGCGCCGGGGGTCCCTATTCACCAGCTGAAGTTTCCTCCCTCGCCATCACCGCTACCGGCCTGGGTGACCGGGACGTCGCAGACGGTATATGGGTCAGCCTCGGCGCCGCCGCACATCCAGTCGCACCCGGTGCCACCCCCGCAGTACGTCGGACCCTCCAACTTTGCTGGTCCTTATGCCGGCCCCGACGGTTACCCGGTGCCAACCCCCGCACTTCTCCGCACCGACGAACCATACCACCACGGCGCCCAAACCCACACGCCGCCGCGTTTCGCCAAACTGGACTTCGCCACCTACAACGGTACCGAGGACCCCCTGAACTGGCTCAACCAATGTGACCAGTTCTTCCGGGGCAATGGGAGCTAGCATCGGACTACACCTGGCTCACTTCATATCACCTCTAAGGAACATCACAGACGTGGTATTACACTCTCGAGAAGGACGAGGGCGGCATGCCTCCATGGGACTGTTTCCTCGAGCTCTGCCTCCTACGCTTTGGGCCTCCGATCAAAGGGAGCCGGCTGGTGGAGCTTGGCCGCCTACCCTTCACGTCCATGGTGCAGGACTTCGTCGACCGCTTCCAGGCCCTGGCGTGTCACGCGCCCGGCGTGACGGCTCGCCAGCGGGCCGAGCTCTTCATGGGTGGTCTACCCGATCATATCCACGTGGACGTGGAGCTGCAGGGACCCGAGGACCTCCAGATGGCCCCGACACCACCAGCACTGGGGCGCGCGCCTCTGGCCTCTATGGCGGCCCCCGCTCCGACCATGACGCGGACCTTCCGGCGGCCACCCCGGCCGAGCAACTCGAGCGCCGTCTCCAGGTGCTTTGCTATAACTGCGACGAGCCCTATGTGCCGGGCAACGTATGCCCGCGCCTCTTCTACTTGGAGGCAGCCGACTACGTAGAGGAGGACACCCGCCACCGACGGGCTCGGTGACTTGTCCGCCCCATTTGCGGCGAAGGCGCACCGGCGTCCGCTCCCGCGACGGCTCTCGTGGTCTCCCTGCATGCTCTCGTGGGCATCCGAGACGAGCTGATTATGCTCTTGCTGGTGATGATCAATGGCGAGCGCCTGGTGGCCGTTGTGGATATGGGCTCCACGCATAACTTCCTGCCCGAGTCGACCATGCACCGTTTAGCGCTCCAGCCGACGGGCGGGGAGCACCTCCAGGTCACCGTGGCTAATGGCGACCGCCTCTGGAGCCATGGGATTGCGCGGAACGTGCCCATCATGGTCGGCGATGAGCACTTCACCATCACGTGCGCCGACATCGACTTGGGCTGCTTCGACTTCATCCTCGGCGTTGACTTCTTGAGGACCCTTGCTCCCATCCTCTGGGACTTCGATGCCATGACGATGACCTTCTCGCGCCAGGGTCACCGCATCCGGTGGGCGGGCGTGGGTGGCACCTCCCTAGTGACGCCGCAGCTCCAGCTGGCAGCGACTTCTACACGGCCCGAGCACCCGTTGTTGGATCATCTCTTGCAACAACACCGTGACCCTCTTCGACGAACCTTAGGGCCTTCCGCCAGCCCGGGTGTATGACCACCACATTCACCTCCTGCCGGGCACGGTGCCGGTTGTGGTGCGCCCCTACCGCTACCCCCAGTTGTAGAAGGAGGAGCTGGAGCGGCAGTGCACGCTCATGCTCGCCTTGGCCATCCTACGGATTTCCACGTCACCGTTTTCGGTGCCGGTCCTCCTTGTCTGCAAGTCGTATGGCACGTGGCGCTTCTGCATCGACTACCTCACCCGGAAAGCCTAGAAGCTCAAGGACAAATTTCCTATCCCGGTCGTCGACGAGCTTTTGGACTAGCTACATGGGGCGCGCTTCTTCACCAAGCTCGACCTCAATTCAGACTACCACCAGGTGCGGATGCACACGGGCGATGTTGCGAAGATGACGTTTTGCACTCATCACGGCCACTTTGAGTTCTTGGTGATGCCGTTTGGCATCTCCAACACTCCGGCGAACTTTCAGTCCTTGATGAACGACGTCCTTCGCCCCTACTTGCGTTGGTTTGTGCTCGTTTTCTTTGATGACATTCTTATCTGCATCGCCTCTTGCGTGGAGCACCTCCAGCACGTCGCCATCGTCTTCAACGAGCTTCAGGCGCATCATCTTCATCTTAAGTGCTCGAAGTGCTCGTTCGGCACGCCTTCCGTCGCCTATCTCGGCCATGTCATCTTGGACGAGGGTGTTGCTATGGACACCGACAAGGTGGCAGCTGGCGCGGCCTGGCTAACGCGGCACTCACTGCGGGCTCTGCGCGGCTTCCTCAGCCCCATCGCGTGCCTACTCACACGCTTGTTGCGACGAGACACCTTCGCCTGGGATGCGGAGGCAATGGAGGCGTTCGAGGCCCGCAAGCAGGCCCTCATGACGGGCCCCGTCCTCCAGATGCCCGACTTCGAACGGCCGTTCATGTTGGACTACGACGCCTCCGGTGTGGGGTTCGGCGCCGTCCTTCATCAGGGCGACGGGCCGCTTGCGTTCTTCAGCAGGCCCTTCACCGCGCGCCATGATAAGCTCGAGCTCATTGGCTTGGTGCAGGACATGCGCCACTTGCGGTCATATCTTTGGGGGCGGCCATTCCAGATTCAAACGGATCACTACAACCTCAAATTCGTATTGGACCATATGCTGTCTACCATGCCGCAACACCAGTGGATCAACGAGCTCTTTGGCTTCGACTTCACCATCGAGTATCATTCAGGCCGCCTTAACACCGTGGCCGACAAGCTGTCCCGCCACGATGCCGACCACGAGGCGGACGCCGGCAACTCCGACAGGGCGGCTCTCTGCATCCACACAGGGCCCTCCTTCGCCCTCCTTTACGGCATCCGCATGACTACCACGGACGCGCCGGACGCTCAGCTCCTTCGGCAATGCCTCGATGCCGGCAGCTTGGCAGAGTTGTGGCATTTAGCGGACGGTTTTCTCCTACATGGGCGTCGCCTCTTCGTGCCGGATCACAGCGATCTCTGTCACCAAGTTCTACTGCTGGCACACTCGGCCGACCACGAGGGTGTGCAAAAGACCCTCCACCGTCTCCGCGCCGATTTCTACATCCCCGGTGACCGGGCCTTGGTCCAGGACTGGGTGCGGTCTTGTGTTACGTGCCATCGTAACAAGACAGAGACACTGCGCCCGACTGGGCTACTACAGCCCATGGAGGTGCCCTCTCAAGTCTAGGACGATATCTCCATGGACTTCATTGAGGGCCTTCGAACGGTGGGCGACAAGTCCGTCATCCTTACGGTGGTCGACTGATTCTACAAGTACGCTCACTTCATCGCGCTCGGCCATCCCTACATGGCCACCTACGTGGCTCGTGCCTTCTTGGACGGCATTGTCCGCCTCCACGAGTTTCCATCTTCAATCGTCAGCGACTGGGACCGGTTTTCACAAGGCATGTCTTGCATGATCTCTTCCGACTGGCGGGTGTGAAGCTCCGCTTGAGTATGGGCTTCCATCGTTAGACGGACGGCCAATCCGAGGTGGTCAACAAGGTGATTGCCATGTATTAGCGTTCTGTTACAGGTGATCATCCCCGTGCTTGGGTGGATTAGCTCGCATGGGCGGAGTACTGCTAGAACACCTCTTATCACCCCGCCCTGTGTGCCATGCCGTTCGAGGTGGTCTATGACCGACTATCCCCGCCCATCCTGTCGGTTGACCCTGAGATGGCTCGGACCGAGGCGGCGGGCGATCTTCTTCGCAACAGAGATGAGATGCTTGCGGAGGTGCGACAACGCCTTCTCCACGGCCAGCAGCTGTCCGAGCGGTACTATGACGACCATCACCGTGAGGTAGAGTTTGTGATGGGCAACTGGGTGTGGCTGCGCCTCCCTCACCGCTTCACAAAGTTGGTGGACCCGCAGGCTAAGCACAATCTGGGCCCTTGCTATGCGGGGCCATTTTCTATGGTGGAGCGCATAGGCAAGGTGGCCTACCACCTGCAGCTTCGACCAGTGCCAGCATCCATGATTTGTTTCATGTGGGACTGTTGAAGCCCTTCCACGGAGACCCGCGAGCAGCCACACTGGTGCTACGTCCGACCTCCGACGAGCGCTGATGTCAGCTGTTCTTCCCTTGCAACGGTGCCAGAAATAGTCATGTCGACGGCGCCAGGAATCCTTCAGCTACGGCTACGCCTTAAGGGACTTCCTAGGCAAGTATGCAAAGGATTTCCCCCGTGGCCTTGGAGCCTTGCGTTGGTGTTCCCTCGAAGTGGAAAGGGTGA
This sequence comes from Hordeum vulgare subsp. vulgare, assembly GCF_904849725.1. Lineage (NCBI taxonomy): Eukaryota > Viridiplantae > Streptophyta > Magnoliopsida > Poales > Poaceae > Hordeum > Hordeum vulgare. The sequence continues at coordinate 302,705,493 of NC_058523.1, forward strand.
TGTAGCACAGCGGTGGTAAATATTTCCCTCAATTTGAGAACCAAGGTATCAATCCGGTGGAGGAGTATCACAAGATCCTGCACAAACACAAAAGCTTGCTCCCAACGCTATGAAGGGGTTGTCAATCCTTTATAGATTGTTTGCCAAGTGAGAACTGAAAGCAACAAAGTAACAAAGCAAAGTAAAAGCGGAGGTGTAAACGATGGATGTGAATAGACCCGGGGGCCGTAGTGTTTACTAGTGGCTTCTCTCATGAAAGCAAGTAGACGGTGGGTGAACAAATTACTGTCGAGCAATTGATAGAACCGCGCAAAGTCGTGACGATATCTATGCAATGATTATATCTATATGCATCACGTCCAAAACAAGTAGACCGATACTTTCCGCATCTACTACTATTACTCCACACGTCGACCTCTATCCAGCATGCATCTAGTGTATTAAGTCCATAAGAACAGAGTAACGCCTTAAGCAAGATGACATGATGTAGAGGGATAATCTCAAACCAATGATAAAAACCCCATCTTTTTACCCTTGATGGCAACTATTTGATGTGTGCCTTGCTGCCCCTACTATCACTTGGAAAGGTCACCACATGGTAGAACCCAAAACCAAGCACTTCTCCCATTGCAAGAATCATAGATCTAGTTGGCCAAACAAAACCCAAGACTCGGAGAGACTTACAAGGATATCAAATCATGCATATAAGAAATCAGCAAAGACTCAAATATATATCATAGATAATATGATCACAAATCCACAATTCGTCGGATCTCGACAAACACACCGCCACAGAAGATTACATCGGATAGATCTCCATGAAGATAATGGAGAACTTTGTATTGAAGATCCAAGAGAGAGAAGAAGCCATCTAGCTACTAACTACGAACCCGTAGGTCTGAAGTGAACTACTCACGAGTCATTGGAGGGGCTATGATGATGATGAAGAAGCCCTCCTACTCCAAGCCCCCTCCGACAGGGCGCCAGGAAGGGTCTCTAGATGAGATCTCACGGAAACGGAAGCTTGCGGCGGCAGAAAAGTATTTTCGAGGCTCCCCTGATTTTTTGCTGAATATTTGGGAATATATAGACCAAGGATCTAGGTCAGGGGGCGTCTAGGGAGGCCACAAGCCCTCACACCGCCGCCTCCCCCTGGTGGCGGAGTGGGAGATTGTGGGCTCCGTGGAGCCCACCTGGCATGGCCCTGAGGCCCCCTGATCTTCTTCCGTTCGGGAAAAAATCATTTTGGGGTTTTTATTCCGTTTGGACTCCATTCCAAAATCAGATCTGAAAAGAGTCAAAAACACAGAAAAACATGAACTGGCACTTGGCACTGAACTAATAAGTTAGTCGCAAAAAAGATATAAAAGGTACATAAAACATCCAAAAAAAGACAACATAACACCATGAAACCATCAAAAATTATAGATATGTTTGAGACGTATCAAGCGCCTTCTTCCAGGGTCGGCCAAGGTGTTGCAGGTCCAGCAGCGTCGCTGAGAGTGGCATTTATTGATCCAGTGACAAGGCCTTCTGGAGGAGGATGCCACTTGGGAGCAGTTCGAGGAGTTCCGCCGACATTTTCCAGACTTCCAGCTCGAGGACGAGCTGTTTGCGCACGAGGGGAGAGATGTTATGACCGGCATCACTTATAGCCGGAGGAGACCCAATGGGCACGTTTTGTTAGGGGCTTATCCTAAGTTATCTTATTTTTATTAGCATCGAGATTATATAAATAGTTGTAAGACACCCTTTTAAAATTAAGCAATAAGACATATTCTATTGTCTGGCTCCCACACGAGCCGGAATCCTTAAACCTTAGCCGCCGCCTCTCCCATCGCCACCACCTCCCCTCCGTGCGAGACGGCGCCCTCGCACCGGCCGCTGCGCTCACATCCATGCCAGCTCCCCTCCTCCCCCTACAATCTCAGCAGAAGCCTGGTAGGACCCTAGCTCCTACCACATTTCATCAGTTTTTGTGTAAACCACCAACACAGTGCAGATGACTGTTATAGCTGACGAGGATACACACACATAATTAGCATGATACAGACACATAAATAGCAGGATACATACACACATAATTTGTTGTAACAGAGCGAGTATCCTTTTTCCAGTTAACTTGCACACCATTTATTTTATTTTTTGACGCCATGTGAGATTACATTAGATGTGTCGTTTAATTTTCTTGTCCCAAATTACTAATTCTTTCGCAAGTTCAAAAGCCACCACAACTTGGGTCACTATTGAAAAGGCTTTTGGAATTTTTTTGTCCTTTGTCAATTGGACTAACAAAATAAATTCTTTTGCAGCCTTATTTCTTATTTAATTTCCCTAGTGATGTTTCTGTATAGTTTCTTCATGGATCGTATGACCAAGTAGGCTAATGTCAAATGATTTACAGATCAAGACAGAGTTGATGCTAATTTTATAGCTGCAAGTTTTTTTAATCTTGTAGCAAAATTATTGTTGAATGCCACATGCTTTGAGGAGCCCTCTCCTTCTAGAGCAAGGGATCACTTACGTATTATTTTTTCAATGCATACTTTGAATTGGTATATTTTCCTTTTGGGGTTTCCCTCAACGATCGCCACTAATTTCCATTCTACATAATGCCAAAGGTAGAGTATGCATTGCAGAAATTTGGATGACAACATGAATCATGGTTTAGGAAAGCTTATCATTGTTGTGGCGTTGTACAGATGGTAAAGCTCCCTAATATGGTGAAATCATGTTTTGTGGAGTTCTAATTACTTTCCTGTTTTTCAAAATACATGATTGTTCTGTTTTCCCTATTCAATATGGATGCGGCGAGTTGTTCGTCGTGCTTGGATGCAGCGAGTTGTTCGTCGTGCTTGATGTCAATATGGATGCATGTGAAAATGTAGCAGCATTTGGCATTTTTGCAATGGTTTGAAACTTTGGAGCCGTGCAAGAGTTGGTCGTCGTGCTTGTATTAAGGTATGTTTGTGATGCCTAGATCCGCCAGTTTATTTTTTGTCTAATGGGATAATTGTTGCCTTGGCATTATCTGTTCATGGACGAAATGGTGGGTATTTACCGCGAGTTCTCAGTCACATGATGGGCAATTTTGTTCCTTAAACCCACAGAGAGAGGCTTGGGAGCACCAACCGCAAGCATCGGAGTGGCATGGCCTCTGAACCCAAAAGACCCGATGCTTCTCATGACTACTCGTGCATGTTCAAATTTATTTTACGAGCAATAATTGGTTGTTTTTAGTGAGTACCAAATTTAGATATGAAATTTAACACTATAATTTTTTTGCATAATTTCTTCATAATAATAAAGTTAGTCACTCAAATTTCTTCATGACAATGCAATGGTAAAAGTCAGTTTCTTTTGCTAGATGTTTTCTGGATAGTGAAGCAGTTGATTGTATGGTACACATGTTCGCATGTTTGCGGAGATATTTAACAAATTCTGAGATAATGGGGTGCTTATAATTTATACATGGTGTCATGTGTTGCAATAATGAATACATGCGTTGCACGCTCACGCTAACTTGTAGTCCTAAGGGATACATTACACAAATCAAAACCCTCATAGCACAATTGCATCTCTAATAGACCCCATAAACCGGGTCATCCAGTAAAATAACCGCTGGTTTGTGGGACGAGGGCGTCTTTTTCGCCCCAAATAGATCCTGTGAGATTGTCCATCATGTAAAATTGTGGGATCCTCCATATTTCGAGATGTTTATTTTATATCTGCGAGATTGGGCGCAGTTTTTACACCGACCTGAAAAAGAAGAAACTGTAGGCGGCAGAGAACTTCCATCTCCCATCACGGTCTTCGCCGAGCGCAACATCGTCGGAACGCCTCGATGCAGGCAACCACTGGACCCTAGCTACCGCCCCGTGAGCTGCCGCCGCTACTCCAACCATGAGGTGCGGCTCCGCGAGCACCACGTGGTGCGGTCGCGAGTTATGTGCGCTAGCTAGCTATGTGCCTCCGCGAGCTATGTGAGTTTGCTGGCTAGTTGTTGTCGCATTGGGAGCTAGCTAGATAGCTAGTTGTTGTTGACGTCGGTGCGAGCTAGCTAGCTTGTCTGATGCATGCTCCTCGCGTCCGCCCTCGCGCTCCTCGTCCTGCTCCATGGCGGTGATGTCATCAACAAGATGCATGATTCTCCTTGCTTTGTGACCCCTCTTTGTAGGATCAAAAGTATGTCTAGAGGGGGTGATTAGACTACTTGACAAGATAAAAACTTAGCCTTTTCCCAATTTGAAGTGTGGGCCAGATTAAGCAAGTATGACTAGTCAAGTACACCCTACACATGCATGTCTAAGCGTATTGCAGCAGAAAGTAAAACATGCAAGTGTAAGTAGAGGGCAAGGTAGGGAAATCAAACGCAAAGGTTGACACGGTGATTTTTGGTATGGTTCCGATAGGTGGTGATATCGTATGTCCATGTTAGTGAAGACTTCAATCCACAGAGGGTAACAACAGTGAGAGTCCATGGAGGGCTCCACCCACAAGGGGTTCAAGAAGAAGCGGCCTTGTCTATTCCACCACGACTTCCGCCCATGAAGGACTAGCCTCACTCACGGTACATCTTCACGAAGTAGGCAATCTCCTTGCCCTTACAAACATCTTGGTTCAACTCCACAACACGAAGTAGGAGGCTCCCAAGCGACACCTAACCAATCTAGGACGCACCATCCTCCAAAAGGTAATAGATGTGGTAGAACGATGAACTCCTTGCTCTTGTGCTTCAAAAGATAGTCCCCTCAACACTCAATCACTCTCTCTCAGATTTGGCAGGGGTGGGAGAGATTGATCTTGTGGAAAACAACTTGGGGAGGCTGGAAATCAAGGTTCAAATGATTGGATTGAAATCTCTTGATCTAAACACATGAGTAGGTCGATCTCTCATAGAAAAAAGGATCTGGCAAGTGTAAGTGTGTTCTGAGTGCTTCCTCTATGCATGAGACTTAGGTGGAGGGGTATATATAGGCATCCCCCAAAATCCAATCGTTAGAACATTATTTTTCAACACGGTGACACCGAATAGAATCTTGGTGGTACCGAGTTGCACTAAATGTGGCAACTTTTGAATTCTTGGTGAGACCGACATAGGAATCACGGTGGTACCGATATGATGACCTAGACTGGTTTCCAAAATTCGACGAGACCGATTTCAAACTTGGAAATTCTGAAACTTGAAATCATCTCAACAGAATGTTGGTCACCAAATCTCGGTGGCACCGATAGGACTGTTGGTTGTACCAAGATGGTGGGTTTGGCATAGGATTTGTCTAAGTGTAAAATCGGTATGGCCGAGTAGGAAATGTTGGTGGCACCGATTTTTGTTAGTGGCTTGGGTCAGATATATTTTGTGAGAAAGTGGCTGAGTATTTTTGGTGGCTATCTCTAAGTACTTGAGGAACCAATTTATCATAATACCTCACCCGCTTTTAATAATATTGGCTTTCCTATGGATTAAAAGTGATTTCTCACAAAGTATAAAAGGAAGAGTCTTCGCTCTTGAAGCTTTAGCCAATCCTATTCCTTCCTTGCATCGAAGGGGCATCTCCACACAATCCTATAGCCAAAGCATCTTTGAACTTTTTTGAAATGTACTTGAATACACTCATTAGTCCAATGATGCATATGTTGTGATTAATTACCAAAACCACCTTAGGGAGCAATTGTGCTTTTAGTCTCCCCCTTTTTGGTAATTGATGACAACATATAGATCAAAGCTTTGACGAAAGATATAATCATTGATTAGGATCGATGCTTTGAGAAGTATGTGAAAAGCAAGAGATCCCCCTAAATTTGTGCATTATTTTAAATTTGCTTTGAATGCAAATGCACAATCAATTAGGATCATGGGTTACTCTTCCATGTCACATGCAACTTGGTGGTGTGCATAAATGATATGAATGAATAGTAATGCACATAACACCAAACAAGTAAGTGAATGATCATCATGTAGATATCTCAAAGATTATCACATGGTAGCATCCAACAATCAAAGCGTATGGTCAAACACACATCTAAACTGTTAAATTCATCAAAAGACCAAAAGTTTTGAAAAACCAAACGAGAGCAAATATAGTCAAAAGCTCTCTCTCTCTCTATCTCGAAGCCCTATTGATCTATACACTTCTCCCCTTTGGAAACAAGTACCAAAAGTTCAAAGGTCTAGTCTAAGCGACTCTATGGGCATGATAATCTTCGGTAGCCGAAGTTTGGGTAGACAAGAGAGCATCAACGAAGGATTCCATAGATGTCGCTGGAGGTGGAGGTGTAGACACTAGAGGTGCTGGAGCAGGAGCTCAAGCTTGAGGTGATGAAGACGGTATTTCTTTCGGTACTGGCATAGCTGCTAACCTAGTCTGGGTCGTGAATTGAGTGGTAGTACGAAGAGGTGAATCATCATCATCTTCATCATCTGAGCGTGGAATCTTCACTAAGTCTACTTCACGGTGAAGCTGCTCAACAGTAGTGGTCAACTCCATTAGCTTCACATCCAGGTCATGGAATTTTGTCTCCACAATCCTCTCTAAACTCTTCTAGTTCAGCAAAATCTCTAAAATATTCTTCTCCATCCCTTTCATGGTGCTTACCAAGAAAGGCATCTACTCATCTCTGATTTTGAGCTGCGGTGGTTGAGCTAGAGCATTCCTAGCAGCCTGTGCAGCTGCTGCCTCTGCTATCTCTATAGCTATAGCCGAGCTGGGATGGGTGTCATCCATCACAACTACATTATCCTCAAACTTTGGTGAAATGGCAAATGAGGACGATCAAGCTGATATGCATGCTTGCCAATCTTGGCATTGATGATCATCTGAATGTATGGTGCATATCCACATGATCTCTTCTAGTCTGCAGCATTCCTCCTGACATTCTCAGCAATCAAATCCATCATCTTGAAGATAGTGTGGGTGTCTAGATGATGCGGCATATTCATGGAATAGCCTCTAATATTTTTTTCATCACCTGACTTGGGCATCAGGGCATGTCTCAATATAGTGTTTGTAGTGGTTATCCCTGCTTGCAAGAAATAGACAGAGCCAAGCTTGCGAGAAGACAAATAGTCATTGGGCAGTGGCTTGTACATATTAGCCAGGCAGTTGTGATTCATCTTCGGTTCTAAATACACATCCAAGTCTTCTTCACATGCTTTTGGAGCACCAATGATAGTAGACCATTCTTCAATTGTGGCTTCATATCTATGACCATCAGTCATCCACACAATTGGGCCATCTGCATAGAAATGAAATGTTGAGTAGAATTGCATATTCATCTCATCATTCAAAGCAGTCATCTCTCTGCCAACAAACTCTTCAATGTCCACAAGATTGAAGTTTTCTCTCACATGGAGAAAGAAATCTTCATTGGCTTTGATGTATTCCTAGTCAACATATCTCATGTTGCTGACTGTTGTACTCTTGTCAAACAGAACTGTCTCATAGAAATCTTGATGTTCCCTTGTGTGAAAGCGGGGATCAATGATAGTTCTTCTCCTCACATGATATGGAACAATAGCTCTCCACTTACTCAACACTTCATCTCTCCTCTTCTTCACGTCCTCAACAACTGGATGAGCCTCATTATGAAGTGGCAATGAGGTCTTAGCTTCATGAGAATAGGTGCATCCTCATCTTCCTATGCAGCAAAGGCTCTGGAAGCAGTGCCTTTATTTTTAACAGTTGCAGGTATGTCCTTTGTAGTCCTCCTGGGAGCTACATGTTTCTTAGGAGCTGAAGGCTTTGGAGCATATTTCTTGGGCATGGCATCAGCCATAAGATTCTTGTTCTTTGGAGGAGGGACCTCAGCTGGTGTTTCTTCCTCCTCTTCATCAGCATCAGCAGTTTCTGCTAGATCTTCATACATGGAGGTTTTCTACCAATGACATGAACAACCCTCTTCCTTGCTCTCTTCACACCTTGCTTCTTGGTAAGCCTTCCCTCAAAAGGTTTGGTATACTCTTTCCTTACTACCTTCCTGACATCAGACTTCTCTTTCTGCTTCTAGGGAGTACGAACTTCACGAACAAAATCATAATCTTCTTCATCAGAATTGACCTTCTTCCTGGACCTGGTGTAGGATCGAAAGTATGTCTAGAGGGGGGGTGATTAGACTACTTGACAAGATAAAACTTAGCCTAGTCCCAATTTTAGTTGTGGGCCAGTTTTAGCAATTATGGCAACTCAAGTACTCCCTATACATGTAGTTCTAAGAGTATAGAAGTGGAATGTAAAGCATGCAAGCGTAAAGTAAAGGAGCGAGGTAGGGAGATCAAACACATGAGGTTGACATGACGATTTTTGGCATGGTTCCGATAGGTGGCCTATCGTATGTCCATGTTAGTGTAGACTTCAAACCACGGAGGCTAACGACTGCGAGAGTCCACCGAGGGCTCCACCCACAAGGGTTCCACAAAAAAGCGGCCCTGTCTATTCCATTGCGACTTCCATCCAAGAAGGACTAGCCTCAATCATGGTAGATCTTCACGAAGTAGGCGATCTCCTTGCCCTTACAAACATCTTGGTTCAACCCCACAACACGAAGTAGGAGGCTCCCAAGTGACACCTAACCAATCTAGGAGGCACCATCCTCTGAAAGGTAATATATGTGGTAGAATGATGAACTCCTTGCTCTTGTGCTTCTAAAGACAGGCTCCTCAACACACAATCACTCTCTCGTAGAATATGCATGGGTAGGAGAGGTTGATTTCGTGGAAAGCAGCTTGGGGAGGCTAGAGATCAAGTTTCAAATGATTGGATTGGAATATCTTGATCTCAACACACGAGTAGGTGGCTCTTTCTTAGAAAAATGGATCTGGCAATGAAGTGTGTGTTCTGAGTGCTTCTCCCACGAATCAAAGATGGGTGGAGGGGTATATATAGGTAGTTCCCAAAATCCAACTGTTACACCTAAAGTGACCAAGTTGGGGACACCAAAGTCATGAACTCGGGGGTACCGACTTGCATTAAAGGCATCAACTTTTGAATCTTAGTGGAACCGATATACACAACTCGGTGACACCGAAAAGGTGGCTAACGGTTAGATGACACAACTCGGTGACACTGATACCCAAACTCATAAATTCTGATTTTGTGTACCGAGTCAACAGAAAGTTGGTCACTTAAACTCGGTAGCACCGACACTGTTTCAGTTGCACCGATTTGGTGGCTTTGGCTAGGGTTCTGTGTGGGATGAAAATCGGTAGGGCCAGATTGACAAACTTGGTGGCACTGATTTTGTGTATGTGGCTTTGGACATAATGGTTATGTGGAAAATGACTGAGTATTTTTGGTGGCTATCTCTGAGCACTTCAGTAACCAGTTCATTTAATATCTCACCCCCTTATAATAGTATTGGCTTTCCCATTGACTCAAAAGTGATTTCTCACAAATATAAAATGAAGAGTCTTCTAGATTGAAGGTTGGGCCAATCTTATTCCTTTCTTGCATCAAGGGGCATCTCCACATTAGCCTTTAGCCAATGCATTTTGGAAATTTTCTGAAATATACTTGGGTAAACATATTAGTGCAATGATGCATATGTTGTGATCAATTATCAAAACCACCTTAGGGAGCAATTGTGCTTTCAATCTCCCCCTTTTTGGTGATTGACGACAACATATAGATCAAAGCTTTGACAAAAGATATAATCAATGTTTAGCATCGACACTTTGAGAAGTATGTAAAAAGCAAGAGCTCCCCCTAAATTTGTGCATTATTTATAATTTGCATTTGAATGCAAATGCACAATCAATTAGGATCATGGGTCACTCTTCCATGTCACATACATCTTGGTGGTGCGCATACCTGATAAGAATGAATAGTAATGTACATGACACCAAAAAGATAAGTGAATGATCATCACATAAATAGCTTAAAGATAATAATGTAGCATCAACCAAGAAAAGCGTATGATCAAACACAGGAACAAGTATAAGGTCATCCAAAAGACCAAAGTTTTGTGAAACCAAAATGAGAGCAAATAAAGTCAAAAGCTCTCTCTCTCTCTTGAAGCCCTATGACCTATGCATCCCCCCTTTGGCAACAAGTTACAAAAAATTTAAAAGTATAGAGTTAATCGTCTCTATGGGCAGTTGATGAAGGATTGGACAGAAGAGCATCCATGAAGGCTTTTGCCGAGGTTCCTGAAGCTGGAGGAGATGATACTGGAGGTGCTTGAGCTCGAGCTGGTGCTGGAGAAGATGCCTGAGCTGATGAAGTTTGTCTTTTCTCATGAAGTGGCACAACAGTTGACCTAGGCCTGGTGGTGAACCGAGTGGTAGTGTTGTTGGAAATATGCCCCAGAGGCAATAATAAATTAGTTATTATTATATTTCTTTGTTCATGATAATCGTATATTATCCATGCTATAATTGTATTGATTGGAAACACAAATACATGGGTGGATACATAGACAAAACACTGTCCCTAGTAAGCCTCTAGTTGACTAGCTCGTTGATCAAAGATGGTTAAGGTTTCCTAATATTAGGCAAGTGTTGTCACATGATAACAGGATCACATCATTAGGAGAATGATGTGATGGACAAGACCCAAACTATAAACGTAGCGTATGATCGTGTAAGTTTATTGCTACCGTTTTCTGCATGTCAATGTATCTGTTCCTATGACCATGAGATCTTGCAACTCCTGGACACTAGAGGAATACCTTGTGGGTTATCAAACGTCGCAACGTAACTGGGTGACTATAAAGGTGCTCTACAGGTATCTCCAAAGGTGTATGTTGGGTTGGCATGGATCAAGACTAGGATTTGTCACACCGTGTAATGGAGAGGTATCTCGAGGCCCACTCGGTAATACAACATCACAAAAAGCCTTGCAAGCAATGTGACTAAGGAGTTAGTTACGGGATCTTGTATTACAGAATGAGTAACAAGACTTACCGGTAACGAGATTGAACTAAGTATGGAGATACCGACGATCGAATCTCGGGCAAGTAACATACCGAAGGACAAAGGGAACAACATACGTGATTAACTGAATCCTTGACATAGATGTTCAACCGATAGAGATCTTCGCAGAATATGTGGGAGCCAATATGGACATCCATGTCCCGCTATTGGTTATTGACCAGAGAGTGTCTCAGGTCATGTCTACATAGTTCTCGAACCCATAGGGTCTGCACACTGAAGGTTCGATGACGTTTCAGTATAGTTGAGTTATATGTGTTGGTGACTGAAGTTTTGTTCGGAGTCTCGGACGAGACCCCGAACGTCACGAGGAGTTCTGGAATGGTCCGGAAATGAATATTGATATGTAGGAAGTAGGTATTTGGATTCCGGAAAGTTTTCGGGCATTGCCGACAGTGTACCGTGAGTGACGAATGGGTTCCGGGGGCCCATTGGGTGGGCCCACCTCACCCCAAGGGGTCCACGTGGGTTTATTGGATGCGCAATAAGGCATAATGGGCTGACAAAGTCATCCTAGGAAAGCCCATGAGGAAAAAGTGGAAAATCCAAAAGAGGTGGGAAATTAAGGAAGGAGTCCTAGTCCAAGTGGGATTGGAGGAGGACTCCTCCCTCCTCCACTTCGGCCGACCCAAGGGAGTCTCCATTGTGGCGCCAAGGCTGTCTCCTCCGTCCACCTATATATACTAGAGGTTTAGGTTTTTTTGAGACACAACGTTGCCACGTGCAACCCTAAACCTCTACTTCGTAGTTCTTCCTCTAGATCGGGTTTCTGCGGAGCTCTGACAGAGCCCTGCAGGAATAGATTACCACCACCACCGGAGTGCCATCGCGCTGCCGGGGAACTCTTCTACATCCCCGTCTCTCTTCTTGGATCAAGAAGGCGGAGATCGTCATCGAGCTGTATGTGTCCGGAACACGGAGGAGCCGTCTGTTCGGCACTTGATCGGGACGGATCACGACACGGTTCGTGGGACGGTTCGTGGGACGGATCGTGAAGACGTACCACTACATCAACCGCGTTTAGTAACGCTTCGGCTTAGCGATCTACAAGGGTATGTGGATCCGATCACCCTCTCGTAGATGATCATCACCACGATAGGTCTTCGTGTGCGTAGGAATTTTTTTATTTCGCATGCAACGTTCCCCAACAGTGGCATCGGTTCATGCGTACATGTAATCTTGAGTTGAACACAAAAGTTTTTGTGGGTGTTGATGTTCTATTTGCTGCCCTCCTTAGTCTTTACTCGATTTGGCGGTACTGTTGGATTGAAGCGGCCTGGACCAACCTTATTCGTACGCTTAGGAGAGACCGGTTTCATCGACTAACATGCAACTTGGTGCATAAAGATGATTGGCGGGTGTGTGTTTATTCAACTTTAGTTGAATCGGATTTGACCGAGGCGGTCCTTGGTGAGAGGTTAAATAGCAATTTGCACATGACCGTTGTGGTTTTGCGTAAGTAAGATGCGATCATACTAGATAACCATATCAGCCACGTAAAAACATGCAGCAACAAATTAGAGGACGTCTAACTTGTTTTTGCAGGGTATGCATGTGATGTGATATGTCCAAATACATGATGTGATATGTTGGATGTATGAGATGATCATGTTGTAATAGTTAAATATCGACTTGCACGTCGATGCTACGACAACCGGCAGGAGCCATAGGGTTGTCTTTAAACTAACGTTTGTGCTTGCAGATGGGTTTACTATTTTGCTAGGTTGTAGCTTTAGTAGTAATAGCATAGATAGCACGACAACCTCGATGGCGACACGATAATGGAGATCATGATGATGGAGATCATGGTGGGGCGCCGGTGACAATGAAGATCATGTCGGTGCTTTGGTGATGGAGATCAAGAAGCACAAGATCATGGCCATATCATGTCACTTATGAATTGCATGTGATGTTAATCCTTTTATGCACCTTATCTTGCTTAGAATGACGATAGCATTAAAAGGTGATCCCTCACTAAAATTTCAAGATAAAATTGTGTTCTCCCCGACTGTGCACCGTTGCGACAGATCGTCATTTCGAGACACCACGTGATGATCGGGTGTGATAGACTCAACGTTCACATACAACTGGTGCAAAAAGTTGCACACGCGGAACACTCGGGTTAAACATGACGAGCCTAGCATGTACAGACATGGACTCGGTAAACAAGATACCGAAAGGTCGAGCATGAATCATATAGTTGATATGATCAACATGGAGATGTTCACCACTGAAACTATACTCAACTCACGTGATATTTGGACTTGAGTTAGTGGATTTGGATCATGCGCCACTCAAATGACTAGAGGGATGTGTATTTTGAGTGGGAGTTATTAGTAATATGATTATCTAAACTCAATTGTCATGAACATAGTCAAAAAGGTCTTTGCAAATTATGTTGTAGCTTGCGCTGTAGCTCTACTGTTTTTTATATGTTCCTAGAGAAAATTTAGTTGAAAGATGATAGTAACAATTTTGCGGACTGAGTCCGTAAACCGAGGATTGTCCTCATTGCTGCGTAGAAGGCTTATGTCCTTAATGCACCACTCGGTGTGCTGAACCTCGAGCGTCGTCTGTGTATGTTGCGAACATCTGACATACACGATTTTTACGACGACTACGTGATAGTTCAGTGCGTAATGCTTAACGACTTATAATTGGGGCGCCGAGGACGTTTTGAAACGTCACGGAACATATGAGATGTTCCAACAGATGAAATTGGGATTTCATGCTCATGCCCTTGTTAAGACCTCCGACAAGATTCTTTGTCTACAAAGTGAGGGAGAAAAGCTCAATCATTGAGCATGTGCTCAGATTGTATGAGTGCTGCAATCGCTTGAATCGAGTGGGAGTTGATCTTCGAGATGAGATAGTGATTGTTCTCCAAAGTCACTGCCACCGAGCTACTAGAGCTTTGTGATGAACTATAACGTATCAATGATACATATGCTGATCCTTGAGCTATTCGCAATGTTTGACACTACGAAAGTAGAAATCAAGTAGGAGCATCAATTGTTGATGGTTAGTAAAACCACTAGTTTCTCTTATAAAAGACGCTGGGTTCGTAGGCGGAACGAAGGCCTCCACATCGCCCTATAATGCTATGAATAATGTTGTGCCACCGCTTGTAAATTCGATGCCCCGCCGGGGGCATTTTTATCATTTCATGCGTAGACGGATAACAGCCAACCGCACCTGTGGAGGAAACCTGGCCGCCACTCACCTCTTCCTGCCGCCTCGGCTCTCTCCTCCCTCCAAACCCTAGGCCCGCTGCCTACCTCCTCCTCTCTCGATCCCCAATCCAACCAAGCCGCCGCCAACCTCCGTCGTCTCCCCCAACCCCAGCCACCGCTCATCTCCCATTCCGCTAGGCCGTCTCGTCTCCTCTGTTGTTGCGTTGCCTCTACCTCTCCCTTCGTGCTCAACAGGAGGAGCCGGGGTCGCAGCTGCACCGCACGACGATGGGCGAGGGCGAGCTCCAGCGCGAGCGCGTGGACCCATCTCCCACACCGATGGGGTCCCTGGCCTCGAGATGTGCCTCTGCACTGTTCTCACACGCGTCCATCCTCGCCGTTCTACCGGTGCAGATCTCCTCCATTACGGCATCCTCCTCGCCATTCTGCCGGTGCAGAGCCTCCTCCATGACAGCATCCACCGGATCCGGCCGGCCCAGATCCACACACCTCCTCCTTCCTTGGCAGCTCATTGAGTCCCCCTCATGCGTGAACAACGCGCGACTGCACTCGGTCTTGCTTCCCGCCGTCCCGCCGACGAGGCCCACCGCATGCCACACACCAACGTCATCTTCATGGCGGTGGAGGCGCAGCTCGGGCCCGGGGACCCTGCCGCGTGTGGACGCGCCGGTGCCGGCGTCGTCTCCATTGTATTTTCTTCTCCAACCTAACCTTTCTCTGTGCCAATATATATGAGATGCATAAATCCCGACTTTAATTCAGAAGCATAAAAAGGTTAAATCAGAAACATTCTTCTGGATCAGAATCAGGTGGCCAAAATCGGCAGCTACAACATCCCCAACCTACCCGTGACCATGAAATCAGAGGTATTGGGTCAAGAGTTACTCATTACTGAGGTAGGTTTGTACTAACAATGTTGTTTTTTGATGAATGTCTGGAGTAGTTGGAAGCAAGTGTATCCATTTGATACGTACTTGAACCATCATAGAATTATTTATCCCATTTTTCAGTGAATATATTTTTTCGAATAGAGGAGCATGGCTCTCTATTTTCGTTCATCCTAAAAACTAATAATTTGCACGGTTTTTAATGGTAATAAGATTGACATCTTTGATTTTGGTGTGATACTACTAGAGGTTGTCTCTGGCAGGCCCATCAGCCCGAGGTAGAGATAATGAAAGAATGAATATGCTTCCTTTCCTTGTTAACCCTGTACACTTGACAATGCCTCATTTCCATATGCAGTCACCCAACTTCTTCCTATTTATTGCATGCCAGTTGCAATAGGCGCTGACAGAAAAATGACTGAGCAAGAGGAGGAACTTCGTCGATCAACCGTGAGCTAGGGGTCCTCCGATGAGTCGATGAGGACATACATAAGATCTTCCCGCGGTGCCTGACCTAGGAGCCAACGTTGATGCCTTTTGTGGAGGACGTGTTATGGAATCTGCAGTTTGCAGCCCTCGTAAAGGATGACTGGAGCACCGAGGAGTCCCCACTCTCATCGTTGCAGATCCGTGCTCAATCCGCAGAGTTCTGATCTCTAGGCAGGTATTTGTCTATTACAAGCAGTTTTCCACCTGCACATCTAAATTCCTAGTTTGGAATGTGTCACATCCCTGACACCCTAATCAAGTTAGCTTTGTGCTCATGTTTTCTTTGCATTGCATCTAGGAAATTTTCAACAAGAACAAAGTAAGTGGTGAAGGAAAATTCAACAAACTCTAGCCACTTCTCAAATTAAGGGAAATTCCAAAAGTAGTTAAAATCAATGAACCCAAAATGGCCTCAAGAAAAGTTCAATCTTTCTGATAATTCTTGAAAACAAATAAGCAATAAAGGAAACAATTTATTTTATACTCTTGGCATTTTAAATAAATGCAAAAGCTACTGGTTTCAAGTTTTAAATTTGAAATCAGAAACTTTAAGTTTTCAAAAATGTTGAAAACTTTAGGAATGGTTGGAAATATTCCAACAAATATTCTGGGGTGTTCAAAATAGTTTTTACAAACTATATGGGAGCTGAAATAAATAGTAAATCAATTAGTTAGCAGAACAGAAACAAAAAAGAAAAAAATAGAGGAAGAAACTACCTGTCGCTCACCTCAGCCCAGGCCGAGTAGCGCTGCCGTCTTCCTCCTCTCCAGTAGGAGCAGGAGGTGGCCGCCGCGTCGCTGCGCGCCTCCATGCAGCTCCCTGCCTGCCTGGCCGCCGCTTCGCGCTGGCAAGCACGGGGATAACCTCCCCGAGCATGTAGCTATCCATTCCTGTGCTCAATCTTCCCCCTTTTCCTCTCGGTTCTCCCGATCCCCTCTGCCGCCATTGCTCTGCTCGATTCGTCGCCCTCAGTGCTTCCCCGAGCCGTCTAAGCCCTCCTCTACACTCCTTGTGAGCTTGAGCAACTTTCCCCTAAAATCTTCCCGTCGATCACCTCATCTAGGCCTAGTTTCACCGGAGCCTGACAAGGACCGCCGCTGCAGATCGTCGCCGGTAGCCCTCCGGTGAAGGGTTGGTCCGTCTGAGGCCACCAGCAGCCTCAGGACATTGCGTAGATGCTTTAGGAGCCCAACCCCGCGCGTTTTGACCCTGTAATCGATGGCTTCGACGATGGCCGAACTTGGTCGCCGCCAAGATCGTCGCCGGCGTTGATTCCGGCCACCACAACCCCTGGGGTTTGTCCCATCGTGCGCGCCGTCAAGTGGCCGTCCTACCCGTGGTCTCTACCGTGAGTTTGGTCGTCGGAGGCGAGTTTCCGATGCCCTCCACGGTACTGGTGGTCGCCGGAGGCTCCCCGCCGGTGAGGACGACCTCGCCGCCGGTGGATCTCAGCTGGCCTGAGCCACTGACGTGTGGGGCCAGCCTCTGGATTATCTGGAATAGTAAAAATAAAACCAAATAATTTAATAAGTCACTGACATGTGGGACCAGTGAGATTAATTAGCTAATTAAGATTAATTCTAATCTAAAACTGACCAGCGACACTGACCAGTGGGTCCCACTGGTCAGGTTTGACTTTCAACGGCCAGTTGGACCTGCTGATGTCATGCTGATGCAATAAAGAGTTTTCTGATTTAAAAGAATTCCAGAAAAATGCCAAAACTTCTAACATTCATTGAAATTAATCTGTAACTCCAATGAAAATAATTTATATATGAAAAAGTATCAGAAAAGTTCAAGGATCAGAAAAATTCAAGGAATCTGAATATGTCATTTTCAAACATGTTTCAAAATGTTAGAGAACCTAAACATGTAGATTAATGAATAAGTTAATTCTTATAAATACTTTGTAGATGGAATTTGGAAAATATTTAAATTTCACTATAAATGACATGATCAAACACTGTCCTAATTACAAACCAGCAACCTAACATGTCATCCCATGCATGTTAAAAGCAAGTTGATCTGAGCATCAGGTCGAATCAATTAAAATGGTATCCGAGAATACCTCGTTTGAAGTGGTATTTGAATTTGATTCAAATCAACTTCAAACCTAATGCATGTTATCTATAATAGTTTACCATCTTGCATTCTCATGCCATGCTCATGCATCATCTTGATTGCATATTTTTGATATTGGTTGTTGTCATTCCTTTCGGTAGGCTCCGCTCCCCCGGATTCCACCGAATATCCGTCTGACGGATATTGTCACTCCTTTGAGCAACAAGGCAAGCAACCATTTTTGATCATCCCGATAAATCCCATGTTCTTGCTCCTGCACTTACTTATTGCATTAGGATCAAATGCTTCAAATTCTTTTGCCATGTTAGTTGAACCCACTTCCTTTGCATGACCTATCCTTGTCACAGTAAATAGCTAAACCTTGCAACCTCGCATACCTGGTAGTTGCTTGAGCCATGATGTGCCTTATCCTGCTATGCATGCTATGCTTAGAGTTGTGTATGGTCTGTCATCTGGGAGATGAACACAAATGTGAGAATGTGTTCGGTAAGCAAAGGTTATGTGTTGAACCTGATTTGGTAAAGGCACCAGTGAAAGGCTGTGTAGGAGTACATGGCGGGTTTTTTCATTGGAACCGTCCTTAGGAACTGAGTTCCGTGTATGTAATCTAAGACGAGATACTACCACATGCTGGGCCCTGAAATATGACCCCGCTCGACTTATTAATCGCTTAGTACTCGGTCCAGGAGTTGCAAGTAGTTTCTGGTGTTTATAGTCATGCTGGAGGCCGTGCATAGCGCTGACCTGAGAGGTGGGCTGTGATGCGGTAGGCAGTGGCACGGTGTACCGAGTGGCACCCGGATGGTGGGCTTGGGAACCCTGCGCACATCGTTTGAGGCCGTGGCGGAAACCTCGGCCGGACTTCCGTACGGGTTACTCTCAGATAGGCGATAAACCTCGACTAGGTACTAATGTGGTTAACGGTCATGGCCGACTCCCTCGCTGGGCTTCCATTTGAAGGTTGCCGAGGTGCATGACGTGCACATGGCGATAAGTGGCGAGAGCGTGTGTGACAAAGTAGACCCCTGCAGGGTTATGATCTATTCGGATAGCCGCCTCCGCGGATATGGACTACTTGGAGACATATGTTATTCATAGATAACTTCAATGGCTACTCATAAAATTGTCAAGATAAGCGTGTGTCGTGGACGACATTTCCGTATGGAGACGGAATGATTCCACGATGGAGTATTGTTGTGGTGTTAGTGGACTCGAGTGCGAGAAATCAAGGTGTCAAAATTATTTCAAAATGCAATTTGTCTAGCCACGAGTCAAATGCTGGCTTTCCGCATGAAACCCCACAATACCTTATTGATACTTTGCATGAGTAGATAGTTATCCTAAAGTCTTGCTGAGTACCTCTGTACTCATGTTTGTATAATAAATGTTGCAGAGGTTGCTAATGACCCTAATGGTGGGTTCTTCATAGACATCGACGACGACGAGTAGCTGGTGTCCCAGCTACGATCTGGCCCTAGGTTGGGTCTGTAGTATAGTCTGGCCATGTGCCTTCTAGTTGCACCTGTCTGTACTCAGACAGTTTTAAACACTTCCGCTGGCTTGTAACTGAATGACTGCTATTATGGGTCGTGAGACCCTTACTGTGTAATATTATGTGTGTGGCTCTTCCGAGCCTCTTAAATAAAGCTTGTATGTTTATGGTTATGTTGTGATGCCATTGATGTATCTATACATATCGGTATGCCATGCGTACGTGTGTCATACTTGATATGTATGGGGTTCGATTACCTAGCCGT
Organism: Hordeum vulgare subsp. vulgare; assembly: GCF_904849725.1. Taxonomy (NCBI): domain Eukaryota; kingdom Viridiplantae; phylum Streptophyta; class Magnoliopsida; order Poales; family Poaceae; genus Hordeum; species Hordeum vulgare. Next base: position 302,724,830 of record NC_058523.1, read on the forward strand.
GAACTTTAGTAGCACTCCTTACAGGGAAATGCTCGTTTGTGATCCAACGAGCCATGGTATCTCGCTACTGCTCCGGACACATTGGTTGACCGGCATGTGTCCTTCTTAGTTGCTGTGTCTGTCCCCTTTGGGGAAATGTCACGCAATGTAATGGAGTCCTTGTAGCTTGCTACGACTCATCTACATTCGCTGGTGACCGACACCTGCCTTGTTCGGTCATGTATGCCTATCCCTGTGCGGTACTGCCACTTTGGTTTACGACTAGACTTGTCGATCCGGGTTCTTCGACATTGGAATGCTAGCGACACAATTGCATACGTGAGTCAAAAGACGCAAACGGTCCCGGCTAAGGTAAGGCTGCAGCCGTGGGGTTAACCATGTGTGAGACCGCAAAGGGATGCGATGTGCTACAGGCTGGATTCCTATGGCTTAGGATCGTGGTCCCGACAGCGTTGGTATCAGAGCCTGACTGACTGTAGGATTACTAAGCCAACTGGTCTAATTTGAGTCTAGAATTGCTTTAGTTATATATTAGGGAATTGTTTGTGGAAGGGAACGTAAGACTCTTGTTCTCTTCTCAAGTTATTCTATTCTGGTCATCCTCGTCTTTTCTGCGGGAATTAAGGACTAGGTTACTCATCTTCTTCTAAGCTCGTGTTCCTGATTGGTAGATTATAGGACTACGGGTCAAGAGATATTTGGGTTTCTTTCATTCCTAGGAAAAAGGAAGTAAGTTTGATGATCAGAGAATTGAACTTGATAGCTGAGTGGTTACGCTATTCCATTTTGGGTTGTCTCAAAATTTGTTTTTGAGCATTTACAGCCGTTATGCTGCCCAATTTTGCATTCGGAGCTCTAATGCTTTTGCATTACTCTCAGTTTATAGATGCCTGGCCGTCCTTCTCGTCAGGTGGTACGTCTGACCAGGTGCATTGATGTACCGGGCCATACGGCCATGCTGGTCAGGGTGATGTCGGTGTGCGGTTACTGCTGGTACCCCGAGTGCACAGTGGAGGAACACTACCGAGACTTCAACCAGAGCCAGTACATCTGCACTGTTAGGATATTTCCAGACTACCCTGGAGCTGAGGAGCCAATCCATTGGTCCTATGGGTTGGGAGTCACTGTTGACATGGCAGTACAAGATGCTGCCTATTCAATGTTGACCATTATGAGGGCGAGTCATGCACTGCTACAGAATTCAGAATTCTGCTATGTTCCGGCCTCTCAGCCTGGTGAAGAGGGATACCTCAGCGGAGTCTATTTTGATTCTTCTATGGAGGATCCACTACTGCAGTCCACTGTTGAGATGCTAGAGAACAGAGACAGGGATGCTCGTGCTCTCCGCATGGAGCTTTATGCTACCCGTGCCCGTCTGTGGACGGCTTTGATGCAGCTGGCACCGGTAGTCCAGACAAGGTACGGAGATTTGGAGATGCTGAATCCTGTTAGGACCCATCTTTCGGCCCACATTGACTGGCCAGCTATAGGAGGAGTCACCCCTCTTCGGGGACCCCTCTTACCACCAGTCAGGGGACCAAGGCCACATCCGTGTCCTTATGGATCCCAGGGATCTCAGGCCAGAGTGTTTCCTGATCCGCAGGTTGAGCTTCGAGGTCGTGGAGGTAATTTCTATGAGATGTTCTATGCGGATGCCTGAGCTGTGAGCGGATGGATAGTATGGTAGTAGTCGTACGTTCACAGTCCTGCGTGACTTGTGAATTATGCCTGTGATGTGAAATGAATTCCAGAGGCCTAGATAAATAATGTATAGGAAGCTTGTAAGCCTCTGATGAGTAGTTTCATAATTTCAGTAGTTTGCTCTTTGGTTAAGGTTGTACTAAACTATGTAAGGGTGTGTATGAACCATGGTGTATATATAGCAGTTGCTTGTTACCATACTGTTCGGATATTCATTTCCGCATTCCGTGTGTTCAGTACATTCTTAATCCATAGCTAGTATTGATATGATATTGGTCTAAGCTGTGAGTTTGTTTGTCAGGATGGTGTTCACCAGGTTGAACCGTGCCCCTGCTCGTGAGCAAGGCGAGGGTAGTCAAGCGTCGCAGGAAGACCTGCCTCACCCGCCCTCTCTGGCGGAAGTTATGCTTGAGGCAGAGAGAAACAAAAGAGAGACCAACCGACTGTTAGAGCGTATTGACCAGAATACGGCTCGTCAGCCTAGGAATGCTGCAGTGTCCCTCAAATATTTTGTGAAGCTGAATCCTCCAAAGTTTCATCATTCCGTCGATCCCCTCGACGTTGATGAATGGCTGTGCAGCATCTCACGCAAGATTCGCTCTGCGAATGTTTCTGATGCCGATAAACCTTTGCGGCGTATTTCCTGGAAGGACCCGCCAATCTGTGGTGGGAGAACTTTGAAGCTATGCGTCCCGCTGAACCAGCAGCCACATGGGCAGACTTCAGTGCAACCTTTCGTCTGCACCATATTCCGTAGGGCCTGATGGACAGAAAGAGAGATGAGTTTTGTGCCTTCACTCAGGGCAAGTTGACCGTGGATGCCTATAGCCGCGAGTTCGGTAACCTCGCCCGCTATGCAACAGAGGAGGTGTCTACTGACGCCAAGAAGCAAGCAAGATTCCATAAGGGTCTGAGCCCTGAGCTTCATCGTGATCTGCGCCTCCACGAGTGTGCAAGCTTTATGGCCCTGGTCAACAAGGCGATCAGTGCCGAGACTAGTCATACTGACTTTGAAGCCACAAGGAAGCACTCCCGTGACTTTGGCTCGTCTTCTGGTTTCGCGTTTCCCAAACGCAGGCTGTGGCTTCCGAACGGTTCTCTGCCGCCAAGATACACTCCGAGGCCATCCTACGTGGCGCCTCAGACGAATCAGACCAACCCTCCAGCAAAAACTTATGGTGGTCCAGCTAGCAATGCTGCACCACGTGCCAACCAAGTGATATGCTACAAGTGTGGAGAACCAGGGCACTATTCCCGTGAGTGTCCTCAAAATGTGGGTGCCAAGCAACCCGGAAAGTCCGTCGGGCAAGGCAAGTCGGGCAAAGCTTACTATGTGAAGCCAACTCCTGCACGTGGCCGTGTGAACTATGTCTCAGCAGAAGAAGCTGCAGAGGATCCTGACGTCATACTGGGTACGCTTCTTGTTAATCATCACCCAGAGTCTGTTCTCTTTGACGTTGGGTCTTCTCATTCCTTCATTTCAGAAAGTTATGCACAGTTGCATAACATTTCTTTTCGTGATATGCCAATTCCATTGGTTGTCCAAACTCCTGGTAGTAAATTGCAAACCTCTAGGATAACCTATGACAATGAAATTCTATTAGACAGGCTAGTTTTTCTAGCCTCATTGATAGCCTTGAAATCTTCGGATATTAATATCATCTTGGCTATGGACTGGATGCCAGCTCACTATGCCAAGATTGATACTCTTTCTAGAAATGTTCAGCTTACCCATCCCTCGGGTGAGAGAGTAAATGTCTCTAATCGAGTTGCCAAATGCCAACTCTATTCCCTAAATGCCAACCCTCTTCCGGAACTTGAAGACATCCCGGTAGTCCGTGACTTTCGGATGTTTTTCCAGAGGAACTGCCAGGAATTCCACCTGACAGAGATGTAGAGTTTGTGATAGATCTTGTTTCGGGAACCGTCCCAATAGCCAGAAGACCATATAAGATGGCACCCCTGGAGCTAGCTGAACTTAAGAAGCAACTAGATGAGGCCTTGAATAATGGTTTCATTCGTCCTAGCTCTTCTCCTTGGGCTTGCCCCGTCCTCTTTGTTAAGAAGAAAGACAGAACGGATCGGATGGTTGTAGATTACCGACTAGTTAATCTGGTCACCATAAAGAACAAGTATCCGCTCCCCAGGATCAACGATCTGTATGATCAGCTCGCTGGATCCTCAATCTTCTCCAAAATGGATTTGAGGTTGGGATACCATCAAATCAAGATCAAGAACGGGGACATTCCAAAAACGGCTTTTGTTACTCGTTATGGCCAATACGAGTACACCGTCATGTCCTTCGGTTTAACCAATGCCCCAGCCACCTTCTCTCGTCTGATGAATTCAATCTTCATGGAGTATTTGGATAAATTCATTGTGGTATACCTCGATGATATTCTCATTTACTCGAAGAACGAACAAGAACATGCCGATCATCTAAGGCTGGTATTGATGAAACTTCGAGAGCATTGCCTTTATGCCAAGTTTTCAAAATCTGAATTTTGGTTACCAGAAGTGACCTATCTAGGTTACGTAATCTCTGGTAAGGGTATTGCTGTCAATCCCGAGAGAGTTCAAGCTGTCCTTGATTGGACTCAACCTCAATCGGTTAAGCAAGTTAGGAGTTTTCTTGGTCTAGCGAGCTATTGTCGCCGCTTTGTCGAGAATTTCTCCAAGGTTGCAAAGCCTCTAACTGAACTCCTCAAGAAGGATAAAAAGTTCGAGTGGACACCACAGTGTGAGCATAGTTTTCAGGAACTGAAAAGACGCCTGACTTCCGCACCTGTGTTGCTACCACCAGATTTTTCTAAGGACTTTGTTATCTATTGCGTCGCCTCGCGACAAGGATTAGGTTGCATTCTCATGCAAGATCGTCTTGTGATCACATACGCATCTCGACAGTTGCGTCCACATGAGGATAATTATCCCACACATGACCTTGAGCTTGCAGCTGTGGTCCATGCACTAAAAACCTGGCGACATTACCTTCTGGGTAATCGTTGCGAAATATTCACTGATCACCAAAGTCTGAAATATATCTTCACCCAACCGGATTTGAATCTCAGGCAAAGACGGTGGGTTGAGTTGATCTCGGATTACGACTTAGGGATAATTTACACCTCGGGGAAGGCCAATGTTATGGCCGATGCACTAAGTCGTAAATCTTATTGTAACAATTTGATGCTACGACAAGGTCAACCACATCTCTATGAGGATTTTCGCAAGTTGAATCTTCATATTGTTCCTCAAGGATTCCATTCTAGCCTGGTGGCGAAGCCTACCCTTAAGGATCAAATTATAGCTGGCCAAAAGCGTGACAAGGGTATATCACGGATCAAGGAGAATATTTTTAGCGGAAACGCTAAAGAATTTTCCATGAACGATCAAGGTGTTGTGTTCTTCCAGAATCGTCTAGTGGTTCCTAAGAACCCACATCTAAGGCAGTTAATCCTTAAGGAGGCCCATGATTCTCCTCTCACCATTCATCCCGGTAGTACTAAGATGTATCAGGACCTACGCCAGAGGTTCTGGTGGACTAGGATGAAGAGAGAAATTGTTGAGTTCGTTGCTAACTGCGATGTTTGTCGTCGAGTTAAGGCAGAACATCAAAGGCCTGCTGGCACCCTTCAACCTCTAGCTATTCCTGAATGGAAATGGGATAAAGTTAGTATGGATTTCATTACCGGATTTCCCAAGACCAAGAAAGGAAATAATGCTATCTTTGTGGTCATTGACCGTCTTTCCAAAGTGGCTCATTTTCTTCCCGTTCGTGAGAGTATCACAGCTAGCCAGCTAGCAGAGTTATATATCTCTCAATAGTGTCTCTTCATGGTGTTCCCCTGGAGATTAACTCGGACCGTGGGAGTATCTTTACTTCCCGCTTCTGGGAAAGTTTTCAGAATGCCATGGGGACTCACCTATCTTTAGCACTGCTTTCCATCCACAATCAAGTGGTCAAGTAGAAAGAGTGAATCAAATCCTAGAAGATATGCTCCAAGCTTGTGTTATATCGTTCGGTATGAATTGGGAGAAGTGCCTTCCATTCGCCGAATTCGCTTATAACAATAGGTATCAATCAAGCTTGGGCAAAGCTCCTTTTGAAGTTCTCTATGGACAAAGATGTCGAACACCTCTTAATTGGTCAGAAACCAGAGAGAGGCAACTCTTTGGCCCGGATATGATCCAGCATGTAGAAGAGCAGGTTCGCATTATTCGTGAAAAGTGGAAAACAGCCCAGTCTCGTCAAAAGAGCCAATATGATCGTCATCATAAGGCTGTGACCTTTGAAGTTGACAAGAAGGCTTACCTTCGGGTTACACATTTGAAGGGTACCCATCGATTCGGTATCAAGGGCAAGTTGGCTCCTCGTTACATTGGTCCTTTTCGCATTCTTGCCAAACGAGGAGAAGTTGCCTACGAGTTGGAACTTCCTCCACATCTTTCCAAGGTTCATGATGTCTTCCACGTCTCGCAACTCAGGCGTTGCTTTTCGGATCCTATCCGTGAAGTGGATCACGAAACGCGTGATCTCCAAGATAACCTTTCATACCGAGAATACCTTGTGTGTATTCTTGATCAAGCTGAGCGTACCACTCGACGTCGAAACCTCAAGTTTCTTAAACTTCAATGGTCAAATCATTCTGAAAAGGAGGCATCTTGGGAAAGAGAGGATCGTCTCCGACTCGAGTATCCTGCGTTATTTCCGACGACTTCTAAATCTCGGGATGAGATTCTTTTGAGTGGGGGTGAGTTCTCACATCCCTGACACCTTAATCAAGTTAACTTTGTGCTCATGTTTTCTTTGCATTGCATCTAGGAAATTTTCAACAAGAACAAAGTAAGTGGTGAAGGAAAATTCAACAAACTCTAGCCACTTCTCAAATTAAAGGAAATTCCAAAACTAGTTAAAATCAATGAACCCAAAATGGCCTCAAGAAAAGTTCAATCTTTCTGATAATTCTTGAAAACAAATAAGCAATAAAGGAAACCATTTATTTTATACTCTTGGCATTTTAAATAAATGCAAAAGCTACTGGTTTCAAGTTTTAAATTTGGAATCAGAAACTTTAAGTTTTCAAAAATGTTGAAAACTTTAGGAATGGTTGGAAATATTGCAACAAATATTCTGGGGTGTTCAAAATAGTTTTTACAAAATATATGGGAGCTGAAATAAATAGTAAATCAATTAGTTAGCAGAACAGAAACAAAACAGAAAAAATAGAGGAAGAAACTACCTGGCGCTCACCTCAGCCCACGCCCAGTATCGCTGCCGTCTTCCTCCTCGCCAGTAGGAGCAGGAGGTGGCCGCCGCGTCGCCGCGCGCCTCCACGCAGCTCCCTGCCTGCCTGGCCGCCGCTTCGCGCTGGCAAGCACGGGCATAACCTCCCCGAGCACGTACCTATCCATTCCCGTGCTCATTCTTCCCCCTTTTCCTCTCGGTTCTCCCGATCCCCTCTGCCGCCATTGACAGGAGCTCGAGCTCAAGCTTCCCGTGCCCCTAGACATAGGATCTTCCTCCCAAGTGTGCCGTTAGCTCCACCTCGACGGGCTGGTCCTCCCTGCAGAAGCCGAAGCCTCCCCGAGCCCCGCAACGCCCATGGCACCGTCGTCTTCAGCCTTCGGCCGCCGGCGAGCTCTGCTCGATTCGTCGCCCTCAGTGCTTCCCTGAGCCGTCTAAGCCCTCCTCTGCACTCCTTGTGAGCTTGCGCAACTTTTCCCTAAGATCTCCCCATCGGTCCCCTCCTCTAGGCCTAGTTTCACCGGAGCCTGACAAGGACCGCCGCTGGAGCTCGTCGCCGGTAGCCCTCCGGTGAAGGGTTGGTCCGTCTGAAGCCACCAGCAGCCTCATGACATCACGTAGATGCTTTAGGAGGCCAACCCCGCGCATTTTGACCTTGTAATCGATAGCTTCGACGATGGCCGAACTTGGTCGCCGCCAAGCTCGTCGCCGGCGTTGATTCCGGCCACCCCAGCCCCTGGGGTTTGTCCCATCGTGCGCGCCGTCGAGTGGCCGTTCTCCCCGTGGTCTCTGCCATGAGTTTGGTCGTCGTAGGCGAGTTTCCGATGCCCTCCACCGTACTGGTAGTCGCCGGAGGCTCCCCGCCGGCGAGGACGACCTCGCCGCCGGTGGATCTCAGCAGGCCTGAGCCACTGACGTGTGGGGCCAGCCTCTAGATAATCTGGAATAGTAAAAATAAAACCAAATAATTTAGTAAGTCATTGACATGTGGGTCCAGTGAGATTAATTAGCTAATTAAGATTAATTCTAATCGAAAATTGACCAGAGACACTGACCAGTGGGTCCCACTAGTCAGGTTTGACTTTCAACGGCCAGTTGCACCTGCTAATGTCATGCTGATGCAATAAAGAGTTTTCTGATTTAAAAGAATTCCAGAAAAATGCCAAAACTTCTAAAATTCATAGAAATTAATCTGTAACTCCAATGAAATAATTTATATATGAAAAAGTATCAGAAAAATTCAAGGAATCTGAATATGTCAATTTCAAACATGTTTGAAAATGTTACAGAACCCAAACATGTAGATTAATGAATAAGTTAATTCTCATAAATACTTTGTAGATGGAATTTGGCAAATATTTAAATTTCACTATAAATGACATGATCAAACACTGTCCTAATTACAAACCAGCAACCTAACATGTCATCCCATGCATGTTAAAAGCAAGTTGATCTGAGCATCAGGTTGAATCAATTAAAATGGTATCCGAGAATACCTCATTTGAAGTGGTGTTTGAATTTGATTCAAATCAACTTCAAACCTAATACATGTTATCTATAATAGTTTACCATCTTGCATTCTCATGCCATGCTCATGCATCATCTTGATTGCATATGTTTGATATTGGTTGTTGTCATTCCTTTCGGTAGGCTCCGCTCCCCCGGATTCCACTGAATATCCGTCTGACGGATATTGTCACTCCTCTGAGCAACAAGGCAAGCAACCATTTTTGATCATCTCGATAAATCCCATGTTCTTGCTCCTGCACTTACTTATTGCATTAGGATCAAATGCTTCAAATGCTTTTGCCACGTTAGTTGAACCCACTTCCTTTGCATGACCTATCCTTGTCACGGTAAATAGCTGAACCTTGCAACCTAGCATACCTGGTAGTTGCTTGAGCCATGATGTGCCTTATCCTGCTATGCATGCTATGCTTAGAGTTGTGTATGGTATGTCATCTGGGAGATGAACAGAATTGTGAGAATGTGTTCGGTAAGCAAAGGTTGTGTGTTGAACCTGATTTGGTAAAGGTACCGGTGAAAGGCTGTGTAGGAGTACATGGCGGGTTGTTTCATTGGCACCGTCCTTAGGAACTGAGTTCCGTGTATGTAATCCAAGACGAGATACTACCACATGCTGGGCCCTGAAATATGACCCCGCTCGACTTATTAATCGCTTAGTACTCGGTCCAGGAGTTGCAAGTAGTTTCTGGTGTTTATAGTCATGTTGGAGGCCGTGCATAGCGCTGACCTGAGAGGTGATGTGATGCGGTAGGCAGTGGCACGGTGTACCAAGTGGCACCCGGATGCTGGGCTTGGGAACCCTGCGCACATCGTTTGAGGCCGTGGCGGAAACCTCGGCCGACTTCCGTATGGGTTACTCTCAGATAGGCGATAAACCTGGACTAGGTTCTAATGTGGTTAACGATCGTGGCCGACTCCCTCGCTGGGCTTCCGCTTGAAGGTTGCCGAGGTGCATGACGTGCACATGGCGATAAGTGGCGAGAGCATGTGTGACGAAGTACACCCCTGCAGGGTCATGATCTATTCGAATAGCCGCCTCCGCGGATATGGACTACTTGGAGACATATGTTGTTCATAGATAACTTCAATGGCTACTCATAAAATTGTCAAGATAAGCGTGAGTGTCGTGGACGGCATTTCCGTATGGAGACGGAATGATTCCACGATGGAGTATTGTTGTGGTGTTAGTGGACTCGAGTGCGAGAAATCAAGTTGTGAAAATTATTTAAAAATGCATGTTGTCTAGCCACGAGTCAAATGCTGGCTTTCCGCATGAAACCCCACAATACCTTATTGATACTTTGCATGAGTAGATAGTTATCCTAAAGTCTTGCTGAGTACCTCCGTACTCATGCTTGTATAATAAATGTTGCAGAGGTTGCTAATGACCCTAATGGTGGGTTCTTCATAGACATCGACGACGACGAGTAGCTTGTGTCCCAGCTACGATCTGGCCCTAGGTTGGGTCTGTAGTATAGTCAGGCCATGTGCCTTCTAGTTGCACCTGTCTGTACTCAGACCGTTTTAAACACTTCCGCTGGCTTGTAGCTGAATGACTGCTATTATGGGTCGTGAGACCCTTACTGTGTAATATTATGTGTGTGGCTCTTCCGAGCCTCTTAAATAAAGCTTGTATGTTTATGGTTATGTTGTGATGCCATCGATGTATCTATACATATCGGTTATGCCATGCGTACGTGTGTCATACTTGATATGTATGGGGTTCGATTACCTAGCCGTGAACTTTAGTAGCACTCCTTACAGGGAAATGCTCGTTTGTGATCCAACGAGCCATGGTATCTCGCTACTGCTCCGGACACATTGGTTGACCGGCATGTGTCCTTCTTAGTTGTTGTGTCTGTCCCCTTTGGGGAAATGTCACGCGATGTAATGGAGTCCTTGTAGCTTGCTACGACTCGTCTACATTCACTGGTGACCGACACCTGCCTTGTTGGGTCATGTATGCCTGTCCCTGTGCGGTACTGCCACTTTGGTTTATGACTAGACTTGTCGATCCAGGTTCTTTGGCATTGGAATGCTAGCGATACAATTGCATACGTGAGTCAGAAGACGCAAACGGTCCCCGCTAAGGTAAGGCTGCAGCCGTGGGGTTAACCGTGCATGAGACCGCAAAGGGATGCGATGTGTTACAGGCTGGATTCCTATGGCTTAGGTTCGGGGTCCCGACAGAATGATGATCAGAAAATGCAACTAGGGTCTGAGTTGTGAAATGACACGATTTCCATGTTCTTGGGCATCTTGCAGGCTGAGAAAAAAACATTGGCAAGTACTACCATTATGATCCTCCATCGATCATCATGGTTGAAGGAAAACATATTAGACATGGTATTTTCAAGCTAACTGTACCAGCAGCTGATGTTGGACCTCGTGATTAGTTTGCATATTTCTCTACATCCAGTTCCTTCATCCATTTTTCCTTATTTCCTATCTGCTCATTTCTTCTAGCGTATTCATGTCAGTCATTTTCAGTCGAATGTCATTTGCTCTAAGAACCAAACGAATGTCTGGTGTATTTTCTTCCCATTCTTCATTTTTCTTAGGCATATATCTTATCTTCCCTAATTTTCATTTACACGCTTTTTTCAGTTGTCCACACCATGGAGTTCCAGAAGGGGGTCTTCCACATGCGCATATCCTTGTTTGGCAGAAGAAGGATAATGATCAGGTGGTTGCACCAGCTTTCATTAATTTGTCTGCTTCAACCGCTGTTAATATTTCTATCAAATCTAGCTTCCTCTTTCATTTTTTGTTACTTTCCTCTTGCATGGTTCCCAATGATTAACTGTGCCCTGTGACAGGCATCTGGACTGATTGACGTTGGTGCTGATACTCCTGCCGCTGCAATTACTAACACCATGGAAAATGCACTTGCTGAACCACCCAGACTTGAAATGGAAGCCCTCTGTCTACAAAAAAATAAAAAAATGCTATTACCTATCTATCTGAACTGGAAATGGACGCATGAATCACTAAAAAATTAATGCTAGGAAACCCCATGTAATAGATCTTCTGTTGTAATAGAATTAAAGTTTTGATCCTCTATTTCCTTGGTTTACATTGTTAGGTTTTTTCCCTGTTCTTATACAATATAAATATGTATCTCTCATATACTCTTTCTATTGGAAACATGCTAATCTTAGGAGTGCTGCTGCTTCTGCAATGCCTGTTCCAGAAAAAAACCAAGTACTGGTTGATCGACGCTTTGGGATGAGTGTCCGTGTCTGGTACGTCTACTCCAGCGACCTACACTTTCTTCACAGATTTGTTCATGCCTTTCTTTTCGTTATTTAAAAGTACCATGGTTTACATTGTGTGGTCTTTTATATAATAAATATCCTGGAATGTTGTTAGGTCCTTCCAGAAAATTGATCTGTATCTCGATGATGCTGACAGTCCTCTCACTGATTTATCCTCACCTTGAAGCTTCTATATCAACTGATGTATTTATTCATATTTTTTCCTTTTATCAGTGACCACTGAACTACATACATAGCAAGCTTTATTATGATACCGTTTTAACTCTTACTAACTTACGGATGCCATGTGGATCTCTTGTCTTACGAACTTTCCTGTATTTTGCATCAGGTTGATTTGTATATAGAAGCTCGATGCCTTGTCCCTCGCTACTTCCACCCTAGCTGCTAAAGGCACCGTCCGCAAGAACAAGTGAAGACTGCTTCATCATCGCTATTTTTAAGTCCATATCTTTGCACTTTTTTGAACATGCTACTGCTGGCGTGTTTGCGAATCTAGTCTTTTGCGCTCATAGAGCCATGTTCTCGATGCAGAAAGGGGCTGCGTATAATTGTCTATCCTATATAAGCAAATCACAACAGCCCTTGCCTTGCAACTCAGTATCAGTATAAGTACAATACCTACCAAAGCTGTTATATTTGTCATCCTTTTGCATCTTATGTAAGTGACCTAAAACTATCATCTGTATGCCTATCGGTTGTTTGCTACTAAGAGTCTAAAACTATTATCAAATATGCTTTTACAAATACAAAGGACAAACAAATATGTTGGTCTGTCTATTGCATGTTTCTCACTCGTTCCAGTATGAACTCCAAGAGCCATCAAAAGAATCTCTATTCTCGAAAATTAAAACCGCCAACCATGACCTCAATAAAGAAGTAAAACAATGAATGGATGTCTGAATATTCTCTAAATGTTTCTCTCCTTCTCGCCCTTTGCGCCATTGGTGCAACGGGTCATCTAGTTTCAAGAAAGGGCAAGGGTAATAAGGGATACTTTATGAAATGGCAAAACAGTTGCTGGTCTAGTGAAGAAACCCACGGTTGAACCCAAACCCGAGACTAAGTGCTTCTGTTATGAGGGAAACGGTCGCTGAGGAAGAACTACCCTAGATACTTGGTAGATGAGAAGGTTGGCAAAGTACACAGAAGTATATTGGATATACATGGTATTGATGTGTACCTTACTAGTATTCCTAGTAGCACCAGGGTATTAGATACCGGTTAGTTGCTAAGTGTTAGTAACTCGAAGTTAAAGCTACAGATTAAAAAGATACTAGCAAGGGTGAGGTGACGATGTGTGTTGGAAGTAATTCTAAGGTTGATGTGATCAAACATCGCACGCCCCCTCTACGATCGGGATTGGTGTTAAACCTTAATAATTGTTATTTGGTGTTTGCGTTGAGCATGAACATGATTGGATCGTGTTTATTGCAATACATTATTCATTTAAAGAGAATAATGGTTATTCTATTTGCTTGAATAATTATCTTCAATGGTTTATTGAATCTTGATCATAGTGCTACACATGTTCATTGATGTCAAAAGATACAAAGTAGTAATGATAGTACCACTTACTTCTGGCATTGCCACTTGAATCATGTTGGTATAAAATGCATGAAGAAGCTCCATGCTGATGGATCTTTGTACTCACTCATTTTTGAAACACTTGAGACATGCAAACCATACCTATTGGTATAAACGCATGAAGAAACTCCATGCAGATGGATCGTTTAGACTCACTTGATTTTGAATCACTTGAGACATGCAAATCATACCACATGGGCAAGATGACTGAAGGCCTCGTTTTCCAGTGAGATGGAACAAGAAAGTAACTTGTTGGAAGTAATACATTTTTTATGTGTGTAGTCCAATGAGTGCCGAGGCACGCCGTGGATATCATTATGTTCTTACTTCACTGACAAGTTGAGTAGATACATGAGTATTTACTTGATGAATCACAAGTCTGAAATATTGAAAAGTTCAAAGATATTTCAGAGTGAAGATCATCGTGACAAGAGGATAAACTATCGACAATATGATCATAGAGATGAATATCTGAGTTGCTAGTTTTGGTACACAGTTAAGACAATGTGGAAATTGTTTCGCAATTCATGCCACCTAGAACACCATAGTGTGATGGTGTGTCCGAACGTCATAGCCGCGCCCTATTGGATATAACGCATACTGTGATGTCGCTTATCGAAATACCACTATCGTTTTGGGTAAGGCATTAGAGACAACCGCATTCACTTTAAATAGGGGACCACGTAATTTCATTGAGATGACACCATATGAAATATGGTTTGGAGAAACCCAAGCTGTCGTTTCTTGAAAGTTTGGGGCTACGACGCTTATGTGAAAAAGTTTAAATCTGATAAGCTCGAACCCAAAGCGGATAAATGCATCTTCATAGGATATCCAAAACAGTTGGGTACCTCTCCTATCTCAGATCCAGAAGCAAAGTGTTTGTTTCTAGAAACGGGTCCTTTCTCGAGGAAAGGTTTCTCTCGAAAGAACGGAGTGGGAGGGTGGTGGAACTTGATGAGGTTATTTAACCGTCACTTGAACCAGTGTGTAGCACGGCGCAGTAAGTTGTTCTTGTGGCGCCTACGCCAATTGAAGTAGAAATTGATGGTACTGATCATTAAGATTCAGATCAAGTTACTACAAACCTCGTAGGTCAACAAGGTCGCATACTGCTACAGAGTAGTAAGGTAACCCTGTCTCGGAGGTCATGTTGTGGAAACAACAATAAACCTCAGAGCTATGGAGAAGCGATGGTGGGCCCGGATTCTGGCAAATGGTTGGAGGCCATGAAATCCGAGAGAGGATCCGTGTATAAAACGAAGTATATACTTTGGAAGAACTACTTGATGGTTGTAAGAATATTAAGTACATATGGATCTTTTAAAGGAAGACAGACGATGATGGTGAAAAGTCACCATTAAGAAAAGCTCGACTTATCGCAAAGATGTTTCCAACAAGTTCAAAGAGTTGACTATGATGAGACTTTCTCACTCGTAGCGATGCTAAAGGTCTGTTGGAATTATGTTAGTAGTTGCTGCATTATTTATGAAATATTGCACATAAGATTTCAAAACATTGTTTCCTCAACGGTTTCCTTGAGGAAAGGTTGTATGTGATACAACTAAAATATTTTGTCGATCCTAAGGATGCTAACAAGTATGCAAGCCCCAGCGATCCTTCTATGGACTGGTGCAAGCATCTCGGAGTTGCAATATACGCTTTGATGAGATGATCAAAGCTTTTGGGTTTGCACAAGGTTTATGAGAAACTTGTATTTCCAAAGAAGTGAGTGGGAGCACTATAGACTTTCTGATAAGTATATGTGGTTGACATATTGTTAATCAGAAGTAATGTAGAATTCTGGATAGCATAAAGGGTTGTTTGAAAGGAGTTTTTCAAAGGAAAACCTGGATGGAGCTACTTGAACATTGAGCATCAAGATCTACAGAGATAGATCAAAACGCAAAATAGAACTTTCAATGAAATGCATGCCTTGATAAGTTTTTGAAGGAGTTCAAAATAGATCAGCAAAGAAGGAGTTCTTGGCTGTGTTGTAAGGTGTGAATTTGAGTAAGACTCAAAGCCCGACCACGGCAGAAGAAAGAGAAAGAACGAAGGTCGTCCCCTATGCCTCAGCCGTAGGCTCTAAAGTATGCCATGCTGTGTACCGCACCTGATGTGTGCCTTTCCATGAGTCTGTCAAGGGGTACAAAGAGTGATCCAGGATTGAATCACTAAACAGCGGTCAAAGTTATCCTTAGTAACTAATGGACTAAGGAATTTTCTTGATTATCGAGGTGATTCAAGAGTTCGTCGTAAAGGGTTACGTCGATGAATGCTTTGACACTACGAATAACTCTAAGGAGTAAAGCGGATTCGTATAGTGGACCAGTCATTTGAAATAGTTCCAAATGGCACGTACTAGCAGCATCTACAGGATAACATAGAGATTTGTAAAGCACACACAAATCTAAAAGGTTCAGACTTGTTGACTAAAACCTCTCCCATAAGCAAGACATGATCAAACCCCAGAACTGTATGGGTGTTGGATTCGTTAAAATCACATAGTGATTTGAACTAGATTATTGACTCTAGTGCAAGTGGGAGACTATTGGAAATATGCCCTAGAGGAAATAATAAATTAGTTATTATTATATTTCTTTGTTCATGATAATCGTTTATTATCCATGCTATAATTGTATTGATTGGAAACACAAATACATGTGTGGATACATAGACAAAACACTGTCCCTGGTAAGCCTCTAGTTGACTAGCTCGTTGATCAAAGATGGTTAAGGTTTCCTAACCATAGACAAGTGTTGTCACTTGATAACGGGATCACATCATTAGGAGAATGATGTGATGGACAAGACCCAAACTATAAACGTATCGTATGATCATGTCAGTTTATTGCTACTATTTTCTGCATGTCAATGTATCTGTTCCTATGACCATGAGATTATGCAACTCCCGGACACCGAAGGAATACCTTGTGGGTTATCAAACGTCGCAACATAACCGGGTGACTATAAAGGTGCTCTACAGGTATCTCCAAAGGTGTGTGTTGGGTTGGCATGGATCAAGACTGGGATTTGTCACTCCGTGTAACAGAGAGGTATCTCGGGGCCCACTCGGTAATACAACATCACAACAAGCCTTGCAAGCAATGTGACTATGGAGTTAGTTACGGGATATTGTATTACGGAACGAGTAAAGAGACTTGCCGGTAACGATATTGAACTAGGTATGGAGATACCCACGATCGAATCTCGGGCAAGTAACATACCGAAGGACAAAGGGAACAACATACGGGATTAACTGAGTCCTTGACATATAGGTTCAATCGATAGAGATCTTCGTAGAATATGTGAGAGCCAATATGGACATCCAGGTCCTCCTATTGTTTATTGACCAGAGAGTGTCTCAGCTCATGTGAGCATAGTTCTCGAACCCGCAGGGTCCGCACACTTAAGGTTCGGTGACGTTTCGGTACAACTGAGTTATATGTGTTGTGGACCGAAGTTTTGTTTGGAGTCCCAGATGAGATTCCGAACGTCACGAGGAGTTCCGGAATGGTCCAGAAACGAAGATTGATATAGGAAGTTGGTATTTGGATTCCGAAAGGTTTTCGGACATTGCCGAGAGTGTACCGGGAGTGACGAATGGGTTCCGGGGCCCACCGGGTGGGCCCACCATGCCCCAAGGGGTCCACGTGGGTTTATTGGATGTGCAATAAGGCATAGTGGGCTGACAAAGTCATCCAAGTAAATCCCATGAGGAAAAAGTGGAAAATCCAAAAGAGGTGGGAAATTAAGGAAGGAGTCCTAATCCAAGTGGGATTGGAGGAGGACTCCTCTCCCCTCCACTTCGGCCGACCCAAGAGAGTCTCCCTTGTGGAGCCAAGGATGCCTCCTCCCTCCTCCTATATATACTAGAGGTTTAGGGATTTTGAGACACAACTTTGCCATGTGCAACCCTAAACCTCTACCTCATAGTTCTTCCTCTAGATCGGTTTTCTGCGGAGCTCGGGCGGAGCCCTGCAGGAATAGATCACCACCATCACCGGAGCACCGTCGTGCTGCCGGGGAACTCATCTACATCCCTGTCTCTCTTGCTTTATCAAGAAGGCGGAGATCGTCATCGAGCTGTACATGTGCGGAATGCGGAGGTGCCGTCCGTTCGACACTTGATTGGGACGGATCATGAGACGGTTCGTGGGACGTATCGCGGGACGGTTCGTGGGACGGATCGTGAAGACATACCACTACATCAACGACATTTATTAACGCTTCCGTTTAGCGATCTACAAGGGTATGTGGATCCGATCTCCCTCTCGTAGATGATCATCACCATGGTAGGTCTTTGTGTGCGTAGGAATTTTTTTGTTTCCCATGCAACGTTCCCCAACAAGTGTGAGGCCGAAAATTTCATCATCACTGGTAGAACTGGGTGTCCTCACCCTATCAACTTCATGTTTAAGTTGTCCTACACTTGTAGCCATCTCTGTCACTTTGACATCCAAATCATGGAACTATGTTTCCACGATTCTCTCCAAACTCTTCTGATTTTGCAGAATCTCTGAAATGTTCTTCTCCATTCCTTGGATAGAGCTTACTCGAAAATCCATTTGCTCAGCTTGAGTGCTTATCTGTGGAACTGGTGGTGGCACATTTCTAGCAGCCTCAACTTCTGCTGCCTCTGATGCCATTCTAGCTGCAGCTGAGCTGGGATCATTGTCATCCATCACCACCTCATTGTCTTCAAATTCTAGTTGAAGGGATAAATGGGGACGATCAAGCAGATCTCCATGCTTGCCTAGCTTGGCATTGATAAGCATTTGAATGTATGGGGCTTATCCACAAGATCTTTTGTGATGAGAAGCAGTCCTCCTCATAGTCTCTACTACCAAGTCCATCACTTTGAATCTAGTGTGAGAGTCCAAATGGTTCAGCAAGTTGATGGAGTGACCTCGAATCGTTTTCTCATCACCTGATTTAGGCATCAAGGTGTATCTCAGAACGGTATTGGTTGTAGGTATCCCTGCTTGCAAGAAGTACATCGAGCCAAATTTGTGAGTTTCCAAGAACTTGTGAGAGATTGGCTTGTACATGTTGGCCATGGAGTTGTGATTCATCTTCAGCTCAAAGTATACATCCACATCACCTTGTTTCTGCTTAGGGGCACGAATGATAGTGGACCACTCATCAACAGCGGATTCATACTTGTGACCATCAGTCATCCACCGAGTAGAACCATCACCATAGAAATGAACAGTTGAATAGAATTGCATAATCAGTTCATCATTCCATGGGTCATCTCTCTCCCAACAAACTCTTCGATGTCCACATACTTGAAATTATCTTGCAGATGGGGAAAGAAATCTTAATTGGCTTTGATGTAAGACCAGTCAACATATCTCATATCACTAACAACTAGACTTTTGTCATACAGAACAGTTTCATAGAAGTCTTGTTGTTCCTTGGTATGGAATCTTGGATCAACTGCAGTTCTTCTCCTTATCGCATATAGATCTACAACTCTTCATTTTCTTAGTCCTGCATCTTTCCTCTTCTTCATATCTTCAGCTACTGGATGAGCAGCATTGTGCAGTGGTGGATGAGGTATGAACTTTTTGAGAATGGGTGCATCCTCTTCTTCTTCCTCCGCAGTAAAGGCACTAGAAGCGAGGCCTTTTTCCTTGGCAGTTGCAGGAATATCCTTTGTAGTCCTCTTGGGAGCTACATCCTTTTTAGCCTTAGAAGCAGGCTTTGGAGCAGTTTTCCTGGGCATGGCATCAACCATGACCTTCTTCTTCTTCTGAGGAGGAGGATGAGCTTCAACTGGCATCTCTTCTTCTCCAGGAGCATCTGGGTCCTCATACATTGAGGTTCGTCTCCCAATAATATGAATCACCCTCTTCCTAGCTCTTCACACCAGCCTTCTTAGGAGGATTGTCAAGGGAAAGTCTCATCCCTTGCCTTGCAAATTCAGGGGCTCTAAGATCAGCATGGTTTTCATACTCTTTTCTGATAGTCTTCTTGACATGAGCTTTCTCTTTCAGTTTCTAAGGTGGTGAAGTTTCCTCTCGCACAAAATCTAAATCCTCTTCATCTGAATTAAGCTTTTTACTCTGCCTGGTGGCTGCCTTTGGCAAGTCATGGTAGCTGTAAGAACCAGGATTAGAGTCTGTCCTTTCAGGACTTGTGCCTTAGTCCATCTCATGACTATTTTTCGTGAAGTTGTTCTGGCTGTCCTCTGAATCAGACATATTGGCAGACAAGAAACAACACACCAGCAAACCAGCAAACAAAACCCTGTGAAATATATATAGAAGAGCATAAGGGTTGAGCATCACAAAACACAGCTGATTTTTCAAAGTTTGATTTCAAAAACTCTGGGTGTGATTTACTGCAGAATACAATTCGGTGGAACCGGGTTTGTCGCTTCAGTGCTAGCGATATTGTCCACTCGAGTAACATAAACTTGGTAGCCTTTTCGGTGTCACCAAAAAGAGCTCCTCGGTCTCACCGAGATGGTCCTCAGAAACCCTAAACACGAAATTGGTGGAACCGATTTCACAACCTCGGTGTCACCATGATGCATGCAACGGGAAATCAGATCCAAAATTTGGTCAATCTCTATTCTACGGGAATTTTCTGGTGAATAGAAGAACTTGCACATGGTGTATTTTAGATAAAAGCAAATATTGTGCATGGATTGGATTTGGGAGCGCAAAACAGGAGCGGAGTCATACCCTAACTTGGTGGCAGCCCGACTACGAGGGCGACGGTGGTGTAGATTCTGTTGACGGCGACGAATCCAAGCGGCGGAGGAACTTGGGGATGCAAAGGCGACGACTAGGGGTCGTTGAAGGCAGATTAGGGTTTGGGGATGAAGGGTTTTGAGGAAGTTCTTTCAAAAACCCTGTCCGTTAGGTTATATACCCGTCACTGTCTGTGTCACCAAGATGACAAAATTGGTGTCACCGAGTTCCTCTACTGTCAGCTGATAGGGAAACTTGGTGTAACCGAGTTAGTAATTTCAGTGGTATCGAGATGGAAAATTCTGATCGGCTTTGTAATTCAGTGGAACTGATTTTGTGGGATTGGTTTTACCGAGATTCACAAAGGGGTTTTGGAAGGCAGCCTTTGACGATACAGAACTCCGAGTGCTCCTTCATACAGATGGATCAAGAAGTGCTTGTTCAAGTTTTGTGATGAAGCATGAATAAAATTTGAGATGAGAAAACATATATACCTAGAGCCGAATAACCACAACTGGATGTCCTCGAATGAGCAAAAATATGCAGACCAACATGCTCACACAATCAGATGATAGATAAAACATGGTGAACATGCAGAAACATTCTAGCTTCTATCAAGCACTTTGGTGACGACAAAGTCATCTATATATGAGTATATTGACTTAGGAGCCAAGTAAGAATACTTGATCATATGTCATATGCATCGTTTAAGCACAAGTGGGGTTACCACTTTTACATAAAGCACTAATGTGTTCATATCTTTAGGAGATGCTTATACTCAAAATCTAGAGTAAAGCTCCCCCTTGGTATGACATCCCCCTAAGAGGGATAAACAAACCTTGGGTTTTGTCATAGAAGACTTCAAGTAGTTGAAGTAGTGGTGGATGCACAATGTTGATGAAGATCATCTTGAGTTGGGAGCAACCCTTGTTGTTTCTTACTTTTCTCACCTACACGGGTTAGTCCCAAAGCACAAGGAACATATGCTAGAATATCTATGGACATGGAGAGAAATACATATGAGATGATGTCCAAAGATACATTAATTACCTTGTCCCTTGCTTACCTTTGAGGGAATGTGTGACTCCTTGAACTAATGCATATCTTTGAGGTTGATTGCATATTTTTCTTGCCAAAATGAATAAGGGTGAATTTCATTGGCGAATTCACCCCCTCAACAAATTTCTAGTTCTTCCTCTTAGGGATCCACATCAAGTTCATGGGGATCCTTGGAGTTGTGGTAGCACTAGATGAGGTATTCCTAGTAGTGTCCTTCGGGATCCACTTGACCTTGACTTGTGGTTCCTCTTCAAATGGGTCAAGCTCCTCTTGAAGTTTTCCCTTGCCCTTGTGGTCTTGTGGTCGAAGGCCATCTTGTGAGCTTGTTCCTTTGGGAGGAGTAGGACCATACTTATCCTCTTGAGGAACAAACTTTGGAATGCGATCTGGACCTTCTTCCCAAACATCTCCGTTGAAGTTGAAGTACCCAACACCTTGTTTCTTTCGATGTACTCCTTGTTTCCGCACGATTTCCTCAAATGGCTTATTTCCGGCAAGACTCTTGAAGACACCTCTCTCTATAATCCCTTTCAATACATCATTTTCTTGCTCAAATGTAACTTGGCTAAGAGAATCATTAGTGTAATCAAGAGAGCTACTAGCAATAACATCATTAGTTTTAACTTTAGCATTGTTGTTACTAGAAGAAGAAACTTTCTTGCCTTTGTTACTAATGTTCTTAGGTTTGACTTGTGGAACAAAAGTAGACAGGGGTAGTCATTTGGCTAGATAATAAGAACTCTTCTTTCGAAGATCATCATTGATTTCTTTTAGGAACTCATGCTCTTGCTCCAAATTGAGCTTCTCAAAGCGTAGCTTGTCATGAGTTCTTGCAACCTCTCTATGATCTTCTAGAGTAGTTTCATGAGCTAACTTAAGAGTGTCCAGTTCTTTAGTTAGTCGTTCAATCTCTTTCTTATCATCATCACTCGACTTCTCTTGACTGACATGAGAATTAGCAAGTTCATTTTAGTGAAATCACTAGTTTTATCAAAGAGCAACTCATCTTCTCCTAACAAGTCATCCTCATCACTATTAAAATCAAGATACTCGGGGTGTGATACCTTGGGGCCTTTAGCATGAACCAGTTTCTGAGCCCCTCATTTGGTGAATCAAATAAGTCATTGGAGTTGCAGGAAACGAGTGCAATGCCGACAACACTTGAAAGAACATATGCTCCGTTGGTGATTTTGATAATTCATGACAACATACATTGCCTCTTGGACTAACACTTTTACCTAGATATTTCAGGAAAAGTCCATAAAGAGCATTGGCTAAAGGTTTATGTGGAGATACCCCTGGATGCAAGAAAGGAATGATATTGGCTCAAGCTTCAAGCTACAAGACTCTTC
This sequence comes from Hordeum vulgare subsp. vulgare, assembly GCF_904849725.1. NCBI lineage: Eukaryota > Viridiplantae > Streptophyta > Magnoliopsida > Poales > Poaceae > Hordeum > Hordeum vulgare. The sequence continues at coordinate 302,747,279 of NC_058523.1, forward strand.
ATTTTATATTTGTGAGAAACCACTTTTATAGTTGGACCTTTGACCATTTGAAACAATTCTTTCAATAACCTATTTTCTCTTAAAGAGTTGACTATCATTGCAACTCAGTTTCACCAATTTGGGAAACTCGGTCCAACTGATTTCTCCAAAAGAGGCCTAAGAATCAATCTCGGTTCTACGGAATCTTTATGCCTCGGTGACTCCAACTTTTTGACTTTGTTGCTTTGATAATTTTTCTGTACTATTGCCTTAGAAGGAGATAACTTCTCCAGGGGGAAAAAACCTCAGTGATCCCATGCTATATAAAAGTGAGGATTATCCAGGATCCCTAACTAAGGGAGAGATCATTCAAGGAACTGTTATCCATACTTAAGGGGGAGAACATTCAATGAACCCTTCAAAATATTTAAGGGGCAGAAAAGACAAATTCCAGGAACCCTTACAACACAGAGAAGTATCCAGAATCCTGTATTTTCTCTCAAGGAGCCCTCACCCTCTAACTTACTTTTTGGTAATAAATGCCAAAGGGGGAGAAATATCATCAAAGCTTCCATTGAGTGAACCTATTTATAGGGGATAAATACTATCAAATACTATCAAGAAGCTTATACAAAAAGGGAGATACTTGTATCATACCCTATACATTAAGGGGGAGAGAGATAAATACCATTTTATTTAGCCTTTATTGGTTGAACTTATTTTCCCTACCTACTCAGAATATCTACATGCCATGATTCAAGGGGAGAGGAAATTTTACATACTCATTTTTTAGGGCAGAAAAAGTTCTTGTTCCTTGAAGAAATATTCTTTCATGAAATCCTATCTTAACTATCTCTTCAATTTCTTGGTATGTTTGAATTTATTTTGCATATTTACAATAGGGTACTCTTGTGTTATCTAACATTTGTTTTCCCAAGTATACTCCTATGTCAAGACGCTCAAGATCCTCAAGGTAAGTATATGCATCATATCCTTGTTTATGATGACCTTTTATCTGTTGCACATACTATTTGCAAGAGGGAGTCATAAACATGGAAGTCCTTCATTCACTTATGTCTAATGCATATAGCCAAGATTCATATGACTTGTCTTGTCCTTTTACCTTGTGTGTTCCCATGCATTCCAAAGCAGCTATCCTTTAAAGGGACTGCACACATTTAGGGGAGCTTGTACTTGTCATATTTCCTTCAAAGTTGTGATATCCTTTTGAGTATCTTTACTTGAAGCTTTGATTGTATGCTGTCATCAATTACCAAAAAGGGGGAGATTGAAAGCACATATGCTCCCTTGGTGATTTCGATAATTCATGACAACATACATTGCCTCTTGGACTAACACTTTTACCTAGATATTTTAGGAAAAGTCCATAAAGAGCATTGGCTAAAGATTTATGTGGAGACACCCCTGGATGCAAGAAAGGAATGATATTGGCTCAAGCTTCAATCTAGAAGACTCTTCATTTTATATTTGTGAGAAATAACTTTTGAGTCCACAGGAAAGCCAATACTATTAAAAGGGGGTGAGGTAGTAAAATGAACTAACTGCTCAACTGCTCAAAGTTAGCCATCAAAACACCCAGTCATTTTCCGCACATATCCACTCTCTCAAGTTCCACATTCACAAATTCGGTGTAACCAACATTGCCATTTGGAACCCACCGAGTTTGAACCTTAGACAAAACCCTAGCCATTTCCACCAAATCGGTGCAACCGAAACTGCATCAGTGCTACCGAGTTCAGTGTGACCAACACTCTGTTCCCAAGATACACAAAATCAGAATATATGAGTTTGAGTATCGGAGCCACCGAGTTTGGTCATCTGACCGTTAGTCACTTTTTCGGTGCCGCCGAGTTTCATATATCGGTCTCACCGAGATTTCAAGTTCACACCTTTAGTAGTAGTCGGTACCACCGAGTTGTCCACTTTGGTGTCACCGAGTTTGCACTTTTGTGTCCAACAGTTGGATTTTCGCTGCTGCCTATATATACCCATTCACCCACCTCTTATTCGTGGGAGAAGCACTCAGAACACACACTTCATTTCCAGATCCATTTTCTAAGAGAGAACCACCTACTAATGTGTTAAGACCAAGATATACCAATCCAATACTTTGAAACTTGATCTCTAGCCTCCCTAAACTCCTTTCCACCAAATCAACCTCTCCTACCCACTCATATTCCGTGAGAGGGTGATTTGTGTTGAGGAGACTATCTTTAGAAGCAAAAGAGCAAGGAGTTCATTGATCTACCACATCTCTTACCTTCTGGAGGGTGGTGCCTCCTAGATTGGTTAGGTGTCGCTTGGGAGCCTCCTACTGTGTGTTGTGGAGTTGAACCAAGATGTTTGTAAGGGCAAGGAGATCACCTACTTCGTGAGGATCTACCATGAGTGGGGCTAGTCCAGTATGATTGTAGGCCATGGTGGAATATACAAGGCCGCTTCTTTGTGGACCCCTTGTGGGTGGATCCCTGTGTGGACTCTCGCAGCCGTTACCCTCTGTGGCTTGAAATCTCCACTAACAAGGATGTACGATAGCGCCACCTATCGGAAACATGCCAAAAATCATTGTTTCAACCTCATGCGTTTGATCTCCCTACCTTACTCCTCTACTTTACATTTGCATGTTTTACTTTCCGCTGCTATACTCTTAGAACTGCATGTGTAGGGTGACTTAGACTTGCTAAAACTGCTAGATTTCTGCCCCTCCTAGAAATTAGGATAGGCTAGATTTTTAACTTGACAAGTAGTCTATTCACCTCCTCTAGACACATCTTCTATCGATCTCTCACACCTTCATCCGGACTATAGTCGTATTTGGAGTGGTAGCTTCTCTCGGATTGGGTTTCAGACTCAGAGCCAGAAACCCATTCACCAACATGAGCTTGATGTGTTCTTCTAGAGCTTCTCTTGGTGTATTTGTGCTTCTTTTCCGACTCCTTGCCTCTCCGTGAGTGTCTTCATTCATAACGATCTTCTCTACTCCTTCTCTCTCTGCAAGGTGACTCATTCCTTGAGCTTCGTCTTTGAGGCGACTCCTCGCTTTGGTTGTAGGGAGCCGAGCACTCATTGGAGTAGTGTCCGGGCTTCCCACAGTTGTAGCAGTTTCGGTCACAACTGGACAAACGCTTCTCATCATGTCTTGAGCTTGAGCTTCTCGATTTGCCTCTACTCTTGTAGAACTTGTTGAATTTTCTAACCACGAGGCTTATCTCTTCGTCAGTGGCAAGATTGTACATTGAAGTAGCCGGAGCACCGCTTGACTTGTTGGGCAGCTCATCTTTGTCCTTGAGTGAGATTGCATGAGCAACAATCCTACCAATGACTTCAGTTGGTTTGATATCTTTGTAGTTTGGCATCATTTGGATCAACGTCCACACAGTGCCATACTTTCCATCAAGAGGTCGAAGTATCTTCTTGATTATGAATTTTTCGGTCATCTCTTTGCTTCCTAAGCCAACAATCTCATTTGTGATGAAAGCTAGCCTAGATTACATTTCAACGACACCTTCGCCATCCTTCATCTTGAACTGGTGAAGCGGACTATGGAGCACATCCAACTTAGATTCTCTGACAGAATCAGTACCTTCATGCATATCAATGAAAGTATCCCAAATTTCTTTTGCATTCTCAAGGAGGTTGATTTTGTTGAATTCTTCGGGGCCTAGACAGTTGAAGATTATGTTGCAAGCTTGTGCATTGAGTTGCAACTTCTTCAGTTCATCCGTTGTTGCATCGCGAGCCGGGTCTCGTCTTTCTCCTAAGAAATAACCTTGCACACCAACACGAATAACAGACCATACGGAAGGATTAATACCAATAATATACATTTTCATCTTATGCTTCCAACTAATAAAGTGAGTGCCATCAAAGTATGGACCTCTACGGTGATAACTTCCCTCGCTGGACGCCATACTCTCCCAGGTTGTGAAACCAATGCAATGGAGACCAAAGATCTGATACCACTTGTAAGACTGAAAGTATGCCTAGAGGAGGGGTGATTAGACTACTTGACAAGATAAAACTTAGCCTTTTTCCAATTTTAGTTGTGGGCCAGTTTTAGCAATTATGGCAACTCAAGTACACCCTACACATGCAGTTCTAAGAGTATATCTCTGGAATGTAAAACATGAAAGTGTAAAGTAAAGGAGTAAGGTAGGGAGATCATACACATGAGGTTGACACGACGATTTTTGGCATGGTTCTGATAGGTGGGGCTACCGTACATCCATGTTAGTGGAGACTTCAACCCACGGATTGTAACAACTAAGGAGTCCACGGAGGGCTACACCCACAAGGGGTCCACGAAGAAGCGACCTTGTCTATTCCACCACGGCTTCAGTCCATGAAGGACTAGCCTCACTCATGGTAGATCTTCACAAAGTAGGCGATCTCCTTGCCCTTACAAGCATTTTGGTTCAACTCCAGAACACGAAGTAGGAGGCTCCCAAGCGACACCTAACCAATCTAGAAGGCACCACCCTCCAAAAGGTAATATATGTGGTAGAACTATGACCCCTTGCTCTTGTGCTTCTAAAGATAGTCTCCTCAACACACAATCACTCTCTTAGACAATAGGCATGGGTAGGAGAGGTTGATTTGGTGGAAAGCAGCTTAGGGAGGCTAGAGATCAAGTTTCAAATGATTGGATTCTAATATATTGATCTCAACACATGATTAGGTGGCTCTCTCTTAGAAAAATGGATCTTGCAATGAAGTGTCTGTTCTGAGTGCTTCTCCCACGAATGAGATATGGGTGGAGGGGTATATATATGCAGTCCGCAAAATCCAACAGTTACACCTAAAGTGACCAACTCGGTGACACCGAAGTCATGAACTCGGTGGTACCGACTTGCACTAAAGGCAGCAACTTTTGAATCTCAGTGGAACCGATATACACAACTCGATGACACCGAAAAGGTGGCTAACGATCAAATGACACAACTCGGTGACACCGATACCCAAAATCGGAAATTTCGATTTTGTGTACTAAGGCAACAGAAAATTGGTCACCTAAATTTGGTAGCACCGACATAGTTTCAGTTGCCCCGATATGGTGGGTATGGTTAGGGTTCTGTGTGGGATGAAAATTGGTTCGGCTGGATTGAGAAACTTGGTGGCACCAATTTTGTGTATCTGGCTTTGGACAGAATGGTCATGTGGGAAAATGACTGACTATTTTTGGTTACTATCTCCAAGAACTTTAGCAGCCAGTTCGTTTTAATACCACACCCTATAGACTCGAAAGTTATTTCTCACAAATATAAAATGAAGAGTCTTTTATCTTGAAGCTTGGGCCAATCTTATTCCTTTCTTGCATCAAGGGCCATATCCACATAAGCCTTTAGCCAATGCATCTTTTGAACTTTTCTGAAATATACCGGGATAAACATATTAGTCCAATGATGCATATGTTGTGATATATTACCAAAACCACCTTAGGGACAATTGTGCTTTCACCTGGTGGCTGCCTTGGTCATGCCATCGGTGCTGGGAGTGCTTGGATCATAAGGGGTCCTCTCTGTTCTAGTTCCTGAATCAAATTCAACATGGGGCTCACTGAATTTGTTCTCACTGTAATCGTAACCTAACATCTTGAAAACCAAATAGAAAAGTTGACACACACAGTGGCTGACCGTGTGAAAAGATATAGAAGAGCTTGAAAAGATAAGCATCACAAAATTGCAGAAGTTTGGTCAAATTTGAACTCTGAAATTTAATTTTAACATTCAGCAAAATTGGATTTCGGTTCCACCGAGTTAAAAATTTCGGAGCTACTCAGACACATGATCTCTTCTACAAAAACTTGGCACCCCTTTTCGGTTTCATAGAAAATAAGAACTCGGTTCCACCGAGAACATTCTCAGCAACCCTAAAACCAAAATCGGTACTACCAACTTTTTCAACTCGGTGACACCAAGATTCAATCTAGCGGACTATTAAACCTAAAATCTTCATTGCTCGCTATTCTAAATGTTTTTTCTTATGGATAGAATACTTGCAATCATGGATTGAAATAGATAGTACTTAATTTGAGCAAGAATCAGAAGGCGAGCGCAAAAAGTGACTGAATCCATATCCTAACCTGGTGTGGATCCTCTACAGCAGCGACGGCGGTCAAGATTCCATTTGCGGCGAGGACTCCAATGACGAGGGCGCACGGAAGGATCAAGATTGATGTCCAGGATACTAGGGCGCAACAGCAAGGGGTGCGACGAGGCGACGTTTGAAGGAATTTTTCCAACAGTCGTGTCCAGTGGTACTTATATCCCATCACGGTCGGTGACACCGGGTTGTGATATTTGGTGCCACCAAGTTCCATAACTGTCAACTCACAGGGAAACTCCATGAGGTCGAAAAGAAAAACTCGATGGTACCGAGATAAATAAAACCGATTAACCCTAGGCGTCGGTGGGACCAAGATTTTGAAGTTGGTCACACCGAGGTGCATTTTGGGAGGTTTTGGAATTCAGCCCTTGTCGAGGCGGATCTCCAAGTTCTCCTCACACAAAGTGTCTCTAAGGTGCTTTCTCATTTTTTGTGATGTAGCATGAATAGAATTTGAGATGAGAAAGGAAAGATATTTATAGGAGGGTACATAGGCATTCTTGTGTATACAATTCGACAAAATAAATATAAATCTAAATAACAACAATTGGATATCCTCGAATGAGGAAAAATATGCATACCAACCTGCTCACACAATTAGATGTCAAACAAAACATAGTGAACATGCACAAACATTCTACCATCTATCAAGCACTTTGGCGATGACGAAGTCATCTATATATGATTATATTGATTTATTAGAAAAGCAATAATACTTGATCATAGGTCATACTCATCGTTTAAGCACAAGTGGGGTTAGTACTTTTACATAATGCATTCATGTGTTCACATCATTTAGGAAACACTTATACTCAAGTCTTAGAGTAATGCTCCCGCTAGATGTGACATCCCCCCTAAGAGGGATCAACAAAACTTGGGTTTTGTCATAGAAGACTTCAAGTAGGTTAATTAGTGGTGGATGCTCATTATTGATGAAGTTCATCTTGAGTTGGGATCAATCCTTGTTGTTTCTTACTCTTCTCACCTACATGGGTTAGTCCCAAAGCAAAGGGAACAAATGTAGAGATATCTATGGACATGGAGTGAAATACATGGGAGGTGACTTCTAGAGATGCATTAATTACCTTGTCCCTTGCTCACATTTGATGGAATGCGTGACTCCTTGAACTAATGCATATGGTTGGAGTCGATTGCATGTAGTTCTTGCCAAACCGAATAAGAGTGAATTTCCTTAGCGAAGCCACCCCTCAACAACTTTCTAGTTCTTCCTCTTGGGGACCCACATCACCTTCATGGGGATCCTTGGAGTTGTTGTAGAAATGGATGAGGTAGTACTAGAAGTGTCCTTGGGAACCGACTCGACCTTGGCTTGGGATTCTTCCCCAAATAAGTCAATCTCCTCTTGAAGCTCTCCATTGCCCTTGTGGTCTTGTGGTTGAAGGCCATCTTGAGAGCTTGTTCCCTTGGGAGAAGTAGGATCATACGTCTACTCTTGAGGAACAAACTTACGAATGGGATATGGACCTTCTTCCCAAACCTCTCCGTTGACATTGAAGTATCCAACACCTTGATTCTTCCGAGGTCCTCCTAGGTTGCGCACAATTTCTTGGAATTGCTTATTTCTGGCAAGACTCTTGAAGACACCTCTCCATAATCCCTTCCAATAAATTTTTTTGTTGCTCAAATGTAACTTGGCTAAGAGAATCATTAGTGGAATCAAGAGAGCTACTAGAAACATCATCATATGATTTAGCTTTTGCATTGTTGTTTCTAGATGAAGAAACTTTCTTGCCTTTGTTACTAGTGTTCTTAGGTTTAACTTGTGGAAAAAACTACACAAGAGTAATCGTTTTTCTAGATAAGATGAACTTTTCTTTCGCATATCATCATTCATATCTTTTAGGAGCTCATGCTCTTGCTCTAAATTTAGCTTCTCGAAGCGTAGCTTGTCATGAGTTCTTGCAAGCTCTCTATACTCTTCTAGGGTAGTTTCATGAGCTAACTTAAGAGTGTTTAATTGTTTAGTTAGTCATTCAATCTCTTTCTTATCATCATCATTTGATTTATCGACTAGCATGGTAATTAGCAAGTTCATTTTCGTTGTTATCACTAATCTTATTAAAGAGAAAGTAATCTTCCCCTTACAAGTCATCCTCATCACTATCAAACTCAAAGTATTCGGGGCGTGAAATCTTGGGGCCTTTTACCATGAAGCAGTTTACAATCCCTTCATTTGGTGAATCAAATAAGTTGTAGGAGTTGGAGGAAACAAGTGCAATGCCGACAACACCTTCATCTTGACTGTAATCAGACTTGGAGTGGTAACTTCTCTTGGAGTGGTTGTGAGACTCGGAGCCGGAAACCCATTCACCAACATGATCTTGATGTCTTCTTCTTGAACTGCTCTTGGTGTACTTGTCCTTCTTCTCCAATTTTGTGCCTCTCCGAGAGTGTCTTCGTTCATAATGATCTTCTCTACTCCTTATCTCCCTGCATGTCAGTGAAAATATCGACACCTATGGGGGCCTCAACGGTCCCCTTTTGCTGGTTTGGCAGGGAGAGGGGTCGCGGCAAGACCAGAACCAACAGTCAGGGCCCGACAAGGTCTTTTTACCCAGGTTCGTGCCGCGTGGTGCGTAAAACCCTACTCGTGCATATTTTTAGTTATTCATTTTGGGTTACTATAGATATTTCCCTCTTTACAGCCTTTCGATTGGTAAAAAAGACAAAAGTCCATAATACTGAGCCTCGGGCCTCCTTTTATAGGCGAAGGGGTCACCACAGTTGCTCACTGGCTGAACGGTGGGTTCACGAGTGGAACAACGCCGACTGACAGTTACAGTGTTACTACGGTGCATTAAATACTTCGACATACTTCCCTGACCTCGTCACGGGGGGTTGGACATGTACCCACCTGTGGCAACTTTGGGGTATTGTGCTAGCATACGGACGGACGCATGGTCCATGCATCAGCGGTGGCGTGTTCATCGGTGGAGGCGTTCACAGGTCACGAAGGCGCCCTGGGCCCGCGCCTCTCCTCGAGCCTTGTCTCCCTTCCCGGCAGGGTTACTTTGCCGTGCTCTTCTTGTTCCTCTCGACAGGGAGGTGATGGCCTGCCGAGGCCTTGTCAATCTTCCCGTCAAGGGTGCTTGCCGGGGCTTAGTCCTTCTTCCTCGGCGGGAGGATCTCGCCGTCGCATTGTCTATCTCCCCGGCAGGGAGCTCTTGCCGCGGTATCTTCTTCCTACCCAGCAAGCGAGTGCCTGCCGGGGGCTTGCAATCTGTACTTGGTGGCTTCTGAGTATTGCTTCTGCCCTAAGCTCCAGCGACGCGCCTTGCTGCTATGGAGGGGCTACCGGTGTCCGTGCACTAATCCGAGGCACTTGAGACCCCAGTATTTAGTGCACCGACAGGAGCCCCTTGGCGTGGGCCACAAACTCATGCGAGGCGTTGTTGGGCTAGGCCCAAAGTGGTGTGCGAACTTGCAGGCGCCGGGCTTATCGAAATCGAGCCATTACATGCTTTCTTTCCCCACGTCGCGCATTGAACGCGCGAAGTGGGAGGGTGCGCCGCGTGCACAAGATGGCCTCTTTATTCCCTGTAAACGCCTCTGCCACGTGTAGGACATGCGCAACGGCGGTCTGGCAAGTGGCAATCGTGGCCTTAAAAGCCGCGGGCGTGGATGGACCCGCCCCTGCATGCATTGGCGCATTAGGGTGGTTCCATGTTCCGCTCGTGACTTGTGGGGATTGGGCGAGAGGGGTGGTGGCTTTTCAAGCGAGGAGGGTGGCCTCCGAGCTTTGCCCTATAAATTAGGGTGTTTCTGCGGAGGTTTTTCCCACCCATCGCACTCTCGAAGCCTTCCATGCCTATCGCCTTGTCTTCTCTTGTTTCTTTCAGCTTTGCCGATGGCACCCGCCCCTAACCGTGGTTAGGGGATGGGGTCGAGCCCCGTCGACTGCCAGGGTGGCAAGGGGATCCTCCTCGGATTATGCCACAGCTTCAGGGGCCACAGCCATTGGCAGCCCCGTCGATCGTGGCGGGAGAGGCTCAAGGGGACGAGGACGCCGGGGTCGTGGTCGAGGGAGGTAGAGTGCTACTCCAGCATCTCCGCCTTCTCCTGGGCTTGGCGGGCACTCGGATGGGACGACGCTGGAATTTGTCGTGGAGCTGCACGGTGTTCTGCGGGGCCACCTGCATCTCAGCCACCCTTTCGCTAGGGCGATGGAGGCTGCCAAGCCCCGTGTATTGTGGTTGCGGGCACACGACTCCTCCCATGGCACTATGCAGGCGTGCGTGGAGTACCCGAAGCGCCACTCCATGCTGCTCGGGCGGGGCTGGAAAGCCTCCGTCCACGCCCACAGCCTCGAGGATGGGCATATCCTCCGTTTCAAGCTAGCGGAAGAAATTATGCTATCCATCAAGTTTTACGGGAGCACATGTGTGCGTCTCGGCAGCTGCGAAGAGAGCCCGAGCGGCGCCGACTGTCCCTCCTCGAGCGATAGCGACGAGGGAGACAATGGCGGCTGTGGTGCTCTTGGCAGGTCGGGATCCTGCGGGGTCAACTCAGAGTACGACTCCCCAAGCTCCGACTGACTGCTGGTCCTGCAGCCGAGGCCCGCTCAGACCCTTCCCCCGCCTAGCGGGGGTACCATGCCGGAGCCCGCATCGATGCCTTGTCTTTGAGGGGGCGCGTCCATTGGCTCCGGCCCCTTCATCTCCTCCGGTCGCCCTGTCCACCGGTACTATTCTCTAGTGCACAATGCGTGTCCAGGAGGGACCAAGATGGGTTGCGCCCGGGGGCTGACCCGCATTTTGTATTTTTGAACTTCATCCTCCGCATAGGACGTTCCTCGTCAAAAACAGAGTCTTTAGGTTAGGACAACAATGCTTTGTAAGTGGTATCAAATGTATCCAGACAAATAAATGAATAGATGCATCCTTTGTTCGACTCTCATTTTGTATGATTATTCCTTTGCACTTTCCGGATGCTTGCCGGCTTGACTTATCCTGCTGCGAGTACTTAGAGGAGCGGATCCACAGAAAACTCGGTAGAGGAGGTCGTCACCGACAAGACTCCTTGCCACACTTAGTGCAACCATGTAAATCGTCGAGCGCGGCTCGAGTCTATATAAGGTGCTACGTAGCCGTCTGAAACGTTGAACGAGTTCGAAACAAGATGAGGGTGCTCTTTGGCCGCTCAACTCGTTGAACAGGCTCGAAACAAAATCGAAGTGCACTGATCCTAGCAAGGTCCATCTGCGCGCGGGATTCTCATACAAAAGTAGATGCTTCAAAAGGATACAACTAATCTACCAAGAGTCTAGCAAGGAGGTTGCCTCTGTACTTATCTCGCGCGTCACGACATTCCTAGTGGCAGCGTCTGTAGGAGCTGCCGGCGAGGAATATCCGTACCCCCGGCAAGCTCATGTTGCCTCCAGCGGCCTTGTTGCCGGCAAGGTTTTCGCCGGTTGCCTTTGGCCACTTTGAAGGAAAGAGGCACGCTGGGCGTATCACTTTCCCATCTCTATTACAAGAGATCTGCTGGGGGAGCCCCCGGGCGCATCTTTCTGGCGTCACAACGCTCCAAGGAGAAATGCGAGCCAGAGGGCGCGTAAAGGGGTGGTTCGTGGCCTCAGACGCGTCCTCGACGACCATGCAGTACTCGGGAGATGTGCGACAGTCGGAGTAAGCGTCGGAGGCCTGTCCGAAGCCCCGTGTCACGCCCTCGGCAGTAGTGCGACATTCCAAGGTGGTGTGTTGGCCGGGCGATGTAGAGCTCGGAGCTTCCGCTCCTTCCACCAACGCTCGCATAGAACCTATAGAGGCGCTATGAGCTCTCGTGCGGGCAGAGGAGCCACTGCCTCCTCCCACTTAGGGAAGATGCTGCGGCGAACTGAGATCCATGGAGACGTCGAGCGGCTCGTTGGATCGGGGCGGCGCTGACGCCGGCCTGCTTCCGGCGATCCCCCTACCTGGCGCGCCAAAGATGTCGGTGAAAAGATCGACACCTATGGGGGCCTCAACCGTCCCCTTTTGCTTTTTTGGCGGGGCCAGGGGTCGCGACAAGAGAAGAACCAACAGTCAGGGCCTGACAAGGTCTTTTTTACCCAAGTTCAGGACACATGGTGCGTAAAACCCTACTCCTGCATGTGTTTAGTTAATCATTTTGGGTTACTGTAGATCTGTCCCTCTTTAAAGCCTTTCGATTGGTCAAAAATCCAAACGTCCTTACTACTGAGCCTCGAGCCTCCTTTTATAGGCGAAGGGGTCACCACAGTGGCTCAGTGGGTGAACTGTGGGTTCATGAGTGGAACATCGGCGACCGACAGTTACATTGTTACAGTGGTGCATTAAATGCTTCGACAGACTTCCCTGACCTTGTTAGAGGGGTTGGACACGTACCTACACGTGGCAACTTCGGGGTGTTGCGCTGGTGCGCGTGGGGACGCTTGGTCCATGCATTGGCGGTGGCGTGTTCGTCAATGGAGGCGTTCACAGGTCGCGAAGACGCCCTGGGCCCGCGACTCTCCTCGGGCTTTCTCTTCCTTCCCGGCAGGGTTACCTTGCCGGGGCTCTTCTTGTTCCTCTCGGCAGGGATGCGATGGCCTGCCGAGGCCTTGTCAATCTTCCCGGCAAGGGTGGCTTGCTGGGGCTTAGTCCTTCTTTCTCGGCGGGAGGGTCTCGCCGTCGCATTGTCTATCTCCCCGACAGGGATCTCCTGCCCGGGTCTCTTCTTCCTTCCCAGCAAGCGAGTGCCTGCCGGGGGCTTGCAATCTATACTTGGTGGCTTCTAAGTCTTGCTTCCGCCCTAAGCTACAATGACACACCTTGCCGTTGTGGAGGGGTTGCTGGTGTCCGCACCCTAGTCTTTAGTGCAACGACACTGCGAGGTGACTCATCTCTTGAGCTTCGCCTTCTTTCTAGGTGACTCTTGTCTTTGTTTGTGGGGAGGCGAGTACTCATTGTAAAAGTGTGTGGTCTTTCCATAGTAGTAGCAGTTTCGGTCACGACTAGACGAACGTTTCTCATCATATCTTGAGCTTGAGCTTCTTCCTTTGCCTCTACTCTTGTAGAACTTGTTGAGTTTTCTGACCATGAGGCTAATGTCTTCATTGATAACAATGATATCACTTGAAGTAGCGGGCGCATCGCTTGAAGCTTTGTAGGCACCGCTTGACTTCTTATGCAACTCATCTTTGTCCTTGAGTGACATTTCATGAGCAACAATCCTTCCAATGACTTTAGTAGGCTTTAGATCCTTGTAGTTGGGCGTCATTTATATTATTGTGCACATGGTCTCGTATCTTCCTTCCAAGACTGATGAATTTGTCGGTCAACTCTTTACTTCCTAAGCGAGCAATCTCATTTGTGATGAGAGCTAGCCTATAATACATCTCAGCGACTCCTTCACCATCCTTCATCTTGAACTTGTAAAGCTGACTTTGAAGCACGTCCAACTTAGATTCTGTGACCGAATTAGTACCTTCATGCATATACATCAAGGAATTTTTATTCCCATGCCCCTAGTTCCTTACTCGTACTCAGTTTTCCCCATTTCCTTAGTTTTTGCTCACTTTTCCCCATGCGATGACATTTTCCTTTCACATTTTCATAACTTTTGCCCTTGAAAAATGGCTCAAAACTTACCGAAAATGATTGTGTGGAGAAAACTGAGTACGACTAAGGAAACAGAGGCATGGGAATAAAAATCCCACAAATCAAAGTATACCAAATTTCCTTTGCATTGTCAAGGATACTGGTTTTGTTGAATTCTTCAAGACACAAGCAGTTGAACATGATATCACACGCTTGAGCATTGAATTGCAACATCTTGAGTTCTTCTGCTGTGGCATCACAATCAAGTTCTCTTCCTTCTTCGAAGAAACCACCTTGCACACAAACACGAACAACAACCCAAACGACAGGATTATGACCAAGAATATGCATTTTCATTTTATGCTTCCAACTAGCAAAATTAGTGCCATCAAAATATGGACCTTTATGGCCATAATCTCCTAGGTTGTGAAACAAATGCAATGGAGACCAAAGCTCTAATACCACTTGTAGGATCGAAAGTATGTCTAGAGGGGGGGTGATTAGACTACTTGACAAGATAAAAACTTAGGCTTTTCCCAATTTTAAGTGTGGGCCAGTTTTAGCATCTATGACTAGACAAGTACACCCTACACATGCATATCTATGAGTATTGCAGCGGAAAGTAAAACATGCAAGTGTAAGTAGAGGGTAAGGTGGGGAGATCAAATGCAAAGGTTGACACAACAATTTTTGGCATGGTTCTGATAGGTTGCGCTATTGTACATCCGTGTTAGTGGATACTTCAGCCCATAGAGGGTAACGACGGCAAGTATAGGGGATCGCAACAGTTTTTGAGGGTAGAGTATTCAACCCAAATTTATGGATTCGACTCAAGGGGAAGCCAAAGAACATTCTCAAGTATTAGCACTTGAGTTATCAATTCAACCACACCTGAAAGATTTAGTATCTGCAGCAAAGTATCAGTAGCAAGGTAGTATGATAGCAGTAGTAGCAACAGAGTAACAGTAGTAGCAACAGAGTAACAGTAGCAGGAGTGACAACAGTAGCGGCAAAGTAACATAGCAAGGGCCAGTAAGAAAAGACTCGTAGGCCTTCGATCGGTGATGGATGATTATGCCGGATGCTATTCATCATGTAATGGTTATAACACGGAGAGATAAGTAACTAGCTCTAGTTCATCAATCTAATGTAGGCATGTATTCTGTATATAGTCATACATGCTTAGGGAAAAGAACTTGCATGATATCTATTTTCCATCCCTCCCGTGGCAGCGGGGTCCTAATGGAAACTACGGGATATTAAGGTTCTCCTTTTAATAAAGAACCGGACCAACGCATTAACACTTTGTGAATACGTGAACTCCTCCTACTATGGTCATCTCCGGGAGTGGTTCCGGCTATTGTCACTCCAGGGTTGCCGGGTCATAACACATTGTAGGTGACTACAACTTGCAAGATAGGATCAAGAACACACATATATTGGCGACAACATAATAGGTTCAGATCTGAAATCATGGCCCTCGGGCCCTAGTGACAAGCATTAAGCATGGCAAAGTAGTAGCAACATCGATCTCAGAACATAGTGGATACTAGGGATCAATCCCCGTCAAAACTAACTCGATTACATGATACATCTCATCCAACCCATCACCGTCCAGCAAGCCTATGATGAGATTACTCACGAACGGTGAAGAGCATCATTGAATTGGCGATGAAGGAAGGTTGATGATGACGATGGCGACGATCTCCCTTCTCCGGAGCCCAGAATGGACTCCAGATCTGCCCTCCAGATGAAGAACAGCAGGCGGCGGCACCTCCATATCGTAAAACGCGATGAACTCTTCTCCTTGATTTTTTTCCAGGCGAGACAGACTAAATAGAGCTGAGATTGGAGGCGGTGGAGCGTTGTGGGCCCCACAAGCCTGCCAGGCGCGGCCAGGGGGCGCCTGGTGGGCTTGTAGGCTCACAGCTCCACTCCCTCCACTGATTCTTGCGACAGTATTTTTCATATATTCCAGAATAATTCTCCGGAAATTTTCAGGTCATTCTGAGAACTTTTATTTCTGTGCAAAAATAACACCATGGCAATTCTGCTGAAAACATCAATAGTCCGGGTTAGTTCCATTCAAATCATGCAAATTAGAGTCCAAAACAAGGGCAAAAGAGTTCGGAAAAGTAAATATGACGGAGATGTATCAGGGCTCCACCCACAAGGGGTCCACGAAGAAGTGGCCTTGTGTAGCGATGTGTTTTTTAGAAAACATGTCTTTGTGTTTACCAGCCCAGGATTGCTGTTAGCTGATAGACACTTACTTGATACAGAATATCCAAGAAAAATTCTAAATCTGGGTTACAAGACCATGAAGGTCTACTGGTTTGAAAAAAAGTCTGAGGTTGATGGCGGAAGCGAATCGAGGAATCTCCAATGCCCATGGGACACCATTCACACAGGAACAGCTGACCTGTATAAATTCCTATCTCACAAGGCTGCTATCCTCGACTCGTAGGTTCCGGGGTTGACGACATCCTGCTCCTTTCCAAACACAATCTGACCAAGACAATAGCCAGGGACAAGCCAATGAGTACTTTGCATTTACTCGCAAACATCAAGAAAACAAACACGTTAAGTAGGTGAGATGCATGCAAATTTCACTAACAATACTATCTTGTCATTGTAGTTTAATTCATGGATGCAATCATTAAGATATGCAATGTTTCCACCAATGTTTTATAAACAAGCAAGGAAGGAAATACTTAATAAGTAATAATATGCGTGCCACAGTCGAGCGTCTCAGCGACACCACCTAAAGGGCTTATATGAAACAATAAACATGCCACAGTCGGGCGTTTGAGCGACACCACATAAAGGGCTTATATGAAAGAATAAACATGCCACAGTCAGGCGTCTCCACGACACCACATAAAGGTCTTATATTAAACAATAATAAATATTGAATATCCAGGAGGTAGAACCGTCCCAAGGATATCCAACAACATAATCATAGGGTTTAGTCCAGAGTAATATTCATAGTATGATCATTCACCACATCATCATATGATTTTCCACAACCATTATTATTATTACCATTTATACTCCAAAGACCGAGTCTAGGACCGACACTTGACGCGTCAAACAACGTCCTTGAATGGGGACAAGGCTACTCACAGTTTTTGATAGTCGACAAGACTAATCCCGCATACGGCATTTTAGAAGAGGACACTCAGAATCAGCAGACACCAATTTTCCTCCGTGAAGCCCGGCTTCACCCGGACTACGATGCCTAGGCAAAAACATAAGACGGGGATACTCCGACCTCAACTAGCATGTGATCAAAAATTTATACCACACGCTCACTGGGAAGGGCCATTCCCATCCAGTCTCAGACCGGAAACACCCATGCCCCCTGACTGTATGACAGGATTTAGACCACGACCGTGGATACCTTCATCCAGGCCCCTCTTATTGGTGTGTGAGTGATAATAGGTCTACAACTGACTTTACCGAATCCATTATCCAGGAAACTGTGGCAGCACGTTATAGAAGTATGACACGGACAAGACTTGATCTAGGTCGATACTGGAGTTAACCAAGTTTTACCGGCATTATCGTGCATAAGTCATGACCAGGCCATAACCTGTCACGTTTCGCGTGACTAGATTATTCCACGAGCTCTCATAATTAGCACATGCAATCATCAGGTTTCAGCATTGTTATAATGTGAGTAGCATGCATGAATATGCAAACTATTATTTCATGTGATACTATTATCAACATCACCTCAATTCCCGTGATATAAGCACCACACAATCATCACACAACTTATGAAAATAGGGATTTAATATGCTTTCCTTAGGGGTTTGAGGAGGGTGATGTGTACCCCATCACCTTGGAGTAGGTATCCACTCTTCAAAACCCTAGTTTGAAAATATATGAATCAACACACATATTCAAAACAGCACACCAAAGTTGTTTGTATTTTTTCAAATAAATCTTAAAATAAACTAGATGAAATTCTAAACAGGTACGAAAAAGAATCAATTGATTTGGAGTTTCCTCATAAAAAGTTAGAGCCAGTCAATCTTTCTGGTGAAATCTGTTTTTAAAACCAAATTAAAAGAAAATGTTTTGACAGAATACGCTTTCGCTAGAGAGGATGCGCCTTTGCTGAAACGGTCATACGGAAATACGCTATACCAGAGGAAAGACGCACCAGGGAGGGGTTTGCACCACTCGGGGCTACGCCTCACTCACCGACAGGCGGGTCCCGCCTATCGGATCCTAGTCCCACCTATGCACGCGAGCTTGAGTAGAGCAAAGACGCACTCCGGCGACGATTGCTGACGGTATAGGGCTCCTCTCGTCGCACTTCGACTATGCACACGATCTGGGAGGCATGTCGCATCCATTTTTGGCACTTGGAGGCGCGACGGAGCTTGGGGCTTAACGGGGTCTCAACAATGGCCGGAGGCTTTTTTGGTCCAGAGGCTTCGATCTATAGCGGCTCTTCCTCAATCTCTAGCGGCGGCGAGGCTTTGAGGTGGTCTCAGGGGTGTGGCTGGTGTGGTGCGGTGCAGCTAGGGGCTTCGGCCATGGTGAATTTCACCGGAGGCAGCCGCGGCGCTACTGTCAGAAATTAGTAGCTTCGGCGAACCAGAGGCGAGGGGGAGAGAGCTTAGGCCAGGGGAGGATGCTTGCGATGTTCAGAGGGCTCGGGGTGGTCCTTTTATAGCTGGCTCGAGACGGCTCACTGACACTAGGGGAAGAGATCGACGGCGGCAACTTCTGCCAGCAGCAGCGAAGTGGCAAAGCGAAGCAATGACAGTGGCAGGAGGTCAGCAGGGCAGCAGGGCAGCGAGGCAGCAAGTGCACGACGCGGGGAAGAGGTTCCGGGGACACCTGGCAGTTGGGGATGGCTTGGGCGGTGCCATCCATTGCAGCAGCACAGCAGCTGCCGGCTAACCATCACGGCTATGGCGCTCCCGCGGCATCGCTCGCGTTCAGGGCGGCGACCGACTGTTGGAGGAGAGGCAGGGTTGACGCGGCTCTGCATTTGGTCTATAGGGCAAGGGCATGGGGACGCCGCGGCCTGGACATGCACGTGAAAAAGTGTGCTCTGGGTGAACCCAGAGCATGCACATTAGATGCTCGACGAAATGCTAGTGCAGGAAAATGGGCTCTAAAACCAGTGCAAACACACAGGGGTAGTCTAGAGACTAAGGTACAACTATTGGACAAGATGGTTGGGCCAGATCGTCAACTCCATAGTGTAGGTTCAGACTCATGCCAAATCTGGTCGTGCTCAAAGTGTTTGATGAAATGCCAGCAGTTCCCAATGATCTTTGATGCCCAGCAAAATCTCCAGATCAGGGTCTCTGTAGGTGCTAGCAATGGTGGAAGGGTTAGTTTGGCAAAAAGCAAAACTATATAATGGAATATTTTGAAAAACACAATACTGGACAGAAACTTGGTGCTATTATCACATGCATCTACTTTCATCCAATGGGGCTCAACTCCTGGAGTTAAGGTTTTGGTAGGTTTCCATACAAGCATGCAAAATATCAAAGCAATTGGAGCAAGAAAAACTATGGTTGTAGTGTAAAGCATCAATCTAGACCAGAACAGAAAATTGGATGTTATAGTGGGTTTTTTGCATAAATGTAGTGCAAACTCAAATTTGGACCAGATTTGGACAGAAATTTTTTACAAAGAACATAGTGGGTTTTTTGCATAAATGTGAATCTCATGCTATAGTGGACATCCCCAGATTTTTATGGAATTTTTGAAAGATTATTTCTAGGGGTTGTAGTGCAAACTCAAATTTGGACCAGATTAGAAAAGTAGTTATTGTGCTCAAAATATTCAAAACACTTGGGTAGGTCTTTGCATAAATGTGATCCAAGGACATCACAGGTTACCTACAATTTTTTATAGAATTTTTAGAGGGAGTGATCACAAGGTTGTAGTGCAAAACAGCCCAAAAACAAAATATAAATCTGTTTTGAATAAAGGAAAGTATCCCAAGAATCTTGGTAAAAATATTAAAATAAAATATCGCAAGAATTTTCCAAAAGAAAGAAACGTTTTTATGCAAGTAATCAGGTTCCAACATAAATTGTCAAAAATATCTACCTAGGGAAATTATCTTTATAAAGGAGAAGAAGTGTTTCCAAGATTAATAGGAAATCCATAAATTCAGAAAATAAATAGCCAAAATAATATTCCCATCTAACGAAGTAATGAATTCAAATTGGTCTCTAAAAGATCTTTAAAAGCCACTTGAAATCAAAAGTTTTTGGAGAGAGGCTTTGAAAAGAGCCATCAAGCAAATTGTTTTCTCAATATTTTTATTCTATGCAAAAATTTATTTCAAAAAAATATTATTAAAATTTTGAGGTGTGACAGATACTACCCCCCTTAAAAATAAATCTCATCCCCGAGATTTTCTTAGGGAAAGAAAAATAATTCACTCATGGAAATACGGGACATGACTAGTCAAATGCATGTGTAAACAAGAAAGTCACATGGCACACAATCACTCCTATTTAAGTGCAGACAGTGCAATCAATTGATACACCACTATTCACATGGCATTAGGAAAACATACCACCGGACTAACGTACACTCCGAGGACGGTCAACGGGATACATGCAAGGGGTTCCCGAGAAAATAATCTCGGCCGGGGAAAACACAATTTTCTTCTCCTAGAAGTAGTCTTGGAAACATGTCTCCTTGGTCTCACAATAATCACCTATGAATGGAAGATCTGAGAATTTTCCGTTAGCCTGCATGTGGAATTATTCCACCCGATGGTGGGTCAACACCCTTGGTGATGACCTAAAGGGCAAGGGATGGGCAAACAAGAGCTACTCCATACCGGGCTACGAGGCAACACCGTTATCTTTGAGGGGTTGCATCCAGAATTTCCGGATGAGTCCCAGTGGGTACTCATGGGAAGGACTGGCTCGGGGTAGCGCACTTGTTGAGAAGTGCTAGGAGCGGTCGTGGGTGGTCTAAAGGGTACCAGGCTTATAGACACACATAGTATGACACTGGGGTGGCTTGGTTCACCGAGGTGAAAACTCGGGTATCAACACTCAAGTGATACATCACTTGGGTAGCTGACTTGGTGGCTAGGTGGTCATGCCCAGAATTTCACTCTAAGGCCATGCGGACTAGTTTACGAAAATCTTACTTATAAAAACAAGGGTGCAGGCATCCTGCAAGTTCTATTAAAAATCGTTCTATTAAAAAAAGTGAATACAACGTTACATGGTAACGCGGTTACCACGGCTTGGCAGCTACTCTCACGGACTCGCACCGCCGTCATTGGCCTCTGAACTTACGGGCTTAGTAGCCATTAAGGCTCCTCCATTAGCCGAGGCTCCTGAGTCAACACAGTCGTGGAATGGGGCTGCAGGGTTGCGGTGGCGACGACGTCTCAGACGACGCACTCTTGGCAAATCTTCATTGCAGAAGGCATCCAAACTGCAGTGAAGCTCTGCTGGGGTCTTGGCTGGCGGGGCAAACCTTAAGGGTCCAATAGGTCTTCCAACAAATGTGCTGGTTGTTGGAGGCGGTTGCGGATTCATAGCATGCCGGGGACCGGCGAGTAGTTGGCGTGAGGCTCATGACCAAGTCACAGGTGGTCTCAAATAGCGCACAACCTGCACCAGGGCAGGGTCTTCCTTGAGGTCTTCGCTGGCAACTTGGGTCAGACTACCATAACATTCACGACTAGGATAGTAGCAGAACGATCAACTGTTCATCAATGGCGATAGATGTCGCAGCTGGACTATAGCCTCTCGGGCTGCAAGCTGACGAGCTTGGGCTTCATTAGTGGCTGCTCTGCTAGTGAAATGGTGTGGACGCTCCAACAACGGATTTCCTTCATAGATGTGCACCGCGGCCCAAAAGTAACGAATGGCGTCACTCGTAGTCTCCTCATGCACAACATACACCGGAGGTTCTTCGTGACAGCCCGAGACCGACGTTCCAAAAGATTCCTCTTTTCTTTCTGTTTTTGTCGTGTGCCTATTTTCTTTTGTCGCATCATCATCGCATCATGCGCATCATCTGCATTGCATCGGCATCTCCGTTGCCGCCAGTTTTCAAAACTTGCATCCGTTGTTAGTTGCTAGTTCTTGTCGTTGTCCGTTCTGAGCCCGACCACACAAGCACGCGCCCGTGGCATCGTCAAAACCTTGTTTTAAAAGTGTGCGTAAAACTTTCTCCGATCGGGTTGAGATTTGACGTGCGGTGTTATTTTAATATAGCTAGGCCGCGTGTCGAATTTCGTCGCGATCGGAGACCGTCTGGTACCCGAACGGTCGAACGTAGCGGCACCGTATTCGGTCTACCGTCGGACGGTTGTCGGTGTTCTAAAAATCGTTGCCGTGCCGCCCGTTCTCCCTCTCGTCTCCGGGTATCCCCTCTACACGGCCTCGTAACCGTTCCCGCATTTGGAATTATCCGAATCCGACCGCACGGTTGGATCCGTAACGAAATTCCGGTTAACCTAGCCCCCCATTGGTCTATATATAGTCTCGTGTGTATTTTGGACACCCAACCACCCTCTACCTCGGGATCCGTGCGCGAAACCCTAACCCAAACCACTCTATCTCTCACCTCCCTCCCTCCTTTGCGCAGCCACCGGGCCCGCCGAGCCCAGATCGGGCCCGGGCAGGCCCATCCGCCGCCGCCAGCTCTTCCCTGCTCCCGAGCAGCAGCAGTCCCGAGCCCCCAACTCCTCCCGTCGCCTCTTCGCCGGCCATCCTCGCCGCCGGTGCGCCGCACCGCCTCGCCAGCGGTCCCGTGCGCCCTGACCGCCCCGTGCAGGCCCTCCTCCACGCCGCAGCGGCCTCGGCCCGACCCCCTACCTCGCCGACCCCTTTTTCCGCCGCCGCCTACAGTGTCCCGAGCCACCGCCGCCATGGATGTTTCTCCCAAGGTTCGGACGCTCAGATCGGGGTGCCACCACCGGGATCCGGTGGATCCCGCCCAGTACAGGCCATCCACGCTAGTCCCTCGCCGTCCCAGCCGTCGGAAAGCCTCGCCGCCGCCTATTGACCGTGCGCCTGTGCCCTGTTCGTCGAGAGGGAGGAGACGAGCCACTCGCCTCGCGTGGCACACGCGTGGGCTCGCTTCGCCCAGTAGGCCGACGCCGAGCAGCAGCAGCCTCCCACCGCGGCCCAGCTCCCCTTCCCACCAGGCCAGCCCCGGTCCAATGTGAGCCACCCCGAGCCTCTCTATTTCGCGCCCTAGGCGCTTCTTAGTATGTTGCGCTCATGCATCTGCTGTAGTTTCGGCCCAATTAGTTATTTCAGGAGATATAGACGTATATTAGAATGTTCGTATCTTTTTAACCGTGTGTCGGAACGAGGCGTATTGTATATGGATTTGGTGTAGTTTTGCACGTAGAATCCGATTATAAAACTTGCATATTTGTTTGACGTGGTTTGCCGTGCCAAATGCATAGATTAACTTGTTGTTCCAATAGAACAGACGCCCGCATTTATTTTTCGTGCAAGACCTGGTTGCTCGCATGCCGTAGTAGAAATGCCCAGGTTTTAGGAACCTATTTTCCATGTATTTTAGAGCGGTCATTGGTATTTTTGCGTGTAGGGATTTGCCGCTAGTTTATTTTTCCGTCTATAGGTTTTTATCTCGCATTTACGTGTGGTGAAATTAATGTTGTGCAACCCCACATATTTTATATGTTTTCGGGGTAGATTTTTCTGTGCAATTAGTTTTAGCTATTGAGCAAGTTAGTTCGCGAGATATTTTGCTATGTTGCCCTCTTGTGTTTTTTGTAGGATTTATTCTGTGCTTCGTTTGACGGAGTTGTCTACTAGGGAGTTGTTCTTCGATGTTTACTCTAGCCCCTGGTATTTTGGTTGCAATAAAAATGTATGTTTAGGTGTGGTTTGCTTGCTCTCAAGTTGCTAGAAATAGTGCTGATTTGGAGGTACTGAAATATTTCTAAGTCTGGAATCTGTTATATTTTGTTGCTCTCTTGTCTTGCTTCTTCTTTTGATCTGTAGCTCTTTTGAGGTTGGTGCAATGGAGTTAGTTGTAGAACTTGTGATTCTCTAGAATGTTGTGAATTTTCATGCCATTTGGAGTCATGTAGATTATGGGTTTCCTACTGTCAATATGGCTTCAGATCGAAAACTGCAGTTTCATGAAGTGTAATTTTCACTTTCTGAAATAGTGTGTGAGATGCCATTTTGTGTCTTCTTTTCCTAGTATTCCTTGCTGCCATGCTAGTTGTTGTTAGTTTTTTGTTGTAGTGATTCTTGCGCTCTTTCGTGTCATGCCTTGCTTGAGCATATTGGGATTTTGTAGCTCATAGTTGTGGTGCGTAGAAAATGCTCTGTGGCTGATTTTGGCAGATTGTAGTGATTTCTTGTTTTGTTCGTAGTTGTTGAACCGTAGCTCCGATTTGATCGTGTCCTATATGAAACTAGCTTAGAATCTCGTGTAGTTTCATTTTCTCTTGCTGGTTGTATGTTTTGAAGTGCTCGTGACCGTCGTGGCACACATATTGCATTCATGCCATCATATCTTGCGGTGCTTGTATCTTTTGATCGGTAGCTCCGTTGGACATGTTCTCTATGTGTAAATTGCTTGTAACGATGCGTAGAATCACGTGAACCTATTTGTTTTGCTGTTTAACAACTAATTAAATGTGTTAGTTCAGATCTGGACAGAATTGCAAATTAACATGTGAGGTTGTTTCGGAGGTGCTATATGTCATTTCCGACCTCATTTAAAATGCCTAGATATGTAGTTTAATTACGCTTCACCTCTTGCCATGTTTAATCACATTTAATATTGCAATGTATCTAATCGGGATTGAACTAAATAAATAAACTTCGAGTTTCGCCAATATGCAACTCGTTGCATATTGAACTTCAATTAGTGTGTAGTGTTTGATTGAGTGAGTTGTCATGCCGTGACTTGCATGTATTCAGCTGCTCATGCATCATATCTGTTGTGCATCGTTTGGTGAATTCCATGTGTTGAATTGTGTTTCCGGTTTTCTTCGTCTCGATAGAGTTCCGCAGCGTGCCGGATTATGAGGACCCGTTCGACTATATCGGTTCGTCTGCTTCACGGAGGCAGTCTTCTTCCAAGCGGGATCTCAGGCAAGATGACCATTTCCCCAGATACCATTACTATCATTGCCATTCTATTCATTTCGATGCTATCGATTATGTCTCGTTGCCTACCACATGTTATATATCAGCCTCTCAACAATGCCATGAAAACCTTCAACTTGTTCAACCTAGCAAACCACTGTTTGGCTATGTTACCGCTTGCTTCACCTTGTGTTAGCGTTGCTAGTTGCAGGTGCAGTTTCTTCCATGTGAAAACATGGGTGCCTTGTTATATCACCATCTTGATGCTAGTTAATTTAATGCACCTATATACTTGGTAAAAGGTGGAAGGCTCGGCCTTTCTAGCCTGGTGTTTTGTTCCACCTTTGCCCCCTTAGTTTCAGCTACCGGTGTTATGTTCCATAATTGAGCGCTCTTAACACGATCGGGGTTGTTATATGAACCCCCTTGATAATTCGTTTTAGATTAAAGCTGGTCTGGCAAGATCCAACAATGGTACTACATTTGCCCAAAATAATAATTTGATAATACTAAAATGCATAGGGAGTTAGCGCTACCCGATGAGCAATTCTACATAATACAAGGAGGGCCAGTGCTGATGGTGCTGGTCCAAAACAGAGCAGCTTACTAACGCTACCCGGGGCAACTCGGCGTTTGGCATGGTAACCATCGCTCATCCGTCATGTCCTGAGAACGAGATACGCGGCTCCTATTGGGATCGTCGACACGTCGGGCGGCCTTGCTGGATTAGTTTTACTTTGACGAGATATCTTGTGCGTCGGGATTCCAGTGATGCTTTGGGTAATCTCAGAGTTGAGGTTTTCCACTAAGGAATCCGACGAGATCGCAAGCTTCGTGATTAAGGATTTCTATGTGGCTTGTGGTAATTTGTGATGGACTAGTTGGAGCACCCCTGCAGGGTTAAATCTTTCGGAAAGCCGTGCCCGCGGTTACGTGGCAACATGGAAACTTTGTTTAACACTGGTTCTAGATAGCTTGAAGTAATTTAATTAAAATATGCGAACTGTGTAAGTAACCGTGACTGTCCCTTTCGTGAGTTCCTTCTCCGATCGAGGACACGGTGGGGTTATGTCTGACGTAGGTAGGTGTTCAGGATCATTCATTTGATCAACAGTAGTTCACGTCCGTTATGCGTAGATCTTCCCCTCTTTATTTCTTGTACTCGTAATCTTAGCCACCTAATATATGCTTAGTCGCTGATGCAACCTCACCAATTAACCGTCCCTCACCCATTAAGCTTTGCTAGTCTTGATACCTTTGGAAATGAGATTGCTGAGTCCCCTGTGGCTCACAAATTACTACAACAACAGTTGAAGGTACAGGTAAAGGTTACTTGACGCGAGCGCGTTGATTGTTCATTTGGAGTTGCTTCTTCTTCTTCTTCTTCTTCTTCTTCTTCGAACCAGGATGGGTTCCAGGCCGGCAGCCTAGGATAGCAAGGATGGACGTCGTTCTTCTTTTCTCGTTTATTTTCGTCCGTAGTCGGACCCTGCTCTTCTTCATGATGATTATGTATTGTACTGTTGTGACTCTGATGTAGCTTGTGGCGAGTGTAAGTCAATTCTATATATATATCTCTTATTTTCAGTACATGTACTTGTAACGATATCCAGTCTTGCGACACGACGATATGCGCTTCTATTCCTGACGAGGCCTCCGTGCCAAATTGAGGATAGGGTCGCATCTTGGGCGTGACAAGTTAGTATCAGAGCAGTACCGTCCTAGGATCACCCTTGACTGATCAAACTTGGCCGAGTCGAGTCGAGTGAAAAAGTGCTTTGAGTCTAGTTATATATCGGAGAGTAGGATTCTTTTTCTCCTCTTCTATGCTCTGATGAGGAACCTTGACGTAATATTTTAATTCTACTCCTCTTCTGACTAAATTTTTTTTAGGATCACGCGGATATTCTTGGGATCTAAATGATGCTGATGTGACGGAGTTCTGTCTTGGTGCCTCCTGTCTGACTTGATTTTCTTCCGGGGAGTTGAGCTCCAGGGGATTCTTGAGCACATGTTATCATTCAGATTTCATAGTACCTCAGAACGAAGGATGTTCGTAATTGCTTCAATACTAGTAGTGGCGAGATAACCCGATGTCCCTAGTACTAGCGCAGATTGTTCAGGAGTACTGCCATAATTTGTATCATTGTGATCACGAGGGTCTGTTATAGATGAAGGTCCGAGATTTTGGTTGTGTGTTGACGGATGTGATATAGGTGACGGGTTAGTATAGGAGTTGTGTGTTATTACACCTTGTATCTGTGTACCAGATTGCATGCCCAGATATTTCGGGAATTCTTAGGTGGGAATTCAAGTAGTTGCTTATAGGACAATCTTCCAAGAAATGCATGATGTTAGGTTGGGGTTCGACATCTAGTTGATTCGTCTGTTGACGGTCGACATATAGCGGTCCTCGTTGTGTCTTAAAGAGTCCTTGTAGCTTGCTACGACTCGGGGACACTTCGTATGTCGGGTGCATTGCCTTGCACTTGATGGCTACTGTAAGGATCGAGCCCGTGCGATCCTGTCCATGAAAATATCGGACGAAATCTTTCTCATGAGTTTGTTCTCGCTTGTTTCATAAGCCGCACCCCTTGTGTTGTTGGAATATGGTAATTCAAGTTGCTTCGATGTCGAGTGGTAATTTCAGATCTTTCCTAAGTAGTATTCTCCTATTTTTATGGGAGTGCTAATCCTTTGTCCTTAATAAGTGGTCTTGTCAATTCTTGTCAATCGGAGTCGTCATGTCAAGTCTTTTCAACCGGCGTGCTTCTCTTCAACTGAACTCAATCCTCTCCAATTTTGCAAGATCATTCTCTCTTTATTTCGGAGTTCATATCATCTGTCCCAAGTTGTCTTTGTTTTCCCCCACCCTCCCACCCTTTTCTTCAGTGATTAGTTTTTATTCAAGAGTGTTCTTTCTTGTGCTTCCGCTATCTTTTTTCCGTGTCCTATCTGGTGGTTCATTGTGAATATTCTCAGAAGTTCTAGTTCATCATTCCTTCAACCTGGTTATCTTTCCGGTGAATTCAATTCAGTTATCCGTGTTCATCATATCCTTTTCGTCCTTGTAATTCTTTCTTATGTTGGAGATTCTTATCAGCCTATCTTGTTATTCATTTCATTCTAGTCTATCCGGAGTGCTGAAGTTATCTCAGAAATTCTTGTTTTCAATTCTTTTCATTATTTCGAGGTGCTAACCTCATCTATTCTTCATTTGTAATGGTGCAATATCTATCTTTCTAAGCAATCTTTTCGACGGTGGTTTCTTTTCAGTGGGCCCATAAGCCACAGGTTTTTCCCAAGATCTTATATGTCTCTTCTAATCTTTCCGGAGATCTCTAATTCTTTTCAACTATGAAGTAACTATGATTTTCATTAGTCATATTCCTTTGTCTAGATCTATTCGAATTAATTCTCATTCTTCGGATCAACCAACCTTTCGTTCTTCGTTATTCCGGAGTGTCTCACTATCCTTGGTGTTGTTTCTTGTCATCATTCTCAGCTTACAAATTCGAAGGAGTGTTTCTCTTAAATCTTGGTCTATTCTCTTGGATATTCGTCATTTCAGCTTCGTGTTATCATCTTGAATTTGCTTTCAATCATGAGTGATTCATTTCTTGCTATCCGGTGCTTTTCTGAATTGTTGTCATTCTCGATCCTCCGAAGGCCATCATTTTAGAAGATTCTTCGTTCTCAGCTTTCAGCTTCATCCTCAATTCTTCTCAATTGTTGTCTCTTCGTTCATCTCTCGGTTATCTCGTGCCTTGTTCTAGTTTCTCTCAGGTGGCTCATGATCTCTTTATTCTCATGTATCTCCATTAATTCGTGGTGTTCCCATTTAATTGTGAATTCTTACCGGTGCTTCCTTTGTTTATGCTTCAAGTGGTGCTTATATCTCTCTCTCTTCAAGTTTCTTTCAAGAAGAATAAGTAGTATGCTAAATCCGTTGCTTGTCATCATTTAAACTTGATGAAGGATAAGCATAACATAATTTTTATTCTTGTTCATAGTAAGCTGAATTCTTCTTCCGGAGTGGCTCACGATATCAATTCTTTTCTCAAGTGCTTATCTTTCTTTTCTGAAGTTCCAAGTCTATCAGTATCTCTTTGTGAAGCTTCATCTAAATCATTGCAAGGTCATAATCTTATTCTTTTCTACCTTCATATCGTTGCATCATTCATTTGTATATGGAGGTACTTCATGGTGGTTCATCAAGGTTTCAATCCATTTTCAAGTGTTCTTCAAGATAGTTGTTGGAGAACCTCAAGTATCCTTTCTCTTGCATTTCTATGTGTAATTGTTCTTCCTTTATCCTTTGAGGTGGTATTATAGCATTCTTGTTAGTGTAGGAGCCTCGAAGAGTTTTCCTTTCAAGAATGAGATAATTAAACCCACCAATTCTATGATCATGATATATTTTCAGCCCATGATTCCTTCATTGAGCTTTCTTGGTTTGGATTTCACCTAAATCTTTTCCTATGGATTGTTGCTATCATGGTGCTTGTCATTAATCCAAGTTCTCAATGTATCCTCTTGGTGTAAGAATTGTTCATATCTTGTTTCTCCTAATCAATCCTTGTTTCTGTTAATGGCTGATTGTCACTTCATTAGTTTGAAAAGCTTTCCATAAGCCCACTACTGTCTTGTTCTTTTCTTTGTTGTTTTCCAACAACTCCGTTCAATTCTTCTCGCAATGGTGCTTGTCAAGTTCAGTTGAGATAGTAGTTGTCATTCTTTTCTTTGTTCTCTTCTTTAGTATGAGCTAGTTCCTATTCTATTTTTCCGGAGGCATTGTGATGTT
The DNA here is from genome assembly GCF_904849725.1 of Hordeum vulgare subsp. vulgare. Classification (NCBI taxonomy): domain Eukaryota; kingdom Viridiplantae; phylum Streptophyta; class Magnoliopsida; order Poales; family Poaceae; genus Hordeum; species Hordeum vulgare. The sequence continues at coordinate 302,776,849 of NC_058523.1, forward strand.
GCTCTTTTGGGTCTATTATCCTATTCTGCCAAGTTCGTGATGTGCCCTTGTTCTATTTAGTTGTTTGTTATGAATATTGTCTAATTCTCCAATCTTATCGAATTTTTTTGTCCCATTTTCCTAGCGAAGTGCTGCCGAAATTTTCCGTGAATTCTTGCTCCTTTCTCTTATCATTCCTCATCACCTTGCAACTTTCAACTATCGTTGGTTTCACTCGTTTGTCAAAGAAGCGATTAAGATTTTACCTATTGTTCTTTCTCAACCCCTCCCCCTTTCATCCTTGGATCTCGGGGCAAGATCCTCTTGTAGTGTAGGAGAGTTGTGACAGCCCGACACCCACGTTCCAGAAGATTCCCCTTTTCTTTCCGTTTTCGTCGTGTGTCTATTTTCTTTTGTCGCATCATCATCGCATCATGCGCATCATCTGCATTGCATCGGCATCTCCGTTGCCGCCAGTTTTAAAAACATGCATCCGTTGTTAGTTGCCGTTTCTCGTCGTTGTCCGTTCTGAGCCCGACCACACACGCACGCGCCGGCGACATCGTCAAAACCCTGTTTTAAAAGTGTGCGTAAAACTTTCTCTGATCGGGTTGAGATTTGACGTGCGGTGTTATTTTAATATAGCTAGACCACGTGTCGAATTTCGTCGCGATCGGAGACCGTCTGGTACTCGAACGGTCGACCATAGCGGCACCATATTCGGTCTACCGTCGACGGTTGTCGGTGTTTTAAAAATCGTTGCCGCGCCGCTCGTTCTCCCTCTCGTCTGCGGATATCCCCTCTACACGGCCTCGTAACCGTTCCCACGTTCAGAATTAGCCGAATCCAACCGCACGAAATTCCAGTTAACCTAGCCCCCCATTGGTCTATATATAGTCCCGTGTGTATTTTTGACACCCAACCACCCTCTACCTCGGGATCCGCGCCCGAAACCCTAACCCTAACCACTCTCTCTCTCCTGCCTCCCTCCTCTGCGCAGCCGCCGGGCCTACCGAGCCTAGATCGGGCCCGGGCAGGCCCATCCGCCGCCGCCGGCTCCTCCCGCCTCCCGAGCAGCAGCAGTCCCGAGCCCGCAGCTCCTCCCGTCGCCTCATCGCCGACCGTCCTCCCCGCCGGAGCGCCGCACCTCCTCGCCAGCGGTCCCGTGCGCCCCGACCGCCCCGTGCAGGCCCTCCTCCGCGCTGCTACCGCCTTGGCCCGACCCGCTGCCTCGCCGACCCCTTTTACTGCCACCGCCTACAGTGTCCCAAGCCACCGCCGCCATGGATGTTTCTCCCAAGGTCCGGACGCCCAGATCAGGGTGCCACCACCTGGATCTGGTGGATCCCGCCCAGTTCAGGCCATCCACGCCAGTCCGTCACCGTCCCAGCCGTCGGCGAGCCTCGCCGCCGCCCGTTGACCGTGCGCCTCTACCCTGCTCGTCGAGACGGAGGAGACGAGCCGCTCGCCTCGTGTGGCGCACGCGTGGGCTCGCTTCGCCCAGCAAGCCGAGGCCGAGCAGCAGGAGCCTCCCACCGCGGCCCAGCTCCCCTTCCCACCAGGCCGGCCCCGGCCCAAGGTGAGCCACCCCGAGCCTCTCTTTTTCGCACCCTAGTCGCTTCTTAGTATGTTGCGCTCATGTATCTGCTGTAGTTTGAGCCCAATAGGTTTTATTTTATAGTTTTCGAATTAGTTATTTCAGGAGATATAGACGTATATTAGAATGTTCGTATCTTTTTAACCGTGTGTCGGAACAATGCGTATTGTATATGGATTTGGTGTAGTTTTGCGCGTAGAATCCGATTATAAAACTTGCATATTTGTTTGACGTGGTTTGCCGTGCCAAATGCATAGATTAACTTGCTGTTCCCATAGAATAGATGCCCGCATTTATTTTTCGTGCAAGACCGGGTTACTCGTGTGGCTTAGTAGAAATGCCCATGTTTTAGGAACCACTTTTCCATGTATTTTAGAGCGGTCATTGGTATTTTTGCGTGTAGGGATTTGTCGCTAGTTTATTTTTCCGTCTATAGGTTTTTATCTCGCATTTACGTGTGGTGAAATTAATGTTGTGCAACCCCACATATTTTATATGTTTTCGGGGTAGAAAAATCCGTAGGATTTTTCTGTGCAATTAGTTTTAGCTTTTGAGCAAGTTAGTTCGCGAGATATTTTGCTATGTTGCCCTCTTGTGTTTTTCGTAGGATTTATTGCGTGCTTCGTTTGACGGAGTTGTCTACTAGGGAGTTGTTCTTGGATGTTTACTCTAGCCCCTGGTATTTTGGTTGCAATATAAATGCATGTTTAGGTGTGGTTTGCATGCTCTCAAGTTGCTAGAAATAGTGCTGATTTGGAGGTACTGAAATATTTCTAAATCTGGAATCTGTTATATTTTTTTGCTGTCTTGTCTTGTTTCTATCTTTTGATCTGTAGCTCTTTTGAGGTTGGTGCAATGGAGTTAGTTGTAGACCTTGTGATTCTCTAGCGTGCTTTGAATTTTCATGCCAGTTGGAGTCCTGTAGCTTATGCTTTTTCTGTTGTCAATATGGCTTCAGGTCGAAAACTGCACTTTCATGAAGTGTAATTTTCACTAAATCTGAAATAGTGTGTGAGATGCCATTTGGTGTCTTCTTTTCCTAGTGTTACTTGCTCCCATGCTAATTGTTGTTAGTTGTTTGTTGTAGTGCTTCTTGCCCTCTTTCGTGTCATGCCTTGCCTGAGCATATTGGGATTTTGTAGTTCGTAGTTGTGGGTCGTAGAAAATGCTATGTGGCTGATTTTGGCAGATTGTAGTGTTTTGCTCGTAGTTGTTGAACCGTAGCTCCGATTTGATCGTTTCCTATATGAAACTTTCTTAGAATCTCGTGTAGTTTCATTTTCTCCTGCTGGTCGTATGTTTTGAAGTGCTCGTGACCGTCGTGGCACGCATATTGCATTCATGCCATCATATCTTGCGGTGCTTGTATCTTTTGATCCGTTGCTCCGTTGGAGATGTTCTCTATGTGTAAATTGCTTATAACAACGCGTAGAATCACATGAACCTATTTGTTTTTCTGTTTAACAACTAATTAAACGTGTTAGTTTAGATCTGGACAGAATTGTAAATTAACATGTGAGGTCGTTTCGAAGGTGCTATATGTCATTTCCGACATCATTTAAAATGCCTTGATAGATAGTTTAATTAGGCTTCACCTCTTGCCATGTTTAACCACATTTAATATTTTCATGTATCTAATCGGGATTGAACTAAATAAATAAACGTGGAGTTTCGTCAATATGCAACTCGTTGCATATTGAACTTCACTTAATGTGTAGTGTTTGATTGTGTGAATTATCATGCCGTGACTTGCATGTATTCAGCTGCTCATGCATCATATGTGTTGTGCATCGTGTGGTGAATTCTGTGTGTTGAATTGTGTTTCCGGTTTGCTTCGTCTCGATAGAGTTCCGCAGCGTGCCGGATTGTGAGGACCCGTTCGACTACATCGGTTCGTCTACTTCACGGAGGCATTCTTCTTCCAAGCGGGATCTCAGGCAAGATGACCATTTCCCCAGATACCATTACTATCATTGCCATGCTAGTTATTTCGATGCTATCGATTATGTCTCGTTGCCTACCACATGTTATATATCAGCCTCTCAACAATGCCATGAAAACCTTCAACATGTTCAACCTAGCAAACCACTGTTTGGCTATGTTGCCGCTTGCTTAACCCTGTGTTAGTGTTGCTAGTTGTAGGTGCAGTTGCTTCGATGTGAAAACATGGGTTCCTTGTTATATCACCATATTAATGCTATTTAATTTAATGCACCTATATACTTGGTAAACGGTGGAAGGCTCGGCCTTTCTAGCATGGTGTTTTGTTCCACCTTTGCCCCATTAGTTTCGGCTACCTGTCTTATGTTCCATAATTGAGCGCTCCTAACACGATCGGGGTTGTTATGGGGACCCCCTTGATAATTCGTTTTAGATTAAAGCTGGTCTGGCAAGGCCCAACATTGGTACTACATTTTCCCAACATAATAATTTGATAATACTGAAATGCATTGGGAGTTAGCGCTACCGGAGGAGGAATTCTACATAATATAGGGAGGGCCAGTGCTGATGGTGCTGGTCCAAAACAGAGCAGCTTACTAACGCTACCCGGGGCAACTCGGCGTTTGGCGTGGTAACCATCGCTCATCCGTCGTGTTGTGAGAACGTGATACGAGGCTCCTATCGTGATCGTCGACACGTCGGGCGGCCTTGCTGAATTAGTTTTACCTTTGACGAGATATCTTATGCATCGGGATTCCGGTGATGCTTTGTGTAATCTCAGAGTTGAGGTTTTCCACTAAGGAATCCGACGAGATCGCGAGCTTCGTGATTGAGGATTTCTATTCGGCTTGTGGTAATTTGTGATGGACTAGTTGGAGCACCCTTGTAGGGTAAATCTTTCGGAAAGCCGTGCCCACGGTTATGTGGCAACATGGAAACTTTGTTTAACACTAGTTCTAGATAACTTGAAGTAATTTAATTAAAATATGCCAACTCTGTGCGTAACTGTGACTGGCTCTTTCGTGAGTTCCTTCTCCGATCGAGGACACGGTGGGGTTATGTCTGACGTAGGTAGGTGTTCAGGATCATTCATTTGATCAACAATAGTTCACGTCCGTTATGCGTAGATCATTCCCTCTTTATTTCTTGTACTCGTAAGATTAGCCACCAAATATATGCTTAGTCGCTGCTGCAACCTCACCACTTAACCGTCCCTCACCCATTAAGCTTTGCTAGTCTTGATACCTTTGGAAATGAGATTGCTGAGTCCCCTGTGGCTCACAGATTACTACAACACCAGTTGTAGGTACAGGTAAAGGTTACTTGACGCGAGCGCGTTGATTGTTCATTTGGAGTTGCTCCTTCTTCTTCTTCGTCTTCATCGATCTAGGATGGGTTCTAGGCCGGCAGCCTGGGATAGCAAGGATGGACGTCGTTCTTCTTTTCTCGTTTGTTTTCGTCCGTAGTCGGACCCTGCTCTTCTTCATGATGATTATGTATTGTACTGATGTGACGCTGATGTAGCTTGTGGCGAGTGTAAGCCAATTCGATATATATATCTCTTCTTTTCAGTACATGTACTTGTAACGATATCCATTCTTGCGACAGACGAGATGCGCTTCTTTCCCTGACGAGGCCTCCGTGCCAAATTGAGGATAGGGTCACATCTTGGGCGTGACATTCTTCTATGCCAAAAACATGGTGGCTTAGGTCGGCGAGGATGACAACAAAGTCTCCAAGCTCGGGCACGGGGGTCTCGTTGCAAGGAATGCGGCCAGGCATCTTGCAAGTCAAGGGGGTTTACTAGGGTAGTGGTCTCAAGGTTGCGGGTTACTGGGTTGAGGCAAGGCCTTCCTATGTAGACTAAGGAGTATTTCATCGCACGCTTGAGGATGCGTCAACCCCGGTGTCGGTCATAGACACATAGCTTAAAGGCTCAGCTGACAGGTTAGGCACAGACTACCAAAAGGTGTCGGATGGCCACTGTGGTTGGCTATTGGGTACGCTAGGCTGCGTGTGGATATATAAATATCCGGTTTAGGGATAGCGACCTGGCTAAGATAGGTTTAGCCAATTGTCAGCCTGTCCCTGATACCAAGGTTGTAGCGACGTGTTTTTCAGAAAATAATTTCCGGAAAACATGTCTCTATGTTTACCAGCCCTAGGATTGCTGTTAGCTGATATAAACTTACTTGATATAGAATATCTAATCAAAATTACAAATCTGGGTTACAAGACCATGAAGGTCTACTGGGTTGAACAAAAGTCTGAGGTTGACGGCAGAAGCGACTCGAGGAATCTCCAGTGCCCATGGGACTCCATTCCCACAAGAACAACTGAACTGGATAAATTCCTATCTCACAACGTTTCGGGGTTGACGGCATCTTGCTCCTTTCCAAATGCAATCTGGCCAAGACAATAGCCAGGGACAAGCCAGTGAGTACTTTGCATGTACTCGCAAACATCAAGAAAACAAACACATTAAGCAGGTGAGATGCATGCAAAATTCACTAACAACAATATCTTGTCATTGTAGTTTAATTCATGGATGCATTCATGAAGATATGCAATGTTTCCACCAATTATTTATAAACAAGCAAGGAAGGAAATACTGAATAAGTAATAATATGCGTGCCACAGTCGAGCGTCTAAGCGACACCACCTAAAGGGCTTATATGAAACAATAAACATGCCGCAGTCGGGCGTTTGAGCAACACCACATAAAGGGCTTATATGAAACAATGCACATGCCACAGTCGGGCGGCTGCGTGACACCACATAAAGGGCTTATATGAAACAATAATAAATATTGAATATCCAGGAGGTAGAACCGTCCCAAGGATACCCAACAACATAATCATAGGGGTTAGTCCAGAGTAATATTCATAGTATGATCATTCACCACATCATCATATGATTTTCCATAACCATTATTACTATTACCGTTTATACTCCAAAGACTGCCTCTAGGACCGACACTTGACTCGTCAAACAACGTGCTTGACCAAGGACATGGCTACTCGAATAGTTTTGACTCTCCAGAGGGTGTACTCTTTACCCACAACTCACAGTTTCCGATAGTCGACAAGACTAATCCCGCGTACGGCATTTTAGAAGCGGACAATCAGAATCAACACACATCGATTTTCCTCCACGAAGCCCGGCTTCACCTGGGCTACGCTGCCAAGGCAAAACCATAAGACGGGGAGGCTCCAAGCTCTACTAGCATGGGATCAAAACTTTATACCGCGTGCTCACTTGGAAGGACCATTCCTTTCCGGTCCCAAACCGGAAACACCCATGCCGCCTGACCGTATGACTGGATTTAGACCACGGTCGTGGATACCTTCATCCCGGCCCCTCTAATTGGTGTGTGACTGATAATAGGTCTACAACTGACTTTACCGAATCCATTATCCAGGAAACTATAGCAGCACGTTATAGAAGTATGACACGGACAAGACTCGATCTAGGTCGATACTGGAGTTAACCAAGTTTTACCAGCATTATCGTGCATATGTCATGCCCAGGCCATATCCTATCACGTTCCGCATGACGAGATTATTCCACGACTTCTGATAACTAGCACATGCCATCATCATGTTTCACCATTGTTATAATGTGAGTAGCATGCATGAATATGCAAAGTATTATTTCATGTGATACTATTATCAACATAACCTCAATTCACGCGATATAAGCACCACCACAATCATCAGACAACTTATGCACATAAGGATTTAAGATACTTGCCTTAGGGGTTAGATGAGGGTGATGTGTACCCCATCCCCTTGGAGTAGGTATCCACTCTTCAAATCCCTAGTTTGAAAATATTTGAATCAACACACATATTCAAAACAGCACACCAAAGTTGTATGAAATATTTTCAAATAAATCTTAAAATAAACTAGATGAAATTCTAATCACGTAGGAAAAAGAATCAATTGATTTGGAGTTTCCTTATAAAAAGTTAGAGCCAGTGCAAAACATGGGCTCTGGGTGAATCCAGAGCATGCACATCAGATGCTCGACGAAATGCTAGCGCAGAAAAATGGGCTCCAAAGCTAGTGCAAACACACAGGGGTAGGCTAGAGACTAAGGCACATCTATTGGACAAGATGGTTGGGCCAGATTATCAACTCCATAGTGCTGGTTCAAACTCATGCCAAATCTGGTCGTGCTCCAAAGTGTTTGATGAAATGCCGGGGGTTCCCAATGATCTTTGATGCCCACCAAAATCTCCAGATTAGGGTCTCTCTAGGTGCTAGCAATGGTGGTAGGGTTAGTTTGGCAAATAGCAAAACTATATAATGCAATATTTTGAAAAACACAATACTGGACAGAAACTTGAAGCTATTAGCACATGCATCTACTTTCATCCAATGGGGCTCAACTCCTGGACTTAAGGTTTTGGTAGGGTGCCATACAAGCATGCAAAATATCAAAGCATTTGGAGCAAGAAAAACTATGGTTGTAGTGTAAAGCATGAATCTGGACCAGAACATAAAATTGTATGTTATGCTAAATTTTTCTAAAGCACATAGTGGGGTTTCTGCATAAAATTGAATCTCATGCTATACAGGACATTCCAAAATATTTATGGAATTTTTGAAAGATTATTTCTAGGGGTTGTAGTAGAAACTCAAGTTTGGACCACATTAGAAAAGTAGTTATTGTACTCAAAATATTCAAAGCACTTGGGTAGGTTTTTTGCATAAATGTGATACAGGTACATCACTGGTTACCTAAATGTTTTTATAGAGTTTTTAGAGGGAGTGATCACATGGTTATAGTGCAAAACAGCCCAAAAAAGAAAATATAAATCTGTTTTGAATAAAGGAAATCTTGGTAAAAATATTAAAATAAAATATCCCAAGAATTTACGAGAAGAAAGAAATATTTTTATGCAAGTAATCAGGTTCCAACATAAATTATCAAAAATATCTACTTAGGGAAATTATCTTTATAAAAGGAGAAGAAGTGTTTCCAAGATTAATTAGAAATCCAGAAATTTAGATAATAAAGAGCCCAAATAATATTCCCATCTAAATAAGTAATGAATTCAAATTGGTATCAAGCAAGGGATTAATCACTAAAAGATCTTTAAAAAGCCACTTGAAATCAAAAGTGTTTGGAGAGAGGCTTTGGAAAGAGACATGAAGCAAATTGTTTTCTCAAAATTTTTATTATAGGCAAAAATTTATTTCAGAAAAATATTATAAATTTTTTGGGGTGTGACACCTTGTCTATTCCACCACGACTTCCGCCCACAAAGGACTAGCCTCACTCATGGTAGATCTTCATGATGTAGGTGATCTCCTTGCCCTTACAAACATATTCGTTCAACTCCACAACACAAAGTAGGAGACTCCCAAGCGACGCCTAACCAATCTTGGAGGCACCATCCTCCAAAAGGTAATAGATGTGGTAGAACGATGAACTCCTTGCTCTTGTGCTTCAAAAGATAGTGTCCTCAACACTAAATCACCCTTTCTCAGATTTGGCACGGGTAGGAGAGACTGATCTTGTGGAAAGAAACTTGGGGAGGCTAGAAATCAAGTTTCAACTGATTGGATTGGGATATCTTGATCTCAACACATGAGTAGGTGGTTCTCTCTCAGAAGAATGGATCTCGCAAGTCTAAGTGTGTTTTGAGTGCTTCCTCTATGAATGAGAGGTAGGTGGAGGGGTATATATTGGCATCCCCAGAAATCCAACCGTTACAACATTATTGCCCAACTCACGACACCGAAAAGAACCTCGGTGGTACCGAGTTGCACTAAATGTGGCAACTTTTGAATTCTCGGTGAGACTGATATAGGAATCTCGATGGTACCGATACGATGACATAGACTGGTTTCCAAAACTCGGTGATACCGATTTCAAACTTGGAAATTCAAAAACTTGAAATCATCTCAACAGAATGTTGGTCGCCAAATCTCTGTGGCACCTATAGGAGTGTTGGTTGTACCAAGATGGTGGGTTTGGCATAGGATCTCTCTAAGTGTAAAATTGGTATGACCGAGTGGGAAATGTTGGTGGCACTGATTTTGCTTATGTGGCTTGGGACAGTTATATTTTGTGGGAAAGTGGCTGAGTATTTTTGTTGGCTATATTTTAGCACTTGAGCAACCAATTCATCATAATACCTCACCCCCTTTTAATAATATTAGCTTTCCTATGGACTCAAAGTGATTTCTCACAAAGTATAAAATGGAAGTCTTCTTGCTTGAAGCTTTACCCAGTCATATTCCTTCCTTGCATCAAAGGGGCATCTCCACACAATCCTATAGCCAAAGGATCTTTGAAATTTTCTGAAATGTACTTGAATAAACTCATTAGTCCAATGATGCATATGTTGTGATTATTTACCAAAACCACCTTAGGGAGCAACTGTGCTTTCACTCTGCCCTAGCCCGTTCCTCGCGTGCGAAGGACCCAATTGCAATCTTTACTTTGCTTCTAGGGGTTTTTGTGGTATTTTGCGGATATTGGTGACGTTATTTACGGGATCTGTTCTATGTGTTGTCTCGTGGTACTGTAATCTAGTTTAGGGCGTACCGTATACTCTTTTTTAGAGGACGTGGTTTAGAGGATCCACTAGGGATGCTCTTATCATTCCAATTAGTTGCAATATGGTAAACCTCCATCTTGTTGATTAGAAGGAAAATTGAAAGGATCGATATGGTTGACTAGGGGGTGAATAGGGAACTACTAATTTTTAGCTCTTTTAATCAAATTACGTTAGCAACACAAAGATTGTCTAGATATGTACCTAGGTGAACAACCTATATGATGCCAACAACAACACTAGCAAGTACGCAAAGATTACAACATAATAAATACTTGCACAAAGTAAAGGTGAGAAGTATCCACAATTGGAACCAATGGAGACTAGGATTTGTTACCAAATTTCCTTCCCTCTGTGGGAAAATACGTCTCTGATAGAGCGGTGTCGAGGAACAATGCTTTCTAAGAAGCCAGCAAGTCCATCCTATTCTCCTCACACCTTCACAATGCGAGGTGTCGTGATTCCACTAGTGGTGCCCTTGAAGGCAATGGCCGAACCTTTACAAACAAGGTTGGGGCAATCTCCACAACTTAATTGGAGGCTCCCAACACTAGCACGAAACTTCACCATAATGGATTGTGTCTTCAAGGTAACCTCTTCCATCTAGGGTGCTCAAGCATCCCAAAGAGTAACAAGATCTGCAAGGGATTAGTGGGCGATACTTTTGATCTGCTTTGGGTTTTTCATGAGGAGGAACGGGTAATTTCAGAAATATATGTATAAGTATTTCCATCAGTTAAGAAACCAAGGTTTATCGAACCGATGGTAATATCAATCCTCAACCATCTTCAGTGGCTGCACACAAAAGAGCAAACAACTTGCACCCAACGCGGTCAAGAGGGTTGTCACTCCCCTTGATCTCGTTATTTGCAAGAAAATGACGTGTGTAGATAATTGTAGAGAATTTTAACTTGCAAAATAAAATAAAAGACAACTAAGAATAGCAAGGAAATTATAAGTTTTTTGAATATATAAATGAATAGACCCGAGGGATATAGTGTTCTCTGGTGGTATCTCTCATGAAAGCAACATATGTTGGGTAAACAAATTACTGTTGGGCAATTGACAGAAAAGCGGATAGTTATGTGATTTTCACGACAATGATCATGTGTATATAGGCACACATCCATGAGCAAATAGGCCGACTCCTGCCTACACCTACTACTATTACTCCACTTCAAGAGTGCTTCTATGCTTGCCTATCTACGTATTAAGTTCATGAAAAATAGAGTAATGCTTGGAGAACGATGACATGATGTAGACAAAGTAAACATAATGAATAAACCACATCATTTGTCTATAGTGTCAACAACACAAAGATGAAACTTGTCCCCTTTTGTCACTGGGATATAGAAACTTGTCAGGTTGAACCCACTACAACACACCCCGCTCACTAGAGAAATACCAAACTACTTGGCCAAAGAAATTCAATAGATCGTAGAGAATTACGAAGCTATGATGATCATTCCAGTAAGAATCATAAAACACAGCAAAGACTCAAATACTTTTCATGAATAATATGAATATAAACACACAATTCATATGATCCTAACAAACACACCACACAAAAGAATTACATTAGATAGATCAAAGTAAAGATGTTATGATCATTGTATTGAAGATCAAGAGAGAGAGAATGAGATAGCCATATAGGTACTAACTACAGACCTGTAGGTGTGTGGTGAACTACTCACACATCATCACCAGGGCAACAAGGTTTATGAAAAGGCCCTCCGTGATCGATCCCCCCTCCAATAGTGTGCCAAGACGGAGGTCCATATGGGATCACCATGGAACAGAGACTTGAGGCACCAAAATAAGTCTTTCTCTCTGACATTTAGGTTTTGTCGAATATATGTGAATTTATAGGCGAGAGAACGAAGGTAGAGGGGCCACCAAGGAGGGACAATCCATTAGGCCGCGTCGACCCCAGTAGTCGTGCCATGTTGGCTTATGCCTCCCTCATGTGCCTTTCGGCATTCTCCCAAAGCTTCAAAGTCTTCTTTTGGTACGAAAAAATCATAAAAACGTTTTGGGGCAATTGGACTTCGTTTGGCACAGTAAACCTGAAAAACAAAAAATACGCTGAAAACATCAATTGGCACTGGACACTGGGTCAATAGGATAGTGCTAAAAAATAATATAATTTGGTAAATTATGACCCAAAAAGTATCCTAGGATGATAATATATTGACATGGAACAATAAAAAATTATAGATATGTTGGAGACGCATCAAGCATCCCCAAGCTTAATTCATGCTCGTCCTCGAGTAGGTAAATGATAAAAACAAACTTTTTGATGTGACATGCGATCCAATATGTAATCTTTTGCATGTATGCTCATTTTGTAACGATGAATCAACAAATCTCAACATAGCAATATTTATAAGCACAAGTAACAAGATCATCAATCTTTCAAAGTATACGATCCTAAAAGAATGTTTACCCCTATTCATCTTATGATATTATCAAGGCATGGCTCTGTCTTCACCACATTAATAGAAATGTCAAGCACCACAATGTCCAAGTTAGGAAATTGGATCATACTTTTTGAATGTGAATCAACTTTTTATTCCTCACGTAATACATGAGCGTGAACTATGGACATAACATAAGGGTGAAATAGAATATGGTGGTAGATATCAAAGGGGTAAAAGTGGAGAAGATAGTCTCACATCAACTAGGCATACCGATGGGCTATGGAGATGCCCATAGATAGATGTCAATGAAAGGAGTAGGGATTTCCATGCAAATTATGCACTATGCTATAAGTGTATGCAATCTCAAATAAAACTAAGTGGGGCGTGCATCCAACTTGCTTTATCATGAAGACCTTGGGCATTTGAGGAAGCCCGTCACCAGAATATGAAAGCCAAGTTTATAATAATGAAAAATATGATTCCCACTAGCATATGAAAATGACATATCATGAGACTCTCTATATGAGGAACATGGTGCCACTTTGAGCACAAGTGTGGTGAAGGATAGTAGCGAAGTCTGTTCTCTCTTTTTCTCTCATTCATTTTTTCAAAAAAAATTCATTTGTTTCATCTCTTTTTTATGGTGGACTCATTTGGCCTCCCTCGTTTTTATTTTTCATCTGGATCTCATCCTGACTTGTGGGGGAATCATAGTCTCCATCATCCGTTCCTCACTGGGACAATGCTCTAATAGTGATGATCATCACACTTTTATTTACTTACAACTCAATGAGAACTCGATATGAAGCAATGTGACTCAATATGAATGCCTTTGGTAGTGGACCAGGATGTGCAATGATCTAGCATGACATGTATCAACAATATAGTGAATGGTGTATTTGCCACAAATGTTGTGTGAGCTCTATATGTCATGCAAAGCCGTATGATGATGAATGAACTAATCATATGATGTAACGATGGAACTTGCATGGAAATATATCTCGGAAATGCTATCAAAATGCCATGATAGGAAGGTATGGTGGCAGTTTTGAGGAAGATATAGGAAGTCTTATGTGTGAGAGAGTGTATCATGCCACGGGGTTTGGATGCACCGGCGAAGTTTGCACCGATCCTAGAGGTGAGAATGGGCAATACACGGCACTGAAGAGGCTAGCAAAATATGAGGAGGTGATATTGTCTATGTCCATGGTTTCATAGTATCCATGAAGAACTCATATAATTATTGAAAAGTTTTATTAGTTTCACCACAAAGCAAAGCTGTTGGCCCCGTGGGACCGGAGTTACCGAGGCCCATATGCGTGCGGCCTAGGACGTGGCACGTGCCATGGGTCTAGCACGACCCACCATTGGGCTTCGTGAGCAGGACCCTCGCGTGGACCCCTACCTTGCGAGGGACATGTCACCGAGCATCGTAAGGAGCCATGCGAAGCCCTCCTCGTGAGGTCACCTCTCGAGGCTTCCCCAAAGCCATCGCGGGGTGGGCCAGTCAATGGTGGCCCGATGGGGATGTACGACCCTTCTTCTACACGTGCGTGATGCACGCTCTGGCAAACGGTGCTAGGAGCCCCGACAACAGGTACGGGTGAGATGGCTTTCCTCTTTTGTTCTAGGGGAGCATAGCCAGTTCGCCGGTTCCCAAAGCAATCTCCAAAGGTTTACCCTTTGGTAAAAGAACACCAGGACCGAAGGCTCGCAAGGATGGAGGTTATCCCCGAGCCCACCTATGCGTCTCGACAAGAAGTTTTGGCATGCGAAGACCTCTTTTGTTAGGGAAAGTTGTAGCCTTCCCCCTCCAAACTAGCTATTGTGGCAACCCTTCTTGCCTTGTTTATTGGGGAAGAGGACCATGGTCAGTATAAAAGAGGGCGGGCCGCCACCATAGATGGGATCGACCCTAGAGCAGGCAAGAACATACCTTTGTACTCTCTCTCCCTCTCTCAGCTTGAAGCAATCCATACAAGCAGGAGTAGGGTGTTACACCACAAGGTGGCCAGCACGCCGGAGAGTCGCCGGGAGGTTGCGCGGTAGACTAGGGCATGAGAACCTGTGCACCCCAGAGTTTGAACCTCTTTGGGTCCAAGAAGCCAGATTTCAACAATTGGCGCGCCAGTGTCGGGACCCGATCGTAAATCATAAGAACCCATCTTGTAACACATCACATAACTTTGCGGCCTCACGCAAGGTAAACTCCACGGCCGCGACCTTACCTTGGCCGGGACCTTTTGCGTCTTTTGGCTCACGTATATGATTGTGTCACTAGCGTTCAAACGGCAAAGAACCCGGGTCTACATGACTAGTTATAAACCCAAGTGGTACGTGTGTACAGGGACAGGCATACATAACCCAGAAAAGCAGTTGTCGGTCATCAGCGTGTGTAGACAAGTCGTAGAAAGCTACAAGGACTCCATTACACCACGTGACATTTCCCCGAAGGGACAGACACAGCAGTAAAGAAGGATACATGTCGGTCATTCAATGTGTCCGGAGCAGTAGCAAGCTACCAAACCTCGGTGCAAGCACAAAGAGGCATTTCCCCGTAGAGAGTACTACTAAAGGCACACAATTAGGTGTCGAATCCCACACATATAATGCATTTCATAACATCCACACAATATGCACGATATGTGTAGATACAACATGGCATCACAACATAACTCTATGACTCAAGCTTTTATTAAAGACTCATAAGAGTCAACATAGTATGATATTACAAACAGGGGTCACTCAACCCTACACTCAAGTCATACAAGCATCAAGCGGAAGCATAACATATCTGGGTACAGACATCTACTAAAAGTGGCTGGAAGAGCCTCAAAAGCTAAAACGACCCTACCAAAGGAACTAGACCTTTGTCTGGGATTCCCAAGCTATTCCGGTCAACATCGAACACATCGCGTAGAAACCTTTAATGAGACTAAAATATTCTCGGCAAAAACATAGATTAAGATAACGTGAGTACAAAGGTACTTAGCAAGACTTACATCAGAACTATCTACATATGCATCAGTATCAATGAAGGGGTTGTGGAGTTTCATTGTAGCAAGCCAGCTTTGACTCTTGGCTAACCTGTACTACAACTACAAGTACTTTCTTTGAGGTGGAATAGCGCACACGACTCCACATATTCACCAATTAAATACACCACTATGGATCCACTCTGATCTCCCTACGAGAAGGCCATCCATAGCACTCACACTTATCTTGAATATTTTATAGTATCCATTCAAGTTGTCTATGACCATATAAGTTTCCAAGTAGTCCATATCTGCGGACGCGGCTATTCGAATCGATTAGATTACCCTGCAGGGGTGTACTTCTTCACACACGCTCCCACAACTTATCACCATATGCACGTCATGCATCTCGGCAACCTTCAAGCGGAACCACTGGCGTGGGTGTCGGCCACGACCTAACTAACCACACACGACTCTAGTCTAGGTTTATCGCCTATTTGAGACTGAACCCGCCAGGAAGTCCGGCCGAAGTTTCCTCTACGGTCCCAAACGATGTGTACAGGGTTCCCAAGCCCACCTCGACGGATGGTACTACGCTTGATACACAGGGCCACGATGCCTAGTTTGTCCCAATCCCACCTGTACGGGATGCCACTCGGTAGACTAGTAACATCTCCTACAAACACCAGAAACTAGTTGGAACTCCTGGACAGAGATCGAGGTGATTAGTAAGTCGAGAGAGTCAATTAAGGATCCCAATGTGCGGTAGTAGCTAGTCTTGGATAACATACACGGGACTGAGTTCTTAAGGACGGTCCCAATGAGACAACCTGCCATGTACTCCTACACAACCTTTCATCGGTACCTTTACCAAATCAGAACACATCGTTCATTCCAGTTCATCATCCGGATGAAACAAGCCTGACAGAACTCTAAGTATAGCAAGCATGGTAGGGTAAAGCACATCATAGAACAAGCATCTACCAGGTAAGCTAGGTTGCAGGGTTTTGCTATTTACTATGGCAATTACAGGTCATGCAATGGAATAGATCAACTACCGAAGCAAAAGCATTTGAATCGATGTGTCCTGATGCAATAAATGAGAGGAGGAGCGAGAACATGGGATTTTATCGGAATGACCAAGGGGGGTTGCTTGCCTGACACGTGGGAAGATAGACATGAGTCTTCATCAGTGTCAATGATCACATCGTCGGAACCATCGTCTACCTAGAGGGAACATCACCGACAAACACAAAAAGAATAATATTTACTTCAAAGAAATGCAACACTATGATGCATGATCATGTCATGGTAGAATGTTGTTAATTGAGCTAATGCATCTAGCATAAGGATTAAATGAAGTTAGTTTGAACCAAAGGTACAAATTCAAACTCCATATATGATTATTCAAATGGCATTAATTTTATTTGTCCAAAACAGAGGACAAAAGTTGTTCCAACATGCATGGAGATGCCCTAAACAGATTCTTTGGATTTTTTTGATAATTTTTCATATATAATTTTTTTTCATTGGAGTTACGGTTGAATTTCTATGATTTTAGAAGTTTTTAGTATTTTCTGAAATTTCCTGAATTGATTTAATCCAGAAAAGTTTTATTGCATCAGCACTATGTCAGCATGACCTCACGAGGTCAACTGACCTCGACAAAGTCAACCCTTATGTGTGGGGTCCACACATGAGTCTCTCATTTGGCTAACGAAGATAAATAGTGATAATGGTTGCTAAACTAAAACTAAAAACGGGTGGGGCCCACCTGTCATTGACCTCTCGGGGTCAATCTTGGCGAGCAGGGTCAAGGCTACCGGAGGCTCAATGCCGACAGCAGCAAACGCGACGGGGCTCGATGGACTTCACCGTTCGGCGATCATTCGGACGGCCTAGGACATCTACATGAAGCCCAGGCTCGAGCAAATCATATGGGGCACATGGAAGGGTGTGAGGTCTCCAGAATGGCAGCCGGCGATGAGCCTGGCGGTGGCGAGCTTCGGGCATGGCGCCGCTATGGCCTAGAGGAACGGAATGGAACAGGGAGAAGGGGAAATGGACTCTATGGCTCACTTCAAGGAGGATGAAGCCAACGACGACGGAGGGGGGGGGGCTCTGCTTGCGGCAAATAAAAGGCGGCATCCGATACCTGAGATGGGGAAGACGACAGCGATGGCGGCGCTCCGAGGCCTTCGGGCTTGATTCCGGTGGCGAGGGAGATTAGGGAGACGAGGCGGTCCCATTGGCCACGAAAGAGAGGCGAGGGGTGGCCGGAGGCTGCGGCGGCGAGGTCGAGCCCGAGCTCATCAATGGCGGGAGGAAGAAGATAGCATGGGAGAGATGGAGAGGAGGAATAGAAAGGAGGAGAGGATAAGGAAGAGGAGGTCCTTGTGCTGGCGCAGTTGTAGGCGAGGGTGGTTGCCACGGCGAAGCAGGAGGTGGCGAGGAGCTGCCGCCGTGCTCGCCTTCTCCTCTGCCTACTCATAGGAGGACGAAGACTACACGGAGGCCTCCTGGTGGGCTGGGCCTGCAGGTGAGCATTAGGTAATCTTTTTTGTTTATTTTTTTTCTTTTATTTCTATTCTGTTTTCAAACTTTTGTGTTTGATTTTAATAAAATATCAAACCATTTTGTAAAACCCTCAAATACTATTATGTGACATAAAATAAGTATCCAATGCCACAGAATTATTTTTAGAATTTATGAAACTGTATTCTATCTATAGAAAATATTATTCCACTCAAAATAATGGTTTGATTGAAACAAAAGTCCAAAATAAAATGTTTCTGTGATCAAACATTTTGGTTGACATTTTTATAACATGCCAGTGTTTTCACACAAAATTTGGAACGTTATCTTGGATCATTTTAAGGCAGTTTTATATTGCCTTTTTGTCAAAAAATAATTTCTAAGGCTTGATCACTTCCCCATTTCAAGATCAAAATAATTTAAATATGCATGCATGAATGCTTGGCAAGCAAAGTAAATTTGGGTTGTGACAACTCACCCCCACTGAACAAGCATCTCGTCCCGAGATACAAGCGTAGGGTAGGAGTAATTAGGGGACACTAGATATCACAATCTTCACGATCCATTTGCTCTTCTCAAAGATGTTGATTCATTGCATCATGTTGATCTTGACATGTTTGTCGTCGAGGTCTTCATCTAACACGACGACAAAAGAACAAGAAGACTCTACTAGATTTGATCTCCTCGAAGATCGAGCAACTCATGATCAACACATAGAATGAGACGTAGAAATGTCCCTTGAGGTGAGACACCAAACACATAACAGGGACGACGAAGGTTCAATTGGTAGGCAACAATTCCACGCTTAAAAGAGATGGGGACGAGGTTTCAAAGTAACGAGGAGTTAAGTTGCCCTTCATACCATAACGGGGCACCTTAGGAAGGTGACTCGTAGAGTTATTCCCTTCAGTGGCAAAAATAATTACTTTTGATACAAAGATCCTTTAAACTCTTCATACCAGGGTAAGGCAATTAACAAATGATCGTTTGAAAGAGTTCGGAAGAATGACATACTCAGTTTCGAAGAGACTGGAGTTATAGAGCAACTCGGCAAACGGTAGGAAAATTCCAATTGATACCGAAGGTATAACCCAGTGTCTTTGCGTGCTCTCAAGAACTTGGGCATTTCAATATCCATCAAGGTTTACCAACATCCATGCCAAGGATCCTAGCAACACATCATACTACCATGATGAATAATGGTGGAGGATGCAGATGCAAAGGAAGACAACACTTTCTCAGATTTCACCTTAGTTATGCCAAGGGAACGAAATTTGGATGATCGACCGAGAGACATTTAGCACAACGCTTCTAATGTTCTCCTTGATGTAATAGGGTAACTCAACCTCTTGGTAGCTAGAACATGAAGTAAAGGTCAGACTTCGCGGCTCAAAGGGGTTCCATGAGGAATAACTTCCAAAATGAGTCATACAAGGTCCTCACGGGAGATAGCTAAGGTTGCTGATGCAAGATATTATAATATTAAGTCTTCCGGCTAGGTTTGTATGCCATGACATCACTTTACGGGATTACATAGAGACCTATACTATAATTCTTGGGAAAAGTTCCAACCATTATAATTGCCTGAGATTCAGCTCTGGTTGATGACATGATGTTTCAGACTCAACATGTCTAAAAAGAAAGTTTGCAACACAAATCGACGAGATAACGTTGCAAGATTCTCGGGAAATGAACTACGGAAGGCAACTCCAAAACATGAGCTAGATTGCAAGATCCACGTGAACACACTGTCCAAGACAATCATGACCACATGAAAAGTCTTACAACAAAACACTACCGAGTTCTGGGTGGGACCATCATTGCGGATAACGAAGCTAGGTGCAAGTCCGTCTGGGCCCTTCGGGAATAACACTTAACTTATTTTCCTTGAACAAATCAATCAGTGGCTTGGTGTGCTAGGAATACATATGGAATGAAGATGATCAGTCTATCAAACCATAGAATACTTTGCACGTGCATGACTGACTTGGGATGATTCCGAAGAAAACAAAATAACTTTTCTCAAATTCATGGCGGCAACTTGCATCAAATGCACGCGAATTATAGGAAGTCACTGCTTATACCTAACATATACTTCATGAATAGACACGAAGAACATGTCTACAAAGTTTCCAACACTAGCTTAATGTCCAACATAAATCATGGAGCAAATGAAAATGTTGCCGATGAACTCAACAGCAATTCATCGAGATATCCATATAAATGGATTTCCACAACTATGTGAGCAAGATAATAGCATTCGTCAGATCAAAGAATATAAAGGTGTATGCTCAAGGAAATCCACGAGTAAGACACCAATACGAAAATCTTTAGTTCCGAGTTTGATTTGACAATAGCCCATACTCAAATCAAAATTGGACAAGACGATAGGTGCAACAATTGATCACAAGGATCAATCAATGAAAATAACTTGTTTCTTCAACGCACTCAATCACACACAAGATATCCCTTTCAAATGAACTAAGTTAGGCAAAGCTTTTATCTTCCCACTCTCCAAGTTGTTGTTTACCTTAACCAACTAGCTCGGGGGTATCCAACACGGATTCTTGGAGAAGGGTGGCTTATAGGGAAACTAACTTGATCACAAGCTCTATCATAACAGTCAGGAAACAACCTGGTAATACTTCCGAGAAGATATTCGAAAAATCACGAACCACCGATATGTTGGTAAGCTCGGGAGCAATCTCTGTTTTCAGGGCAAGATGATATGATCAAAGAGCGAAGGATAGACACAATCCTAACTCATTGATCGAAGAGTGCACCAAGAAAATGGACTAGGTAGCACGGTGAATCTTAGGATGACGATTCAATCACCATCATCATAAGAATGAAATTTATTGTCGATTAACTACCAAGCAATGGCATTGCTAGGAGTATTGATTTCACACATCATGGTTCGCTTGTCGATATTCCGGTTACAACCAACACGGAGATCGAGGGATGAACAATGATAGTGAAAAGTATCACTACCTCAAGAGCTCATAAGAGATGGTGCAATTCTCATGACATTCTTAACAAAAGAGGGTAATACTCCAAGATAGAATAGAACAAAAGCTGGATTGACATTTGATCTGCCGAATACAACTACTTTGACCCAATCCAAGAAATGGATGTGGTACTGGAGTTTGCTTCTCCCAGTCATTCTGAAATAGAATGGCTCGATAGAGTACCAGAACAAAAACATCAATGACATGAATGCACAACTACTATTGACTATCCTCTCATGGATGAAGGTCAGAAACAATTGAAGAGCGATAACTCAAGAACGCATGATTTTTCTGAGTTGTAGAGGCATAGATTAGCATGTCGAACGAGTTCAACATAATTCTTCCAGATAACCCATGCAGAAAGGCGGAGTTGGAAGAGTCACAATATGGAGCAGAGAACTCATCACGAGCACTCTTGTTGTGATTTTTGGTGCATGAAGAACTTCTGCCAGAGATGGTCCATGGTGTTGGAAGAATGATATACCATGAACCTTGGAAACTACAACAAGGTTACTAATCATTCTAAAGGAACTACCAACACTATCAACATAAGTGAGAAGAATGATCCTTCAGTTCAAGAACCCAGAAATAGAATACCTACTAGCTAAATAACATCATGGGATGTTTTCGAAAATGATGGCCATAATTATCACACTGGGAACCAAAACACATCTAGACTATTGGGTTGTTTTCGGAGGTAACATGGTTCCCTAATACTTCAACAATACATCGAGGTAATAAAGTACCTCAACACAATAATTGGTGTACTTTGTGTGGCCAAAAAGACATCGGGAATAGGAGGAAGGAATTTGCAATTGCATCAGATTTATTTAGAAATCTTGGAAAACTCGGACAGCATAACGGATGTACGTGCATGAAATATGAGGCAACCTGCAAGAAAACTAACAACATAACAATTGAATTCTTATGGAGACACTGATCCATGAAGGCAACAACTTTTCTATAAGTCTCCAGCATAGTAACTCGTCATCCTAATGAATAGATGAGAACGCCTAATTCTAAGACCCTGTAGAATAAAGAAGAGGGTAACTCAGAATAAGAATGACAGAAGGAAAGGGGTAAAAAGAGCCTTACGTTCCCTTCCACAAACAATTCCCCTATATAACTAAAGAATTGCTAGACACAACATCGACCAGTTTGGCTAGGTTCTCCTACACGCAGTCAAGCTCTGATACCAAGGCTGTCGGGACCCCAATCCTAAATCATAAGAACTTAGCCTGTAACACATCACATGACTTTGCGGCCTCACGCACAGTAAACTCCACGGCTGCAACCTTACCTTGGCCTGGACCGTTTGCGTCTTCTGGCTCACGTATATGAATGTGTCGCTGGCGTTCAAACGACAAAGAACTCCGGTTGACATGACTAGTTATAAACCCAAGTGGTACATCCGTACAGGGACACGCATACATAACCCAGAAAAGCAGGTGTTGGTCATCATCGTGTGTAGACGAGTCCTAGCAAGCTACAAGGACTCCATTACACCGTGTGACGTTTCCCCGAAGGGACAGACACAACAGCAAAGAAGGATACATGCCGGTTAGTCAATGTGTCCGGAGCAGTAGCAAGCTACCAAAGCTCGGTGGAAGCATAAAGAGGCATTTCCTCGCAGAGAGTACTACTAAAGGCACACAACTAGGTGTCAAATCCCACACATATAATGCATTTCATAACAAACACACAATATGCACGATATGTGTAGATACAACATGGCATCACAACATAACTCTATGACTCAAGCATTTATTAAAGACTCATAAGGTCAACATAGTATTTTATGACAACCACGGGTCACACGACCCTACACTAAAGTCATACAAGCATCAAACGGAAGCATAACATGTGTGGGTACAGACATCTACTAAAAGTGGCTGGAAGAGCGTGAAAAGCTACAACGACCCTACCAAAGGAACCAGATCTCTGTCTGGGATTCCCAAGCTATTCCGGCCAACATCGAACACATCGCGTAGAAACCTTTAATGAGACTAAAATCTTATCTGCAAAAACATAAATTAAGCAAACGTGAGTACAAATGTACTCAACAAGACTTACATCAGAACTATCTACATATGCATCAGTATCAATGAAGGGGTTGTGGAGTTTAATTGCAGCAAGCCAGCTTTGACTCTTGACTAACGTGTACTACGACTACAAGTACTTTCTTTGAGGTGGGATAGTGCACACGAGTTCACATATTCATTAATTGAATACACCACTATGGATCCACTCTCGTCTCCCTAAGAGAAGGCCATCCATAGCACTCACACTTATCTTGAATATTTTATAGTATCCATTCCAGTTGTCTATGACCATATAAGTTTCCAAGTAGTCCTTATACACGGACGCGGCTATTCGAATAGATTAGATTACCCTGCAGGGGTGTACTTATTCACACACGCTCCCACCACTTATCACCATATGCACGTCATGCATCTCGGCAACCTTCAAGCGGAAGCACTGGCGTGGGTGTCGGCCACGTCCTAGCTAACCACACAAGACTCTAGTCCACGTTTATTGCCTATTTGAGACTGAACCCGCAAGGAAGTCCGGCTGAAGTTTCCTCTACGGTCCCAAACGATGTGTACAGGGTTCCTAAGCACACCTCGATGGATGGTACTACGCTTGGTACACCAGGCCACGATGCGTAGTTTGTCCCAAGCCCACCTGTACGGGGTGCCACTCGGTAGACTACTAGCATGTCCTACAAACACCAGAAACTAGTTCCAATTCCTGGACAGAGATCTAGGTGATTAATAAGTCGAGAGAATTAATTGAGGATCCCAATGTGCGGTAGTAGCTAGTCTTGGATAATATACACGGGACTCAGTTCTTAAGGACGGACCCAATGAGACAACCTGCCATGTACTCCTACACAGCCTCTCATCGGTACCTTTACCAAATCAGAACAGATCGTTCATTCCAGTTCATCATCCGGATGAAACAAGCCTGACACAACTCTAAGCATAGCAAGCATGGCAGGGTAAAGCACATCATAGCACAAGCATCTACCAGGTATGCTAGGTTGCAGGGTTTAGCTATTTACTGTGGCAATGACAGGTCATGCAATGGAATAGGTCAACTACCGAAACAAAAGCATTTGAATCGACGTGTCCTAATGCAATAAATGAGAGCTGGAGTGAGAACATGGGATTTTATCAGAATGACCAAGGGGGTTTGCTTGCCTGACATGTCTGAAGATAGCCATGAGTCTTCATAAGTGTCAACGATCACATCGTCGGAACCATCGTCTACCGAGAGGGAACATCACCGGCAAACACAATGATGCATGTTGCATGATCATGTCATGGTAGAATGTTGTTGATTGAGCTAATGCATCTAACATAAGGATTAAATGAAGTTAGTTTGAACCAAAGGTTCAAATTCAAACTCCATACATGATTATTTAAATGGCATTAACTCGATGTGTCCAAAACAGAGGACAAAAGCTGTTCTAACATGCATGAAGATACCATAAACAAATTCTTTGGATTTTTTTGATAATCTTGCATATATAAATTCTTTTCATTGGAGTTACGGTTGAATTTCTATGATTTTTAGAAGTTATTAGTATTTTGTAAAATTTCCTGAATTGATTTAATCCAGAAAAGTTTTACTGCATCAGCACTACGTCAGCATGACCTGAGCAGGTCCACTGACCTGGTCAAAGTCAACCCTGACGTATGGGGTCCACACGTATGTGTCGCATTTGGCTAACAAAGATAATTAGTGATAATGGATGTTAAACTAAGACTAAAAAGAAGTGGGGCCCGCCTGTCATTGACCTCTCGGGGTCAATCTTGGCGAGCAGGGTAAAGGCCACCGGTGGCTCAACGCCGGCAACAGCAAACGCGGCGGGGGTCCATGGAGTTCGCCATCCGGCGACCATTCGGACGGTCGAAGCCATCTACGCGAAGCCCGGGCTTGAGGGAATCCAAAGGGGCACATGGAAGGGTGTATGTTCGCTGGAATGGTGGACGGCGACGAGCGTGGCGGCGGCGAGCTTAGGGCATGCCGGCGCTATGGCCTAGAAGCACGGAATGGAACAGGGAGAAGGGAAAATGGACTCTGTGGCTCACTGCGAGGAGGATGAAGCCAACGGCGATGGAGGGGGGGCTCTGCTCGCGGTATATCGACGGTGGCATCCGGCGACCAAATATGGGGAAGACGGCGGCGGTGGCGGCGCTCTGAGGCCTTCGGGCTCGATTCCGGTGGCGAGGGGGATTAGGGAGATGAGGCAGTCCCGTTGGCCACGAAAGAGAGGCGAGGGGTGGTCGGAGGCTGCGGCGGCGAGCTCGAGCCCGAGCTTGTCAATGGCGGGAGGAAGAAGAGAGCAGGCGAGATATGGAGAGGAGGAATAGAGAGGAGGAGAGGATAAGGAAGAGGGGGTCCTCGTGCTGGCGCGGTTGGAGGCGAGGGGAGGCTCCCACCGCGAAGCAGGAGGTGGTGAGGGGCTGCCGTCGTGCTCGCCTTCTCATGTGCCTACTGGCAGGAGGAGGAAGACGACAGGAAGGCCTACTGGTGGGCCGGGCCTGCTGGTGAGCGTGAGGTAATATTTTTTTGTTTATTTTGTTTTCTTTTATTTCTATTATGTTTTCTAACTTTTGTGTTTGATTTTAATAAAATATCAAACCATTTTGTAAAACCCTGAAATACAATTATGTGACATAAAATAAGTATCCAATGCCACACAATTATTTTCAGAATTTATGTAACTATATTCTATCTATAGAAAATATAATTCCACTCGAAATAATTGTTTCTGTGATCAAAGATTTTGGCTCACATTTTTATAACATGCCAATGTTTTCACACAAAATTTGGCACATTATCTTGGATCATTTTAAGGCAGTTTTTATATAGCGTTTTTTGTTAAAAAATACTTTTTGGGGCTTGAGCACTTCCCCTTTTCAAATTCAAAAGAATTTAAATATGCATGCATGAATACTTGGCAAGCAAAGTAAATTTGGGCTGTGACAGCCAGGTAGGGGTGCGTCATTGTTCTCAAGCTCCGTTCTGGCTCCAGCTCCGTCAAGCCCATGGCTGATGCTCGTCGTGCACGTGCCGAGTGTCGGGTGGCCCGCGTCACTCAAGCTGGGCCTGTCAGCCGCAACGCCTGCGCGGGCAGCAGGACTCCTCCTTGCCCCTCTCCATGCAGCGAGACAGTCGCACCGCCCCGGTACCCTCCCCACATGCTCGCCTTGGGCGTGTAGAGTTGCATGTCATGCTGATCATGCGACGCGAGTTGTTTTGCTACGAACAAGCGGACACTGGCTATGATGCCTGGATGGGTCGCATCATCGTGCTCATCACCGCCGTCGGGGCTCATCAGGAGCCACACGTGGTGGTGTGCATCCTCAGTGGGGCCAAGGCCCCCGCCAATGTCCATCACTTCAAGCCATCTTTCTATGGGGCGAATGTCGCCCTCAAGGATCATGGGCCCGTGTTGCCGCTTGGCTGGGTGCACCGCGACATCACCTTTAATGTCGAGCACTATCCCAGGTCAGCAGCTGCCACGAGCGCACTTCCCATGTGATACTTCTCCAACGTATTTATAATTTTTGATTGTTCCATGCTGATATATTATCATTCTAGAATAGTTTTGGGGTATTCATTTACCAATTTACTCCCTCCTTTCCGGTTTATGGGGCCCATCTATAAAACTTAAGATTTCCATTATATTAGGCTCATTTTCAGTCTAGTTCAGTTAAAGTGCTGTGAATCTCACACCATATTTAATTCGTAGAGATAATAGAAAGGAAATTAGTGGCTATGCATGCATCTTTTTATACATGCACCATGCAAGTCCAATGAGAGGTCGGATGATACATTTGTTTCCTAAGAAATTTAATATGTGAGCAATATTCCATTGGCTGGTTAAAACTAGTGCCATCCACTCACAATTCACCTTGGATGATGAGATTTCAGATTTGAGACCTATAAATCAGAAAGGTGGGAGTATATTATTTTTTAGCACTAACCTATTGACCCAGTGCCTAGTGCGAGTTGTTGGTTTTGCATGTTTTTCACTTTCCAGGTTTTCCATACCAAACGAAGTCCAATTGGCTAGAAACTTTTTGGTGATTTTTGATGGACCAAAATAAGACCAACAAGCATCGGAAGAAGGCTAGAGGCCTCACGAGAGCCCCACAAGCCAATAAGGCGCGACTTGGGGACGCCCTGGTGACTTTTGCGTCCCTTGTGGCCCGCCCGACTCTGTTTTCTGGCTTACAAATACTCATCTACTCGAAAAACACAAAATGGAGTCTTCAAACACTTTTTACGCTATCGCAAGTCTTTGTTCCGACGGAAGGCCATATGAAGCTCCATTCCAGCACCCTGTCAGAGGGGAATCGATCACTGAGGGCATTTACATCAACCTTGCTGCTCTCACGATGATGTGTAAGTAGTTCACCACAGACCTACGGGTCCATAGTGATTACCTATACGACAATCTCTCTCTCTTTGATCTTCGATACAATGATCGTCACATCTTCGCTTTGATCCATATGATGTAATTCCTTTTGTGCGAAGCGTTTGTTGGGATCCAATGAATTGTGGGTTTATGTTTAGATTATTCATGATAAATATATGAGTCTCCTTTGAATACTTGTATGATTCTTATGCGCATGATTATGATAGCTTCGTAATTCTCTCTGATCTATTGAAATAGTTTGGCCAACTAGATCGATATTTCTTCGGCAAGAGAGGTGCGTTGTGGTAGGTTTAGTCTGGCGAATTTCTATATCCTAGTGACAGAAGGGGACAAGATGCGTCTTGTGTTTTTGCTACTAAGGATAAAACAATGACGTTTATTCATATTGCTTGAGTTTACTTTGTCTACATGTCATTGTTCTCCATGCATTACTCTGTTTTACTTAATACTCTAGATGCATGCAGGATAGCTGTCGATGAGTGGAGTAATAGTAATAGGTGCACACAGGAGTCGGTCTATTTTTTATGGATGTGATGCCTATATACACATGATCATTTCTGTGAATATCGCATAACTATCCGATTTATTCTCAATTTCCCAACATTAATTTGTTCACCGACTGTATGATATTTTTCATTAGCAATGCCATTAGGGAAAGCTATGCCCCCGGGTCTATTCACAACATATTTATAAAACCTTCATTACCTTGCTGTCAATTACTTGTTTTTATATTATCTTGCTATCTACAATTATGTACACACCTCACTTGCTTGCAAATAACATGATTGCGTTGGCTGCAAGTTGTTTTTTCTTTTGTGTGCAACAGCTAAAGACGTTTATGGTTAATATTCCAATTGGCTCGATAAACCTGGGTTTCATAACCGAGGGAAGTACTTACCCACATTGTGCTATGCTACTGCGACAATAGACCTTCCCTGGCAACGGCGCCAGGAATCCTTCTGTCACGGGCTACGCCTTTAGGGACTTCCTTGGGAAATATGCAAAGGATTTCCCCGCGGCCTTGGAGCCTTGCGTTGGTGTTCCATTGAAGAGGAAAGGGTGATATAGCACAGCGGCGGTAAGTATTTCCCTCAATTTGAGAACCAACGTATCGATCTAGTGGGAGGTGCACATTGAGTCACAAGTACCTGCACAAACACAAAGAGCTTGCACCCAACTCTATGAAGAGTTGTCAATCCCTTATAGATTGTTTGCAAAGTGAGAACTGAAAGCAAAAAGTAAACAAAGCAAAGTAAAAGCGAAAGTGGAGACGGTAATTGTGAATAGACCCGGAGGCCGTACTGTTCACTAGTGGCTTCTCTCATGAAAGCAAGTAGACGGTGGTTGAACGAATTACTGTCGAGACGTCACGAAGTTGTGGGGTTTTCATCATTGGTTTGATATTATCCCTCTACATCATGTCATCTTGCTTAATGCGTTACTCTGTTCTTATGGACTTAATACACTAGATGCATGCTGGATAGCGGTCGACGTGTGGAGTAATAGTAGTAGATGCAGAAAGTATCGGTCTACTTGTTTTGGATGTGATGCCTATAGATATAATCATTGCCATAGATATCGTCACGACTTTGCGCGGTTCTATCACTTGCTCGACAGTAATTTGTTCACCCACCGTCTACTTGCTTTCATGACAGAAGCCACTAGTAAACACTACGGCCCCCGGGTCTATTCACATTCATCGCTTACACCTCCTCCTTTACTTTCCTTTGTTACTTTGTTGCTTTTAGTTCTCACTTGGCAAACAATCTATAAGGGATTTACAACCCCTTCATAGCGTTGGGAGCAAGCCTTTTGTGTTTGTGTAGGCTCTTGTGATACTCCTCCACTGGATCGATACCTTGGTTCCCAAACTGAGGGAAATACTTAACACCGCTACGCTACATCACCCTTTCCGCTTCGAGGGAACACCAACGCAAGGCTCCAAGGCCACGGGGGAAATCCTTTGTATACTTGCCTAGGAAGTCCCTTAAGGCATAGTCACAGCAGAAGGATCAAGTCAAGTATTCTCCCGTCAACGTGCCTATTTTTGGCGCCATTGGAAGATCTTTTGTTGCAGTAGTAGAAGTATTTATGGCGCCGTTGTCGGGGAGGAGAAATCAAGATCTATCCAAGTAGGTCTCACAAACTCATCTCTTGCATTTACTTTTGTTGCCAGTTGCCTCTCGTTTCCCTCTCCCCCACTTCACATTTCCCGTTTCCATTTGGCTTTCTCCTTTGCCGTTTTCTTTTGCCTTTGCCATTTCCCTTTGCCGGTTTTCTCGCTTGCTTGTGTGGTTGTTTGTTTGTTGAAGTCATCATGGTTGAAAACACCAAACTTTGCGACTTCTCGAGCACTAATAATAATGATTTTATTAGTACTCTGATTGCTCCCGCCACTAGTGCGGAATCGTATGAAATCAACGCAGCTTTGCTACATCTTGTTATGAAAGAGCAATTATCTGGCCTTCCTAGTGAAGATGCCGCATCCCATCTCAATAACTTCATTGAGCTTTCTGATATGAAAAAGAAAAGATATGTGGATAATGACGTGATCAAGTTGAAACTTTTTCCTTTCTCGTTGCGAGATTGCGCAAAAACTTGGTTTTCTTCTTTGCCTAAAAATAGTATCGATTCTTGGGATAAGTGCAAAGATGCTTACATATCCAGGTATTTTCCGCCGGTTAAGATCATCTCCTTACGTAACGATATCATGAATTTCAAGCAACTTGATCATGAACACGTTGCACAATCTTGGTAGAGGATGAAGCTTATGATTAGAAATTGTCCCGCTCATGGCTTGAGTTTATGTATGATTATACAAATATTTTACGCTGGCTTGAATTTTGCTTCTCGCAATTTCTCGGACTCCGCCTCAGGTGGAACGTTCACGGAAATCACGTTAGGAGATGCTACAATACTCCTAGACAATATCATGACCAACTACTCTAAGTGGCACACTAAAAGGTCGCCTGCTAGCAAAAAGTTGCACGCTATAGAAGAGATTAACTCGCTTAGTGCTAATATGGACGAGTTGATGAATTTGGTTTCTAGTAGAAACGCTACCGTAGATCCTAATTACATGCCACTATCTTCTTTGATTGAGAGTAGCAACGCTAGTTTGGACGTGAATTTTGTTGGTAGGAACAATTTTGGCAACAACAATGCTTTTAGAGGAAACTATGTTCCTCGGCCTTTTCCTAGTAACTCCTCTAATAATTATGGCAATTCCTACAACAACACTTATGGAAATCACAAGAAATTACCCTCTGATCTAAAGAGTAATATCAAAGAGTTCATCAACTCTGAAAAGATTTTCAATGCGTGCATAGAGGAAAAACTACTCAAAATAGACGATTTGGCTAAAAGCGTTGATAGGATGTCTTGTGATATTGATGCTTTGAAAGTTATATGCACTCCTCCCAAGGTCAACTTGGATGAAACTTTGAAAGCTATGCGTATCTCCATGAATGAGAGCAAAGAAAGAACCGCCCAAATTCGCGCTAGACATGAATGGTTTAAAAGGGTGCGTTCTAGTGATGCAAATCACGAAGATCTTAAAGTTCTTGTTGTGTCTCCTCTTGCATCTTTGTTTTCGCATGTCAAACCTATTTATGGAGGGGCTGGATATCAATTCACTTTGGTTCAAAAACGCCCCAATGATTCAGAGTCCACCTATCTTGGTGATAAAGGTGTGGAGAGTGGAGTAGAAGAAGTCAAAATTTTGGGTAGTAATGAAACTCCAACTTTGGATTTCAAGGAATTCAATTATGATAATTGCTCCTTGTTTCAATACATTTCTTTGATGCAATCCATTGCAAACTCTCCACATGCTTATAGCCAAAGCAAAGCCTTTACCGCGCATATCGTAGATGCTATGATGAAATCTCTTGAAGAGAAGCTCGAACTAGAAGTCTCTATACCTAGAAAACTTCATGATGAGTGGTAACCTACTATCAAAATCAAGATCAAAAACTATGAGTGCAATGCTTTGTGTGATTTGGGTGCTAGTGTTTCCGCGATTCCAAAGTGTTTATGTGATATTCTTGGTTTTCATGAGATTGAAGAGTGTTCTCCTAATTTGCATCTTGTGGATTCTACTGTCAAGAAACCCATGGGAAGGATCGGTGATGTTCTTATTGTTGCAAATAAGAACTATGTACCCGTGGATTTCATTGTACTTGACATAGATTGCAATCCTTCATGTCCCATTATTCTTGGTAGACCTTTCCTAAGGACTATTGGTGCTATCATCGATATGAAGGAAGGGAATATTAGATTTCAATTTCCTTTAAAGAAGGGCATGGAGAAATTTCCTAGAAAGAAAATAAGATTGCCTTATGAATCTATGATGAGGGCTACCTATGCTTTGATCACCAAAGATGACTATACGTGATTCCATCACTTTTTGCCTAGCTAAGGGCGTTAAACAAAAGCGCTTGTTGGGAGGCAACCCAACGAATTTATCCTTTTTCTTTCTGTTTTGTGTTCTCCACACTTTCATAATTCTGTTATGATTGTGTTTTCTGTGTTTCTTTTTGCGTTTGTGCCAAGCAAAACCGTTATGATTAGTCTTGGGGATGATCGTTTGGTCATGCTGGAAAAGACAGAAACTTTCTGCTCACGAAAAGAATTTTCTTTCTTTCTGTAAGAGCTTTTGAGTTGATTCTTTTTTTCTGCGGAATTCTACGCAAATTCTTCAGACTGTCGTAATTGTTCAAATTTTTTGAAGTACCAGAGGTATACGAAATATAAAGATTGCTACAGACTGGTATGCTATTAACAGATTCTGTTTTTGTTGTGTTGGTTGCTTATTTTGATGAAACTATGGATTGTATCGGGTGGTATTAGCCATCGAAGATTGAAAGTACACTAACCCAACATCAGCACAAGTAGAATTTAAGTTTGCTATAGTACCTAAGGAAGTGGTGGTTTGCTTTCTTGTACTAATGTTATCACGAGTTTCTGTTTAAGTTTCGTGTTGTGAAGTTTTCAAGTTTTGGGTGAAATTCTTATGGACAAAGAGATAAAGAGTGGCAAGAGCTCAAGCTTGGGGATTCCCAAGGCACCCCAAGAGATTCAAGGATGTCGTAAAAGCCTAAGCTTAGGGATGCCCCGGGAAGGCATCCCCTCTTTCGTCTTCAATCCATCGGTAATGTTACTTCGAGCTATATTTTTATTCACCACATGTTATGTGTTTATGCTTGGAGCGTCTCGTATCGTAGGAGTCTTTTATTTTTGTTGTGTCACAATCATCCTTTCTGCACACCTACAGAGAGAGACATGCACTCACCGTGATTTTGTCAAGCTTCACTTATATCCTTTGGTAGACAATTCAGCTCACATGTGCTTCACTTATATCTTTTGAGCTAGATACTTTTTCTCTATGTGCTTCACTTATATCTTTTAGAGCGCAGTGGTGCATGGCTTGGTAGTTGATCTATGATTTGAAAGTAGGCTCAAAAGAGGTAGTTATCCAAAGGTATACATAAACTTCCACCTTCTTGTGCATTGAATAGTTAGAGAAGTTTGATTCATCTCAATTAGTTTTGAGTTGTGGTTATGGTAATATTGAAGTCATGCTAGTAAGGTGTTGTGGATCTAGAAATACTTGTGTTGAAGTTAGTGATTCTCATAGCATGCACGTATGGTGAACCGCTATGTGATGAAATCTGAGCATGGTTAGTATATTGATTGTCATCCTTTGCGTGGCGGTCGGGATCGCACGATGGTTTATACCTACCAAGCCTTCCCCTAGGAGTATGTGTTGAATGCTTTGTTTCGATTACTAATAAAAATTTTGCAACAAGTAGATGAGGTCTTCATGACTAATGTTGAGTCCATGGTTTAGATGCACTTTCACCTACCACCATCACTATCTTCTTAGTGCCGTGCAACTTTCGCCGGTGCACAAAACCCACCATTAGCCTCCCTCAAGACAGCCACCATACCTACCTACTATGGCTTTTTCAAAGTCATTCTGAGATATATTGCCATGCAACTACCACCATGACATGTGCCACCACGTCTACATTTCCATTGCATGATCGTAAGATAGCTAGCATGATGTTTCCATTGATGTCTATGCCATGCTAGATCATTGCCACGGTACACTACCGAAGGCATTCAATATAGAGTAATAGTTGCTCTAAGTTTTGAGTTGAAAGTGTGATGATCATCATTAATGGAGCATTGTCCCATGTGAGGAAATAAAAGAGGCCAAACAAGCCCACCAAAAAAAAGAGGCCAAATAGCACACCAAAAAAATGAGACAAAAAGGGAGAAGGGACAATGCTATCACTTTTTCCACACTTGTGCAAATTAAGCACCATGATCTTCATGATTGAGAGTCTCTCGTTTTGTCACCACCATATAGCTAGTGGGAAATTTTCATTATATAACTTGGCTTGTATATTCCAATGATAGGCTTCCCCAAAATTGCCTTGGGTCTTCGTGAGCAAGCAAGTTGGATGCACACCCACTAGTTTTCTTTAAGAGCTTTCACATACACGTAGCTCTAGTGCATCATTTGTATGGAAATCCCTACTCATTCACATTGATATCTATTGATGAGCATCTTCACAGCTCATTGATATGCCTAATTAATGTGACTATCTTCTCCTTTTTTGTCTTGCAACCTCCACCACACTCCACACCATCTATAGTGCTATAACCATGGCTCACGCTCATGTATTGCGTGAGAGTTGAAAAGGTTTGAGAAAGTAAAGGTGTGAAACAATTACTTGGCCAATACACGGGTTGTGCATGATTTAAATTCGTTGTGCCATGATGATAGAACATAGCCAGACTATATGCTTTTGTAGGGATAACTTTCTTTTGGCCTTGTTTTTTTGAAAGTTCATGATTACCTTGCTAGTTTTCTTGAATTATTATTGTTTCCACGTCAATAGAAAACTATTGTTTTGAATCTAATGGATCTGAACATTCACGTCACATCAGAGGAATTACAAAGGACACCTATGTTAGGTAGCAAGAAATCATCAAAAATTCATTCTTTATCACTTCCCTACTCGAGGACGAGCAGGAGTTAAGCTTGGGGATGCTTGATACGTCTCAAACGTATCTATAATTTTTGATGGTTTCGCGATGCTATCTTATCATCTTTGGATGTTTTATGTACCTTTTATATCTTTTTTGGGACTAACTTATTAATTCAGTGCCAAGTGCGAGTTCCTATTTTTTGTGTGTTTTTGACTCTTTTCAGATATGATTTTGGAACGGAATAAAAACCACGAAATGTTTTTTTCCTAAACGAAAGAAGATGAGGGGGCCTCTGGGCCAAGCCAGGTGGGCTCCAGGGAGCCCACAAGCTCCAACTCCGCCACAAGGGGGGAGGCGGCGGTGTCAGGGCTTGTGGCCTCCCTGGCCGCCCCCTCACCTAGATCCTTGGCCTATATATTCCCAAAAATTCAGCAAAAAACCAGGGGAGCCTCGAAAATACTTTTCTGCCGCCGCAAGCTTCCGTTTCCGCGAGATCTTATCTGGAGACCCTTCCCGGCGCCCTGCTGGAGGGGACTTTGGAGTTGGAGGGCTTCTTCATCATCATCATCGCCCCTCCAATGACTCGTGAGTAGTTCACTTCAGACCTACGGGTCCGTAGTTAGTAGCTAGATGGCTTATTCTCTCTCTTGGATCTTCAATACAAAGTTCTCCATGATCTTCATGGAGATCTATCTGATGTAATATTCTTTGGCGGTGTGTTTGTCGAAATCCGATGAATTGTGGATTTGTGATCAGATTATCTATGATATATATTTGAGTCTTTGCTGATTTCTTATATGCATGATTTGATATCCTTGTAAGTCTCTCTGAGTCTTGGATTTTGTTTAGCCAACTAGATCTACGATTCTTGCAATGGGAGAAGTGCTTGCTTTTGGGTTCTACCATGTGGTGACCTTTCCCAGTGACAGTAGGGGCAGCAAGGCACACATTAAGTAGTGGCCATCAAGGGTAAAAAGATGGGGTTTTCATCATTGGTTTGAGATTATCCCTCTACATCATGTCATCTTGCTTAAGGCGTTACTCTGTTCTTATGGACTTAATACACTAGATGCAT
Organism: Hordeum vulgare subsp. vulgare; assembly: GCF_904849725.1. Classification (NCBI taxonomy): domain Eukaryota; kingdom Viridiplantae; phylum Streptophyta; class Magnoliopsida; order Poales; family Poaceae; genus Hordeum; species Hordeum vulgare. The sequence goes on from NC_058523.1 coordinate 302,812,403, forward strand.
GCTGGATAGCGGTCGACGTGTGGAGTAATAGTAGTAGATGCAGAAAGTTTCGATCTACTTGTTTTGGACGTGATGCCTATAGATATAATCATTGCCATTGATATCGTCACGACTTTGCGTGGTTCTATCAATTGATCGACAGTAATTTGTTCACCTACCGTCTACTTGCTTTCATGAGAGAAGCCACTCGTAAACACTCGTAAGCCTATCGTTTACACCTCCGCTTTTACTTTGCTTTGTTACTTTGTTGCTTTCAGTTCTCACTTGGAAAAAAATCTATAAGGGATTGACAACCCCTTCATAACGTTGGGAGCAAGCTTTTTTTGTTTGTGCAGGCTCTTGTGATACTCCTCCACTGGATCGATACCTTGGTTCTCAAACTGAGGGAAATACTTACAACCGCTACGCTACATCACCCTTTCCACTTCGAGGGAACACCAACGCAAGGCTTCAAGGCCACGGGGGAAATCCTTTGCATGCTTTCCTAGGAAGTCCCTTAAGGCGTAGCCGCAGCAGAAGGATCAAGTCAAGTATTCTCCCGTCAACATGCCTATTTCTGGCGCCATTGGAAGGTCTTTTGTTGTAGTAGCACTACACCTCCTAAAAAAAGAAAGGAATATCTCAGAACGAATAGTGTTGTCCCCAACTTCATAGACATGATAAAGGATCCTATTCTCAAGCCTCCTTTCTTTCCTACTATCCATGTGTGTATTATTAAGGAGGTTGATGACAAGGATGACAACACTTGAAAGTATGCAATTTGCCTAGCTAGGGGCGTAAAACAATAACGCTTGTTGGGAGGCAACCCAATATTTATTTTTATTTTTGTTGTTTACTTTGTCTTAGTTTGTGATAACATTACTATTTCATGTGTAATGATTGTGTTTTTAAGTTTTACTTACTGTGTGTGCCAAGTAAAGCCTTTGGGATGATTTGCATGATGAGTAGAATTGATATGGTGCAAAAACAAAAACTTTGAAGTCGAGTGTAGAATTTCTATGATTTTATTGGAACATCTTTTTAAGATGAAAGTTTTACAAAATATTTCTATAAAAATTTGTCTGGTTGTGCTAACATTTCAGAATTGTTGAGTTATATAAGTATAGATTCTTTACAGATTACTACAGACTGTTGTGTTTGAGTCATATTCTGTTTTTGCATGCGTAGTGTGCTTGTTTTGATGATGCTATGGATTGTATCATGGAGTATAAGCCATGGAGGAGTTAAGATACAGTACCCTATGCTAAAATGAAATAAGAATCAACTTGTAACAAAACCTATAAGTATTTTATATGTTGCTGATAATAACAGTTCTCTCGGAGTTTTGTTGAGTTTTATGTGATTGAAGTTTTCATATTTCGGGTATTGTCCCTATGGACAAAGGATTGAGGAGCAGAAAAATCCTAAGATTGGGGATTCTTAAGGCACCCAAAGTAACTTTGAGTTTACCACAATCATTGTTTGCTGGACACACCTAATTGAGAGATATATCACATCATCACACTTTGTTAGAATACTTTAGGTGCTTCACTTATATCTTTTGAGCTTAGCAGTTGCTCTAGTAATTCACTTATATAATTTTGAGAATGGTGGCGTGTAGATTTTATAGAAATATTATGCTCTCGTCATCACTTATATTTTGTCTGAGAGCTAGACAAATAGTGACGGTAATTTGCATGCGTCGTAAGACTAGATAAAAAATAATGAGTATTCAATGAACGATAGTGAAAACCATCATGTAGCATATATAGAGAAATTGTGGGTTAATGATGTTAATGTGGTGATATGAAAAAGGTGTGGGTGCATTATTATTAATTCAGATAGGTGTCAATATTAAGAGATGTCAAACTTATTCTTCATATAAAAAATTAAATAGGCATGGTGATGATGTCTGAGCATTTCTATTCCTCGTTGAAATCCTAGTATTGTTTCGAATCGGAGTCGCGCGATGGTTAATTTCTACCAACCCTCCCCTCGGGGCATGCGAGTAGTACTTTGATTTGTGATAAAACTCATGAAACTTTTTAATAATTATATGAGTTCTTCATGACTAATGTGACACCATGGACATACGCAATCTCACCTCCTCGTATTTGCTAGCCTCTTCGATATCGTGCATTTCCCGTTCTCACCTTGAGGATCGGTGCAACTTTGGCCGGTGCATCCAAACCCCATGACATGACACGCTCTGTTGCACATAAACCTTTTTGTACCCTCCTCAGAAGAGCCACCATACTTAGATATCATGACATTTCCATAGCCATTCTGACCTATATTTCCATGCAAATGCCATCGTCACATCACATGACAAGTTCGTTCATCATCGTAATGATTTGCATGATTATATAGAGATGACATAGTACTTGTGGCATACCACCATTCAAAGTATTTCTAATACATGTCATGCTAGATTTTTGCACATCCTGAACACAGTCAGAGGCATTCATTCAGAGTCATATCATCCTATCAATTTTCATATTGAGTTGTAAGTAAATAAAAGTGCGATGATCATTATTATTAGAGCATTGTACCAGTGAGCAAATAAAAATGGGGGAGGCCAAATGAGCCCACCATAAAGAAAAAATGAATGGGAGAAAATGTGATAAGGTACTTTGCTACTATCCTTTGCCACACTTGTCCCTCAAAGTGGCACCTTGTTCTTCATATAGAGAGTCTCATGTTATATCATTCTTATGCTACTTGGAATCACATTTCCATAAACTTGGCTTGCATATTCCGATGATGGGCTTCCTCAAATTCTCGAGGTATTCATGAGCAAGCAAGTTGGATGCACATACTACTTAGCTTCAATGGAGCTTTCATACCTACTCTTGTGCATCATTTGCATGGCAATACCTACTCCTCGCATCGATATCTATCGACGGGCATCTCCATAGCTCGTTGGTACGCCTAGTTGATTTGAGACTATCTTGTCCACTTTTACCCGTTTGAAACCCACCACCATAGTCTATAACACATGTATGCCATGTCCAATGGTTCATGCTCACACTACAGGAATCTGAGACTTTGCCGTCTACCATGGCAGACGGCAAAGGGGGGCACCCCAGACGGCAAAGCCTTTGTCATCCATCGGCAGATGGCAAACTAGATGGTAAACATTTATTCGGTGAAGAGGTTCTTTGCCGTCTGCCTTTAGAAGGCGGACGACAAAGAATCTTTGCCATGTGGGGGCAGATGGCAAAGAAAATGGGACTGCAGATCCGCAAGGCGCTCCCGTTAAGTGCTAACGACAGCCTGCTCGGCCTACCTGTCCTTTGTCGTCTACCCTACCCCCCCTTTGCCGTCTGCCCTACCCCTTTAGCCATCAGCCATGTTTGAGGCAGACGGCAAAGGGGGGCACCCAGCCCCTCTCTTCCTCCACCTTTGCCGTCTGCCCCTCCCTCTTTTGTCGTCTGCCCTCCCCCCTTTGCCGTCAACCATGTTTGAGGCAGACGGCCAAGGGGGCACCCCCAGTGTGTTTCAGCCCAGCTGTGGAGCCTTTGTCGTCTGCTACAAGCCCTTTGCCGTCGGTGGGCAGACGACAAAGGCTCAAAATAACCCCTTTTTGTTATATTTTCTATAATATCCAGAAATTTTCACGCAAATCAGGAATAATTTTCACAATAATCAGGATATATATATATATATATATTTGACAGAAATAATTTTGTTTCCATACTCATAACCATATTAAAATAACTTTCATCCATAATACATACATATTATGCAAGTTGCATCCGTACCAAACCATATATTACACTAGTTTCATCCATGCATACAAAGTTTCATATATATCCATATACTACAATAGTTTCAATCCAAGCTTCCGTGAATCCATGGTAGAAGAAACCATATTCAAGCACTCCATCAATATAATCCAAGCTTCCCGTGAAGTGAATGTAATATGCAAAATGGAAAATAAGAAAGTTAGAAGAAGAAGACTAGATGAAGAAGAGAAGTACAGGTCATTTCGGAGAGAACTTAGCTAAGTATAGGCCCTTTAATAGCTAAGTTAGGGGGAATTAGTCATCTTGGAAATACATAGCCTTATTATGTCATTTAGGAGAGAACTTAGCTAAGTATATGTCATTTTTTATTAAATAGTCCATTTTGGAGCTAACTAAGCTAATTATGTCATTTAGGTGGAAGCCAAGCTAAGTGTAGGCCATTCTAGAGCTAACTTGGGTAAAATATGTCATCTTGGAGCCAACTATGATTATTAAGCCATTTTGGAGCTAGCTAAGCTAATTATCTCATTTAGGTGGAAGCCAAGCTAAGTATAGGCCATTATAGAGCTAACTTGGGTAAAATATGTCATTTTGGAGCCAACTATGATTATTAAGGCATTTTGGAGATAGCTAAGCTAATTATAGGTTATTTAATAGATGATTATTAGCTAAGTATGTCTTTTTGGAGCTAAATTGGCTAATTATGTCATTTTAGAGGAAAACAAGTTACGTATAACATTCATGAGCTAACCAAGGTTCTTATGCCATTTTGAGCTTATTATGTCATTTTGGAGCTAAATTAGTAATTTTAATGAGCTAACCAAGGTTCTTATGATGTTTTTACCTAACTAAGCTAATTATGTCATTTTGCAGGATAATTAGGTAAGTATGTCTTTGTTGTGGAAAATAAGCTACGTAGAAGAAGAAAGAGAAGAAGCAAGAAGAGAAGAATAAGGATAAGAGAAAGAAGAAGAAGAAGAAGAATGAGGAGGAGAAGGAGAAGGAGAAGGAAGAGGATAATAAGAAGAAAAGAAGAAGATAAGAAGAAGGAGTAGAAGAGAAGAAGAAGGACAAGAAGAAGGAAACGAAGGAGGAGAGAAGAAGAAGGAGGGCTCGTTCTCCTTCTTCTCCTCCTTCTCCTTCTCCTTCTTATTCTCTTCTTCTTCTCTTCGTCTTCTTCTTCCTTATTTTCATTTTTCCTCTTTCTTCTGCTCTTGTCCTCTTCTTCGAGCTAAATTAGCTAATTATGCCTTTTTGGAGGTAATTATGTCATTTTGGAGGATAATTAGCTAAGTATAGGTCATTTTTTATTAAATAGACCATTTTGGAGGTAACTAAGTTAATTATGTCATTTTGGAGGATAATTAGCTAAGTATGTCTTTGTTGGGGAAAATTAGCTACGTAGAAGAAGAAATAGAAGAAGCAAGAAGATAAGAAGAAGGATAATAAAAATAAGAAGAAGGAGGAGGAGGAGCAGGAGGAGGAGGAGAAGGAGAAGTAGGAAGAGAAGAAGAAGAAAAGAAGAAGAGAAGAAGAAGGAGAAGAAGGAGGAGAGAAGAAGAAGGAGAAGAAGGAGGGATCCTTCTCCTCCTTCTCCTTCTCCTTATTCTTCTCTTCTTCTTCTTCTTCCTTCTTTTCATTTTTCCTCTTTCTTCTCCTCTTCTCCTCTTCTTCAAGCTAAATTAGCTAATTATGCCTTTTTGGAGCTAATTATGTCATTTTGGAGGATAATTAGCTAAGTATAGGTCAATTTTTATTAAATAGTCCATTTTGGATCTAGCTAAGCAAATTATGTCATTTTGGAGGATAATTAGCTAAGTATATCTTTGTTGGGGAAAATAAGTTACATAGAAGAAGAAAGAGAAGAAGCAAGAAGAGAAGAAGAAGGAGAAGAAAAAGAAGAAGAAGAAGGAGGAGAAGGAGGAGAGAAGAAGAAGGAGGGCTCCATCTCCTTCTCCTTCTTCTTCTCTTCTTCTTCTCTTCTTATTCTTCTTCCTTATTTTTTTTTCCTCTCTCTTCTCCTCTTGTCCTCTTCTTCACGCTAAATTAGCTAATTATGCCTTTTTGGAGCTAATTATGTCATTTTGGAGGATAATTTGCTAAGTACGGGTCATTTTTCATTAAATAGACCATTTTGGAGCTAACTAAGCTAACTATGTCATTTTGGAGGATAATTGGGTAAGTATGTCTTTGTTGGGGAAAATAAGCTACGTAGAAGAAGAAAGAGAGAAAGCAAAAAGAGAAGAATAAGGAGAAGAAAAAGAAGGAGGAGGAGGAGGAGGAGGAGAAGTAGAAGGAGAAGGAGGACGAGAAGAAGAAGAAAAGAAGAAGAGAAGAAGAAGGATAAGGAGGAGAGAAGAAGAAGGAGAAGAGGGAGGGATCCTTCTCCTCCTTCTCCCTCTCCTTCTTCTTCTCTTCTTCTTCTTCCTTCTTTTCATTTTTCCTCTTTCTTCTCCTCTTGTCCTCTTCTTCGAGCTAAATTAGCTAATTATTCCTTTTTGGAGCCAATTACGTCATTTTGGAGGATAATTAGCTAAGCATAGGTCATTTTTTATTAAATAGACCATTTTGGATCTAGCTAAGAAAATTATGTCATTTTGGAGGATAATTAGCTAAGTATGTCTTTGTTGGGAAAAATAAGCTACGTAGAAGAAGAAAGAGAAGAAGCAAGTAGAGAAGAAGAAGGAGAAGAAAAAGAAGAAGAAGAAGGAGGAGGAGAAGGAGGAGGAGGAGAAGGAGAAGGAGAAGGAACAGGAGAAGAAGATAAGAAGAAGAAGAGAAGAAGAAGGAGAAGAAGAAGGAGAAGAAGGAGGAGAGAAAAAGAAGGAGGGCTCCTTCTCCTTTTCCTTCTTCTTCTCTTCTTCTTCTCTTCTTCTTCTTCTTCCTTATTTTTTTCCCTCTCTCTTCTTCTCTTGCCCTCTTCTTCACGCTAAATTAGCTAATTATGCCTTTTTGGAGCTAATTATGTCATTTTGGAGGATAATTTGCTAAGTACGGGTCATTTTTCATTAAATAGACCATTTTGGAGCTAACTAAGCTAACTATGTCATTTTGGAGGATAATTGGCTAAGTATGTCTTTGTTGGGGAAAATAAGCTACGTAGAAGAAGAAAGAGAGAAAGCAAAAAGAGAAGAATAAGGAGAAGAAAAAGAAGGAGGAGGAGGAGAAGGAGAAGTAGAAGGAGAAGGAGGAGGAGAAGAAGAAGAAAAGAAGAAGAGAAGAAGAAGGATAAGGAGGAGAGAAGAAGAAGGAGAAGAGGGAGGGATCCTTCTCCTCCTTCTCCCTCTACTTCTTCTTCTCTTCTTCTTCTTCCTTCTTTTCATTTTTCCTCTTTCTTCTCCTCTTGTCCTCTTCTTCGACATAAATTAGCTAATTATGCCTTTTGGAGCTAATTATGTCATTTTGGAGGATAATTAGCTAAGTATAAGTCATTTTTAATTAAATAGAACATTTTGGATCTAGCTAAGCACATTATGACAATTGGGAGTATAATTAGCTAAGTATGTGTTGGTTGGGGAAAAAAGCTACGTAGAAGAAGAAAGAGAAGAAGCAAGAAGAGAAGAAGAAGGAGAAGAAAAAGAAGAATAGGGAGGAGGAGAAGGAGAAGGAGAAGGAAGAGGAGAAGAAGATGAAAAGAAGAAGAGAGGAAGAAGGAGAGTAAAAAGGAGAAGGAGGAGAGAAGAAGAAGGAGGGCTCCTTCTCCTTCTTCTCCTCCTTCTCCTTCTCCTTCTTCTTCTCTTCTTCTTCTCTTCTTCTTCTTCCTTATTTTCATTTTTCCTCTTTCTTCTCCTCTTTTCCTCTTCTTCGAGCTAAATTAGTTAATTATGCCTTTTTGGAGCTAATTATGTCATTTTAGAGGATAATTAGCTAAGTATAGGTCATTTTTTTATTAAATAGACCATTTTGGAGCTAACTAAGTTAATTATGTCATTTTGGAGGATAATTAGCTAAATATGTCTTTCTTGGGGGGAAATAAGCTACGTAGAAGAAGAAATAGAAGAAGCAAGAAGAGAACAAGGAGGAGAAGAAAAAGAAGAAGAAGAAGGAGGAGGAGAAGGAGAAGGAGAAGAAGGACGAGAAGAAGAAAAGAAGAAAAGAAGAAGAAGAGCAGAAGAAGGAGAATAAGGAGGGGAGAAGAAGAAGGAGAAGACGGAGGGATCCTTCTCCTCCTTCTCCTTCTCCTTCTTCTTCTCTTCTTCTTCTTCCTTCTTTTCATTTTTCCTCTTTCTTCTCCTCTTGTCCTCTTCTTCGAGCTAAATTAGCTAATTATTCCTTTTTGGAGCCAATTATGTCATTTTGGAGGATAATTAGCTAAGCATAGGTCATTTTTTATTAAATAGACCATTTTGGATCTAGCTAAGAAAATTATGTCATTTTGGAGGATAATTAGCTAAGTATGTCTTTGTTGGGAAAAATAAGCTACGTAGAAGAAGAAAGAGAAGAAGCAAGTAGAGAAGAAGAAGGAGAAGAAAAAGAAGAAGAAGAAGGAGGAGGAGGAGGAGGAGGAGGAGAAGGAGAAGGAGAAGAAGAAGAGAAGAAGAGAAGAAGAAGAAGAGAAGAAGGAGGTGGAGGAGAAGAAGGAGAAGGAGCCCTCCTTCTTCTTCTTCTTCTCCTCCTTCTCCGTCTTCTTGTCCTTCTCCTTTTTCTTCCCCTTCTTCTTATCTCCTCCTTCTTCTCCTTCTTCTTCTCTTCTTATTTTCTTCTTGTTCTTCTTCCTTATTTTAATTTTCCTCTTTATTATCCTCTTGTCCTCTTCTTCGAGCTAAATTAGCTAAGTATGCCTTTTTGGGGCTAATTATGTCATTTTGGAGGATAAGTAGCTAAGTATAGGTCATTTTTTATTAAATAGACCATTTTGGAGCAAGCTAATTATGTCATTTTGGTGGAAGCCTAGCTAACTATAGGTCATTTTAGAGGTAACTTGGGTAAAATAGGTCATTTCGGAGCTAACTATGCTTATTAAGCCATTTTGGAGCTAGGTAAGCTAATTATAGGCCATTTAATAGCTAAGTTAGGGGGAATAGGTCATCTTGGAGCTACATAAGCCTTATTATGTCATTTAGGAGAGAACTTAGCTAAGTATAGGTCATTTTGTATTAAATAGGTCATTTTGGAGCTAACTAAGCTAATTATGTCATTTAGGTGGTAGCCAAGCTAACTATATGTCGTTTTGGAGCTAACTTGGGTTAAATATGTCATTTTGGAGCTAAGTGTGCTTATTAAGCCATATTGAACCATTATGCGGTTGTTAAGAAAAACACTAGAAATAACATACCAATATATTCTTCACGGCGGTGAAGCACGGTGGCTCTGGCTTGTTTCACCTGGAGAAGGCTGCCTGGAGAAGGCTCCACTGGATAAGGGTCGTGCGATGCGTTTCGGGAGATATTTTGCACCAAACATTGTTTGCAATGTGTCGTTAGCATGATGACACTCTTGAGATCACTCCATTGAAATGAAACTCACCGTCCCCGCCATGTTAATGGCTGGCATCACCTCAGGGACATGGTCGGTCTTCTCGCACATAGACTGTACATTTGGTTTCGACAAGTCAAACTTTTCAGTTACTAATGAAACAGACATTAAAATGCAAGATTTGAAATAATATGAAGAAGAAACTTACCATGAAGAGCTCGTACATGGCCCTGTTAGACGCATCATTCCGTGCCCTCTCCGCCTCCACCAATGCAGCCCTCCTCTCCTCCAGCTCCTTCATCTCCTTATCCTTCTCCGCCAAAAGCACCTGCATTGCCTCTCTCTCTCTTTCAGAATAGCAGCCTACAACACAACTCATTGTTAGCATTGTAATCATATTGGTTCCCACGCAAATCATAATGCGGAAACATAGTTGAGTCCATTAAACTAACCTCGATTGCGAGCTCGACTGGCCGTGAACGAGGTGTTATCTCAGGACAGGAGCTCGTTTGGCATGCCTTTATCTGCCGGAGAGTGCTAGGACAACGTATAAGGCCGTCTCCAATGGCGATCGAGCCATGGGGCCTCCCATTGTGAGCTATGATCACTAGCTCTGGATCAATAGGCCCCTCGCTCGGGTTAAAGTCCTCCCCTTTTCTCGCCGTCCCATGATCTCTGTACTTCACAAGCTTGTGGTGGGAGGATATGTTGGTGAAGTTTTCTGTATGCTCGAGGTCAGACTCAGAGAATGCCTTGACCTTCTTGTACGAGGCATTATGGGCCATCGCATACAGGTCGTACATCTGTGGCACCTCCGTCTTATTGTGATGCACCTAAAAGAGAGAGAGAGGAAATATTTATTAGTAAAGGGCTCAATATAGTATTAAGAATGAATTGCATGTGGCATGAAGCAAACCACAAACCCAGTTCTCGCCAAATTAGATTAAGTTGACGCTCCCTTGATGGTGTGGCACACCAACCATTTTGCCACCCCTCTCCTTGGCGTTCTTGTGGCTGGCCTCCCACGTTTCGGAGCACCACTGATCGACCAAGGCCTCCCAACAATCCATCTTATCCACACACCATCTCGGGGGCACCTAAGTTAATAAAGAGAAATTTGAGCGCAACGTGTAAGAATCAAATCAAGGAACCTAACTACAAGGCCTTAATAATATGTAATTACCCTCATGTTATGCTCCTTCTGCATCTTAGAATCACAACACTTCTCCTTGTCCTTCCTAATACGCCACGACGCATAGTAGTCTCGAACATTTTCACCCGAGCCTCGTGCCTAAAGTATTGAAGTAGTCGGCGACATTCGGTTTCGATAACCTTTGTCATGTCCTCCTCGTATACCACCTCACACCCGTAGTAGGTCTACAAACGAGACAACACCTATTAGTACAATAACTAGTTATGGTTGATTTATAATTGTGTAAAGGAGAAATTACCCAGAACTGTCGGATCACCATGTCGGCCCTCATGTGGCACAAAACACCGTCGATCTCCACCTCCGGTGGGTCCGGGGCACCCAAGTAGTGCTCCCAAGTCATTCCTACCACTTGCTCCCGACCGGGCAACGTAACAAACCCCAGGAAGTTTTGACGGGAAAGCACACCAAGGACGTTGTTGGGCTTGCAGACACCCTTGGCAACAATCTAACCCCTACAGTATGACAAATTAAAGCCAAAACATTAGATATTTGAGAAAACATGAAGGCAAAAGGTTAAATAAGAGTAAATTAACTTACTTGTCCCCATTTGACTTAATCGACCACCTCTGCTCGCGGGTCGCTGGCACGAGCGGGAGCCTCGAACTACCACACTCGTAAACGGTGGCCCCCCTCACCGAGCTCCTCATCGCTATCAACATGACCACTTGGCTGAGGCTGACCCAGGTCAGCCCAGGTATCCCACTGGGCCTCTAGGGACGTACCCTCATCCCTGCTTTGCTCTGGAGTCGCCTGGAACGAAGCCTATGGGACACGAGTCTCGTGGGCCGAAGACTCATCGACCTGAGGCTCGTAAACCGGAGACCGTGTAGCCTCCACCTCAGACAAATCGACCATAGAACTCCTGTGCTCAGGTGAATCAGCTTGGGGTGGCGGCGAGGAAGGCGTGGTAGCCACAGCCCTACCTCTCCCGCGGCCACGTGTACCTTTAGTACAACATAAATACCAACATGAGTAATAAAATTTATATAAATACCAACATGAGTACAACACAAATACCAACATGAGTACAACATAAATACCAACATGAGTAATACCTTTAGTACCTCTCGGCTTCGCGGGGGGTCGACCTCCTCTCACGGGGGCTGCGAGAGTCGAAGAAGCGGCCACTCCATGCAGAGTAGAGAGCAACACTCTCCCAAGAGGCAAGGCAAGAATGGAAGTACCCATCCCACCACCCGCCGATGAAGAAGGTGCCATGGAGTGCTTTCGACCCTTTCCCACCATATTTCAACATCTGTCATGACAAAGAGTAAATGAAATTAGTACAACATAAATACCAACATGAGTAATAAAATGTATATAATTTAAGTGTATCATCGTCATAATACCAACATGACTAATAAAAATTGAATACCTAACATGAACTCATAATTTATATATAGTAATAGTTGAATACCTGACATGAACTAATAACAATTGTGCTCGTCTATATATGCTTCGGGGTCAATAAATGCATCATGATCATCACTATCATCAATAAATGCATCATCATCATCACTATCAGGAAGAACATGTGGAAGGCCACCATTATGTAATCGGTCAAGAAGTGACAGGTCATCCGCAGCACTAACCTCTTCTTCTTCAGGTTCTTCCTGTTCGGGCTCAGGGGTTAAGACAGATTCAATGTCGCTATCTAATTCAATGTTCTGGGTGAAGTAGAGCGGTTCTTGAAACGTTTCTTGGACATACGTGTTTCTTGGAAGAATTCTCCTTCATATGCGTCTGGGTTAATGTGAGTTTCATAATCCTCTTCATTCAGGGTAGGTGGTCTAAAATGTGGCGGCACTTCATAAACGACATCCCAACCTTTTATATTTGGATTAGTTTGGCAGGCCCACGGTAGATAGAAAACTTGTGTCGCCTGTTGAGCCATAATATAGTCATCGGGAACATCTAAGTGCGTGTTTTGGTTGATTTCGACTAGTCCTATATGTTCATGACTCCTTCTAGTCTCCCCCGGATCGAACCAATAACATTTGAATACTACGACGGTCGGTGGGTTTTCACCATAGAATAGAAGTTCATAAATTGCTTCAACTCTTCCATAATACTCGGTGCCTCTTTCACCGATAGCAGAGACAGAACAATTTGTAGTCTTTAGGTCGGGCATAGATAGCTCTTTGCCGAAGGTACAAAAGTGATACCTGTTGATGTTGTATTTGTCCAATGAATGGACCTTATAGTCAACACCATTAGCGACTTGTCTCAAGTCAGCGTCCATAGACTCTGCATCAGCCTACAAGTTTAATATGAAAGAATGGCTGCATTAGCTGCAAATTATACCAAGAAATCAACTGGACCATTAATGGTAATTAATTACCCTTTGTTTGAACCAAGAGATGAAACCGGGATAGTCGCCTCCATGCTTTGCGAGAAGCTCATACTCTTCGACGGAATCCTTTTCGATGACCGCTCCATCCGAGAATTCGGCGACGTATCGACTATATTAAATATCCAGGAATAAGAGTAGTTCAAAGGAATTAGAAGTTGCGGAACAATAATTTACACAGAACTTAGTCGATGTACGGCCGCATTTCTGTTAGGTTGGTGAAGATATACAATGAAATGGTCCGCTATTCTTCGACATCCAACGATTTTCCTTTCGAAGCATCGGATGGTGCGAGCTTCCCTTCGAATAGGCTGAGGTTGGATCGACCTTTTTTAGGATCGCCATCATTGTATCGAGGCTTCGGGTTATGCAAATAATGATTTTTGGCTTCGTAGTGTGTTGTCACGAAGTTTGCCGCCTACTCAGTAAATAATGCCTTGGCCATCGATGCTTCAATTCTACGTTTATTTTTACATTTAGCTCGAAGCATCTTCTGCATCCTCTCAGTTGCAAAGCACCATCGATTTTGAACGCCCCCCCCCAATCTTGCCTCAAATGCTGCATTTGATTAAAGAAGCCCGGTGGAAAGATGTTTTCTAATTTGCAGATCAACTTCACCGCCAACTCTTCCATTTCATCTAGCACGCTAGGGAATAGTTCTTTCGCACAAAGAGAACGGAAGAAATAGCTCAGCTCTGCCAGTACTAGCCATTCATCCTCAGGGATAAAGCCACTCAACATCACCAGCATTACCCGCTCAATCCATATGTGCCAATCATGACTCTTGGGACCAAATATTTTCAATTTCTCAAGGCTCGCTCCCCTCTTTATATTTGCAGCATACCCATCGGGGAACATCAACCACATTTTCACCCACAATAGCATTTCCCTCACAGCTGGCCTTTCAAGATTGAACTATGCCTTTGGCTTCGCTATGCTTTGATTTCCTTTACGTTGTCGCAAGTTTTGTAACGGTCTATCACATAGAGCCTCCACGTCGATTCTAGCCTTAGGATTATCTTTTGAACTCCTCTCTATGCCGAACAATGTACCAAAAATGGCCTCTGCAATATTCTTTTCAGTGTGCATCACGTCGATGTTGTGTGGGCAAAGGAGGTCTTTGAAGTAAGGAAGATCCCATAAGCATGACTTGTGAGTCCAGGCGTGTTCTGTATTATACCCTTTGAAGTACCCTGGACGCAAAGGATCAGGTTCGAGAGCGTTTAACTTATCAAGGGTCTGTTGGCCTGTCAACGCAGCTGGTGTAGTGTTTTTGACAACTCTACATTTGATGAAATTCTTCTTGTCTTTTATGAACTTATGGTCAGGATCCAGGAACTGTCTATGCACGTCGAAGGAAGAAAACTTGCGATCAGCCTACAGCCAACGAAACTGAAGAGTTGCCTTGCATGTGGTGCACGGGAACCTTCGTGCACACACCAGCCAACGAATAGTGCAAACTTCGGATAATCATGCGTTGAGTACATGTGCCACACATGCATTTTGAAATTTGTTTTGGTAGTGGTGTCGTTGGTCTTGATCCCATTATCCCAGGCTTCTTGCAACTCATCCTTAAGCGTCTGCATGTACACATTCATATTCTTCCCCGGATAGTCGGGCCTTGGAATTATCAACGTCAGGAAAATGTTCTTTGTTTTGATAATCTCTCCGGGTGGGAGATTGAGTGGAATGACAAATACAGGCCAACAAATGTATTGCGTCGTTGTCATACCATACACATTGAATCCATCCGTGCTGATGGTAGGTTTAGGATGCCCTGGATCTTCCGATTTATCCTTATGTAATGCATCGAAGTGCTTCCACGCAAAACCATCTGAAGTGTGTACCAGCATCTTGTTCCCATCCGCATCTATTTTGATTATTTTGCCCAATTTGTGCCATGTCATCTGTGTGGCCGTCTCTTCGACCATGAAAAGACGTTGAAGTCTTGGTACGATTGGCAGATACCGAAGAACACTAATGGGGATTTTGGTTTGATTTTTCTCACCAATACCATTGTCTACCACAATATACCTGGAAGAATTGCAAATGAGTCAATAGTTCAAGGCCGCATACTCAAGCCTAAATAAGGCACATCATTTCTCACAGGCATGTATCTTCTCATAGGGCTCTGACTGGTACAGGTTTGCAGGCAGTACATGGACTTTGGGTAGGAAGCATCCAAATATCGTCATCATCGCATCGTAGCATTCTCTGCCTATGTTGAATTGAGCCTTCAGAGCTATTACTTGCGCGATGGAATCCAGCTGACAAAGCTCGGTCTGCTCATGGAGAGGACGTTTTGAAGACTCCAACATTTCATAGAAGGCCTTTCCAGATTCCTCCATCTCATCGTCCGAATCCCGAGCAACATCAAAGTCTTGCACCATGTCTTCGATCCCGGTACCATGCTCGTCGGTGCGACGACGAATCACCTCAGCTCTGGCACATTGGTCAGACTCACCATGAAAAGTCCACACCATATAATTAGGCGTAAAACCCCACTTCTTTAGGTGTTTACCCATTTCAAACTCTGTCTGCTTTTTCTAATTGTCATAGTTGGGACAAGGGCACCATTTTTTTGCTGGCCATTTGCAAATGCGGCTCTCACAAACCCCCTAGTTTTTGTTAACCATTCATGGGTCATATCTTTCTGACTAGGGTGACCAGTGTACATCCAAGCACGATCACTCATCTTGCCTAGCTACCAATGGGCGCACAAGAAATAAATATATAATTCATCATCTATATTCATCCGCTAATCAAGTTTGTCAGTTTTATTACGTCCATGCAACCTACACGCTAATAGGTAATGATAGGACCTAATCCCACCCGAGTATATGTAGATTGGGTTCGTTTTCCCATGCTCTGCTCCAGATGCGATGTAGAATTTCGGCAGCACCTCCTCGCTGTTCTCCTGATACACATCTCGGCAATAAGCAGAGAGGATGTGTACTCGGAGAACAATAGGGAGGCACTGACGAAATTCTACATCGGATCCGGAGCACGGCATATGGGAAAATGAACCCAATCTACACATACTCGGGCTGTCCATGGATAACGTTGGATAATTCGAAAGGATAGCGGTTATAAATATGCAAAGACATGCATATTTATAGATGTCGCCCTTTCGAACGGGAGACACATACTGGTCACGCATACTCATGATTGAAGAAACCTATGGCTAGCAAGTTTCATCGGCACGAAGACCGAAACAGAGCAAATTAAGGGGGTAGGAGGAGAAGTCATTTGTGCTCACCAACAAACGCAGGGGCGGAGCTCGTCCAATGCACGCGGAGTTCGTCGAACAACTGCACATTGAAATTCACCTGATCAACACCAATATGATGTTTTTCTAATTAACATAATTGGAAAATATGTCGAGGGTCGGTGGTGTCGGGGGTTAGTGGCGTCGGTGGTCAGTGTCATCGGGGGTCGAGGGTCAGTGGCATCGGGGGTCGGGGGTCCGGGGTCGAGGGTTAGTGGCGTTGGGAGTCGAGGGTATGTGGCGTCGGGCGTCAAGGGTCGGGGGATTGTGGCGTCGGGGTCGGGAGTCGGGGGTCGGGGTTCGGGGGGTTGGGGGGTCAGTTCCGTCAGGCGTCTGGGGTCGGGGGTCGAGTGTCGGGGGTTGGTGGCATCGAGGGTCGAGGGTCGTGGGCCGGGGGACGGGGGTCAGTGTAGTCGTGGGTCGAGGGGTCAGTGGAGTCGTGGGTCGAGGGTTAGTGGCGTCGGGGGTCGAGGGTCGGGGGTGAGGGGTCAGTGGCATCGGGGGTCGGGGGTCAGTGGCGTCGGGTGTCAGGGATCGGGGGTCGAGG
This sequence comes from Hordeum vulgare subsp. vulgare, assembly GCF_904849725.1. Classification (NCBI taxonomy): domain Eukaryota; kingdom Viridiplantae; phylum Streptophyta; class Magnoliopsida; order Poales; family Poaceae; genus Hordeum; species Hordeum vulgare. The sequence continues at coordinate 302,828,924 of NC_058523.1, forward strand.
GTCAGTGTCGGGGTGTCGTGGTTCCTTTTTCCTCTTCTTTCTTCTTCTCCTCTCTCATCTTTTTCTTCTTGTTCTTCTTTTCTTCTTCTTCTTCTTCTTCTTTCTCCTCCTCCTCCTCTTCCTCTTTTTCTTCTTCTTCTTCTTCTTCTTCTTCTTCTTCTTCTTAATCTTCTTGTTCTTCTTCTTCTTCTTCTTCTTCTTCTTCTTCTTCTTCTTTTTTCTCCTCCTCCTCCTCCTCTTCTTCTTCTTCTTCTTCTTCTCCTTCTTCTTTTCCTTCTTGTTCTAATTATTTTATTCTTTTCCTTTTTTCTTTTTCATTTTTTCCTTCTTCTTTTCCTCTTTTTTTCTTCTAACCTAACTACTAACCTAATTAGCCTAATAATGTAGCCTAAAAAAGTAACTAAATTAACCTAATAATCTAGCGTGTGCAACCCAACATTGATCTCTCCCTGCCTTATCTTTCGATTTACTCTCGCTGACGAGCCAAATATTTTAGCCCAATAAAGACAATTCATGAATTGTGTAAAGTTACATCCTGAAACCTTTAGGAAAAGAATTGATCTTCGGTTTGAAATATTCACGTGTCTAACCAAATATGCAAGAAAAATAAAATTATCTGAAGACATGTCTAACCAAATAACCAAGCATGCAACTATACAAAGAAGTGTAGTAACAAAACATATATGAACTCTAACCTGCAACCTGTAGGGGCAGTGCGTGCCAGGGTGGTGGGGGTCTGGCCGGTGTGGCGCAGGAACCAGCAGGGGCGTCGGGTGGGGGCACGACGCCGGCTGGGTTGGTGGTGGAGGAGAGGGGGTCGGGGCGGTGGTGGTGGAGGAGAGGGTTTCAGGGTGGTGGTGGAGGAGAGCGGGTCGACGGCGGGGTGAGGGCTTACGCAGGGTGTAGAGGAGGAGGGGTACGCGGGGAGGGGCGGTGGTGTGGTGGAGGAGGGGTCGCGGCGATGGTGGAGAGGGGGTCGCACGGAGGAGGGGGTCGCGGCAGGGGCAGTTGTGGAGGGGGCGCGCCAAGGCGGAGGTGCAGCAGGGGCTGCTGTGGCGGTCGTGGCTGGATGCTGCGTCGGACCAGCTCCGGCGGCTGTGGCGGCAGTGGGTGGGCAGGGCGAGAGAGAGAGGAGTGGGCAGGGCGAGAGAGATATGGGTGGGTAGGGCGAGCCGTTAGGGGAGCGGGCGGGGGTGGGGGCTGGGAGCCTTTAACATTAGGGAAACATCCCCGTTGCCGTTTGCAAAGGCTGGGTGGCAGACGACAAAAGGCTGGGAGTGGGGGTGGGTTCTGGCCGTTTGGTGCGGGGGACTTTGTCGTCTGCCTACCCTTTGTCGTCTGCCTTTGGGGCCTTTGTCGTCTGCTCGCGGACGGCAAAGAGGTGGAAGACGGCAAATAGAACCTTTGCCATCAGCCACATCTTTGCCGTCTGCTTTGTGCGAGCTGACGGAAAAGAGGGTCTTTGCCATGCGTCAGCAGACGGCAAAGGCATGGCAGACGACAAATTTCTCAATTCCTGTAGTGTCATGTATTGCGTGAAGAATAATAAGTTGATGGATATTGAAAAAGTATGATTCAATTGCATTACTTGGACACCATCGTGCTTGACATTTGTATTAATGTGGTGAAGATGGAGCCATGCCTTGCTAATATAATAAAGATGGATGATGGTAAAATAGTCATTGAGGATAGTATAGTTTGAAAAATTAACGATTTGCTGGTTATACCTATAAGTATTGTTGTGTTAATATGTGTTAATTCATCGTTTCTCAATGAGCATACATGCATAATGTTACATCATGAATAGCATGTCACATCAGAATTTCTGTTTTTATCATTCACCAACTCGAGGACGAGCAGGAATTAAGCTCGGGGATGCTTGATACGTCTCCAATGTATCTATAATTTTTTATTATTTCATGCTGACATATTATCATTCTAGAATACTTTTGGGGTATTTATTTAAGAATTTATATTATTTTTGAGCACTAACCTATTGACCCAGTGCCGTGTGCTAGTTTCTATTCTCTGTGTTGTTTTTCACTTTTCATGTTTTCCAGACCAAACGAAGTCCAATTGCCCTGAAACTTTTTGGTGATTTTTCTGGAACAATAGAAGACCAACGAGCATCGGAAGAAGGCTAGAGGCCTCAGGAGGGGACCACAAGCCAATAGTGCGTGTCCTGGGGGGCGGATGCCCTCATGACTTGTGCCTTCCTCGTGGCCCTCCTAACTTCGTTCTTTGGCTTATAATTTGCCATCTACCCTAAAAACACTAAAGGTAGGTTCGAAACACTTTTTACGCCTCCGCAAGTTTCCATTATGATGGCAAGCCATCTGGAGCTCCATTCCGGCACCCTGCTGGAGGGGGATCGATCATGGATGGCCTCTTCATCAATACCTAGATGGCAATCTCTCTCTGTTTGAACTTCAATACAATGATCATCACATCTTTGCTTTGATTCATATGATGTAATTCCTTTTGTGCGCTATGGTTGCTAGGATCTGATGAAGTGTGTGTTTATGTACGGATTATTCATAATAAATATTTTAGTCTCCTCTAAATACTTATATGATTCTTATGTTCATGATTATGATAGCTCCATAATTCTCTTCGATCTAATGAAATAGTTTGGCCAACTAGATCGATATCTCTTCGGCGAGAGAGGTGCATTGTGGTAGGTTCAACTTGGTGAATTTCTATATCCCAGTGACAAAAGCGGACAAGATGGGGTTTATTCATATTGCTTGAGTTTACTTTGTCTACAAGTCACTGGTCTCCGTGCATTACTCCATTTTACTTAAGACTCTAGATGCATGCTAGATAGGGGTCGATCAGTGGAGTAATAGTAATAGGTGCGGGAAAGATTTGGCCTATTTGTTTATGGACGTTATGCCTATATACACATGATCATTGCCGTGAATATCACATAACTATCCGCTTTTCTTTCAATTGCCCAACAATATTTTGTTTGCCCACCATATGCTATTTTTCATGAGAGATGCCATTAGGGAAAGCTATGGCCCCTAGGTCTATTCACAACATATTGATAAAACCTTAATTACCGTGCTTCCATTTACTTGTTTTTATTTTATCTTGCTATCTACAATTATCTACAAATCTCACTTGCTTGCAAATAATAAGACAAGAGTATTGACAAACCTCTTTCCTGCATTGGGTGCAAGTTGTTTGTTCTTTTCTGTGCAGCCGCTAAAAACGGTTGGGTTGATATTCCTATTGGTTCGATAAATCTTGGTTTCCTAACTGAGGGAAATACTTACCCACATTGTGTTGGTGTGAGAACTTGTTATCTACCAAGTAAGCCCACACAAAATTTCATTCACTTGTTATCTTTTTATATGCTAGTATATTTAGTTTGTCTCATAAAAAATAAAAATACAAAAATATTTATCTTTGCTTATCACTAGTCTTTATGTTTGAATTCATCGCTAGTTCTTATGTTGTTCGCATTATTCCCAATAATGATGTTGTCAATTTTAAACAAACATGAGGAGAAAGTTTGAAAGATGCTTGATATAGGATTTGATACGCTCAAAATAAAGCAAGTATTAATCTGTCCACTAGTACCTTGCTCCAGAATTTTTATGTTGGTGTGAGAACTTGGTATAGGTTTGTCCTTGATGCCATCACCGGTGGAAATTTCCTTATGTTTCACACTTTGGATGCCTATAATGCCATTGAAAATCATGTTGGAACACCAGCCATTATCATTAGTGAAAAAAATTTAACCTTGTAACATGTTATGCAAAGACTTGATGATATTGAAAGGAAAATGGTTACTCACGAACTAATTGAGGAGTTGGATAAAAATTGCAAAATCATATCACTCAACTTGGTTCACGTGTAGGAATGACTATGAAAACCTTAAAGGAAAGGGACACCATTATAGATGAGAGGGTAGAACAGGGTGTGAGTATAATTGATAAAATGGAGGAGGTGATTGAAGAGGTATGTTCCGCCTTTACACCATCTAAAACTAATGCTAGTACTTCTCGAGACAAAATTCCCAAGTTCATATACGTTCCTAACAGCATTAGTACACGTCCCACCAAAAGAATCAAAGATCTAATTAAAATTAGTCTCCACCCAAATTCATAGACATGATAAAGGAACCTATTCTCAACCCTCCTATTGTTCCTACCATCCATGGTTGTGTTATTAAGGAGCTTGATTACAAGGATGACAACACTTGAAACTATACAATATGCCTAGATAGGGGCGTACAACAATAACGCTTGTTGGGAGGCAACCCAATAGTTATCTTTATTTTTTCTCTTTACTTTCTGTTAGTTTGTGATAACATGATTATCTCCTCTGTAATGATTGTGTTTTTATGTTTTGATTAGTTTTTGTGCCAAGTAAAGCCTTTGGGATGATTTACATGATGAGTAGAATTTATACGGTGCAAAAGAAGAAACTTTGATGTTTAGTGAAGAATTTCTATAATTTTACTGTAATGTCTTGTTAAGCTTATTTTTTTGCACATTATATCCATACAAATTACTAAGGTTGTGCTAATATTTCAGAATATTTGGAGTTACATAAGTATAGGTTCATTACAGATTACTACGAACTGTTCTGTTTTAGACAGATTCTGTTTTCGCATGCATAGTTTCCTTGTTTTGATGATGCTATGGATTTTATTGGGAGTTATTAGCCATGGAGGCATTAGGATATAGTACCATATGCTAAAATGAAATAAGAATGAACTTCTAGCAGCACCTGAAAGTATTTGATATGTTCCTTATACTAATGGATCTCACGAAGTTTTGTTGAGTTGTATGTGATTGAAGTTTTCAAGTTTAGGGTATTGTCCCGATGGACAAAGGATTGAGGAGCAGAAAAATCATAAGGTTGGGGATGTCCAAAGCACCCCAGGTAATTTCTCTAGAAAGACTCAAGCGTCAACGCTTGGGGATGCCCCGAAAGGCATCCCCTATTTTCATCTCAATCCATCGATATGTTACTTGGAGCTATATTTTCATTCATCAAATGATATGAGTTTTCCTTGGAGGGTGATTTTCCTTTTGTTCTATTTTACTTTTAGTTTACCATAATCATTGTTCTCTGGACTTACTTATTTGAGAGAGATATCACATCATCACAATTTCTTGGAATACTCTATGTGCTTCACTTATATCTTTTGAGCTTAGCAGTTGCTCTAGTACTTCACTTATATATTTTTTAGGACGGTGGCATGTAGATTTATAGAAATATTATTCTTTCATTCTTCACTTATATTTTGTTTGAGACCTCGACAAATAGTGACAGTAATTTGCATGGATCATAAGACTAGATAAAAAATAATGACTATTCAATGAGCGACAGTGAAAACCATCATGTAGCACATATAGAGAAATTGTGGGTTAATGATATTGATGTGGTGATATGAATAAGGTGTGAGTGCATCATTATTGATTCATATAGGTGTCGATACTAAGATATGTTAAACTTCTTGTTCATCTAAAAAAATAAAAAGGCATTGTGATGATGTGCGAACATATCTATTCCTTGTTGAAATCCTAGTGTTGTTTTGAGTCGGAGTCACGCGATGGTTAACCTCTACCAACCCTCTCCCTCGGGGCATGTGAGTAGTACTTTGATTTGTGGTAAACCTAATAAAACTTTGCAATAAGTATATGAGTTCTTCATGACTAATGTGACACCATGGACATACGCAATCTCACCTCCACATATTTGCTAGCCTCTTTTGTACCGTGCGTCACCCATTCTCACCTTGAGGATCGGTGCAACTTTCGCGTGTGCATCAAAACCCCGTGACATGACACACTCTATTGCAAATAAAAAATTTTATATCCTCCTCAAAATAGCCACCATACCGACCGATCATGGTATTTCCATACCCATTCTGAGATATATTACCATGCAAATGCCATCGTCACTTCATATGACTACTTCGTTCATCATCATAATACTTTGTATGAACATATAGAGATGACATAGTATTTGTGGCAAATCCACCATTCAACATATATTTTATACATGTCACGCTAGATCTTTGCACATCTTGGTACAATCTCAGAGTCATTCATTAAGAGTCATATTGTCCTATCAGTTTTCATATTGAGTTGTAAGTAAATAAAAGTGTGATGATTATCAATATTAGAGCATTGTCCCAGTGAGGAAATAAAAATGGGAGAGGCCAAATGAGCCCACCATAAATAAGAAATGAATGAGAGAAAAAGAGAGATGGGACTTTTATTCTATCCTTTACCACACTTGTGACTCAAAGTGGCACCTTGTTCTTCATATGGGGAGTCTCGTGCTATATCATTCATATGCTAGTGGGAATCACTTTTTCATAAACTTGGCATGTATACTCCGATGACGGGCTTCCTTAGATGCCTGAGGTCTTCATGAGCAAGCAAGTTGGATGTACAACCCACTTAGCTTCGGTGGAGCTTTCATACACTTATAGCTCTTGTGCATCATTTGCATGGCAATCCCTACTCCTCTCATTGATAGCTATCTACGGGCATCTCCATATCTCGTTGGTACGCCTAGTTTAGGTGAGAGTATCTTCTCCACTTTTACCCCTTGGAAACTTACCACCATATTCTATTCCACCTTTATGCTATGTCCAATGGTTCACGTTGATGTTTTGCGTGAAGAATAAAAAGTTGATGCATATTAAAAGTACGTTCCAATTGCCCAACTTGGACACTATGGTGATTGACATTTGTATTAGTGTGGTGAACATGTAGCCATGCCTTGCTAATATAATAAGGATGGAAGGGGGGTAAAAAAATCTTTGAGGATCGTATACTTTCAAAAAATAATGGTTTGATGCTTATACCTATAAGTATCGTTGTGTTAATATGTGTTAATTCATCGCTTCTGAATGAGCATGCATGCACAGGGTTACATCTTGAATAGCATGTAACATCAAAAATTATATTTCTACCATTTACCTACTCAAGGACGAGCAGGAATTAAGCTGGGGGATGCTTGATACGTCTCCAACGTATCTATAATTTTTGATTGTTCGATGATGATATATTATCATGCTAGAATAATTCTAAGGTATTTAATTACCAGTTTATTTAATTTTTATGCATTAAACTACTGACCCAGTGCCCAGTGCGAGTTGTTGTTTTCTCCATGTTTTCCACTTTTTAGTTTTTCCATACCAAACGAAGTCCAATTATCGTGAACCTTTTTGGTGATTTTTTTGGACAAAAATAAGACAACGAGCATCGAAAGAAGGATGGAGGCCTCACGAGCGGCCCACAAGCCAACAGGGTGCGGCTCCGGGGTGGGGGGAGGGGGCTCTAATGGCTTGTGCCTCCCTCATGGCCATCCTGACTCTGTTCTTTGGCTTATAAATTCTCATCTACCCTAAAAACACCTCAAGGAGTTCGAAACACTTTTTACGGTGCCACAAGTCTTTGTTCCGATGGGAGGCCACTTGGAGCTCCGTTCCGGCACAATGCCGAAGGGGGATTGATCATAGAGGGCCTCTTCATCAACCCTTCTGCCCTCATGATGATGTGTGAGTAGTTCACCACAGACCTAGGTGTCTATAGTCAATACCTAGATGGCAATCTCTCTCTCATTGATCTTCAATACAATGATCATCACATCTTTGCTTTGATCCATATGATGTAATTTCTTATGTGCGGTGCGTTTGTTGGGATCCGATTAATTGTGGGTTTATGTTCAGATTATTCATGATAAATATTTGGGTATCCTATAAATAATTATATGATTCTTATGTGCATGATTATGACATCTTGGTAATTCTCTTTGATCTATTGATATAATTTTGGCCAACTAGTTTGATATTTCTACGGTGAGAGTGATGCATTGTGGTAGGTTCAACGTGGTGAATTTCTATATCCCAGTGACAGAAGGGGACAATATGCGTCTTTCTGTTGCTGTTACTAAGGATAAAACGATGAGGTTTATTCACATTGCTTGAGTTTACTTTGTCTGTATGTCATTATTCTCCATGCATTACTCTGTTTTACTTAATACTCTATAAGCATGCTGCATTGCGGTCGATGAGTGGAGTAATAGTAATAGGTGCAGGCAGGAGTCACCTACTTGTTTATGGACGTGATGCCTATATACACATGATCATTGCCTTGAATATCGCATAACTATCCGCTTTTCTGTTAGTTGCGCAACAGTAATTTGTTTACCCACCGTATGTTGTTTTTCATGAGAGATGCCATTAGGGAAAGCTATGCCCCCCTGGTCTATTCAAAACACATTGATAAAACCTTCATTACCGTTCCGCGGTTTACTTGCTTTTATTTTATTTTGCTATCTAAAATTATCTACACACCTCACTTGCTTGCAAATAATAAGGCAAGAGGATTGACAACCATCTTGCCCGCGTTGGGTGCAACTTGTTTGTTGCTTTGTGTGCAGCCGCTGAAGACGGTTGTGGTTTATATTCCTATTGGTTCGATAAACCTTGGTTTCATAACTAATGGAAATACTTACCCACATCGTGATGCGATAACCTGTTCGTCTTCATGGAAAAAAGCAACGTAGATCACAAGTATCACCATGTTGTGCACACCCACCATCAACGGGGGCACCGGACTCAACGTCATCTACGTCACAACCTTTGAGGTGCTCCGGGTGCCCTACGATCAGGACCTTCCCCGGGGTGACCGACGGGGTCACGGCCCCTATCGGGTAGATAGACCTCCCTGTCACCTTTGGTACCCACTGCAATTACCGCACCAAGCTCATCGACTTTGACGAGGCGCATATCGACCTCCCATACAACTCCATCTTGGGATACACGGAGCTTGCCAAGTTCATGTCAGCAACGCACCAGGGCTACAACATCGTCAAGATGGCTGGTTGCAACGGCATCATTACCATCAAATGCGACGTACAAAGCTGTCACTGCTGCACACTTGGCTGCCGGAGACGGGGCAACACTCCCTGAGTTGGCACCAGCCAGGAAAAATTTGTTGTTCTCTCAGGACCGAGATGAAACAAGGAAAGTGTCATTCGATAGAAGCGACTCAGGCCCCACCTTCACCAATGAGGCCAACCTCTCCCCCAAGCAAGAGGGCGCGCTCGTCACTCTCCTTTGGGCAAACAGGGATGTGTTCGCGTGGAAGGTGATTGACTTGTCCAGAGTCCCAAGGGAAGTGATCAAACATCACCTCGCGGTGTGCCCCGGCGCGCCACCGTCAAGCAGAAAGCACGGCACCAAGCACCGGAGAAGCAAGAGTTCATTGTTAAGGAGGTGCGTAAGCTGCAAGAGTCTCGATTCTTCCGCGAGGTGCACTACCCAGAGTGGCTCGCCAACCCCATCATCATTCCTAAGAAGGGCTGCAAGGAGAGAATGTGCATAGACTTCGCGAGTCTCAACAAGGCCTGCCGCCAGGACCCCTTCCCACTGCCGCGCATCGACCAGATCGTAGACTCCAGCGCTGGCTGTTGCCTAATGTGCTTCTTGGATGCCTTCTCAGTCTATCACCATATCAATATGGCGGAGGACGTGTAGAATACATCGTTCATCTGTCCCTACGGGATGTTCTACTATGTGTGCATGCCCTTCGTCCCGAAGAGAGCGGGGGCCACCTTCCAGAGGTTGATGTGCATCACACTAAGGCCCCAGTTGGGACGGAATGTGTGGGCTTACATCAATGACATTGTAGTCAAGACCCGTGATGCTAGGACGCTCATCCAAGATTTAGAGGATACGGTCCCCAACTTGCGCAAGTGAACTTTAAGCTCAACCCCAACAAGTGAGTTTTAGGAGTCCCCTCGGGCAAGCTCCTTAGCATCCTTGTATCTCATCATGGAATTGAAGCCACCTCCGAGAAGGTTAGTGCCATCGAGGGAATGCACCCTCGGACCCTCAAAGAGATGCAAAAGTTTGCGGGATGCATGGCCTCCCTGGGGCACTTCATCTCCAAGTTTAGTGAGCGGACGTTGACGTTCTTCAAGCTTACGAAGCGGTCCGACCCATTCGAATGGAACCCTGAGGTGGACACGGACTTTGAAGATCTCAAGAGGTACCTCATGAGCACCCCCGTCATGGTTGCGCGGGGAACCCGCGAGCGCTTATTATTGTACCCGATGGCCAACCCTAGACGGATAGTGCGGCCCTATTGGTGGAGCGGTAATAGAAAGTATGCGCCAAGAGAAAGACCGCAGGCCTCCGGAAGGCATCGCCCGAGGTTGTTCAAGCTGTGTCGGCGCCAGACAAGGACACACTGCACGGGTCCGGCGCCCCCATGGCCCCTAGGGCCATGTTGAGAAGGCCCAAATGGCCCTTAGTGCCATGCTTCCACAGGCCCCCGTCGCCCCTCACGCCATGCTTCTGGAGGTTCCCGTGGCCCCTCATGCCATGCATCTAGGAACCCCCGCGACCCCACCTCTCGATCCTTCCGACGAGGACGACTTGGACATCATAGTCACACGCCACGTCGAGCATCTTGTGTACTTCGTCAGCACAACGCTGAGGGACGCGCGCGAGCGCTGCCCCATGCAACAAAAGCTCCTCCCCGCGCTCCTCGTCGCTTGCAGGAAACTGCACCGCTACTTCCAGGTCCATCCTATTGATGTTATTTTTACCTATCCCTTTTATCTAATCTTGCACATCCCCAACGCCGCTAACAGAGTTGCCGAGTGGAACATCGAGTTGCAGGCCTTCCAGCTGGAGTTCTGCACCATCGGAGTTATCAAAGGTGCAATCCTGGCCAACTTTCTGGCCGAATGGACGGACCCGTGCGAGGAGGAGCTTCACAAAAACAAATACCTCCTGTGTGGGGACGAGGTGCCCCGCAGTTGGGCCCTATGGTTCGACAAATCCTTCTCTAGACGGTGTGTGGGGCTGGCGTCGTTCTCACTTCACTGATGGGAGATAAGCTTTACTACGCGTTCCAGGTGTGCTTCAAGCACGATGAGAAGGTCTCCCACAACATCACGGAATACGAGGGCCTCATCCCCGGCCTCAAATCCGCCTCCGACCTCAGGATCAAGCTCCTCGACATCAGGGGCACTCAAAGGTCCTTTTCAACTTCTCCAACAGGAGGAGTTGCCGCCTGCACCACCAACAGGCTCGCCGGACTGTGCCCGTCCTCGGGAGACCACCTACTATTGGCATTGGAACCTCAAGAGGGCAGTTGGGCCACGGATTTAAGGCTTACTTTCTCCATGGAAACCTCCCTGCGGAGGGCAAGAAGCAGAATGCGTCGCCCGACAAGCCACCACTTACTGCCTGCGGGAGGTGAGTTGTACCGTAGGTGGCCCAACAACATCCTACTACGATGCATCTTTGAGAAACAGGGGCATGAGCTGCTCGCCCACATCCACGAAGGTGATTGCACGCACCACTCCTCGTTGAGCACCTTTACTCATAAGGTATTCCACAATGTTTTTATTGGCCCACTGCGCTCCACGACGCTACAGAGTTGGTCCGATCTTGTGAAGCCTACTAGTTCCATGCCAAGCAAATCCATCAGCCCGCGTAGGTGCTACAAACGATTCTGCTGTCGTGGCCCTTCATGGTATGGGGGCTGGACATACTGGGTCCTTTTCCCACGTGCGGCCGGCGGATACCGCTACCTCTACGTCACCATGAAAAAATTCACCGAGTGGATGGAGGTTGAGCCTATGCGCACCATCCCACCTCGCTCGGCCATCAAGTTCATCAAGGGCCTCGTGTGTAGATTCAGCGTCCCCAACCGCATCATCAACGAAAATGGCTCCCAATTTACAAGTGGCCTCTTCCGTTCATATCTTGCTAACATTGTACGCACATATGCTATGCTTTCATGTCGCACCCGTGAAGTAACGGCTAGGCTGAGCATTGCCAGTGTTGGGGTCCTCAAGGGCCTAAAGACCAGAAATTTCAAGAAGAACCTTGAGTCGTGCGGGAATGGTTGGCTGGATGAGTGATACGTCTCCAACGTATCTATAGCTTTTTATTGTTCCACGCTGTTATATTATCATTCTTCGATGTTTTATAATCATTTTATAACAACTTTATATAATATTTTGGACTAACCTATTGACATAGTGCCTAGTGCGAGTTGCTGTTTTTTGCTATTTTTTCCTTCGCAGAAAATCCATATGAGATGAGGTCCAATTGCCACAAAACTTTACGGAGATGTTTTTGGACTAGAAGGTAACTTGGGAGCCAAGAATGAGAAGCAGACAAGGCCCAGGGGGCACATGACATGAGGGCATGCTAGAGGCCCCTGGCACGACCTGGTGTCTAGTGGGGCCCTCGAGCACCTCCTCCACCGCCTCTGAGCTATATAAATACCCCAATATTTAGAAAACCCTAGGGGAGTCAATGAAAAAATCATTTGAGCCGCCACAAGTTCCAGAGCCACGAAATCCAATCTAGATCATGTTCCGGAGAGTAAAACGATCATGGAGGAGTTCACCATCCTCATTGGTGCCCCTCCGATGATGCGTGAGTAGTTCATATCAGACCTACGGGTCCATAGGCAGTATCTAGATGGCTTTCTCTCTCGTTTTGTTTCTCAATACAATGGTCTATTGGAGATCAATATGATGTAACTCTTTCTTTTCGTGTGTTTGTTGGGATCCGATGAATTATGAGTTTATGAACAGATCTACGAAAACATATTCATGCTTGATTATTATAGCCTCGTATTTCTTCTTTGATATTTGGTTTTTGTCTAGCCAACTTGATCTTTTATCTTCGAATGGTAAGAGGTGCTTTGTGATGGGTTCGATCTTGCGGTGCTCAATCTTAGTGACAGAAAGAGACATCACATGCATGTATCGTTGCTATCGAGGATAAAACAATTGAGTCTATTCCTACATGAATAGATCTTGTCTACATAATATAATCGTTCTTAAGGCATTACTCTGTTTCCCATGAACTCAATACACTAGATGCATGACGAATAGCGGTCAATGTGTGGAGTAATATAAGTAGATGCAGGAAGAAGTCGGTCTACTTATCTTGGACGTGATGCCAATATACAAGATCATTGTCTTGAATATCATCATAATTATTTGCTCTTCTATCAATTTCCCAACAGTAATGTGTCTACCCACAGTTTGCTATTTTCTCGAGAGAAGCCACTAGTCAAACCTATGACCCCCGGGTCTACTTCACATCATCTCTACTTTGATATTTGCATTTCAACTTTATTTTCTCTTTTGTTTTCAGGTCTATATTATGAGAAAACACAAAAATACCTTGTTGTGTTCTATTTGCTATCACTCTTATTTACATCTATCAATATATCCTTAATTTAACCATGAGGGACTAACAACCCCTCCACGCGTTGGATTGCGAGGATTTGCTATCTGTGTGCACGTGTTGCTTACATAGTCTTGTGGATGTTCCTACTGGATTGATACCTTGGTTTCTTTACTGAGGGAAATTCTTGACGTTGTTGTGCTACATCACCCTTTAAGCTTGGAGGGAAACCAATGCATCAGCGAGACTAAGCAATGAGTTGAAGTGTGTGTTGTGGTCCATCCGCACCACTTCCACTAAGCCCCACGACGAAACCCCCTTCTTCCTCACCTACGGGGCTGAGATGGTCCTTCCCTCGGAGCTTAAGCATGGATCCCTACGGGTATTGGCATTCGATCAGGCGCATCAGGACAACTCGTAGTGGACCAATCTTTTGCACCTCGTGGAAGCCAGCCGCCAGGACGCCCTTCGCACTGTGAGGTTCCAGCAGGCCTTGCGGCGCTACCACAATCGCAAAATCCGCCCTCATACCCTCAAGGTCGGGTATCTCATCCTAGGACGGATCCTCTCCAGAGAGGAACTCCACAACCTCTTGCCCATGTGGGAAGGCCCTTTTACGGTCGCCCATGTCTCCACGCCCAGTGCAGCATGCCTGGAAAAAGAGGGTGGCGTAGCCATGCACAACGCCTAGAACATACATCACCTCCTCAAGTTCTATCCGTGACCCTCTGGTACGTCTCCAACGTATCTAGAATTTTTTATGGTTCCATGCTATTATCTTGTCAACTTTGGATGTTTTGTATGCATTTTCTATCTTTTTTGGGACTAATCTATTAACTCAGTGCCAAGTGCTAGTTTCTGTTTTTTCCGTGTTTTTGACCCTTTTCAGAGAAGAATATTAAATGGAGTCCAAACGGAATAAAATCTTTGGAATGTTTTTTTTCGCAACAGAAGATACGCAGCGAACTGGAGAGCCAAGGCAAAGGACCCCGGGAGAGGCCACTAGCCCCCTAGCCACGGCCTGGGGGGCGCCTACCAGGCTTGTGGGCCCCCGTGGCTCCTTTGCCCTACCTCTTCCGCCTATAAATTCCCTAAAAATCTGAAACCATGGGAGAGAGCCGCGAAAATACTTTTCCGCCGCCGCAAGCTTCTGTCTCCGCAAGATCCCATCTGGGGCACGTTCTGGTGACCTGCCGGAGGGGGGGATTCGGACACGGACGGCTTCTTCATCAACACCATTGCCTCTCCGGTGATGCGTGAGTAGTTCACCATAGACCTTCAGGTCCATAGCTAGTAGCTAGATGGCTTCTTCTCCCTCTTGGATCTTCAATACAAAGCTCTCCATGATCTTCATGGAGATCTATCCGATGTAATCTTCTTTTGCGGTGTGTTTGTCGAGATCCGATGAATTGTGGATTTATGATCAGATTATCTATGAATGTTATTTGAGTTTCCTCTGATCTCTTATATGCATGATTTTGTATCCTTGTAATTCTCTTCGAGTTGTGGGTTTCGTTTGGCCAACTTGATCTATAATTCTTGCATTGGGAGAAGTGCTTGGTTTTGGGTTCATACCATGCGGTGTCCTCACCTAGTGACAGAAGGGGTAGGAGGCACGCATCATGTTGTTGCCATCAAGGGTAAAAATATGGGGTTTATATTTATTGCATGATTTTATCCCTCTACATCATGTCATATTGCTTAAGGCGTTACTCCGTTTGTAATGAACTTAATACACTAGATGCATGCTGGATAGCGGTCGATGTGTGGAGTAATAGTAGTAGATGAAGACAGTATCGGTCTACTTGTCTCGAACGTGATGCCTATATGTATGATCATTGCCTTAGATATCATCATGACTTTGCGCCGTTCTATCAATTGCTCAACAGTAATTCGTTCACCCGCCATAATACTTGCTATCATGAGAGAAGCTTCTAGCGAACACTATGGCCCCGGGGTCTACTTCACATCATATTTTCAGCTCTACACTTTTACTTTGTTGCACTTTCCACCTTCAGATATCACCTTGCATTTAATCGTGAAGGGATTGACAACCCCTTTATAGAGTTGGGTGCAAGTTTGTTTGTTTTTGCGCAGGTACTTTGGAGACTTGCCTTGATACTCCGAGTGGATTGATACCTTGGTTCTCAAACTGAGGGAAATACTTACTGCTACTGTCCTGCATCAACCTTTCCTCTTCAAGGGAAAAACCAACGCAAGCTTAAGACGTAGCACCCTCTCATGTAAGAATGAGGTGGGATTGTACACGCCCCAAAGCCTCCCGATGCGCCACCCCTTGCTCTCGGTAGGACTCCCGTCCATGCCCAAGTGGAAGCCCCATGATCTGCGCCGGCGAAATGGTCAAACCATGACTATGCCCACACCCAAGTGGAAGCCCCATGCTCCGTGCTAGCGGAAGGTTGAACCGCGACCATGCCCAAACCCAAGTGGAAGCCCCATGCGCCGCGCTGGCGGAACAGTCAAACAGCGAACAAGAAAACACCCAAGTGGAAGCCCCAAGCTCCATGTTGGCAGAACATTTGAATCGCAATCATGCCCACACCCAAGTGGTAGCCCCATGCCCCATGCTGGCGGAACAATCAGCGAGGGCGGTCCACGGGCCGCACCAACCTCGGGCTGACCCATGCGGGACATGACAATTGTGCCTCTTTTTGCGTGTAAACAAAATTTTCCTTGCCCTTAATAGAATATTTGATTTTTAGTTTTGCGGCATTTTGTTGGATTTCTTTCTTAGAACCGCGCGTGCTCGATTTCTCCCACTTGAGCCTCACGTGTTTGGGGGTTGGACACGACGTATACACTCGGATCAGCCGCAGCGGCACTAACCCCAGGCCGCAGACATATTCCTGTGTGTGCCACCTCACCAAGGACTCAGTGCTTGGTCTCCTCGTGTGACGCACATGAGCGAGCCTGCGAAAGAAAGCCATTCCCCTGAGGCGGAACCCCGTGTGCATGGCCCATGTGCACACGGGCTGTTTTTGATCTAAGGGCAACAATGACTAGGAGTTGAGGGCTCCTGAGGCGAAATGGCTGCTCCACGAGGGACGCAACACCACCCACCTCCTCTTGGAGCGACACATGTTCGTCCTTGGCAGCAGCTTGGGCTTTCAGCATAGCCTCCCATCGCCCCTCCGCCTTGGACATCGCTTTCACGAGGTAGTCTATCTCGTGATGCAGCTCCTTGCACTGCACCTTGAAGCGGTCCTCCTACAGCTTCAACTTATCGCTATGGTATTTGGCGAGGGCCCTACAGATCTTCTCGATCCTCAAGTCGGCGTCTCCATGAATCCTCTTCTCCTTAGCTGCGAAGATCGCATTGGCTTTATTCATGCGCTAGTCAGAAAAGCCAGGGCGATGGTCATCACGTCATGATCCAATGTTTGTAGCCGTTCGTGCTCTGCTCCGATGATATCAGGGTGAGTTCTTGTTTGAAAGCCCGGAGGTTCGCCTCGCGCGCCTCTAGCTCCTCGTAGGAGGAGAGGTCGTTCCTAGAATTTCTGCTCCAAGAGGGCGCTCGAGGCCTGGAGTTCCCGCTCTCGGGTTTCTTCTGCTTCTCGATGCTGGTCCGCTTCCACAACCTCTCGGAGGGTCTGCCGGCGTGCCTCCTCTTCCTCAACAATAGTGTTTTCGCCCGCCGAGCATGCTGCTTCATGTTGGCGGCAGCTTAGCTTGACGAAGACCACAAGTTGATGCCACTCGTGAACCAAGCGCAGCCTAGCGCTCCGTACTAAGTTATCCTAGTATGTTCGCTACATTCTACAAAAGGTCGTGACGGATCGTGGTCTGGGAGCTCACAGCGCCAAAGCTTAGTCCAGCTCAGGCCCGACGCGTGCGTCTACCATTAAGGCGCCGGGGTTCAGGCGTTCCTCGATGAAGGCTGGGGGCTAGCTGGCGCCCACTCTGCCCCTCCTAGGAGGGGTGGTGTACTCCGCGAGCTCGGGGCACCTTCTGAGATGGCAGGGTCCCCGGGGCCCCCGCGCCGTTGGACAGAGCGGTCATGGTGATCGAGAATTCCACTTTCGTCGGCTCGACGCCCACCTCAGCAACAAGCGCCCCGGAAGCCGGGGAATGGCTTCCAGAGGGTGCCTTTGGAGGGTCCGCCGGCACACTCCCATGATCGGAGCCTCCCTCGAGGGCCAAGGGGTGAGCGGTCATCCCACGCCCGCGTACCCAGCAGATCGCGGTGGGACAACCCCTTACCTGGGCACGCTCTTTGCCCCTCTGCAGGACACGCCTTCCCCGCTCTCCCCAGCCACGACAAGTGGCGGGGAAGAATGCGCCGGTCCAAATGCTCCCTAACATTTTTTCTTGAAGAAAGCGTACATGGGGGAAAGTGTCACCCACCTCTAGCGCTCTCACACACGCAGGACGAAGATGTGAGGCTTACTCGTCCTTAGAGGTCCACTTACTTTTCTTAAAAACTCTTGGCAGTACGCCGGCATCAATGTCTGGCTGGATCTCCCCTCATGGCCGGCCCTAGGAGGTGGTCCTGTGGCCTCGACACCAAATCTCGTTCAACTTGCAAGGGGAGCGTGGGGTGCACAAATGGCGCCCTCATCGAGGGAGGGGGAGGTGCGCCCCGGAAACTACCATCCAGGGCACTTCGTGCCGCTCGTCATGCTATGAGAGGCAAACGAGGCCTCGAGTGTGTCAGCTCTGCTGGCACCCGCAGGCGCAAAGGTGAGTTGGAGGCTGGCCAACCAAGACAGGTAGCCACTGCCTCCTACTGCTTCAACTAGAGGCTTGATACGTCTCCATCGTATCTACTTTTCCAAGCTCTTTTGCCTTTGTTCTGGACTCTAACTTGCATGACTTGAATGGAACTAACCCGGACTGAGGTTGTTTTCAGCAGAATTGCCATGGTGTTGTTTTTGCGTAGAAATAAAATTTCTCGGAACGACCTGGAAATTTACGAGGATTTTTTGTGGGATATATAAAAAATACTCGCGCAAGAATCACCTGGAGACACGCAGCCAGGAGCTCACAAGCCCAGGAGGCCTGCCACTCCCCCCCCCCTAGCTGTCCGTGGCAGGCTTGTGAGCCCCTCGTGGCTCCGCATCCTCCAATTCTAGCTCTATATATTCTCCTTCGACCGGGAAAAAATCAAGGAGAAGAATTCATCGCATTTCACGACACGGAGCCGCCGCCACCACCTGTTCTTCCTCTGGAGGGCAGATCTGTGGTCCGTTCTGGGCTCCAGAGAGGGGAAATCAACGTCGTCGTTATCACCAACCATCCTTCATCGCCAATTCAATGATGCTCTTCATCGTTCATGAGTAATCTCATCGTAGGCTTTCTAGACGGTGATGGGTTGGATGATATCTATCATGTAATCGAGTTAGTTTTGATGGGGATTGATCCCCGGTATCCACTATGCTCTGAGATTGATGTTGCTACTACTTTGCTATGCTTAATGCTTGTCACTAGGGCCCGAGTGCCATGATTTCAGATCTGAACCTATTATGTTTTCATCAATATATGTTTGTTCTTGATCCTATCTTGCAAGTTGTAGTCACCTACTATGTGTTATGACCCGGCAACCACGGAGTGACAATAGCCGGAACCACTCCCGGAGATGACCATTGTATGAGGAGTTCATGTATTAACTAAGTGCTAATGCTTTGTTCCGGTTCTCTATTAAAAGGAGACCATTAATATCCCTTAGTTTCCATTAGGACCCCGCTGCCACGGGAGGGATGGACAATAGATGTCATGCAAGTTCTTTTCCATAAGCACGTATGACTATATACGGAATGCATGCCTACATTACATTGATGAACTGGAGCTAGTTACATATCTCCCCATGTTATAAATGTTACATGATGAATGTCATCCGACATAATTATCCATCACCGATCCAATGCCTACGAGTTTTTCCAACTGGTCCTTGCTACGTTACCTTACCGCTACTGCTGTCACTACTGCTACTGTTACCGCTACTGCTGTCACTGCTGCTACTGTTACCGTTGCTACCGTTGCTTTCACACTACTTTGCTACTGAAACTTTGCTGTAGATACAAAATCTTTCAGGTGTGGTTGAATTGACAACTCAAATGCTAATACTCGAGAATATTCTTTGGCTTCCCCTTGTGTCGAATCAACAAATTTGAGTTGAATACTCTACCCTCGAAAACTGTTGCGATCCCCTATACTTGTGGGTTATCAAGACTATTTTCTGGCGCCGTTGCCGGGGAGGCATAGCTCTATTCTCTGAGGCACTTGGGATTTACGTCTGTTGATCACTATGAGGAATCTGAGAGATCCAAAAACTAAAGTCTTGCCCTCAACTACGAGGACAGGTAAGGAACTGCCATCTAGATCTGCACTTGATTCACCTTCAGTTATGAGTAAGTTTGCGATGACAACACCTACTAGAAACTCTGATATGTCGCGTGTGCTTGATGATGCTACTTCTGCTATCCATGATGCTTGTGATGATGCTTTGCTTGATACTGCTTTGCCACTAGGTGCATTTCTTGATGCACAAATTGCTAGAGTTGGTGCTGAATATGATGATACTTCTGGAATTGCTGAAATTATTGAAGTAGAACCTGCTGTTTCACTTGTTAGAACTAGCTCTCCTACATATGAATTGCCTGATATACCTGAGGGTTATGTTATGGAGGGATAGGTAGCTAAGGACTTTCTTGCTTGTAAGGATAGCTACGATCTTGAGAATTTACTGTGCAAGTGGAAGGAAAAATCTCTGAATGCTAGAATGAAATATGATCCTAAGTTTGCTACTTCACCCATCTTTGTGACTGATAAGGATTATGAATTCTCTATCGACCCCGAGTTAATCACTTTGGTTGAATCTGATCCTTTTCATGGTTATGAGTCTGAAACGGTTGTAGCAAATCTTACCAAGATGAATAATATAGCCACCCTATTCACGAGTGAGGAAAAGATTCACCATTACTATATCCTTAAGCTTTTTCCTTTCTCGCTAAAGGATGACGCTAAGGCTTGGTTTACTTCTCTTGCCCCTGGTTGTGTGTGTAGTCCCCAGGAAATGATTTACTACTTCTGTCAGAAATATTTTCCTGCCCATAAGAAACAAGCTGCCTTGCAGGAAATATATAACTTTGTGCAAGTTGAAGAAGAGAATCTCCCACAAGCTTGGGGGAGGCTTGTCCAATTACTGAATGCTTTGCCTGATCACCCTCTTGAGAAGAATGAAATACTTGATATCTTTTATAATGGACTAACCGATGCTTCTAGGGACCACCTAGATAGTTGTGCTAGTTGTGTCTTCAGGGAACGAACTGTGGAACAAGCTGAAATTCTATTGAATAATATCTTGAGCAATGATAATGCTTGGACTATTGACGAACCACCTACGAAGCCAACTCCGAAGGAAAGAGGTATTCTATTCCTCAGTCCTAAAGATATGCAAGAAGCCAAGAAATCTATGCAAGAGAAAGGTATTAAATCTGAAGATGTTAAGAATCTACCACCTATCGAAGAAATACATGGTCTTGATAACCCGGCACAGGTAGTAGAGGTAAATTCTCTTCGTAGATTCAATGAGAATGATATTCCTTTTGATAAACCTGCTAGCTTATGCTTAGATGAATTTGATAACTTTGTTGCCAAACAACAAAGTTTCAATGATTATGTTAGCAGACAATTGGAACAGAATGCTCGTATGTTTAGTCATTTAAGTGCTTGTGTGGATAGAAATGTCAATGATCTTAAGTTTTTTGAGTAAACATGCCTCTATGTTCACTACTCAAGTAGAACAAGTACTTAAGGCTCAAAATGACTTTCTCAATGAGTTGAATGACAATTATGTTAGAGTCGTCACTAGAGGCGGTAGAATGACTCAGGAACCTTTGTATCCCGAGGGCCATCCTAAGAGAATTGAACAAGATTCTCAAGGCGTTAGCACTGATGCACCTACTCATCCTGGTAATAAGAAGAAAAAGAAAGATGATAGGAACTTGCATGCTAGCAAACCTGTTGTTGTTACACTTGAGAATCCAAATGATGTCTCTGTTTTTGATGCCGAAACACAATCTGGTGATGAACATGAGCCTAATGATAATATTGATAGTGGTGTTCATGATGATGCTCAACCTAGTAATGATAAGGATGTGGAGATTGAACCCACTGTTGATCTTGATAGCCCACAACCTAAGAATAGGAGATATGATAAGAACGACTTAATTGCTAGGAAGCATGGTAAAGAAAGAGAACCATGGGTTCAGAAACCCATGCCCTTTCCTCCCAAACCATCCAAGAAAAAGGATGGTGTGGATTTTGAGCTCTTTGTTGAAATGATTAGACTTGTCTTTCTGCAAATGCGTTTGACAGATATGCTCAAAATGTCTCCTTATGCTAAGTACATGAAAGATATTGTGACTAATAAAAGGAAGATACCTGAGGTTGAGATTTCCACCTTTCTTGCCAACTACACCTTCAAGGGTGGAACTCCTAAGAAACTAGGTGATCCCGGAGTGCCCACTATACCTTGCTCCATTAAAGGAAATTATGTTAGAACCGCTTTATGCGATCTTGGAGCCGGTGTTAGTGTTATGCCTCTCTCTCTCTCTTTATCGTAGGCTTGAATTGGATAAGTTGACACCCACTAAAATGTCTTTGCAAATGGCCGACAAGTCAACCGCTTTCCTTATCGGCATTTGTGAGGATGTGCCTGTTGTGGTTGCTAACGTTACTATTTTAACTGACTTTGTTATTCTGGATATTCCCGAGGGTGATGCCATGGCGGTCATCCTTGGAAGACCCTTTTTAAACACTGGAGGGGCTGTTATTGATTGCAACAAAGGCAATGTCACTTTCCATGTTAACGGTAATGAGCATACGATGCACTTTCCGAAGAAACAATATCGAGTACATTGCATCAATGCTATTGAAACAACTTCATCAATTCTTATTGGGAGCTTTGAATGCCCTATACCTACTGTCAAGATGAAGTATGATTTACTTGTTGGGGATATGCACATCCCCATTGAGGTAACCTAGTGATTATTTAAAAATTCTCCGGTTTTATACGATTCGAAAAAAGTTTGTCAAGGAGCCTTGATCAACCTCATTGACGGATTGCTTTTGATGACCATGAAATGGATGAATCTAGGAGTCACAACCCTGTGTTTCCAACTTTTATTTTCTGTTGCTTAAAAGAAAAATGATAAATTTAGCTTTATTTTCCTGTTTCCTGCTTTCTCTGTCCCTTAGAAAAGTGTCTCGAAAATAAAAGTTCTTCAAATGCCCTGAAATTCAAGTATGATTTTTTCTGGAAATTTTGAAAAAATCTGAGATAGAGAGCTAGTCAGGGGGACGCGTGAGTGGGCCACAAGCCCAGGAGGCCCGGCCACCCCCCTCGCCGGGCCTGGCAGGCTTGTGGGCCCCACGTGGCCCCCCTCCACTTATTGTAGCTCCGATCTCCTTCTCCAACATCCAGAAAAAAATCATTCCACAGCTCAAACCCGTGTTCTTGCTCCTCTTGCTGCATTTTTCGATCTCCTTGTGCAAAGCCCCATTCACCAAACTATTTTGGAGAAGTTGTTCCTTGGTATGTGACTCCTCCATTGGTCCAATTAGTTTTTTCTCTAGTGCTTTATTCGTTGTGTATTTTTCCTGCCTTGGTGACCCTGTTCTTGAGCTTTGTGATACGTCTCCAACGTATCTATAATTTTTTATGGTTTCATGCTATTATCTTGTCAAACTGTGGATGTTTCGCATGCCTTTTATATATTTTTTGGGACTAACTTATTGACTCGGTGCCAAGTGCCAGTTCCTGTTTTTCCATGTTTTTGACCCCTTTTAGAGGAGATTTTGAAACGGAGTCCAAAAGGAAGAAAATTCCCGAAAAGATTTTTTCCGTAACGGAAGAAGATCGGGAAGCTTGGGAGCCAAGGCAGGGGAGCCTCAGGGGCCCCACAAGCCCCCACCCTGCGGCCAGGGGGTAGACCGTGGCCCACGGGCTTGTGGGCCTACTAGGAGCCCTCTGCCATAGGGGTTGCGCCTATATATTCCCTAATAATCCCAAAAAAATCAGGAGATCATCGAAATCACTTTTCTGCCGCCGCAAGCTTCAGTCTCCGCAAGATCCAATCTGGGGCACGGTCTGGTGCCTTGCCGGAGGGGGGATTCGGACACGGAGGGCTTCTTCATCAACACCATGACCTCTCCGATGATGCGTGAGTAGTTAACCATAGACCTACGGCTCCATAGTTAGTATCTAGATGGTTTCTTCTCTCCCTTGGATCTTCAATACAAAGTTCTCCATGATCTTCATGGAGATCTATCCGATGTAATCTTCTTTTGCGGTGTGTTTGTCGAGATCTGATGAATTGTGGATTTATGATCAGAATATCTATGAATCTTATTTGAGTTTCTTCTCATCTCTCTTATGCATGATTTCATATCCTTGTAATTCACTTCGAGTTGTGGGTTTTTTTTGGCCAACTAGATCTATGATTCTTGCAATGGGAGAAGTGCTTGGTTTTGGGTTCATACCGTGCGGTGACCTCACCCAGTGATAGAATGGGTAGCGAGGCACGCATCGTGTTGTTGCCATCAAGGGTAAAAAGGTGGGGTTTTCATCATTGGTTTGAGATTATCCCTCTACATCATGTCATCTTGCTTAAGGCGTTACTCTATTCGTCATGAAATCAATACATTAGATGCATTATGGATAGCGGTTGATGTGTGGAGTAATAGTAGTAGATGTAGAAAGTATCGGTCTACTTATCTCGGACGTGATGCCTATATGTATGATCATTGCCTTAGATATCGTCATGACTTTGCGCGGTTCTATCAATTGCTCGATATTAATTTGTTTACCCACCGTGATATGTGCTATTTTGAGAGAAGCCTCTTGTGAACACTATGGCCCCCGGGTCTACTCCACACCATATTTTCAGCCTTACAATTTTTACTTCGTTACACTTTCCGCCTTCAGATCTCACTTTGCAAACAATCTTGAAGGGATGGACAACTCCTTTGAACCGTTGGGTGCAAGCTCGTTTGTGTTTGTGCAGGTACTCTGGACTAGACAAGACCCTCCTTCAGGATCGATACCTTGGTTCTCAAACAGAGGGAAATATTTACTGCTCCTGTGCTGCATCACCCTTTCCTCTTCAAGGGAAAAACCGACGCAAACAAGAAGTAGCAAGAAGAATTCCTGGCATTGCAGGGGAAGGACTTCTGTTGTCGTAGCAGAAGAATTTCTGGCACCGTTGCCGGGGAGGAAGATCAAGTCAAGAACTCATCCAAGTAGGTGTCGCAAACTCATCTCTTGCATTTACTTTGTTTGCCAGTTGCCTCTCGTTTTCCTCTCCCCCCCACTTCACCAATTTTCCTTTTTCGTTTGCCTTTTTCTTTCGCCCTTTTTCTCACCTGCTCTTTGTTTTCTCGTGTGCTTGCTTGCTTGCCGAAGTCACCATGAATGAAAACACCAAACTTTGTGACTTCTCGAATACTAATAATAATGATTATTAGTACTCCGATTGCTCCCGCGACTAGTGCGGAGTCATACGAAATCAATGCCGCTTTGCTGAATCTTGGTTATGAAAGAGCAATTTTCTGGCCTTCCTAGTGATGATGCTGCATCCCATCTCAATACCTTCATTGAACTTTGTGATATGCAAAATAAGAAAGATGTGGATAATGACGTGATTAAATTGAAGCTTTTTTCCTTTCTTGTTGCGAGATCGCGCGAAAACTTGGTTTTCTTCTTTGCCCAAAAATAGTATCGATTCTTGGGATAAGTGCAAAAATGCTAATATATCCAAGTATTTTCCGCCGGCTAAGATCATCTCTCTCCGTAATGATATCATGAATTTCAAGCAACTTGATCATGAACATGTTGCACAATCTTGGGAGAGAATGAAATTAATGATTAGAAATTGTCCCGCTCATGGCTTGAGCCTTTGGATGATTATTCAAATCTTTTACGCTGGCTTGAATTTTGCTTCTAGAAATATCTTAGACTCTGCCTCAGGTGGAGCATTCATGGAAATCACGTTAGGAGAAGCCACAAAGCTTTTAGACAACATCATGATGAACTACTCTCAGTGGCATACTGAAAGGTCACCTACTAGTAAGAAGGTACATGCTATAGAGGAAACTAACTCGTTGAGTGCTAAGATAGACGAGTTAATGAATTTAGTTGCTAGTAGAAGTGCTCCTTTGGATCCTAATGATATACCTTTGTCTTCTTTGATTGAGAGTAGCAACGCTAGCTTGGACGTTAATTTTGTTGGTAGGAATAACTTTGGCAACAACAATGCTTTTAGAGGAAATTATGTTCCTAGGCCTTTTCCTAGTAACTCCTCTAATAATTTTGGCAACTCCTACAACAATACTCATGGAAATTCCAATAGATTACCCTCTGATCTAGAGAGTAATATCAAAGAGTTCATCAACTCTCCAAAGATTTTCAATGCGTCCATAGAGGAAAAGCTACTCAAAATTAGCGATTTGGCTAAGAGCGTTGATAGAATGTCTAGTGATGTTGATGCTTTGAAAGTTAGATGTGATCCTCCCAAAATCAACATGGATGAAACTTTGAAAGCTATGCGTGTTTCCATGATTGAGAGCCAAGAAAGAACCGCCAAAATTCGTGCTAGACATGAATGGCATAAAAAGGCGTGTTCTCATGATAAGAATCACGAAGATCTTAAAGTGCTTGGTGTGACTCCCATTGAATCTTTGTTTTCTTGTGTCAAACCTAATGATTATGGGGCTGGATGTGAATCCACTTTGGTTGAAAAGTGCCCAATGATTCAGAGTCCATCTATCTTGATGCTAAAAGCATTAAAAGTGGAGTAGAAGAGGTTAAAACTTGGAGTAGTAATGAAATTACTACCGTGGATTTCAAGGAATTCAATTATGATAGTTGCTCCTTGATTCAATGCATTTCTTTGATGCAATCCATGTTAAACTCTCCACACGCTTATAGCCAAAAAAAAGGACTTTACCGATCATATCGTTGAAGCTATGATAAAATCTCTCGAAGAGAAACTTGAATTGGAAGTCTCTATCCCTAGAAAGCTTCATGATGAGTGGGAACCTACCATCAAAATCAAAATCAAAAACTATGAATGCAATGCTTTGTGTGATTTGGGTGCTAGTGTTTCTGCGATTCCAAAGTCTTTATGTGATGTTCTGGGTTTTAATGAGATTGAAGAGTGTTCTCTTAATTTGCATCTTGCTGATTCTACTATCAAGAAACCCATGGGAAGGATCAATGATGTTCTTATTATTGCAAATAGGAACTATGTACCTGTGGATTTCATTGTGCTTGACATTGATTGCAATCCTACATGCCCTATTATTCTTGGTAGACCTTTCCTAAGGACTATCGGTGCTATCATCGATATGAAGGAAGGGAATATTAGATTTCAATTTCCTTTAAAGAAGGGCATGGAACACTTTCCTAGAAAGAAAATAAGATTTCCTTATGAATCCATGATGAGGGACACTTATGGTTTGAGCACCAAAGACGACGATACGTGATTCTATCGCTTTTATGCCTAGCTAAGGGCGTTAAACAATAGCGCTTGTTGGGAGGCAACCAAATGAATTTATCTTTTTTCTTTCTGTTTTGTTGCGTTCACACCATCACAATTCTGTTGTGATTGTGTTTTTTGTGTTTCTTTTTGTGTTTGAGCAAAGCAAAACCTTTGTGACTAGTCTTGGTAATGGTTGTTTGATCGTGCTGGAAAAAGACAGAAACTTTTCGCTCACGAGATGATTTTTCATTTTTATTAAGAAAACGATTTTGAGTTGATTCTTTTTGCTGCTGGTTGATATGCGTTTTTTCCAGGCCGTCGTAATGTTTCAGATTTGTTGAGATACCACAAGTATACGAAGTATACAGATTGCTACAGACTGGTCTATTTTTGACAGATTCTGTTTTTGTTGAGTTGGCTGCTTGTTTTGATGAAACTATGGTTAGTATCGGGGGGTACTAGCCATGGAAAAGTGAGGATACAGTAGCCCAACACCAGTATAGATGGAATTAAAGTTTGCTACAGTACCAAAAGAAGTGGTAGTTTGTTTTCTTGTACTAATGATATCACGAGTTTCTGTTTAAGTTTGGTGTTGTGAAGTTTTCAAGTTTTGGGTGATGATCTCATGGATGATGAGATAAGGAGTGGAAAGAGCTCAAGCTTGGGGATGCCCAAGGAATCCCAAACCAAATTCAAGGACACCAAAAGCCCTAAGCTTCGGGATGCCCCGAGAAGGCATCCCCTCTTTCGTCTTCTATCCACCGGTAACATTACTTGGAGCTATATTTTTATTCAACACATGATATGTGTTTTTCTTGGAGCGGCTTGTATCTTAGATGTCTTTTCTTTTTGTTGTGCCACAATCATCCTTGCTACACACCTTTTTGAGAGAGCGAGACATGCACTCATCGTGGTTTTGCTAGAATGCTCATAGTGCTTCACTTATGTCTTTTTAGCTAGATACTTTTGCTCTAGTGCTTGACTTATATCTTTTAGAGCACGGCGGTGCGTGACTTGGTAGTTGGCTTATGCTATGAAAGTAGTCCGAAATGTGATAGGTACCCAAAGAGGATACAAAAACCTCCATATTCATGTGCATTGAGTAGAAAGAGAAGTTTTGATTCCTCTCAATTACTTTTGAGACGTGGATTTGGTAATATTAAGAGCTATGTTAGTAGGGTGTTGTGAATCTTGAAATACTTGTGTTGAAGTTAGTGATTCCCGTAGCATGCACGTATGGTGAACCGCTATGTTAGGAAGTCGGAACATAATTTATCTATTGATTGTCATCCTTTGTGTTGAGATCGGTATCGTGCGATGGTTAACACCTACCAACCCTTCCCCCAGGAGTATGCGTTTAGCACTTTTTTCGATTATTAATAAAAACTTTCAGAACAAGTATATGAGTTCTTCATGACTAATGTGAGTCCATTGTATAGATGAACTTTCACCTTCCACCATTGCTAGTCTCTTTAGTGCCGCCCAATTCTCGCCGGTACACAAACCCACCATATGCCTTCCTCAAAACAGCCACCATACCTACCTACTATGGCATTTTCATAGCCATTCTGAGATATATTGCCATGCAATTCCCACCGTTTCGTCTCATGACTTGTGCCATCACTCTCATATTGCCATTGCATGATCGTAAGATAGCTAGCGAGATGTTTTCAACGTCATACGCCATGCTAGATCGTTGCACATCCTGGTACACTACTCGAGGCATTTCCTATAGAGTCATCATCATTTTGAAGCTGTGAGTAAATAAAAGTGTGATGATCATCATTATTAGAGCATTGTCCCATGTGAGGAAATAAAATAAAAAAGAGGCCAAAGAGCCCCAAAAAAAGAGAAGAGAAAAGAAAAAAAAGAGGCCTAAGAGCCCAAATGAAAAAAGAGAGAAAAAGAGAGAAGGGACAATGCTACTATGTTTTTCCACACTTGTGCTACATAATAGCGCCATGTTCTTCATCATTGAGAGCTTCTTGCTTTGTAACTACCATATGCTAGTGGGAATTTTCATTATATAACTTGGCTTGTATATTCCAATGATGCGCTTCCTCAAAATTGCCCTAGGTCTTCGTGAGCAAGCAAGTTGGATTCACACCCACTAGTTTTGTTTTTGAGCTTTCACATACTTATAGCTCTAGTGCATCTCTTGTATGGCAATCCCTAATCATTCACATTGATATATATTAATGGGAAACTCCATAGCCCTTTGATATGCCTAGTCAATGTGACCATCTCCTCCTTTTTGTCTCACAACCAGCACCACACTCTATTCCACTTATAGTGCTATTTCCATGGCTCACGCTCATGTATTGCGTAATAGTTATAAAAAGTTTGAGAAAGTAAGAGTGCTAAAACAATTACTTGGCCAATACCGGGGTTGTGCATGATTTACATTAGTTGTGTGAGGATGATGGAGCATAGTTTGCTTGAAGTATTACTGTTTTCATGTCAATACCAAACTATTGTTTTGAATCTTACACATCTGAACATTCATATCACGTGAAATAAGTTGCAAAGGACAACTATGCTAGGTAGCATTCCACATCAAGCAGGTGTTAAGCTTGGGGATGCTTGATACGTCTCCAACGTATCTATAATTTTTTATGCTTTCATGCTATTATCTTGTCAAACTTTGGATGTTTCGGATGCCTTTTATATATTTTTCGGGACTAACTTATTGAATCAGTGCCAAGTGTCAGTTCCTGTTTTTTCCATGTTTTTGACCCCTGTCAGAGGAGATTTTGAAACGGAGTCCAAACGGAAGAAAATCCCCAAAAAGATTTTTTCCGTAACGGAAGAAGATCGGGAAGCTTGGGAGCCTTAGGGGCCCCACAAGCACCCTCCCCGCGGCCAGGGGGGTAGGCCGCGGCCCACAGGCTTGTGGGCCCCCTGGGCGCCCTCTGCCCTAGGTGTTGCGCCTATATATTCCCTACAAATCCCAAAAAAATCAGGAGATCATCAAAATCACTTTTCCGCAGCCGCAAGCTTCTGTCTCTACAAGATCCCATCTAGGGCACGTTCTGGTGCCCTGCCGGAGGGGGATTCAGACATGGAGGGCTTCTTCATCAACACCATGACCTCTCCGATGATGCGTGAGTAGTTCACCATAGACCTACGGCTCCATAGTTAGTATCTAGATGGCTTCTTCTTTCCCTTGGATCTTCAATACAAAGTTCTCCATGATCTTCATGGAGATCTATCTGATGTAATATTATTTTGCGGTGTGTTTGTCGAGATCCGATGAATTGTGGATTTATGATCAGATTATCTATGAATCTTATTTGAGTTTCTTCTGATTCTCTTATGCATGATTTCATATCCTTGTAATTCTCTTCGAGTTGTGGGTTTTGTTTGGCCAACTAGATCTATAATTCTTGCAATGGGAGAAGTGCTTGGTTTTGGGTTCATACCGTGCGGTGACCTCACCCAGTGACAGAAGGGGTACCGAGGCACGCATCATGTTGTTGCCACCAAGGGTAAAAAGATGGGGTTTTCATCATTGGTTTGAAATTATCCCTCTACATCATGTCATCTTGCTTAAGGCGTTACTCTGTTCGTCATGAACTCAATACACTAGATGCACGCTGGATAGCGATCGATGTGTGGAGTAATAGTAGTAGATGCAGAAAGTATCGGTCTACTTATCTCAGACGTGATGCCTATATGTATGATCATTGCCTTAGATATCGTCATGACTTTGCGCGGTTCTATCAATTGCTCCACAATAATTTGTTTACCCACCGTGATATTTTCTATTTTTAGAAAAGCCTCTAGTGAACACCATGGCCCCCGGGTCTACTCCACACCATATTTTCAGCCTTCAGATCTCACTTTGCAAACAATCTTGAAGCGATTGACAACCCCTTTGAAGTGTTGGGTGCAAGCTCCTCTGTGTTTGCGCAGGTACTCTGGAGTTGACGAGACCCTGCTTCTGGATCGATACCTTGGTTCTCAAACTGAGGGAAATACTTACTGCTCCTATGCTCCATCACCCTTTCCTCTTCAAGGGAAAAACAGACACAAACAAGAAGTAGCAAGAAGAATTCCTATCATTGCCGGGAAGGACTTTTGTTGCCGTAGCACTTTGCATGTTCATTTTAGTTGGTCTTGAGTAGTTTTGACGCATGATATTGCCTCTAGGCACTTGTAGGAGTAGTTTCTATGAGTTTTGTTAAGCCTCATTCACTTTTCTCTGGAGTCACTAAAAATTTCAGAAAAAAAAGAAGATGTTTAGGAGAAACTATCATGGTGGTTCCTCAACCAAAAGGGTTCCCCGTCTCTCGATTCGGTAGCCCTCTTATCAGCCGAGGAACGCACACGTACAACCATGTGAATGGCCTTCCGATGAATTCATGATTGATGCAGGTTTCAAAGATGAGTTTGATACATTTGTTCACAACACCGGACTCGAAGAATTCATCTCCAACAAATGCGAACAATATACTATGCTCACTGCCTCTTTTGTTCATAGATTCAGATTTTCAGTTGGTCGTGACTCATCCATATTGTTTGATCTTTATGACAAATCGTATACCATGGATTTAGAGGATTTTAATAGAATTTGCAAGCTACCTGATTGGGGTAGTCCCAATGATCCTCCTAAGTCTTCAGTTAGAGATTGATTTTCTAGTATAACTGTTGGAGAAACTAGAGATATTACGCAGGCTACCTTGGGGAACATTCAATTCCCTGCCTTACATTATTTTGCCCTCTTCATAGGTAGATGCATTAAAGGAAAGATCGATCATTGTCACCTCTGCACACTTGACCTTAGTATTCTTAAGAGCGCAATAACGGGTGAAAGAAGTTTCAACATGGGAGCTATAATCGCGAGGAGGCTAAATAATAATGCTAATGAAGGGGATTTCTTTGGTGGGATCTATGCCACTCGCATAGCAAATTTTCTTGGAGTACCCATCCACGAAGGAGATCCCCCGCTCCATACAGCTTTCCTTGATCGCGCCCCTATGACACGTTATCAATTCCTTGAGAGGGATAATGAATCCCTCCTATACCGGTTAATATTTAACCGACAGCGTGTTTTCCATATTACCCTTCCTGCTCCAGCCTTCTTTGACTTTCAGGTAAAACAGAGATATTACATAACCAGAGGAGAGGCAGAGGAGTATGAGAGGGAGGCGAAGGTCGCTCGCCTCCGTGAGGCTGCTATTCAGGCGATAGCTGCCGCGATCCCGTACAACCCCCATCATGATTTTGGATATCGTCCGGACCAGCCGTGGGAGTAAACCAACTTAGGCCAAAACCCTGAGCTTGGGGGAGTACATGTTTCTCAACGACTTTATATTCTTGCTCACACATTCACTTTGATAGTCGGTGTTGACACCTTGCCATTGTATCATCCATGCTAGTTTATTTCTTTTTCTCGCTTTCTTCTCGTGTGTTAGTTTAGATTGAGAAAAAAAAATTAGTTGTAAGTTTTCTTTCCACCTTGCTTAGTGGTCTTTTAGAAAGAAAACCCAAATATATTTCCCTTTCTTGTTTTCCTTGTTGGGAGCTTTCCCGTGTAAATAGTTTTCTTTTTCTTTGGGTCAAGGTAGAAGACCATGGTTAACATGTTTAGTGGCTCTCACATGCATATCTGTTTATCCGTCAAAGAGCCATATTACCTTGTCTTCTCCTCTGTGTTTGATTGCAGATTCCAGCTTAGGCCAATGCACGAACACTCTCATTATGATTCACATCATTCGGTCGTGCAAGTGAAAGGTAATAATGACAATATATGATGAAGTGACTGAGCCTGGAAAAGCTGGTATGAACCCGACCTATTTTGTTTTTGTAAATATGACTAGCTCATCGTTCCTAATTCAGCTTTGTTATGAGAGAAACATGTTTGCATTGACAACCTAGAGATCATAGTTTCTGATGCCATGCTTATCTTAGCTAGGAGCTTATATAGGTTTTTGATGCCAACATGAATTTCAAGATGATTATGATGTAGTATGATAGGATGGTATCCTCCTTTGAATGATTCAAGTGGCTTGACTTGGCACATGTTTACGCATGTAGTTGAAACAAAATCAACATAGCCTCTATGATATTCATGTTCATGGTGATTTATGTCCTACTCATGCTTGCACTCAATGTTGGTTAATTTCAATACATATTGATGATTGTTGTCACTCTCTAGTTGGTCGCTTCCCAGTCTTTTGCTAGCCTTCACCTGTACTAAGCGGGAATACTTCTCCCAAAGTTGTTCCCTATGAGTCCACCATACCTACCTATATGCGGTATCTACCTGCCGTTCCAAGTAAATTTGCATGTGCTACTCTCTAATTCTTCAAGTAATAATCTGTTTTATATGCCCGAACCGCTCATGTGGTGACAAGGGGCGATCAGTATCTTCCATGCTAGGCATGTTATCCTCGATACGTGTTTATTCACTATCACTCACGAGAAAGGGGCCGGTAATTGGAATGCCCAGTTCCATGCTCAAATCGAAAACATAATTGCAAACAAAACTCCCCCGGATTGTTGTTGGTATGGACGGCATCCGAGGATTCGGCTAGTCGTGGAGTGTGATTGATCGGTGGTGGGGGAGTTTATAGTATGTGTACCATGGAACCGCCCATAGTATGTGTAGCATGGAAGATGGTGAAAACTCTTGGTCATTGCGTTGACAATGAGAGGATACGACTCAAAATTATTTATCTCTATCTTAAAAGCTTGAGCTGTGGCACCTCTACAAATCAATGCTTCCCTCTGCAAAGGGCCTATCTACTTACGTTTCTGTTGAGTCATCCTATTCTTATAAAAGGAACCAATTAGAGAGAGCCTCCGTCATTTTTATGCTTTGCTATTAATTGATATTGAGTATGACTGTGACTGGATCTTCTTTGCCATGAATTACAATATTCAGTCAGCCCTTGGTCTTTGAAGGTGCTCTGCATTTATGTTTTGCGGTCTTAGAAAGGGCTAGCTAGATACCATCTGTTCATATTGCTTCATTATTGTTTTGATTGAAGTGTTGACGTTTGAAACTTATTATTATTGCTTGCTAGTTGATTATGCCATTGATATGAGTACATCATGATACCTAAATGTCATTGCTTATGTGGTTAGCTTATGATCTTGCTGAAAATCTGAATATGAGTTAGACATAATTACAACAACAAGTTCAAACAGAGTTCATAAAAGTTTTTCTTTTGTCTCTTTCAGTTTGTCAACTGAATTGTTTGAGGACAAGCAAGGCTTTAAGCTTGGGGGAGTTGATACGTCTCTATCGTATCTACTTTTCCAAACTCTTTTGCCCTTGTTTTGGACTCTAATTTGCATGATTTGAATGGAATTAACCTGGATTGACGCTGTTTTCAGCAGAATTGCCATGGTGTTGTTTTTGTGCAGAAATAGAAGTTCTCGGAATGACCTGGAAATTTACGATTATTTTTTGTGGAATATATAAAAAATATTGGCGCAAGAATCACCTAGAGACACGGAGCCAGGAGCTCACAAGCCCAGGAGGCCCGCCCCCCTGGCCGGGCCTAGCAGGCTTGTGAGCCCCTCGTGGCTCCGCAGCCTCCAATTCTAGCTCTATATATTCTCCTTCGACGGAAAAAAAATAAAGGAGAAGAGTTCATCGCGTTTCACGACACGGAGCCGC
Organism: Hordeum vulgare subsp. vulgare; assembly: GCF_904849725.1. NCBI lineage: Eukaryota > Viridiplantae > Streptophyta > Magnoliopsida > Poales > Poaceae > Hordeum > Hordeum vulgare. Next base: position 302,863,260 of record NC_058523.1, read on the forward strand.
CGCCACCACATGTTCTTCCTCTGGAGGGCAGATCTGGAGTCCGTTCTGGGCTCCGGAGAGGGGAAATCGACGCTGTCGTCATCACCAACCATCCTTCATCGCCATTCCTTGATGCTCTTCATCGTTCATGAGTAATCTCATCGTAGGCTTGCTGGACGGTGATGGGTTGGATGAGATCTATCATGTAATCGAGTTAGTTTTGATGGGGATTGATCCCAGTATCCACTATGTTCTGAGATTGATGTTGCTACTACTTTGCTATGCTTAATGCTTGTCACTAGGGCCCGAGTGCCATTATTTTATATCTAAACCTATTATGTTTTCATCAATATATGTGTGTTCTTGATCCTATCTTGCAAGTTGTAGTCACCTACTATGTGTTATGACCCGTTGCTATCACACTACTTTGCTACTGAAACTTTGCTGCAGATACAAAATCTTTCAGGTGTGATTGAATTGACAACTCAACTTCTAATACTCGAGAATATTCTTTGGCTTCCCCTTGTGTCGAATCAAAAAAAATTGGTTGAATACTCTACCCTCGAGAACTGTTGCGATCCCCTATACTTGTGGGTTATCAAGGCTCCATCCCCTTGCTCCGTGGCGCGGGGAACACCAGGAAAGGGTTGTCATGAGGCCCCTCTGGGTCATTCGGGGGCAACCCTCATTGATCGAAACAGGGCATCCCCACGGCAAAGGCCTCCCTGTTCATGTAGTTGTACATGGGAAGCCCCTCCTGGGGGAGTTCGCCAGCCTCTTAGTCAGTTAAGATTTTGAGCACCCCACCTAGCATGTTGGGTGGTAGGCGGGCTGCGCAGAGGTCAACCAGTCTCCTCATCACCCGGTTCTTGGAGTGATGCTAGTTTGGCCTTGGCAACAACTTGGGCTTTCAGTGTGGCCTCCCGTGGCCCCTCCGCCCCGAACATCGTTTTCCTGAGGTAGTCTATCTCGTGTTGCAGCTCCTTGCACTGCACCTTGAAGCGGTCCTCCTGCAGCTTCACCTTATCGCTATGATCTTTGGCGAGGGCCTTGCGGATTTTCTCGATCCTCGACTCGGCATCACCATGAATCCTCTTCTCCTTAGCTGCGAGGATGGTGTTCGCTTTCTCCACGCACTGGTCACAAAAGCCAGGGCGATGGTCACATCGTGATCAAATTACTCTAGTCGTTCGCGCTCCAAGCTTTGCTCTGATGATATCAGGGCGACTTCCTGTTCAAAGGCCCGGTCGCGCGCCTCTAGAACCTCACAGGAGGAGAGGGAAATCTTCTGTTCGTGGACTTTCTGCTCCAGGAGGGCCCTCGAGGCCTGGAGCTCCCACTCTCGAACTTCTGCTGCTTCACGATGCCGGTCCGCTTCCGCAAGCTCCCGGAGGGTCCGCCGGCGTTTCTCCTCTAACTCAGCGGTAGTCTTTTTGCCCGTCGAGGAGGCTGCTTCTCTTGGTGGCAGCTTAGCTTGATGACGACCTCAAGTTTATGCCACCCGTGATCCAAGCGCAGTCGCTCCCCGGCGAGGCGCGCTTCGACATCCTAGATGTCCGTACTAAGTTGGCCTAGTGTTCTCATTACATTCTACAAAAGGTCATGCCGGATCGTCGTCCAGGAGCTCAAAAGCGCCAGAGACCAGTCCAGCTCAGTCCCCATGCCTGCATCCACCATTGAGGCCCCAAGAGCTCCGGTGTCGCTCAACGAATGCTGGGGTCTAGCCGGCGCCCGCTCTGCCCCTCCTAGGCGGGGTGGAGTACTCCACGAACTCGGGGCACTTTCTGAGATGGTAGGGTCCCCGGGGCCACCCGCAGTGTTGGGCTGAGTGGTCATGGCGGCCGAGAATTCTGCTTTCGTCGACTCGACGCTCGCCTCAGCAGTAGGCACCTCGTAAGCCGGGGAATGGCTTACCAAGGGTGCTTCTGGAGGGTTCACCGGCACTCCCATCAGCGGAGCCTCCCTCGAGGGCTGATGAGTGAGCGGTCATCATGCACCCTGCGTACCCGATAGATGGCAATGGGATAACCCCTTGCCCAAGCACACTCTCTACGCCTTGGGAGGACATGCCTTCCCCGTGCTCCGCGACCACGGAAAGTTGCGGGGGAGCATGCGTCGGGACCTAATTCTCCCTAGCCTTTTTGCTTGAAGAAAGCCTTCATGGGGGTAAGTGTGAGCCACCTCAAGCGCTCTCAGGCAGGTAGGGAGAAGGTGTGAGGCTTACTCGTCCTTAGCGGTACACTTCCTTTTCTTTAACACTCTTGGCAGTACGCCTCATCGATCTCTGGTCGGGGCTTTCTCTCATGGTCAGCCCTAGGACGTTGTTCCGTGGCCTCGACACCATCTCATGTTCCCCTTACGTGGGGAGCATGGGTGTGCAAATGGCGCCGTCATCGGGGGGGAGGTGCTCACTAGAGACAACCATCCCAGGGCACTTCGTGACACTCGTCGCGCCACGAGAGGCAACCGCACCCTCAAGCGTGTCAGTGCTGCTGGCACCTGCGGGCGTAGAGGTGAGTTGGCGGCTGGCCAACCGAGACTGGTAGCCACCGCCTCCTGTTGCTTCATCTGGAAGCTCGAGTCCCCCTGCCCCCTGGTGTAGGGAATGCTAGGAAAGGGTTGTCTCGAGGCCCCTCGTGTACTTTTAGGGTCAACCCCTATTGATCAAAACAGGGTATCCCCGCGGCAAAGGCCTCCTTGTTCGTGTAGTTGTACACGGGAAGCCCCTCACCGGGGAGTTCACCAGCCTCTTCGTCAGTCAAGATTTTCAGCACACCGGCTAGCATGTTGGGTGGCAGGCGGGCCGCATGGAGCCGCATGGCATCCGCCGAACTAGTGAAATCCCACATCGAGCGGGGATGTCCCGAAGGGGGGCTATCCACCACCCGAGGAATTCCCTCACAACCATCATTAGTATCACTTCCTCTGCCCCTAGTTTGGCCAGTATCCTCATCACTCGTTATGGCCTCAGGTCACCGAGCCACTTGTGCCCCATCCAGAACTCGGCATCGCCGGCGATGATGGAATCGAAAGCAGGGGTTGTACTGGGCCTCGTCCATGTACACCCACTGCCACGTGAAGCCCTCCGCCTCGTGGGCGATCTCCATGTCAATGTATTCACCCGTCGTCACACCCACAGCACGGAGCAACACGCACCCAGAGCACTCGTATGCTGCGGTGAGCCGGAGGTAGAAGAAATTTTAAAGCAGCGCCATCGAGGGGGCTACGACGACGAAGGCCTCACTAAGGAGGGAGAAGGCTGAAAGGAGGAGCACATATTTTGGTCCTAAGTGCAGCGCGTGGATCTGATAATGTGATAGGACGACATTGAAGAAGTCTGAGAACGGGAGCGGCAAGCTGGAGAAGAGAGCGGGAAGGTGAATGGCGATTGTTTTGGCATCCAACTCCTTGGGAGATCATGAGGCCACCTAGATCTTGGTAGGCCCCCACTCATTGGTGTAGGCTGCGATCATCGGGACGAATTTATCGATCCCTTTGAACTTGAGCACCATGGACCTTCCCAGGGTGAGATCGAGCGCTGGCCGTTTGCCTGCCGTTGCTGTTGCCTTGCTTCTCGTGCAAGGGGGCACCCCGGGGATGTGATGAAATGGAAGGCGGTGAAAGTGTGACGAAAGAGTGTAGGGTTCGAAGTATGTCCAGAGGGGGTGATTAGACAAATTGACCAATTAAAAACTTAGCCTTTTCCTATTTTTAGTTGTGGGCTAGTTATAACAATTATGACTAGTCAAGTTCACCCTACACATGCATATCTAAGAGTATAGTAGCGGAAATTAAAGACATGCAAATGTAAGTAGAGGGTAGGGAAGGAAGATTAAACTCAAAGGTTAACACGATGATTTTTGGCGTGGTTCCAATGGGTGGTGCTATCGTACGTCCATGTTAGTGGAAACTTCAACCCACAGAGGATAACGAGTGCGAGCGTCCACATAGGGCTACGCCCACAAGGGGTCCACGAAGTAGCAGCCTTGTCTATTCCACCTTGGCTTACATCCACACAGGACTAGCCTCACTCAGGGTAGATCTTAACAAAGTAGGCAATCTCCTTGCCCGTACAAACTTCTAGGTTCAACTCCACAAGACAAAGTAGGAGGCTCCAAAACGACACCTAACCAATATAGTAGGCAGCCCCACCAAAGGCTAATAGATGCGGTAGAACGATGAACTCCGTGCTCTTGTTCTTCAAAAGATAGTTTCATCAACACTCAATCACTCTGTCATAGATTTGGCATGGGTAGGACCGATTGATTTGGTGGAAAGCGACTTGGGGGGGCTATATATCAAGTTTCAAATGGATCGATTGGAATCTCTTGATCTCAACACGTGAGTAGGTGGCTCTCTCTCAACAAAATTGGATATGGCAAGTGTGTGTGTGTTGTGAGTGCTTCATCTACGAATGAGAGGTGGTGGAGGGGTATATATAGGCATCTCCCCAAATCCAACCATTACAACATTATTTCCCAACTCGTTAACACTGAAACAAATCTCGATGGTACCGAGTTGTATTAATGTGGCAACTTTTGAATTCTTGGTCAAACTGATATATAAATCTCGATGGTACCGATTCGATGACCTAGGGCAGTTTCCAAATCTCGGCAGTACCGATTTCAAACTAGGAAATTTCGATTCTTGAAATGGAGGTACTAGAGAGTTGGTCATTGAATTCCGGTGGCACCAATATGGAAGTTGGTGGTATTGAGAGATTAGGGTTTGGCAAAGGTTCTGTCAATGGCAAAATCTATAGGGCCAAAATGGAATTCTTGGTGGCACCGATTTTGATGTGAAGGCTTTGGACATGGAATTTTGTGACAGAAATGTTGAGTAGTTTGGGTGGCTATCTCCAAGCACTTGAGCAACCAATTCATCGTAAATACCTCACCCTATTTTAATAGTACCAACTTTCCTATGGACTCAAAAGTGATTTCTCACAAATATAAAATGTAGAGTCCTCTTACTTGAAGCTTGGAAATTCTATTCATTCACTTGCTTCAAGGGGTTTCTCCTCACAATCCTTTAGCCAATGCATCTTTGAACTTTTCTAAAATATAATTGGATAGAATCATTAGTTCAATGATACATATGTTGTTATTAATTTCCACAACCACCTTAGGGAGAAATTGTGCTTTCAATCTCCCCCTTTTCCGCAATTGATGACAACATATAGATCAAAGTTTGACAAAATATATAATCAATGATTAGCATCATCTCTTCAAGAACTTTGTGTAAAGCAAGAGCTCCCCCTAAATTTGTGCATTATTTTAAATTTGGGTTTGAATGCAAATGCACAATCGATTAGGGTCATGAGTCACTCTTCCATGTCAGATACATCTTGGTCGTGCGCATAAATGATATGAATGAATATTAATTGACATAACACCAAACAAATGAGTGAATGATCATCATGTAGATAGCTCAAAGGTATAACATAGTAGCATCAACAATCAAAGCGTATGATCAAACGCAAAATTTGAAGTCGTCCAAAAAACCAAATGTTTTGTAAAACCAAACGAGATAAATAAAAGCAAATCTCTCTCTCTGTCTCAAAGCCCTAATTGATCTATACACCTATCCCCCTATGGCAACAAGTTACCAAAAATTACAACGATTTGGAACTAACGTTGCCCTGGGCTCGATCTCCTCTGGTAGCAGTCGATGGAGTGGACACGAGAGCATCAGCGAAGGCTTTTGCGGATGTCCCTGGAGGTGGAGGCGTAGACACTGGAGGTGCAGGAGCTAAAGCTGGAGCTGAAGGCGCTAATGCTTGAGCTAATGAAGTTGGTCGTGCTTTCGTCACTGGCACAACTGTAGACCTAGACTGGGTCCTCAACTGAGTAGTCGTAGGAAGAGGCGACTCTTCATCATCACAGCTCAAATGAGATATATGCACCGCATCAACCTCATGCCGGAGCTGCTTAACAATTGTAGCCAACTCAATCACTTTGACATCAACGTCATGGAATTTAGTCTCCATGATTCTTTCAAGACTCTTCTGGTTCAACAAGATCTCTAAAATACTCTTCTCCAACCCTTGGGTGGTGTTGACAAGAAACGACATATGCTCCTCTCAAGTTCTAAGCTATGGAGCTGGAACATCTTTGGCAGCCTGTCCCTCTGCTTCCTGTGCATGGCCATGCATTGTAGCCGAGCTGGGATGGCTGGGGTCCATCACAACTTCATTGTCCTTGAACTCTGGCTGTAGTGGCAGGTGTGGGCAATCAAGTTGGTATGCATGCTTGCCAATCTTGTCATCGACGAGCATCTGAATATATGGTGCATACCCACAAGATCTCTTCTGATCTGCAGCAGTCCTCCTCACAGTCTCAAGTATGAGATTCATCACTCTGATCCTGGTGTGGTTGTCTAAATGGTGCAACATGTTTATGGAATACCCTCTGATCATCTTGTCATCTCCTGATTTAGGCATCAGGGTGTATCTCATAATGGGGTTCGTAGTTGGTATTCCTGCTTGCAGAAAATAGACACACCCAAATATGTGTGTCTTCCAATACTGATGGGATACTAGATTGTACATGTTTGCCATTGTGTTATGATTCATCTTTGACTCTTAGTACACATCAAAATCTCCCTCTTGGGTCTCAAGAGCACCAATGATAGTGGCCCACTCATCTACGGTAAACTCATACCGATGATTGTCGGCGCTGCTAGGTCGACTCCTATGGGAATCAATGTGATACACTTGTGATCGTAGAGCGGGGAAAGACAATGTCAAGAGCAGAGCTAACGATCAACACCCGGCAAGCCTTCTTACATAGGTTCGGGCCGCTTACGCGTAAAACCCTACGTCATGCTCGCCTGATCGTATTAAGCGTTTCGTTGTTCGTTACAGCGACTGATGATAACCGTTTTCTTGGCCAATCCCCAAAGAGTCTAACCCATTGTGAATGAGCTAAGGGCCTCCTTTTATAGGTAAAGGGGTCACCTACAGTGCTCGGTGGTAGGTTCACGAGAAGTTAGAGTGAACCTAGAGCAGTGCTTATCCATCTACCGCTGTTAGCTGCATTAAATGCACGTCTTGTGCTTGTCAGCACCGTGCTCGTGAAGACATGTGTCCAGGTGTTTCGACACCTGGAATCTGCGCTGGCGCATGCGGAATGCGCTGGAACTTGGGGGCGGTGGCACTGTGGCAAGGGCGGTCGCCCTCCAGTGCCTAGCCTCGTCATCCCGACAAGGGAGCTCGCCGAGGTCTTGTGCTGTGTGTGTTCATCACGTCCACTAAACGGGTGTGTCCTTGGATATCTTCCCGGCAGGGCAGGCTTGTCGGGGCCTTGATAATCTTGGGGGTGTATCTTGTCTGGATCCCGCCACACCTTGCCGTCACGGGATCTTTGCGCCCGTGCACAAGTCTGGGGTACTAGGGACCCTAGTATTTAGTGCATCGACAGGAGCCCTCGGGCATGTGCCACACACGCGTGCGGAGCGTTGTTGGGCCAGGCCCAAAGAGGTGCACGGGCGTTCATGGCTGGATCTGCTGGCGGTTGCGTTTCCCCACACCGCGCATCGGATGCGCGAAGTGGGAGGTCGTGCGCGAAGTGGCCTCTCCGCCTCCTGAAATACCTCTACCACACGCGTGGCATGCACAGTTATGGACGGACAGGTGGTTGGCGAGGCCTTGAAAGGCGCAGTAGTGGTTGGGCCCGCCCGTGCATGCATTGGTGCAACAGAGCAGTTCTCTGTTCGCCCGTGAGCTCGAGCGATTGGGCAAGGAGGGTGGTGGCTTCTGGAGTAGGGGAGGCTAGCCCTGGTGCCCCGTCCTATAAATTGGGAGGGTTTGCGAGGATTTTTCTCACCCAACTCCTCTTGGATCCACCAACTCCTCGTCTTTGGCCTTCAGAATCATCTTCTCTCTGCTGGTGGCACTTGCCCCTAACCATGGTTAGGGGACGGGGTCGGCCACCCTCGGCCGTCAGGGCGGCGAGGGGATCCCGTTTGGATCATGCAACAGCTTCTAGGGGTGTCGCGACACAAGATAGCCCGAGTGCCCGTGGCGGAGGAAGGGCGAGGGGTCGCGGCCGTCGTGGAGGCCGAGGCCGGGGGAGGAGGAGCGCTACTCCAATGCCTCCACCTTCCCTGGGGCTTGCTCCTCAGGTGGCCCACGATGTTGTTTAGGGGGCCCCACGTGTGCTTCTCGGCTGCTGCGAAGGTCACTCGAGCGGCATCGAGAGCTCCACTTCAAGTGGCGGTGACGAGGGGACGGCAACGGCGGTGGTGCTCTTAGCAGGTCGGGAGCCCGGGGAGTCAAGTCAGAGTACGATTCCCCGAGCTCCGAGTTACCGCTGGCCTTGCCGCTGATGTCTTCTCATGCCTCTCCCCCTCCTTGTAGGGGCCAGCATCGACGCCTTGTCTTTGAGGCGGCGCGAGCATTGGACCCGGCCCCTGCATCTCCTTCTGCCGCCCCGTCCCCCGGCGCAGTTCTCAACTGCGCAATGCTGGTCCAGGAGGGACCAGCCTGGGTTACACCGGGGGACGTCCCCCCTTTCTATCTTTTTGAGCTTCACTTCTTTGCGTACGTCGGTCCTCATCAAAATACAAAGTCTTTAGGTTAGGATAACCACGCTTTTGTAAGTCAAGTCAAATGTATCCATTCAAAAGAATGAAAAGACTGTTTTCCCCTTTTCCGATTCCGTTCTTTGTATGATTCGCTTTTGCATAATGTGGGAGCTTGCCGGCAACTACCGGCAAGGCTCCTTGCCGCGTTTGGTGCAACCATGGAAATCTCCAAGAGCAACTAGAGACGAAATCGGGTGCTACCTAGCCGCTTGCTCTGTTGATCAGGTTTGCAGCTCTTTGAAGGCGCTCTATGGCCATTCAGGTCGTTTGAACGAGTTCGAAACAGAGACAAGGTGCACCAAACTTTGGGAAGGTCGCAGAACGGGCAAACTGCACACACAAAGACTGGAAGCTTTCGAAGGGAAAAAGCAAATGATCTATCTACTTCATATCTGAATCTTTAAGCATAAAAACTTATCTGTCCACGTCGTGGTTGCGAGGTGCTTGAATATTTTGCCGGGGGGTCGGAGCCCTCGGCAAGCAGGAAATCACTGTGCCTGGCGGTCTTCTCTCCGGCAAAGGCTTCTTGCCGACGGTCTATGACCGTCGCTTGGAGAAAAAGCCAGTGAGGGTGTAACCGCTTTGCTTCTCTCTTGCTAATCTGTGCTTGCGGAGCCTCCGACCGCGTCCTTGGGAAGCGATGCGACGCTCTCATGGGTGCAACACCCATGCTGGAATGTGCGCCGGGGCTTTGGGACCGTGTGGCACATCCTCAACGACTGTGCATCGCTCCGTGGAGGTGTGTCCGCCGGAATATGCACCAAGGCCTGTGTGAAGCGCACGGGGGTGCCCTCGACAGTTGCGCGTCGGCCCCGAGCGACGCATCAGCCCGTCGGTGCTGCCCTTGGAGTCTCCGCCTCCATGCCCCGCGCGCGCGTGTAATAACACGCTCTCGCGGGCCTTGGGAAGACATAGCAGAATAGAGTGTCCGCCGCGGTACCCCATGTCCAGGGGAACGCGCGTCGCGCCCAAACTTCAAAGAATCTCGTGATGAGCGTGCTCTGATTCACGCCCAACTCCGCCGGCCCTATCTGGCGCGCCGAAGATGTCGACGATGCTAGGCCGACACCTATGGGAATCAACATGATACCCTTGTGATCGTAGGGCGGGGAAAGACAACGTCAAGAGCAGAGCTAACAATCAACACCCGGCAAACCTTTTTACCCAGGTTCAGGCCTCTTACGCATAAAACCCTACGTCCTGCTCGTCTGATCATATTAAGTGTTTTGTTGTTCGTTACAGTCACTGATGATAACCGTCTTCTTGGCCAATCCCCAAAGAGTCTAACCCCTTGTGAATGAGCTAAGGGCCTCCTTTTATAGGCAAAGGGGTCACCTACAGTGCTCGGTGGTAGGTTCACGAGAAGTTATAGTGAACCTAGAGCGGTGCTTATCCATCTACCGCAGTCAGGTGCATTAAATGCACATATTGTCCTTGTCAGCATCCTGCTGGTGAAGACATGTGTCCAGGTGTTTCGACACCCAGAAGCCGCCGTAGCGCATGCGGAATGCGCAGGAACTTGGGGGCGGTGTCACTGTGGCAAGGGCGGTCGCCCTCTAGTGCCTAGCCTCGTCATCCCTACAAGGGAGCTTGCCGGGGCCTTGGATATCCGCCCCGGCAAGGAAGCTTGTTGGGGGCTTCGGTTGTCTTCCCGGCGAGGGAGTCTCGCCGAGGTCTTGTACTTGGTGCATTCATCAAGTCCACTAAACGGGCGTGACCTTGGATATCTTCCCGGCAAGGAAGGCTTGTCGTGGCCTTGGTAATCTTGGGGTGTATCTTGTCTGGATCCCGCCACACCTTGTCGTCACGGGCTCTTTGCGCCCGTGCACAAGTCTGGGGCACTAGGGACCCCAATCTTTAGCGCACTGACAATGAGCTTCCATCATCCACACAATCCTTCCTTCTCGATAGAAATGAGTAGTTGAATATAATTGCATAATCATCTCATCATGCCAAGCTACCATCTTTCTGCCAACAAAATCTTCAATGTCAATCAGCCTGAAGTTCTCTCTCAAATGAGGGAAGTAGTCCTCATGTTCCTTGATGTAATCCCATTCAACATATCTCATGTCACCGACTGCACGACTCTTGTCCAATAACATTGTCTCATAAAAGTCTTGTTGCTCCTTAGTGTAAAAACGACGATCAACACCAGTTCTTCTCCTGATGGCATATTGATCAGCTGACCTCCTGTATCTCAGGCCTTGATCCCTCCTGTTCTTCATATCTTCAGCAAGAGGATGAGAAGCATTGTGCAATGGCAAGTGAGGTCTCAATTTTCTCAGCACATATGCATCTTCTTACTCCTGTGCAGTAGCCTATCTGGATGTAGATCTCTTGTTCCTACAGGTATGTCCCTAGTAGTCTTCTTGGGAGCTACTATCTTCATGGGCTTGGGTGCTGAAGGTTGAGGTGCAGACCTACTAGGCATAGCATGTACCATGATCTTCTTCTTCCTAGGTGGAGGTGCATTAGGAGGAATCTCTTCTTCCTCTTCCTCAGCAGCTTCTGCTAGATCTTCATACATGGATGTCTTCCTTCCAAAACATGCATCACTCTCTTCCTGGCTCCTTTCTGCCCTCGCTTCTTAGCCTGCTTGAAAGGTGGGTTCTCAAGTGTAAGCTTCGTCCATCTCTGAGCAGCCTCAAGAACTCTCACTGAATCTGTTCTAACATACTCTTTTCTCAATCTTTTTGACAGTGACTCTCCCCTTTTGCTTCTGGGGGATGCACTCCTCTGCGTCAAAACCAGCCCTTCGTGGACTAGTGCATGAATCCATCTCAACATTGGGCTCTCTGAAGTCATTCTGACTGTCCTGTGAACCTGACATGCTGAAAATCTCCAAGAAAACAAGCCGACAATATAAAAAGAATTCCAAGTGCTGGAGTCGATGAATATCACAAAAATTCAGAATCTTTTGCAAGTTTGAACTCTAAAAATCTTAAGTTTATATTTGTTAAAAAAGGGATATCGGTTCCACCAAGACAAAAATTTCAGAGCCGACAAGACTAATAGTCTCATCAATAAAAACTTGGCACACTTTTCGGTGAACTCGGTTTCACCCAGACTGTTCTTAGTAGCTCTAAACCAAAATTGGTAGGACCGATTTTTCTGACTCGGAGACACTGATAACCCACAAGTATATGGGATCGCGATAGTTTTCGAGGGTAGAGTATTGAGCCCAAATTTATAGATTCGACACAAGGGATCCAAAGAATATTTGTAGGTATTAGCAGCTGAGTTGTCAATTCAACCACACTTGGGGATTTAGTATCTGCAGCACACTGATCAGTAGCATAGTAATATGATAGTTTCGATAGTAGTGGTAATAGTAGCAACAGTTTTCTAGCAGTTATAACAGCGGTAGCAACAATAGTAACTTAGCAAGCACAATATGTGGAAATCTCGTAGGCACTGGATCAGTGATATTGCTGGACAATATTCATCATATAATAGTCACAACCAAGGGCGACACATAACTTGCTCCCGTTCATCTATATAATGTTGGCATGTATTCCGTAAATAGTCATACGTGCTTATGGAAAAGAACTTGCACGACATCTTTTGTCCTACCCTCCCGTGGCAGCGGGGTCCAAAACGAAACTAAGGGATATTAAGGCCTCCTTTTAATAGAGAACCGGAACAAAGCATTAACACATAGTGACTACATGAACTCCTCAAACTATGGTAATCACCAGAAAGAATCCCAATTACTACCAGTTTGGGGTATGCAGATCCTAACACGTAGCAGGTGCATACAACTTGCAAAATCAGATTGGGAACATAGATATAATGGTGAAAATATAAACAGTTCAGATCTGAAATCACGGACTCGGGCCCTAGTGACAAGAATTAAGCAAAGCAAATTCATAGAAACATCTATCTCCGAACATAGTGGATACTAGGGATGAAGCCCTAACAAAACTAACTTGATTACATGATGAATCTCATCAACTCTTCACCGACCAGCAAGCCTACAAAGGTATTACTCACTCCCGGTGGAGAGCATCATGGAAGTGGCGATGGAGGAGGTTTGGTGATGATCACAACAAAGGGAGACACATAACTTGCTCCCGTTCATCTATATAATGTAGGCATGTATTCCGTAAATAGTCATACGTGCTTATGGAAAAGAACTTGCATGACATCTTTTGTCCTACCCTCCCATGGCAGCGGGGTCCATAGCGAAACTAACAGATATTAAGGCCTCCTTTTAATAGAGAACCGGAACAAAGCATTAACACATAGTGAATACATGAAGTCATCAAACAATGGTAATCACGAGAAAGAATCCCAATTATTGCCACTTTTGGGGTATGCAGATCCTAACACGTAGCGGGTGCACATAACTTGCAAGATCAGATTGGGAACATAGATATAATGGTGAAAACATAAACAATTCAGATCTGAAATCACGGCACTCGGGCCCTAGTGACAAGCATTAAGCAAAGGAAATTCATAGAAACATCTATCTCCGAACATAGTGGATACTAGGGATCAAGCCCTAACAAAACTAAGTCGATTACATGATGAATCTCATCCTACTCTTCACTGACCAGCAAGCCTACAAACGTATTACTCACTCCTGGTGGAGAGCATCATGGAAGTGGCGAAGGAGGAGGTTTGGTGATGACGAGGACCGAAGAATCCCCTCTCCGAAGCCCCAAACGGACACCACATTAGGCCTCTAGATGAAGAACAGGAGGTGGCGGCGGCTCCATACTGTAAAATGCGATGAAACTTCCTCTCTAATTTTGTTCTCCAAAAATAGAATTTATAGCGTTGGAATTAGGGTCAGCGGAGCCACGTGGGCCCCACTAGACACTATGCCATGCTAGGGTGGCCTAGCGCGCCGTGATGTCTAGTGGGCTGGTGTGGCACCCCCTCCGATGGATCTTGGTTCCAATATTTTTCTTATATTCCAAAAAGTTTTGTTCCATTGTAAGAAATTTTATGTTTGCACAAAGACAACACCATGGTAGTTCTGCTAAAAACAACGCCAGTCTGGGATACTTTCATTCAAATAATGCAAATTAGAGTCCAAAACAAGAGCAAAAGCGTTAGGAAAAGTAGATACGATGGAGATGTATCAACTCCCCCAAGCTTAACCCATTGCTTGTCCTCAAGCAATTTAGTTTACAAACTGAAAGTGATAAATAACAACTTCTACAAACTCTTTTGTTCTTATTTACATATACATGCTTAGAGAATACTGAAGTTTTCTGCATAAATCATGACTAATCATATCGACAATAACCCTTAGCAACTATATCAGCTCATATCAATTTCCTAATCAACTAGCGAGCAATAATAAGATAACTCAAAAGCCAACCCTTTGTCAAAACAATCATGATATAATATGACAATAATGGTATCTCGCTAGCCCTTTGTGAGACCGCAAAACATAAATGCAGAGCACCTCCAAAGTTCAAGCAGCGACTAGACATTGTAAGTTATGGTAAAAGAGATCCAGGCATGCTACAAACAATGATTACTAGACACAAAGCATGAGGATGATAGCAGTGCTCTAAGGTCTGGTGCTTAATTGAGAAGGTGATGACACTAAGTAAAAATAAAATAACATGAAAGTAAATAGGAAGTCCCTTCACAAAGGGAAGCAGTGATTTGCCGAGGTGCCAGAGCTCAAAGTGAAAGTGAGGGATAAATTATTTTTGGGAGGTGCACCCTTCCTGTCAATGTTACGATCAAGAGTTATCAATATCTTCCATGCTAAAAAAATTAGCGGCGGTTCCCAAACGGTAAAATTAAAGGTTTACTCCCCCTCCACCAATCAAACACACTCCACGGCTAGCCGAATTCATGGGTGCCGTCCATACCAACAACAATCCAAGAGATGTTTTATTTAATTATTTGCAATTTATGATTCGGGATTGGGAGTCCCAATTACCAGCCCCTCTCATGCAAGGACGAGTGTATAAACACTCATCATGAGAATAACCCGTTTAGCATGTAAGATAACGATTGCCCTGTGCCGCTCCATGAGCGGTCGAGGCACACAAAATAGAAGTTCATTTGAAATATTAGAGGTGGAACATGCAAATTTACTTGGAACATTAGAGTAGACTCATCTGTAATAACTTTGTTTCATGGATTTTGATGCACAAGAAGTATTCCCGCCTAGTACACACGAAGGCTAGCAAATAGGTTGGGAAGCGACCAGCTAGAGAGCAAAGACGACCATGAACATGCTTTATGAATAATCATCATTGCATACTAGCATGAGTAGGATATAAACACCATGAACATAAATATCATGGAGGCTATGTTGGTTTTGATTCAACTACATGCGTGAACATGTGCCAAATCAAGCTACTCGAACAATCAGAGGACGATACCATATCATCATACTACATCACAAACATTTTAATGCATGTTGACATCCAAGATAACTTATTATCCACTCCTAGATACTTAAGCATGGCATGAACAAGTATAATCTCTAATTGGTATTGCAAACATGTTCGATCATAATACGCTTAATCATGGATACTAGTCTAAACATATTTACAAAAACAAGAACAAGTCAAGTTCATAATCACTTCTCTTTGCCACAGTCACTTCATCAAATATCGTCATCAATGCCTTTCACTTGCATGACTGAATGATATGAAAATAATAATAGTGCAAGAGTGCCATGGACTAATATGGAATCTGGAACATTTTATTCAAGAGGATAAGACAAAGTAATATGGGCTCTTCGTTAGATCAATAAGAATGCATATGAGAGCCACTCAATATTTTCATCGTGGCCTTTTCCTTGGGTATAACTCAAAGAAGGGAGAATAAATTCAGGGAAACACATCAAAATATTTTTGGTGTTTTTTATTTTTTTCAAGAAGAAAGCAAATTAAATAAGGAAAAACTAAAACTAAAAAAACTATTTACATGGGAAAACTCCCAACAAGTAAAAGTAGAAGATGCAAATCTTTTTGGGTTTTCTTTTGATACTACAACTAAATTACTCTAGAAAGAAAAACCGAAAATAAGTGAGAAATATTTTTAGATTTTCTGCATGTTTTTCAAACACACAAGAAGAAGGCAAGAAAAGAAATCTAATAAGGATAGAACCATGCAAGAGTGTGAACACCGACAAGTAGAATATGCAAGCATGAATGTAAAGTCGGCACAAACACGTACTCCCCAAGCTTAGGCTTTTGGCCTAGCTTGGTAATCACCACCCGTAGTAGCATGGGTAATAGTTAGTGCGGTAACTAATGGAAGCCCTTGGTGCAACCTCTGCGGCCTAACGGGCATCCTCCAGTGTCGCATTGTACTCGTGCACCTCCCTCTCATAGACATGATATCTTCCTTTTTCCTGGTAGTCAGAGAGGGAGGGTGTAGGCAAAATAACAGGTGCAATAGATTTCTTATTAAACATTAGGTTTTAGTTATAATCAGTAGCGGTGGCCTTTATGAACTTTTGCCGATTCATGGCCTCAAAGTCTAAATACTCAGTACGAAGAATAGGGTAGCTAGACCTCGGTGACACGCTACACTTCTTAGCTAAACAAGAGGCATAAACCCCACCATATAAATAATCACTGTCAGAATTGTATTGCAATCTATGTGCTATGATTTCTCCTAGATTATAGCATTTAATACCAGTTAACACAGTATGCAAGAGACTCAGGTCCGGCGATCATAAAATACTACAATCTTGCTTGCACACTATGCATTTTCCATTAAAAAGTGCTCCATAATGAATTGCTCGAAAATGTACATAATTTATTCTACCTTGAGTCACTCCCCTATCTTCACCAAAGCAAAGACTAGTTAAAAATGTCTCATATTCAGATTTTGGTGGTTCATCTAGCGAACATCAACATGGAATTTTACATGCATTAGAGAAATCATCTAGAGACATAGTGAAGGCATTTTCATAGAGATTTAAGGACACTCTAAGCTCTCGAGGATAAAATATAAATCCCTTCGTGAAAGTTTCAGTAAGATGATAATGTTGCGTGCACTTATCTGCGATGAAGGGTGCGAGCTCAATATTAGTAATGTGTCGCTCCAATATTCCTTGATGCCTCCGCCCAACATGAAGTCATCACTTGGTGAAAGGTGCGATTTGTCTTGGGCTTATGCATAGAACTTTCACTTGGCTCAACATAAGAGTGTGGTATCCGAGTCTCACAAGATGATGCCATCCATGACTTCCTCATCGGAGAACTCCTTTTGAACCATCTCATTATTCCTACATATAATTTTTTCATATTTTTGGGTCGCAAACTAAAGTTAACAAGACTTCACAAGAATGGTAGGAACTACTCATACGGATGCATAGAGCCTAAAACAAGCATTCAAACTACTTGGAAATTCAAGCATTCAAACTACTTGGAAATTCAAGAATTCAACATGCAATCTCATCTACATCAGCATCTAGAGTAGCTAATTACTCCTAAGATAAACCACTAGAGAAAAAACTAATTGGAGGAGTGGGGGAGTTACTTACCAAGGAGCAAGCCCCCAAAACATTTTTGGAAATGTAGTTTTGAGCAAAGAGATCGAAATCCACGGGTTTGAGAGTAAGGACACAAAAAAGAGAGCTACAGAGAATTTTTTTCTGGAGATGAGTGATGAAGTGGGATGAAGGGATAAGTTAGGGGACCCCCGAGGGGCCCACTAGACACCTGACCGTGCTAGGGTGGATCGCGCGCCCTGGTGTCTAGTGGCCACGTGGGACACGCCCCATAGTGTTTTTAGTGCCATAAATTATCAAATATTCAAAAAACATGTAAAATTTTCAGATCATTTGGATAACTTTTATTTTTGGGCACTTTTTTATTGCACGGGAAAGATCAGAAAACAGGATAATCATGACTTTTACTATAAATAACTAAAACACAGGGAAACTAAAGTAGGTACACAGAGTTTTTCCTATTGAAATCATCGACCTCATGCTTCCCGAAAATGATTCATTAATATGGTTGATCAAGTTTTAGTAACAACCACTTCCAATTAGCATGATCTCAAAGAATTTGTGTAAAACACTAAGTTACCTCCATGTAGATGTGCAAATCCCCAACAATAAGTATCTCATATTTATTTTTGGCTGTAGGTAGAGGTAGTTAAACACATTCATTGTTGGTAGTCAAAGAATTTTCAATAGCATTAACACCATTTAGTTGAAATTATTTCCTCGAGAAATTCATTGTATGTTCTTTACCATTGACATGAAAAGTGACCTTGCTTTTGTTGCAATCAATAACAGCCCATGCAGTATTCAAGAAAGGTCTACCGAGGATAATTGACATATTGTCATCCTTAGGCATATGAAGTATAACAAAGTTTGTCAAGATAGTAACATTAGCAGCAATAACGGGCACATCCTCACAAATACCGATAGGTATGGCTATTGATTTGTCAGCCATTTGCAATGAACTTTTAGTAGGTGCGAGTTTATTCAAATTAACTCTTTTGTATAAAGAGAAAGACATAACACTAACACTAGCTCCTAGATCACATAAAGCAATCTTCGCATAGTTATTTTTGATGGAACATCGTATAGTTGGTATTCCTGGATCTCCTAGTTTTTAAGGTAATCCATCCTTACAAGTATAATTAGCAAGCATGGTAGAGATTTCATCTTCAGATATTTTTATTTTATTAATGGCGATGTCTTTCATGTACTTAGCATAAGGGGACATCTTTAAAAGATCTGTTAAAGAGTATGCAAAAAAGACTGGCCTAAGCATTTCAACAAAGTGTTAAAAGACTTCATCATCTTTTTTCTTAGTTGGATTAGGTGGATAAGGCATGGGTTTTTGAACCCATGACTCTCTTTCTTTGCCTTGCTTTCTAGCAACAAAATTTCTTTTATCATAATGTTTATTCTTAGGTTGTGGGTTATCAAGATCAATAGCAGGTTCTATCTCAACATCATTAGCTGGTTCTTTATCATTTTCAGGTTGAGCATCTACATTAGCATCATCATTATGATTTTCATTATCACTAGGTGAATGCTCACTACCAGATTGAGTTTCAGCATCTCATTCAGAAGGTTTTCCTAATTTAAGTTCACTAGAAGTGTGAAAGGTCCTATCATTTTTCTTTTTCTTTTTCTTCCTAGAAAGACTAGGTGCATCAATATTAATTATTTGTGAATCTTGTTGAGTTCTTTTAGGACGACCTTCTTGATATAGTGGATCTTTAGTCATTGTGCCTCCTCTAGTCATAATCTAACAACATCATCCTTCATAGTATTAGTCATTTCATGAAGTAACTCAATTTGAGATTTAGCAACCCGTTCTAGTTGGTTTTTAACCATAGAAGCATGTTTTCCTACTCCTATTACATCACTTCTGATTCTAAATAAGAAGTCACTTGAGCGAGCAATCATATCAGAGTTTTGTTTCAATTGTTTCATGACAGGAATTTAAATGATCTTGCTTCATAACATAGTTATCAAACTCATATAAGCATTGACTAGGATGTTTATTGTAAGGTATGTCACCTTCGTTAATCTTTAGAAGAGAATTTACCTCCACCACCTATATATGGTGGTGTTTGAATACCATGGATTTCTTCGATAGGTGGTAAATTCTTGACATCTTCATCTTTAATGCCTTTTTCCTTCATACATTTCTTTGCATCTTGCATAGTTTCAGGACAAAGGAATAATGTACCTCTCTTCTTTGGAGTAGGCTTAGGTGGTCTTTCAGGAAGTATCCATTCATCATAATTCTTCAATATATTAGTCAATAATTCCTTAGCTTGCTCGACGGTTTGTTCCCTGAGAACACAACCAGCACAACTATCTAGGTGGTCCCTGCATCGGTTAGTCCATTATAAAATATATCAATTATTTCATTTTTCTTAAGAGGATGATTGGGAAAAGCATTAAGTAATTGGAGAATCCTCAATTTGCACAAAGTTAAATATTTCATGTAAGTCGGCTTGTTTCTTATGAGTAGGAAAATATTTTTCAGAGAATTAGTAGATCATATCCTGGGACTACACACACACACCCAGGAGCAATAGTATTGTACCAAATCTTAGCATCACCCTTTAATGAGAACGGAAATAATTTGAGGATATAGTAGTAGCGAATTTTCTCATTATTAGTAAATAGGGTGGCTATATCATTTAGCTTAGTGAGATCTGCCACAACAGTTTCATTTTCATAGCCATGAAAAGGATCAGATTGAACCAAAGTAATTATTTTTGGGTCGACAGAGAATTCATAATCCTTATCGGTAACAAAGATAGTTGAAGTAGCAAACTTACGATCATATTTCATTCTATCATTCAAGGATTTTTCTCTCAACTTGCATAGTAGTTTCTTAAGATCTTCTCTATCCTTACAAGCAAGAAAGTCTCTAGCAATTTCTTCATCCATAACACAACCTTCAGGTATTTTAGGCATTTCAGTTCTAGGATAGTCGTGGCTAAAATGTATTTCAATATTTTAATTGGCAAAGACTTCATCAGTTTGAATAGTGTCATCAGTTTCAGCATGCATAGTAGAGGTAGCATCAAGAAATTTGTTCATCAAGAAATTCACCTATTGGCACAGTATCATCAAACAAGGTACTAGCATCATCATAAGCATGATTCATAGTAGAGGTAGCATCATCAATTACTTTTGGCGTATGAGGATTAATATCATGTGGTGGTGGTGTTGCAAGTCTATTCAAATCAGATGGTGAATCAAGTGCAGAGCTAGATGGCAGTTCCTTACCTCCCCTCGTCATAGAGGGAACAATCTTCGTTCTTTGATCTTTCACATTCTCCATAGTGATTAATAAATAGAGATCCCAAGCGACTTAGCAAATATAGCTATGCTCCCCTGCAATGGCGCCAGAAAACGTTCTTGATAACCCACAAGTATATGGGATCGCGATAGTTTTGAGGGTAGAGTATTCAACCCAAATTTATAGATTCGACACAAGGGGAGCCAAAGAATATTTGCAGGCATTAGCAGATGATTTGTCAATTCAACCACACTTGGGGATTTAGTATTTGCAGTACAGTAATATGATAGTTTTGATAGTAGTGATAACAGTAGCGACAGTCTTGTAGCAGTTATAACAATAGTAGAAACAATAGTAACTTAGCAAGCACAATATGTGGATAACATGTAGGCATTGGATCGGTGATATTTGCTCGAAAATATTCATCATATAACAGTCACAACATAGGGCGACATAGAACTAGCTCCTGTTCATTGATATAATGTAGCATGTATTTAGTAAAGAGTCATATGTTCTTATGGAAAAGAACTTGCATGACATCGTTTGTCCTACCCTCCCGTGGTAGCGGGGTCCATAAGGACACTAAGGGATATTAAGCCCTCCTTTCAATTGAGAATCGGAACAAAGAATTAACACATAGTGAATACATGAACTCGTGAAACTACGACAATCACCGGAAAGAATCCCAATTATTGTCACTTTGGGGTTGTGGATGCTAACACGTAGCAGGTGCATATAACTTGCAAGATTGAATCAAGAACATAGATATAATGATAAAAACATAAACGGTTCAGATATGAAATCATGGCACTCAGGCCCTAGTGACAAGCATTAAGCATAGGAAAGTCATAACAACATCTATCTCCGAACATAGTGGATACTAGGGATCAAGCCCTAACAAAACTAACTTGACTACATGATGAATCCCATCAATCTCTTCACTGACCAACAAGCCTATGAAGGGATTACGCACTCTCGGTGGAGAGCATCATGGAATTGGTGATGGAGGAGGGTTGGTGATGACAAAGACCAAAGATTCCCCTCTCCGGAGCCTCAAACGGGCTCCAGATTAGGCCTCCCGATGAAGAACAGGAAGTGGCGGCGGCTCCATATCATGAAACGCAATGAAAGTTCCTCTCTGATTTTTCTCTCTGAAAATAGGAATTTATAGTGTTGGAATTCGGGTTAGCAGAGCCATGTGGGCCCCACTAGACACTAGGTCGCGCCAGGGGGGCCTAACACGCCCTTATGTCTAGTGGGCTGCTCTGGCACGCCCTCAAGTGGATCTTGGTTCCAATATTTTTATATATTCCAGAAGAAATCTCCAAAAAGGTTGTTTCCATCCCGAGAACTTTTATTTGTGCACAAAAACAACACCATGATAGTTCTCCTGAAAAAAGCATTAGTCCGGGTTAGTTTCATTCAAATCATGGAAATTATAGTCGAGAACAAGAGCAAAAGTGTTAGGAAAAGTTGATACAATGGAGACGTATGACACACTAAGATTCAGTTGTGCGAACTGTTAACCCCAAAATTTCCTTCGTTCTCTAATCTATTCGAAAGTTCTTCTGGATATGAAGATTTCAATCAAGAACTGAAGATGGCAGAAGGGGACGAAACCTTATCCTAATGCGGTGATGATTTCCGTCGGTGGTGAGGATTCCTGCGGCGAAGGCGCATTGGAGACAAAGTAGATGTCTTGGGGACTAGCGCTCGGCAGCGAGGAGGTTCGAGGAACCGAGGTTTGAAGAGTTGTTTCAAACTTCGGGTCCACGAGGAATGTATAGCCCATGGGTGTGGGTGACATCGAGTTGGATTTTTTGGTGCCACCGAGTTCCATAAGTATCAGGTGATAATGAAACTCGATGAGGCCAAAAACTTCCTGTCGGTGGTACCGAGATTCGAAAATCATATCAATCCTAGGCTTCGGTGGGACCGAGTTTTTGTGGTTGGTTAGAGTGAGATGCACTTGGTAGGTTTTGGAAGTCAACCCTTGTCAAGATGGATCTCTGAGTGCTCCTCACACATAGTGTCCTTAAAGTGCTTTCTCAAATTTTGTGATGTAGCATTAATAGAATTTGAGACGAGAAAGCATAGATAGCTAGGGAGAGGTACTTACGGGTTCATGTATATCCAATTGTCCAAATAAAATTGAAAGCGGAATAACAACACTTCGATATCCTCAAATGAGCAAGAACATGCATACCAACATGCTCAAATAATAAGATGTCAAATAAAACATGGTGAAACATGCACAAACACTCTAGTATCTACCAAGCACTTTGGCGATGATGAAGTCATCTATATATGAGTATATTGACATAGGAGGCAAGCAAGAATACTTGATAATAGGTCATACTCATTGTTTAAGAACAAGTGGGGTTACCACTTTTACATAAGGCTTTCTATGTGTTCCCATCGTAAGAGATGCTTATACTCAAGTCTTAGAGTAAACCCCCCTTGATGTGACATCCCCCTAAGAGGGATAAACTAACCTTGGGTTTTATCATAGAAGACTTCATGTAGGTGTAGTAGTAGTGCATGCTCAATGTTGATGAAGATCGTCTAGAGTTGGGAGCAATCCTTGTTGTTTCTTACTCTTCTCCCCTACATGGGTTAGTCCCAAAGCAAAAGGAACATATACAAGGATATCTATGGATATGGAGTGAAGTGCATGTGAGGTGATGTCCAAAGATACATTAGTAACCTTGTCCCTTGCTTACCTTTGGGGGAATGTGTGACTCCTTGAACTAATGCATATTCTTGGAGTTGATTGCATATAGTTCTTACCGAAATGAATAAGAGTAAATTTCATTGGCGGAGTCACCCCTCAATAACTTCTCTAGTACTTCTTCTTGGGGACCCACATCAACTTGATGGGGATCCTTGGAGTTATGGTAGCACTAGATGAAGTAGACCTAGTAGTGTCCTGGGGAATCCACTTGACCTTGGCTTAGGGTTGTTCCTCAAAATACTTAGTCTCCTCTTGAAGCTTGCCCTTGTGGTCTTGTGGTAGAAGGTCATCTTGAGAGCTTCTTCCCTTGGGGAGAGTAGGATCATACTTGTCCTTTTGGGGAACAAACTTCGGGATGGGATATTGACCTTCTTCACATTCAACTCCATTGGCATTGAAGTAGCCAACACCTTGCTTCTTCCGATGTCCTCCTTCATTGCATATAGTTTCCTTGAATTGCTTACATCCAGCAAGATTCTTGAAGACACCTATCTTTATAATTCCTTTCAATAAAATATTTTCTTGCTCAAGTGTAACTTGGCTAAGAGAATCATTAGTGGAATCAAGAGAGTTACTAGCAACAACACCATTTGATTTAACTTTAGAATTGTTGTTACTAGATGAAGAAACTGTCGGGACCCCGATCCTAAGCCATAGGAATCTAGCCTGTAACACATCGCATCCCTTTGTGGTCTCACACACGGTTAACTCCACGGCTGCAGCCTTACCTTAGCCGGGACCGTTTGCGTCTTTTGACTCACGTATGTGATAGTGTCGCTAGCAATCCAATGTCAAAGAACCCGGATCGACATGTCTAGTCATAAACCAAAGTGGCAGTACCGCACAAGGACAGGCATACATGACCCAACAAAGTAGGTGTCGGTCATCGACGAATGTAGACGAGTCGTAGCAAGCTACAAGGACTCCATTACATCGCGTGACATTTCCCCAAAGGGGACAGACACAGCAGCTAAGAAGGACACATGCCGGTCAACCAATGTGTCCGGAGCAGTAGCGAACTACCAAGGCTCATTGGATCACAAAGGGGCATTTCCTTGTAAGGAGTGCTACTAAAGTTCAAGACTAGGTATTCGAACCCCATACATATCAAGTACGACACACGTACGCATGGCATACCGATATGTATAGATACATCGATGGCATCACAACATAACCATAAACATACAAGCTTTATTTAAGAGGCTCGGAAGAGCCACACACATAATATTACACATTAAGGGTCTCACGACCCAATATAGAAGTCATACAATACAAGCCAGCGGAAGAGTTATAAACTGTCTGGGTACAGACAGTGCAGCTAGAAGACACATGGCCTGACTATACTACAGAGCCGACGTAGGGCCAGATCGTAGCTGGGACACCAGCTACTCGTCGTCGTCGATGTCTATGAAGAACCCTCCGTTAGGGTCATTAGCAACCTCTGCAACATTTATTAAGAAAACATGAGTACGAAGGTACTCAGCAAGACTTTAGGAGAACTAACTACTCATGCAAGGTATCAAAAGGTATTGTGGGGTTTCAGGCAGAAAGCCAGCATTTGACTCGTGGCTAGACAACTTGCATTTTTAAATAATTTTGACAACTTGATTTCTCGCACACGAGTCCACTAACACCACAACTATACACTATCGTGGAATCATTCCGTCTCCGTACGGAAATGTCGTCCACGACACTCACGCTTATCTTGACAATTTTATGAGTAGCCATTGAAGTTATCTATGAACAACATATGTCTCCAAGTAGTCCATATCCGCGGACGCGGCTATTCGAATAGATCATAACCCTGCAGGGGTGTACTTCATCACACACGCTCTCGCCACTTATCGCCATGTGCACGTCATGCACCTCGACAACCTTCAAGCGGAAGCCCAGCGAGGGAGTCGGCCACGACCGTTAACCACACTAGTACCTAGTCCAGGTTTATCGCCTATCTGAGAGTAACCCGTACGGAAGTCCGGCTGGGGTTTCCGCCACGACCTCAAACAATGTGCGCAGGGTTCCCAAGCCCACCATCCGGGTGCCACTTGGTACACCGTGCCACTGCCTACCGCATCACGGTCCACCTCTCAGGTCAGCACCATGCACGGCCTCCAGCATTACTATAAACACCAGAAACTACTTGCAACTCCTGGACCGAGTACTACGCGATTAATAGGCCGAGCGGGGTCATATTTCAGGGCCCAGCACGTGGTAGTATCTAGTCTTGGATTACATACACGGAACTCAGTTCCTAAGGACGGTTCCAATGAAACAACCCGCCATGTACTCCTACACAGCCTTTCACCGGTACCTTTACCAAAACAAGTTCAACACACAACCTTTGCTCACCAAACACATTCCACATTTCTGTTCATCTGCCAGATGACAGACCATACACAACTCTAAGCATAGCATGCATAGCAGGATAAGGCACATCATAGCTCAAGCAACTACCAGGTATGCTAGGTTGCAAGGTTTGGCTATTTACTGTGACAAGGTTAAGTCATGCAAAGGAAGTGGGTCCAACTATCGTGGCAAAAGCAGTTGAAGCATTTGATCCTAATGCAATAAATAAGTGCAGGAGCAAGAACATGGGAATTATCGGGATGATCAAAAGGGTTGCTTGCCTTGTTGCTCAGAGGAGGAACGATATCCGTCAGACGGATATTCGGTGGAATCCGGGGGTGCGGAGCCTACCGAAATGAATGGCAACATTCAATAACAATCATATGCACTCAAAATGATGCATGCGCATGGCATGAGAATGCAAGGTGATAAGTTATTATTTTCAACATGTAACAGGTTTAGAGTTGATTTGAATCACATTCGAATAGCAATTTAAATGGGTATTCTCGGATACCGGTTTAATTGATTCGACCTGATGCTCGGTTCATCTTGATGTTAACATGCAAGAATTGTCATGTTATGATACTGATTTGTACTTAGGGCAGTGTGTGATCATTGCATATATAATGAAATTTGAATATTTTTGCAAATTCCATTTATAAGGTGATTAAAAGAATTGAATTATTCCTTATTTCACAATTTAGGGTTCTGTAACTTTATCAAACATAGTTGAAAATAGCATAATCAGAATCCTTGAATTTTTCTGATACTTTTTCATATATAAATTATTTTCATTGGAGTTACAGATTAATTTCTATGATTTTTACAATTTTGAGCAATTTCCTGAATTAGTTTTAAACTAGAAATTCTATTTATTGCATCAGGCTGACGTCAGCAGGTCAGCCGGCCTGTGCAGGTCAAACCTGACAGGGGGACCCCACTCGTCAGCCTCTCTGGGACTAATCCCGCGCTGACCAGCCCCTAATTGGGGTTTGACCAGGCGTGGGGCCCTCTGGCAGCGACTGAGGGGAGGGAGATTACGCCCTAATGGTCGGCCACGTCCACGCCCACCGGAGGGTGGTCGCCGGCGACCAGACCCGCGGCGGAGGGCTCGCCGGAGGCGACCTAGACGGCGCTGCACAGCACCAAAACGCACGCGGTTTGCAGCTACAGCACGCTCGCGAAGTGGCCGATCTGGCAGGACCATCTGGGGAGGCTAGGGTCGCCGGAAGAGGCGTCGGGGACGAGCCGGAGCGGCGGCCGAAGCTCGGGCGTCATCGGGGGCTTTGAATCAGAGGGATCTACGCTCGGTTCTTAGCTGCTACGGCATCTACGCGTCGTCCTGGAGCTGCTGGTGCCCTCGGAAGGACGAGCTGATCATCCGACGGCTACCGGCAACGAGCGGCAGCGGCGGTCCTCGTCGGGCTCCGGTGAAACTAGGGCTAGAGGAGGGGATCGAGGGGGAAAACCTAGGGGAAACGACCGCATGCTCACGGGGAGTGCAGAGCAGAGCTTAGACGGCTCGGGGAAGGCCTGGGGGCTACGAATCGACGGGAGAGGTCCGGCGGCCGGAGGTGGAAGACGACGGCGTTGCGGGCGTTGCGGGGCTCGAGGAAGCTTCGGCTTCTGCAGAGACGACCAGGGCGACGAGGCGGAGCTAATGGCGTGCTCTGGGAGGGGATCCTATGGCCAGGGGCACGGGCAGCTCGAGCTCGAGCTCGGCTCTAGTGGCGGCAGCAAGGAGGGGGAGGAGATCCGGGCGGAGGAGGAGAACCGAGGCGGGGAATGGATAGGGGAGGCTCTGGGGAGCTTATCCCCGTCGTCGCCAGCGCGAGGCGGCGGCCAGGCAGGCACGCAGGTGCGTGGCCGCACCGGAGGACGCGGCGGCCACCTCCAGCTGCCTACTGGCGCGAGGGAGGGGACGAGCGGGGAGATGGGCCGGGCCAGGCTTGGGCGACAAGTAAGCTTTTTCCCATTTTCTCTGTTTTTGTTTTTTCTGTTTTGCTAATTATTGTATTGCTAATTAATTCAGCTCCAAAACAAAAAGTAAAAACTATTTTAGACTTCCTGAAATATTTGTTATAATATCCCCACTCATTTCCAAGGTTTTCAACATTTTTGGAAAATTATAGTTTCTGATTTCAATTTTAAATTTGAAACCAGTGGCTTTTGCATTTATTTAAAATGCTTAAAGTGTCAAGAAAATAGTTTTCTCCAATGCTCATTTACTTTCATGATTTATCAGAAAGTTTGAACATTTCTTGAGCCATTTTGGGTTCATTGATTTTGAACTAGTTTGAGATTTCCTTTAATTGAAATGGTGGCTAGGGTTTTGAGTTTTTCCTTTGCCACTTTGTTTTTTTTGTTGAAACTTCTTAGATGCAAATGCAAAGAAGACATGATCACAATGCTATCTTGCTTAAGGGTTAGGGATGTGACAGAAACTTTCTTGCCTTCGTTACTAGTGTTCTTAGATTTAACTTGTGGAACAAAAGTAGACAAGATTAATCGTTTGCCTAGATAAGAAGAACTCTTCTTTCCAAGATCATCACTGATTGCTTCTAGAAACTCATGCTCAAAGTGTAGCTTCTCATGAGTTCTTGCAATCTCTCTATGATCTTCTAGAGTAGTTTCATGAGATAACTTAAGAGTGTTTAATTCTTTAGTTAGTCGGTCAATCTCTTTCTTATCATCATCATTCGACTCCTCTTGACTAGCATGATTATTATCAAGTTCATTTTTATCATTGTTGCTAGCTTTATCCATGAGAAAGTCATCTTCTCCTAACAAGTCATCCTCATCACTATCAAAGTCAAAGTACTCAAGGTGTGATACTTTGGGATCTTTTGCCATGAAGCAGTTTCCAATCCCTTCATTTGGTGAATCAAATATGTCACAGGAGTTGGGGGAAATGAGTGCAAGACCGGCAACATCTTCATCTTGACCATAGTCGAAGTAGGAGTGGTAGCTTCTCTCAGATTATTTGTCGGACTCGGAGCCGGATACCCATTCACCAACATGAGCTTGATGTATTTTTCTTGAGTGGCTCTTGGTGTACTTGTCCTTCTTCTCTGATACATTACTTCTACGGGAGTCTCTTCATTCATAGCGATCTTCTCTACTCCTTCTCTCTCTTTGAGGTGACTCTTCTCTTGAGATTCATCTTCTAGGTGACTCTTCTCTTCATTTGTGGGGAGCCGAGCACTCATTGGAATACTGTTCGGGCTTTCCACAATTGTAGCAGTTTTTGTCACGGCTAGATGAACGCTTATCTTCATGTCTTCAGCTAGAGCTTCTCTCTTTGCCTCTACTCTTGTAGAACTTGTTGAATTCCCTCACCATGAGGCTTCTCTCTTCATTGGTAACAAGGTTGTCATTTGAAGTACGAGGAGTATCACTTGAAACTTTGTAAGCACCACTTAACTTGTTCTGCAACTCATCTTTGTCCTTGACTGACATTTCATGAGAGACAATCCTTCCAATGACTTCTGTTAGCTTGAGATCCTTGTAGTTTGGCATCATTTGGATCAATGTGCACACAGTGTCATATCTTCCATCCAGGGCTCTAAGTCTCTTCTTGGTGATGATTTTTTGGTAATATCTTCGCTTCCTAAGTCAACAATTACGTTTGTGATGAGAGCTTGCCTATAGTATATCTCAGCGACTCCTTCACCATCCTTCATCTTGAACTTGTCAAGCTGACTTTGTAGCACATACAACTTAGATTCCTTGACAAATTTTGTACCTTCGTGCATATCAACCAAAGTATCCCAAATTTCCTTTGTGTTTTCAAGGCGGTTGATTTTGTTGAATTCTTCGGGGGACATGCAGTTGGACAGAATGTCACAGGCTTCCGCATTATATTGCAACATCTTCAATTTATCCGCTGTCGCAATGTGATTCGGTTCCCTTCCAGCATCGAATAAATCTTCTTGCACACCAACACGAACAAAAGCCCAAACGGCAGGGTTATGACCAAGAATATGCATTTTCATCTGATGCATCCAACTAGCAAATTTTGTACCATGTAATAGATGTGGTAGAACAATGAAATCCTTGCTCTTGTGCTTCAAAAGATAGTCTCCTCAACACTCAGTCACTCTCTCACAAATTTGGCAAGGGTAGGATAGATTAATTTGGTGGAAAGCAACTTGGGGAGGCTAGAGATCAAGTTTCGAATGGATGGATTGTAATCTCCTAATCTCAAGACATGAATAGGCGTCTCTCTCTCAGAAAAATGTATACGGCAAGTGTGTGTGTTCTGAGTGCTTCCTGTGCGAATGCGAAGTGGTGGAGGAGTACGTATATGCATCTCCCAAAATCCAACCGTTACAACATCATAGCCCAACTTGGTGCATCGAAACGAATGTCGATGGTACCGAGTTGCACTAAATGTGGCAAGTTTTAAATTCTTGGTGAGACCGATATATAAATCTCGGTGGAACCAACTCGATGACCTAGGGCAGTTTCCAAATCTCGGTGGTACCGATTTCGATCTCGGAAATTCGGAATCTTGAAATAGATATACCAGAGAGTTGGTCACCGACTTTCGTTTTCACCTATATCAAAGTTGGTGGTACCGACAGATTAGGTTTGGCAAAGGTTTTGTCACTCGGAAAATTGGTAGGGTAGAAATATAATTCTTGGTGGCACCGATTTTGATGTGAAGGCTTTGGACAAAGAATTTTTTGAGAGAAAAGCTGATTATTTTTGCTGGCTATCTCTAAGCACTTGAGCAACCAATTCATCATAAATACCTAACCAGCTTTAATAGTATTGGCTTTCCTATGGACTCAAAAGTGATTTCTCACAAATATAAAATGAAGAGTCCTATTGCTTGAAGCTTGGCCAATCCTATTTTTTACTTGCATCAAGGGTTTTCCCCTCACAATCCTTTAGCCAATGCATCTTTGAACTTTTTTGAAATATACTTGGATAGAATCATTACTACAGTGATACATATGTTGTTATTAATTACCCAAAGATAGAAAACTCAACTTGCTCCAAATGACCTGAAACTTTACGGAGAACTTTCCTGAAACTCTACGGAGAACTTTACCCAAAGCCAAGAGGTGGCGACCGCCCTGGCCGTGCCCTGATGACTTCTGGGGCCTCACATGGCCCTCTGGCAACCATCTTCTCCTATATGGTGTGTTTTACCCTAGAAAAATCATAAGTCAGATTTTGGGATGAAGCACCGTCGTCTCGAGGTGGAAATATGGGTGCACACGCTTTTGCTCTCCGGCAAAGAGATTCTACCGAGGGGATTTCCCCCCAAGAAGGGGAAATCAAAGCTAGCGTCACCACGATTGCTTCCTCCTTCGTGGGGGACCAATATTCATCAACATATTCACTAGTACCATCTCATCTCCAACCCTATTTCATCAAATGTATTCAATCTTTGTCTCAAAACCTCAGATTGGTACCTGTTGCTTACTAGTTGTGTTGATTACATCTTGTAGTTGATGCTTGTTACCTTACTTGGTGGAAGATATTATGTTCAGATCCTTAATTATTATTATTACTCCTCTGATCCTGAACATGTTGTTGATGTGTTAGTAGTAATTATTGTTCTCGGGGACATGGGAGAAGTCTTGTTATAAGTAATCATGTAAAGTTGGTATTAGTTCGATATTTTGATGATATGGATGTTGTTACTTCTCTTAGTGGTGTCCTGTGAGCATCGACTACATGCCAGATGATGGGTTGCGAGAGTGACAGAAGCTCAAACCCTAGTTTATGAGTTGCTTCATGAGGGGCTGATTTTGATCCACATATTCCATGCTATGGTTGGATTATTATTAATTCTTCTTTCATAGTTGCACATGCTTGGGAGAGGGGGTAATCATAAGTAGGTTGTTAGTTCAAGTGAGAACAACACCTTAGCACCGGTCCACCCACATATCGAATAATCAAAGTAGCGAACACGAATGAACTTAACATGATGAACATGACTAGACAGGAATTCCCATATGTCCTTGGGAGTGCTTGCTTTCTATAAGAGAACTTTCAGGCCTGTCCTTTGCTATAAAAAGGATCAGGCTACCTTACTGCACCTTTTCTACTATTTTTACTTGTCACTTGTTACGAATTATCTTGCTACAAAACTATCTATCACTATTACTTACATCACTTCCGTAGAATTCCTTGTCGAAAACTTCTTATCATTTCCTTCTGCTCCTCGTTGCGTTCGACACTCTTACTTATTGAAAGGACTACGATTGATCCCCTATACTTGTGGGTCATCAAGACTATTTTATGGCTCCATTGCCGAGGAGTGAAGCGCCTTTGGTAAGTGGAAATTGGTAAGGAAACACTTTCGGTACGTGTTGAAATAGAATGTTGCTTATCACTATGAATGGTCACCCTTTGAGTGGTTTGATCGGGGCATCTTCTCCTCGAATGGAAGTTGTGGAAATTGTTCCTCAACCTATTAAACCTAGTGAAAATATTTACTATGAGATTACTTCGGGTATGGTAGAGAATCTGTTGGATACTCCTTATAATGGTACAACTCATCCTGATTACCATTTGAGATATGTCGATGATATTTGTGGATTGTTTAAGCTTTGAGTTCTACCCGGAGACAAAGTTAAGAAGAAAGTTTCCCCTTTATCTTTGGAGTGAAAATAACTAATGTGGTACATGCTATTAAATGATATTTGATCGTGGGATTGGAATCGCTTGAAGATGGAATTTAGTCAGAAGTTTTATCATATGCATCTAATTCATCGTGATCGGAAATTTATTTATAATTGCTCGCCTCGTGAAGGAGAAAGCATATCTCAAGCTTGGCAGAGGCTTAAATCTATGATGCACACTTTCCCCAACCATGAGCTATCACGGGAATTGATTGTACAAAATTTGTATGCTTAGCTTTCTCATGAGGATCAAACATTACTCGAAGCTTGTGTCGATTCCTATATAAAATAGACTATTGAGTTCAGATGGGATCTTCTCGAAAATATTAAATGCAACATTGAAGATTGGGAACTCGATGAAGGTAAAGAGTGAGGTATAAACCTTAAATTTGATTGTGTTAAATATTTCATGGAAACTTCTCCTTTTTCATGAGTTTAGCAACAAATATGTCCTTGACTCTAAGAAAGTAGCTACTTCCTGTGAATCTTTTTCTACCTATGTTGACCTTCCCAAGGAAAAGTGGTTCAAATATCATCCTCCCATTGAAAAATTACTCGAGGAAATGTTATGATTAAGAAGTAAGAAATAATTGTTAAGCATGTTGATCCAGTTGTTCCTACTGCTTACATCGAGAAACCTCATTTCCCTCTTAGTATTAGAGAACATGCTAAGGCTACAACAGTGGTTTATAAGAGTTATGTTAGAACACCTTAACCTTCTGAACAAATAAATGTTGAGCCTAATGTAGTTATAGTTAAAGATCTCCTAGTTGATAATATTGATGGGCAGGTTATTTACCTCTACGAGGAAGTTGCTAGAATTGCGAAAACTGTTAGAAATAAACAAGATGATCTAGATAAAAATAAACCGATGGTAGGCACGCTTGTCATCTCTGTTAAAATTTGAGATCATTTATATCATGGCGTGTGTGATATTGGTGCTAGTATAAGTGTTATAACTTTTATGTTATATCAAGAAATTATGCATGATATAGCACCCTCTGAAATTGAAGATATTGATGTCACTATTGAGCTTGTAAACCATGATACTATTTTTCCACTTTGGATTGTTAGACATATTGAAGCCTTGTGCGCAAAAGTCAAGTGCCCCACTGATGTTTTAGTACGTGGTTCGGAACAACATATCTTTTGTCCCATCATATTTGGTAGACCATTCTTGAATACAGTTAATGTTGAAATTAATTTTGTGACTGAGAAGGTCAAAGTGAGCTTTGGTTATATTTCTCATGAGTTTAACTTATTTAAGTTTAGAAAACAGTGACATGAAAAAGAATTGCCTAGTAAGGATGAAAAAATTGGTCTTGCATCTATTGTTGTACCTCCTACTGATCTACTAGAACAATATTTGCTAGACCATGAGAATGATATGCATTTGAATGAAATGAATGAAATAGAAAAGATACTTCTTGTTCAACAACCTATCCATAAGTACAACTTACCAGTTGAAATTTTAGGGGATCCTCCTCCTCCCAAGGGAGATCCCATATTTGCGCTTAAGACCTTACATGATACTTCCAAATATGCTTATCTTGATGACAAGAAGATATATCATGTTATTATTAGTGCTAATCTTTCAGAACATGAAGACAAGATATTACTCAAAACACTAAAGAAGCACATGGCTACTATTGGATATACTCATGATGATCTTAAAGGCATAAACCCCACTCTCTCTCAGCACAAGATTAATATGGAACCTGATGCTAAACCAATTGTTGATCATCAACGCCATCTCAACCCTAAGATGAAAGAGGTGGTAAGAACTAAAATACTAAAACTTCTCGAGGCAGGTATAATCTATCCTATTGCTGATAGTAGATGGGTAAGTCATGTTCATTGTGTTCCTAAGAAAGGTGGTATAACTATTGTTCCTAATGATAAAAATGAAGTTATTCCACAAAGGATAGTAACTAGTTATAGGATGTTAATTGATGGATACTCTGGATTCTCTCAAAAACCTGTGTCAAACGAGGACCAAGAGAAAAGTACCTTTACTTTCCCCTGTGGGAATTATTCTTATAGGCGTATGCCTTTTGGTTTATGTAGTGCACCTGCTACCTTTCAAACATGTATGACTGCTATACTCTCTGACTTTTGTGAAAAGATTGTTGAGGTTTTCATGGATGATTTTTCCATTTACAAACTTCCTTTGATGATTGCTTGAGCAAGCTTGATCGAGTTTTGCATAGATGTCAAGAAACTAATCTCGTCTTGAATTGGGATAAGTGCAACTTTATGGTGAATAAATGTATAGTGCTTGGGCATAAAATTTCTAAACGTGGTATTGAGGTGGATAAGGCCAAGGTTGATGCAATAGAGAAAATGCCTTGCCCAAAAGATATCAAAGGTATAAGAATTTTGCTTTGTCATGGTGGTTTCTATAAACGTTTCATTTAAGATTTCTCAAAGATTTCTGGGCCACTAACTAATCTTCTCCAACAATATGTTCCTTTTTCTTTTGAT
This sequence comes from Hordeum vulgare subsp. vulgare, assembly GCF_904849725.1. Taxonomy (NCBI): domain Eukaryota; kingdom Viridiplantae; phylum Streptophyta; class Magnoliopsida; order Poales; family Poaceae; genus Hordeum; species Hordeum vulgare. The sequence continues at coordinate 302,897,747 of NC_058523.1, forward strand.
GATGATTGTGTATAAGCCTTTGAAATACTTAAGAAAGCTTTAATTTCAGCATGTATTGTCCAACCATCTGGTTGGAACCTACCCTTCGAATTTATGTGTGATGTTGGTGATTATGTCGGTGGTGTCGTTCTGGGGCAAAGAGTAGACAAGAAATTGTATGTTATTCATTATGCTAGTAAGATCCTAGATACCGCTCAAAGGAATTATGTTATTACTAAAAAGGAATTTTTAGCAGTTGTGTTTGCACGTGATAACTTTATGCCATACACTGATGATTCTAAAGTAACTATTCACACTCATCATGCGGCTATTAAATACCTTATGAAAAAAATATGCTAAACCTAGACTTATTAGGTGGGTACTCTTACTTCAAGACTTTGATTTGCATATTGTTGATAGAAAGGGAGTTGAAAACCCTCTTGCAGATAACTTGACTAGGATGGAAAATGTTCTTGATGACCCACTGCCTATTGATGATAATTTTCCTGATGAGCAACTTGTTGTGATAAATACTTCAGGTAGTACTCCTTGGGTATGCGGATTGTGCCAATTATATTGTTCCTAAATATATTCCACCTAGCTTAACTTATCAACAAAAGAAAACAAATATTCTTTTATTTATGACATTACCTTTGGGATGACCCACACCTTTATAAATAAGGAGTAGATGGTGATATTAGACGTTGTATAGATGAGCATGAGCAGGAACAAATTCTAAGGAAGTGTCATTCCGTGGCTTACGAAGGACACCATGCCGGTGACAGAACTACACACAAGGTATTACAATCCAGTTTCTATTCGCTTACTCTTTTTAAAGATGCTCGTAAGTATGTCCTTTCTTGTGGTGAATGCCAAAGAATTGGTAATATTGGCAAACGTCGGGAAATGCCTATGAACTATTCACTTGCTATTGAACCATTTGATGTGTGGGGTTTTGAGTTTATGGGACCATTTCCTTCCTCTAATGGTTATACTCATATTCTAGTTTATGTTGATTATGTTATTAAGTGGGTACAAGCTATTCGAACTAGTAGTTCTGATCATACCACTTCTATTAAAATGCTTAAAGACATTACCTTTCCGAGGTTTGGTGTCCCTAGATACTTAATGAAGGTGGTGGATCACATTTTATTCATGGCGCTTTCCGTAAACTACTAGCTAAATATGGTTTTAACCATACAATTTCATCACCTTATCATCCTCAATCTAGTGGTCAAGTTGAACTGATCAATCGTGAAATAAAAATAATCTTGCAGAAGACTGTAAATAGGTCGAGACAGAATTAGTCTAAGAAACTTGATGATGCTTTATGGGCTTATAGGACTGCCTATAAGAATCCCATTGGGATGTCCCCATATAAAATGGTCTATGGAAAAGCTTGTCATTTACCTCTTGAGTTAGAACATAAGGCTTATTGGGAAATTAAAGAATTTAATTATGATTTTAAACCTTTCGGTGAGAAGGGGATATTTGATATTAGCTCACTCGATGAATGGAGGACACGAGCTTCTGAAAATGCTAAGTTATTTAAATAAAAGGTTAAAATATGGCATGAAATGGAATTGAAAATTGATAATTCAATGTAGGATACTTAGTGCTTTTGTACAATTCTCGTTTTAGGTTTTTTGCAGCGAACTCCTCTCCAAATGGGAAGGACGTTATGTTGTCAAGGAGGTTTATCACTCCGGTGCCATAAAAATTAATAACTTTGAAGGTAAAAACCCGAGAGTGGTGAATGGGCAAATAATCAATCATTATATTTGAGGTACACCTATTAATGAGGAAATTAATGTCATCCAAGTCATAACACTGGAGGATCACATAAAGGGTGTCTTCCGGAACACTCCAGAAACTTGAAAAAGGGTTCGGTACTTGGTACAGTAAGCAAACCGACTCCACAAATTTCAGAAAATTAAATTTTACTGGTTTTGGTATTTTAGAAAAAATAAAAAATGAAACGGAGTCCAAGGGATCCACGAAGGAGGAACAAGCCAACAAGGCGAACCCCGTGGTCGTGCCTTGATGGCTTGTGGGGCCCCCATGCGCCTCCCGGACTCCGAATTCTCCTCGAGCACATATTCTTATGTGGAAGAATTCATTATATATACTCCTGTGTGTTTTGACCACCACATCACAAGATTTTCCTCTGTCCTAGTTTTGAGCTCTTCTTTTGACAGATTTAGATCGCCATGACTTCACCAGACCCTTCCAAGGAAAAGTCCTTCGAGAAGGTCATCAAACCCTACCTGTTTGAGGTGATGAAGCACCCTAAAGCCATTGAGATGCATGAGGGGGTGCTTCACATCCTGGATGTTCAAGGTCCCAAGAAGGGGGGAAGCGATAAGGCCAGGCTTGCAGCGCTGGAACATGAGATCTTCAAGTGCCAAGGGACGGTTGAGCATGGTGTGAGTGTTAACCACTCTATGACCACGAATTTCATCCGAGAAAACAAGCTGGACAAAAAGAACATGGGGGAGATTCTCTCTAAGCTTCAAGATCGTATTGATCACCTCCAAGATCAAATCTATGAACTCCAAGGACAAAACTATGAGTGTAAATCTAGGTTTCATAGGATGAGCTTCGCTGCTGGTTTTAGGACACTGAAGACAAAATTTTCTTTCTATGATGGGGAGTCTACGCCTTGGAGTATTGAGTACATCCCTACTACACCACCACCATCGCGTGAACAAGACGCTTGAGTACATGGGTATGGGAACCACCCTTGGCTTGTTCCAAGCTTGGGGGAGGTTCCCTGGTATCGTATCACAATCACTTTCATCATTACTATATATCTTAGTTTGATCCTTAGTTCTTTAGTGATTTACAAAAATAAATTTCAGATTTGCTTTGCTTAGAATTTTTGCTTAGAGTTCCGCCTATCCTTGTAATCTAGCATGCTAGTTATATAATAAAGACTAGTTGAGTTTTTGTGGTTTACCTGTGGGCACCCATCATCGTAGCGCGGCAATAAAAAGAAAGATAAAGATCATATCCTGATCTCATGAGATGTAATGACTTCACAGAAAAAGGGTATAAGTGGTAAAAAATGTTGATAGTAAACAAACATAGTATTAGTCATTGTTGCAATCAAAGCAAGATTGATAGAGGAGAGGAGACTCGCATATAAATACACTATCTTGGAAATCTTCTATGATTGTCAGCCTTCATCAAATATTATATAATGATCAAGGGTTGATATTGGACAAGGAATACAACATAAAGATCATGGTAGTTTATATTCACAAAGAAGTTATATGGTCTTGGATCCTTCACATGTAATGCTTGCTTTAGATCCTTTGCTAGCCTAAAAATTCCACACTAAGTTGAGATACTAGTGTGCATCCATAACCCTGAAACACAGTTTCTTGCCATGAGAGTCCACAATACCTACCTATGGATTGAGTAAGATCCTTCAAGTAATTTTTCATCGGTGCATCAAGAAATAAAAGTTGCTCCTAAATATGTATCATCTTTAGCTTTGTACGATCTTGTGATGGCAATGAAATAAAAGCGACACAATGCATAATAAAGTTTGCTATCATAAGGGGCAATATAAAGTGATGTTCCTTTGCAATAAGAATTCACACATCCACCAAATTAAAAGCGCATAACAGCCTGTGCTTCCCTCTGCGAAGGGTCTATCTTTTACTTTCACGAGTTTAACTCTCTGCTTGAGTCAATATATTTTATCCCTCTTCCAAACTATTAATCCTATAGTTGCAAGCACCATGTGTTGAGTAAAGATTTAGACTTATATATCCAAGTGGATGTTGATGATCATGATTCATTATTATTGACATTATCCTACAGGTAAATAAGTTGGATGGCGAGACATGTAAGCCCCTATCTTCCAATGTGCCCTATGGAAACATGAGCTCCAAAAAATAAGCCTTGAGCGTGAGAAATCGTAGAAGATTACATGATTGTTGAGTATGTGAACTTTCCAAAAAAATCTCTTACATATATTCTCCTCTGAATTATGATGAATTATGATTGCCCCAATAATTGAGGATATGGTTTGTTGACTATGAGTAATGTTTATGCTTCATACTCCAATAGTTATGAATGGATTGTCACTTGTTTATGAGAAGTTATATGATAAAATAATTGATGTTGTGCTAATATTCCTGATGCTCTCATGACCGTATTATGTTTTTATCTACACCTCTCTCTCAAATAATGTGGTCATTATTTTCGAGCTCGGCTTTCGCTTGAGGACAAGCGACGTATAAGCTTGGGAGAGTTGATACGTTCATTTTCCATCATGAATTACTATTGATATTTGTGTTGATCCTGTCCATTATCCATTATTATCATACAATTATTATGCCCTTTCTCTTTGAATATGCAAGGTACATCACTGAGAGGGAAATATATGGAAACTAGAATTTTGGACCGGGAAACTGAGAAAAAGGAAAAAAAATCAACTTGCTCCAACCTACATGAAACTTTACAGAGATTTTTATGGAATATTTGAGAACTTCTGGGCCAAAAATATATCGGAGACGGGTGACCAGCTGGTCACAAGCCAACAGGGCGCCCCCTGTCAGCACTGCGATGGCTTGTGGGACCCCAGCTGTCCCTCTAGTGACCATCTTGTCCTATATGGTGTGTTTTACCCTAGAAAAATTGTATGTCATCTTTTGGCATGAAGTGCCTCCGTCTCGAGGCGAAAACCTGGGGAGAGGCCCTTTTGCTGTCTGGCACAGAGATTCCGGCGGGGGAATTCCCCTCTAGGAGGGGGAAATAGAAGCCATCGGCATCACCAACGCTTCCTCCTTAGTGGGAGGAGAAATCTTCATGAACATCTTCACTATCACCATCTCATCTCCGACCTTAGTTCATCACGTATATTCAGTCTTTGTCTCAAAACCTCAGATTGGTACCTATGGGTTACTTGGGTACATCTTGTAGTTGATGCTTGTTGGATTACTTGGTGGCAGATATTATGTTTAGATCCTTAATTATTATTATTACACCTCTCATCCTGAACATATTCATGATGTGTGAGTAGTAATTATTGTTTTTGAGGACATGGGGGAACTCTTGTTATAAGTAATCGTGTAAAGTTGGTATTCGTTCGATATTTTGGTGATATGGATGTTGTTACTTCTCTTAGTGGTGTCATGTGAACGATGACTACATGACACTTCACCATTTTATGGGCCTAAGGGAAGTCACCGTGGAGTAACAAATAGATGATGGGTTGCGAGAGTGACAAAAGCTTAAACCCAGGTTTATGAGTTGCTTCATGAGGGGCTGATTTGGATCCACATGTTTCATGCTATGGTTAGATTATTCTTAATTCTCCTTTCATAGTTGCAGATGCTTGCGAGAGGGGGTAATCATAAGTAGGTTGTTAGTTCAAATAAGAAAAATACCTTAGCGCTGGTCCACCCACATATCAAATCATCAAAGTAGCAAAGGTGAATCAACTTAATATGACGAACATGACTAGATAGAAATTCCCACATGTCCTCGGGAGCGCTTGCTTTATATAAGAGAACTTTCGGGCATGTCCTTTTGTCACGCCCAGATGCGACCCTATCCTCAATTTGGCACGAGGGCCTCGTCAGGGATAGAAGCGCATCTCGTCATGTCGCAAGAATGGATATCGTTACAAGTACATGTACTAAAAACAAGATATATATATATATATATATATATATATATATATAGAATTGGCTTACACAAGCCACAAGCTACATCAGAGTCACAGCGGTACAATACATAATCATCATGAAGAAGAGCAGGGTGCGACTACGGACGAAAACAAACGAGAAAAGAAGAACGACGTCCATCCTTGCTATGCCAGGCTGCCGGCCTGGAACCCATCCTAGATCGATGAAGAAGAAGAAGTAGCAACTCCAAATTAACAATCAACGCGCTCACGTCAAGTAACCATTACTTGTACCTGCAACTGGTGTTGTAGTAATCTGTGAGCCACAGGGGACTCAGCAATCTCATTTCCAAAGGTATCAAGACTAGCAAAGCTTAATGGGTGAGGTAAGGTTAAGTGGTGAGGTTGCAGCGGCGGCTAAGCATATATTTGGTGGCTAAACTTACGAGTACAAGAAATAAGAGGGGGAAGATCTACGCATAACGGACGTGAACTAGTGATGATCAAATGAATGATCTTGAACACCTACCTACGTCGGACATAACCCCACCGTGTCCTCTATCGGAGAAGGAACTGACGAAAGAGACAGTCACGGTTACATACACAGTTGGCAAGTTTTTATTAAGTTAACTTCAAGTTATCTAGAACCAGTGTTAAACAAAGTTTCCACGTTGCCACATAACCGCGGGCACAGCTTTCCGAAAAGATTTAACCCTGCAGGGGTGCTCCAACTAGTCCATCACAAATTACCACAAGCGGCATACAAATCCTCGATCGCGAAGCTCGCGATCTCGTCGGACTCCTTAGTGGAAAACCTCAACTCTGAGATTACCCAAAGCATCACCGGAATCCCGATGCACAAGATATCTCATCAAAGGTAAAACTAATCTAGCAAGGCCGCCCTGCGTGTCGACGAACCCGATAGGAGCCGCGTATCTCGTTCTCAGGACACGACCGGATGGAACTAGATACGAGTGTCAAACCTCGAGTTTCCTTGCGGTGGCCCCGCAGGCAGACCGTTTGGGACCAACACCATAAGCACTGGCCCCTCCTGTTTATGTCAAATTACTCCTCGGGTTCATGACGCCCTATGCTTTCAGTATTAACAAAGTTATTATGTTTGGAAAATGTAGAACCAAGGTTGGGCCTTGCCAGACCATCTTTACTCTAAAGAGAATTATCAATGGGGTACCCATAACAACCCCGATCGTGTTAGGAGCGCTCAATTATGGAACATAACACCGGTAGCCAAAACTAAGGGACAAAGGTGGAACAAAACACCAGGCTAGAAATGCCGAACCTTCCACCTTTTACCAAGTATATAGGTGCATTAAATTAAATAGAATTTAATAGGGTGATATAACAAGGTACCCATGTTTCCACATGGAAGCAACTGCACTTGCAACTAGCAACACTAACACATGGTTAAGCAAGCGGTAACATAGCCAATCAGTGGTTTGCTAGGTTGAACAGGTTGAAGGTTTTCATGGCATTGTTGAGAGGCTGATATTTAACATGTGGTAGGCAACGAGACATAATCAATAGAAGCGATAAACTAGCATGGCAATGATAGTAATGGTATCTAGGGAAATGGTCATCTTGCTTGAGATCCCGCTTGGAAGAAGAATGACTCCGTGAAGCAGACGAACCGATATAGTCGAACGATTCCTCATTTCCGACACGCTTGCGGAACTCTATCGAGACGGAGCATACCGGAAACAAGCATCAACACACGATATTCACCACACGATGCACAACACATATGATGCATGAGCAGCTCAATTTACGCACGACATGGCATGGCAAATCACATAATCAAACACTACACAATAAGTGAAGTTCAATATGCAACGAGTTGCATATTGACGAAACTCCACATACGGATTATTTAGTTCTATATCGATTAGTTACGCGGCAATATTAAATGTTGTTAAACATGGCAAGAGGTGAAGCGCAACTAATCTACCTATCTAGGCATTTATATGAGGTCGGAAATGACATATAGCATCTCCGAGACGACCTCACATGTTAATTTACAATTCTGTCCAAATCTGAACTAACACGGTTAATTAGTTGTTAAACAGAAAACAAATAGGTTCATGTGATTCTACGCGTCGTTACAAGCAATTTACACGTAGAGAACATCTCCAACGGAGCTACGGTTCAAAAGATACAAGCACCGCAAGATATGATGGCATGTATGCAAAATGTGTGCAACGACGGCCACAAGCATTTCAAAACACACAGCCAGGAAGATAAAATGAAACTAAACGAGATTCTAAGAAAGTTTCATATAGGGCACGATCGAAACGGAGCAACGGTTCAACAACTACGAGCAAAACAAGAACTCACTACAATCTGCCAAAATCAGCCACATAGCATTTTCTACACCCACAACTACGAGCTACTCAACTCCAATATGCTCAACCAAGACATGAGACGACAGAGGGCAAGAAGAACTACAACATACAACTAACAACCACTATCATGGAAGCATGGATCACTAGGAAAAGAAGTCACAAAATGGCTTCTCACACACAGTTTCAGACTAAGTGAAAATAACAGTTTATGAAACTGCAGTTTTCGATCTAAAGGCATATTCACATCAGCAAAACCATAAGCTACAGGACTCCAAATAGCATGAAAAATCATAGCATGCTAGAGAATTCCAAAGTCTACAACTAACTCCATTGCACCAACCTCAAAAGAGCTATAGATCACAAGATAGAAGCAAGACAAGACAAGAACAAAATATAACAGATCTCAGACTTAGAAATATTTCAGCATCTCTATAACATCACTATTTTCTAGCAACTAAAGAACAACCAAAGCACGCCTAAACATAGATTTCTATTGCAACCAAAAATTCCAGGGGCTAGAGTAAACATCCAAGGGCAACTCTCTAGTTGACAACTCCTTCATATGAAGCACGGAATAAATCCTACGAAGTAGACTAGAGGGCAACATGGCAAAATATCGCGCGAACTAACTTGCTCAAAAGCTAAAACTAATTGCACAGATAAATCCTATGGATTTTTCTACCCCAAAAACATATAAAACATGTGGGGTTGCACAACAATAATATTGCCGCACGTAAATGCGAGATAATGTCCTAAACACGGAAAATAAACTAGCGTCAAATCCCTACACGCAAAAATACCAATGACTACTCTAAAATACATGGCAAAGGGGTTCGTAAAAAATGAACATTTCTACTACGGCATTCGAGCAATCCTGACACTCACGAGAAAAATAACACGGGACACAAACATAATAGACAACACACGTTTCTAGGCATTCGGCTCGCTAAACTACGTCAAACAATTATGCACGTTGCAACGTAAAGTACGCGCAAAAATACACAAAATCCATATGCTACACGTCACGATCCGACTTATGGTTAAAAAGTTACGGGCAATATAATATCCATCTATTTCCTGGAATTTAATTAAATTCCGAAATTCCCTAAATACTCTTACGGGCCGAACTGGGTGCAACATAGCATAACCTCTTTCTGCGCGAGGAATAGAACTCGGCTGCTCACCTGAGCCCGCATGGAGGGAGGGCCGAGGCAGGGCAGGCCGAGCGCCTGGGCCTGGGGGCGCCTGGGCCTCGGGAGGCGGCGGCGCACTGGAGCTGGGCCGGCTGCGAGGCCCAGCCGAGTGGTTGGTGGCGCTGGCCATGGTGTCGTCCTCCTCGCGAGCCCTGCTCGCTCCCGAGCACTACAGGGGTGGCAACGGCAGGCTCGGCGAGGCGAGGGAGGAGGAAGCCGGCAAGCACGGGAGCATTGGGGCCACGGTACGTGGCTTCCTGCGGCTGACAGTGGAGGGAGGCGCTCCAGGGCAGCGGTTGTTGGCCGGAGGCGAAGGGCGAACTCCGGTGGGCTCAGGCCGGTGGGAGGCTACGGCGAGGCACAGGCTGCTGCGGGGCGGCGCGGGCACGGGCAGGGGAAGGCTGGCGACGTCCACCCGGGCAGGTGGCGACCGGCGGCTCGAGGCGCGGGGCTCGGCCGGCTGGAGGAGCTCGGGATCTGCTGCTCGGGCAGACGGCGTCGCTCGCCAGATGGGCTCGGTCAGGCCTGATCTGGGCCTGACGAGCCCGGCGGCTGCGCAGAGGAGGGAGGGAGGAGAGAAGAGTGGTTTAGGGTTACGGTTAGGCACGGATTTCAAGGAGAGAGTGAGGGCTGTCTAAAAATGGCATGGGAGGTCCTATTTATAGGCAAAGGGGGCTAGGTTTAGCGAAATTCCGCCCCAGTTTCAACCGCGCGGTCGGATTCGAATAATTCCAAACACGGGACGGACGAGTAGTTGTGTAGAGTAGTTATCCGGTGACGAGAGGGAAAACGAGCGACCCGGCAATGATTTTTAAAACACCGAAAGACGTCCGGCGATAGATCGAATACGGTGCCGCTACGGTCGACCGTTCGGGTACCAGACGGACTCCGATTGCGACAAAACTTGACAGGCGGCCTACCTATAACTAATTAAGACCGCGTGCCAAGTTTCAACCCGATTAGAGAAAAATTTCAACACACTTTTAAAACAGGGTTTTGACGATTCCGCGGGCGCGTGCGTGTGCGGTCGGGCTCAGAACGGACAACGACGTGAACCGGCAACTAACAACGGATGTAAGTTTGGAAAACTGGCGGCAACAGAGATGCCGATGCAATGCAGATGATGCGAATGACGTGATGATGATGCGACAAATAAAAATAACCACATGCCGAAAACGGAATAAAGGGGGAATCTTGTGGAACGTCGGCAATGGGTTGTCACACCTTTGCTATAAAAAGGATTGGGCTACTTTGATGCACCTTTGATACTATTGGTACTTGCCACTTGTTACAAGTTATCTTGCTTCAAAACTGTCTCTCATTGTTACTTAGAGTACTTGGTGAGAATTCCTTGCTGAAAATTGCTTATCATTTCCTTCTGTTCCTTGTTGGGTTTGACACTCTTACTTACTGAAAGGACTACGATTGATCCCCTATACTTGTGGGAAGTTGAGGAGTAATTATGGGAAGTGGTGGCATCCCGCGCCCCATCGTGTGCCACGCAACTCGCCTGGCCCACTAGCGGTTGGGGCTTTTACCGTTTTGCCCCTCCAATTGGCACAGTCGTGCACGTCATAGGCCCGGGGGCTACTGTTGGGCCCATGGGACTAGGGGTACCTAGGAATGTCTACCTGCGGCCCAGGATGTGACACATGCCATGGGTCTAGCATGACCCACCATTGGACTTCGCGAGTAGGACCCTCGCGAGGACCCCCATGATACTTGTGATATGCGTTGTGTTTTCCATGAAATGTAACGGGCCATTGCATCATAATGTGGATAAGTATTTCCCTCAGTTATGAAACCAAGGTTTATCGAATTAATGGGAATATCAATGATAACCCACAAGTATAGGGGATCAATTGTAGCCTTTCTCGATAAGTAAGAGTGTCGAACCCAACGAGAGCTAAAGGTAGGACAAATATTCTATCAAGTTCTATCGACCACCGATACAACTCTACGCACACTTTAAGCTCGCTTTACCTAGAACAAGTATGAAACTAGAAGTACTTTGTAGGGGTGATAGGATAGGTTTGCAAGAAAATAAAGAATACGTAAATAAAAACTAGGGGCTGTTAGATAAAAGAAATAATTACATTAGTTTAACGAGTGTGGAAAAGTGGTGGTAGGAGTTGCGGAATTGTCCCTAAGCAATTGACCACGTTACAAGACCGATAACAAGTTTTATGTGGGAGAGGCCACTGCTAGCATGTCATCCCTTACTTGGAATTCTATGCACTTATGATTGGAGCTATTAGCAAGCATCCGCAACTACTAACGTTCATTAAGGTAAAACCCAACCATAGCAATAAGATATATTGGTCCCCCTTCAATCCCGTATGCATCAATTTATATGCTAGGCTGAAGCTTCTGTCACCCTTGCCCTCCAATACATAGTCCTATCAACATAATACTAACCCTATGGTGTGATCCACGCGCGCGCTCATATGATGGTCACCAAAGGATAGCAACATAACCACAAGCAAATTAAACCAATCATAGCAATTCATCAATCACCGATAGAACAACGAAAATCTACTCAGACATCATAGGATGGCAACACATCATTGGATAATAATATGAAGCATAAAGCACCATGTTCAATTAGAGGGTACAGCGGGTTGCGGGAGAGTGGACCGCTGAATATAGATGGGGGAAGGTGTTGGTGAAGATGACGGAGGTGTTGGTGTAGATCGCCGTCACACGATAATGTCTCGGGCGGCGTTCCGGTGCCGCCGGGAGAGAGGGGGATAGAGCCCCCCTTCTTCTTCTTCTTCCTTGACCTCCTCCCTAGATGGGAGAAGGGTTTCCCCTCTGGTCCATGGTATCCATGGCGGCGGAGGGGCGAGAGCCCCTCCGAGATTGGATCTCTCTCTTTGTGTCCTTCTGTTTCTGCGCTCCCAGATTCTGCATTTCACCGTTTCTTAAATTCCCGGAGATCCGTAACTCCGATTGGGATGAAATTTTAACACGATTTTATTTCGGATATTATCCTTCTACGGCGAAAGAAGGGCCCCAACCGCCTTAGGGATTGGACACAAGCCTGCCAGCCACGCCCTAGGGGGCGCCGCGCCTCCTGGGCTTGCGACCCCCTCGGGCATCGTTTCACATTGATTCTTCTTCCCAAAAATCATAAATATTCCAAAACAAATCCTCGTAGGTTTTTTATTGCGTTTGGACTTCGTTTGCTATGGATTTTCTACGAAACAAAAAACATGCAACAAACAGGAACTGGCACTGGGCACTGGATCAATATGTTAGTCCTAAAAATAGTATAAAAAGTTGCCAAAACTATATGAAAGTTGTAGAATATTGGCATGAAAGAATCAAAAATTATAGATACGATGGAGAAGTATCAATCAACCACAACCGTCTTCAGCGGCTGCACACAAAAGAATGAACAGCTTGCAGCCAACGCTGGAAAGAGGGTTGTCAAACCCCTTGGTCTCGTTATTTGGAAGCAAATGAGGTGTGTTGATAATTGTAGATAGTTTTAAAATTTAAAATAATATAAAAGCAAATAAATGGCGGCAAGGTATTGGATGTTTTAGCAATATGCTGTGAATAGACCCGGGGGGCATAGTTTTCCCTAATGGCATCTCTCATGAAAATAGCACACGGTGGGTAAACAAATTACTGTTGGGCAATTGATCCAAGAGCAGATAGTTATGCGATTTCACTGCAATGATCATGGAAATATAGGTATCACGATCATAAACAAACAGGCCAAATCCTGCCCACTCCTATTACTATTACTTCACTTCAAGAGCGCTTCTATGCTTGCCTCTCTATGTATTAAGTTCATGACAAACAAAGTAATGCTTGGAGTAAGATGACATGATATAGACAAAGGAAACTTAGCCAATACGAATAAACCCCATCGTTTTACCCTTAGTAGTAGCAACACAAAGACACAAGTTGTCCCCTTCTATCATTGGGATATAAAAACTCGCTAGGTTGAACCTACTACAATGCACCTCTCTCACCGAAGAAATATCAATCTAGTTAGCCAAACTATTTCAATAGATAGGAGAGAATTACGAAGAAATCATAATCATGCACATAATAATCATATTATATATTAGAGGAGATCCAAATACATGAATAATTTGAGCATAAACCCACAATTCATCGGATCCCAACCAACGCAGCATACAAAAGAGTTACATCATATGGATCAAAGCGAAGATGTGATGCTCATTGTATTGAAGATCAAAGAGATAGTGATTGTAATCTAGGTACTATCTATGGACACGTAGGTCTGTGGTGAACTACTCACACATCATCATGAGGGTAGAAAGGTTGATGAAGAAGCGCTCCATGATCGACCCCCCCCCCCTCCGACAATGCCAGAATAGAGCTCTCGATGGCCTCCCGTTGAAACAGAGACCTGTGGTGGCGGTAAAAGTGTTTCGAGATCTCCCTCGATGTTTTTAGGGTAGATGAGAATTTTTAGGCCAGAGAACAGAGTCGGCAGAGCCACGAGGGGACCACAAGCCATCAGGGCGCGCCCCGAGCCTGTTCCTTGTTGGCTTGTGGGGGCCTCGTGCATCCTCCAGCCTCCATCCGATGCTCCACTATCTTGTTTTGGTCTGAAAAAACCACAAAATGTTTCAGGTCAATTGGACTTAGTTTGGTACCGAAACGTGAAAAGTGGAAAAAGATCCAGAAAACAGCAGCTGACATTAGGCACTTGGTCAATAGGTTACTGCTCAAAAATAATATAAATTAGTAGATAAGTACATAAAATGTGTTCTAAAATGATAACATAATAGCATGGGACAATCAAAAATTATAGATACGTTGGAGACGTATCAAGCATCCCCAAGCTTAATTCCTGCTCGTCCTGGATTAGGTAATTGATAAAAACAGATTTTTTGATGTGACATGCTATCCATGATGTAATATTATGCATGTATGCCCACTGAGAAACGACGAATTAAAAATATCAACACAACAACATTTGTAAGTATAAGCAACAAAACAATTAATTTTTCAAAGTGTATGATCCTCAAAGATTGTTTCACACCTATCCATTTTTATTATATAGCAAGGGTTGGCTCCATCTTCACCACATAACTACAAATGTAAAGCAGCACAGTGCCCAAGTCAGGCAATTGGATCATACCTTTTCAATATGCATCAACTTTTTATTCTTCACGCAATACATGAGCGTGAAACAATGGACATAGCATATATGTGGAATAGAATAAGGTGGTAGGTTTCTGTAAGTGCATCTAGTGCCCGTTAGTGATTTTGGTGAATTGAAGACTTATAGGTTAAGGGACTAATACGTTTGTGAGTGTACATAGGCTCTATAAGTCACCGAGGAGTTTGAGTTATTCAAGGGATATTGAACCCTACAAATGAATGTATTCAACTGTAGACTTTGATACTTTCCTCAAGATTTTGAAAGTGAGGAAATTGGTGTGTCCGTGAGGATATTGAAGCGATGACTTTGAAGTGTGAATACTTTTGTTTTCGTAGTTTCATTTCCTTTCTTTTGAGTCATAGGAACACCATACTGTTAAAGGGGTTCGAGGTAAAATGATGGAAAAGTTTCCAAGTGATGCTTATATCAAAATTTACACATACCCAATCCTTTGAGTGAAGCCTTTGGAAATCCTTTACAGTTTAGTCAATTTCTTCAGTGACATAGGAAATTTCTCTAACTGAGAAGTTAGGGTTTCGCTAGTGCAAATTACCTACAAGTAAGCAATATGAGAGACATGAGGACTTTCATAGATTGAAAGTTCTGACCGTTGTTGCGTTGTGCGCCAGCTGTCCCCAAACCTTATCCACATAACGGTCATATCATTGGGGCATTTATGTCAAATCATGTAGGGATTGCTCCCACGTGATAAATAGCCGCCCCCTACAACCACTAGCTAGTTGGATGCTTTCAGGGAGAACTTGATACTTATCATTTGAGAGCATCCCATCCGCTGAATACTTTGAGACAGAACCATCAGTGAGAAAACCGAAACACCCAAACCGAAACCTAGAAACCCAAATTGATTGAGCATTACCGAAGAGATTTTTCCTGTATAGAATCAACGATTGTTACCTTTGAAGTATGTGGATTGCCGGGTGACCTAGTTTGTTAGGGTTTGGAAGTCTGCCCTGAAGACTTACCACGAGTGTGTTGATATATGGGATTATATGAATCCTTGGCACAGAGGTTCAACCGATAAGATCTTTGTAGAATATGTAGGATCCAATATGGACATCCAGTTCCCGTTGTTGGATATTGACCGGGGAGTGTCTCAGGTCATGTCTGCACAGTTCTCGAACCCGCGGGGTCTGCACACTTAAGGTTCAGTGATGTTTCGGTATAGTTGAGTTATAGGTGTTGGTGACCGAAGTTTTGTTCCGAGTCCCGGATGAGATCACGGACGTCATGAGGGTTTCCGGAATGGTCCGGAAACGAAGATTGATATATAAGATTGTTTCATTTGGCTTTCGGAAAGATTTTGGGCATTGCCAGCAGTGTACGGGAGTGACGAATGGGTTTAGGGGTTTTACCGGGAGGGGCCACCCACCTGGGAGAGAACCTAATAGCCCATGGGTGGCGCACCAGCCTTGGTGGGGTGGTGAGGCCAGCCCAATAGGGCTATTTTGCCAAGGGGAAAATCAAAGGAGAAAGAAAAAAAAAAGGAGGTCGGAAGGAAGGAAGGGACTCCACCTTCCAAACTGAATTGGAGTAGGAGTCCCTCCTCCTCCCTTCGGTCGACGCCCTTGGGGCTCCCTTGAGCCTCAAGGCTAGCCCATCCCCTCCTCCTATATATACTAGAGGTTTTAGGGTTTTTGAGACACAACTTTGCCACGTGCAAGCCTAAACCTCTACTTCGTAGTTCTCCCTCTAGATCGGTTTTCTACGGAGCTCGAGTGGAGCCCTGCAGGAATAGATCATCACAATCACCGGCGCGCCGTCACGCTACCGGAGAACTCATCTACTTCCCCGTCTCTCTTGCTGGATCAAGAAGGCGGAGATCGTCATCGAGCTGTACGTGTGCTGAACGTGGAGGTGTCGTTCGTTCGGTGCTAGATCGGGACGGATCGTGGGACAATAGTGATTTGAATCACGAAGCTGTTCCACTACATCAACTGTGTTTCTTAATGCTTCTAGCTTAGCGATCTACAAGGGTATGTGGATCCGATCTCCCTCTCGTAGATGAACATCACCATTATAGGTCTTCGTGTGCGTAGGAAATTTTTTGTTTCCCATGCAACGTTCCCCAACAGAGTGTTGGGCGAGGACTATGTATCCTTACCTCAAGGAGAATACGGTAAGGACTAAGTGTCTTGGGAATATCTATCCTTTAGTTTAAATACCAAGCCGCTCCAAACTAGACGTACGACTATCACATCAGTTCGAACAGGGTCATCAAATCATTGTCCTCACCGAGTACCTGGTTCTATTTCCTCAACTCTTCTAATTCCTCATTTACGTGTTGATGAAAATAATTGTTATTGTTTGAAGAATTTGAGTGAAGACTTTCTCAATTTCTCTTCTCAAATTATGCACATCACTTGTTCTTCACTTGCTTATCCTGATCATGCTACTTGCGCTAAGTGTTTGATTCATTTCATCATGATGACCATGCTTTTGCCATGTATGCTTACGCCTGAGTACGTATTCCACGGCAAGTAGTTCGTTACTTAGAATTTTTTTCACAGGTAAATTCCTCAGTGAAGAATTCATAAAAATCACTTATTCACCCCCTCTAGTCGATATAACGCACTTTAAATTGGTATCAGAGCAAGGTACTCCCTTGTTCTATGTGATTTTGGTTTAACCACGTGGAGTTGTATTTATGTCGAACATAGGTATGATCAAGGACAGTGCGGGTTGTCCTACCTTTGATGGGACGGACTACCCCTACTGGAAGAAATAGATGTGCATGCATCTTGAAGCAATTGACAATGATCTATGGCACATAGTGGAAAATGGTGTTCCCGCTGTATCAGAAGCTATCAACGCTGCTGATGTGAAGAGATCCAAGCAACTCGACTCTCAAGCGAAGAATATCATGTCTGGCCATTTGAGAAAAGGTCGGTATGGCAGAGTGAATGCTTTGGGATGTGCAAAGCTCATCTCGGACACGTTGTCCAAAGTCAACAATGATGTCTCTACTCAATGTGACTCTCGGGATGATGTTCTTCGCAATATCTTCAACCTCTTCAAAAGACTCTATAATGAAAATTGTCAGCAAACCTTCGATGCCACACTGATATCTCAAGTGAGCTACATGCTCTTGGGGCCATTGACATCACCGATCATGAGGTGGTGAAGAAATTGGTGAGATCACTTGATTCTTCATTCGATAGACTTGTTCTGATGTTTGAAGAGCGTGGAGACTACAAGTCACTAGATCATGCTAATATTCTTGAGAGACTCAATACTCATCAATTCCAACAATCTGAGAAGAGAGATCTCTATGGACCAAGCTATGGAAGATATTGTGCGCTCAAGTCAAAAGTTGTTTCCTCATCCGTAGAAGAACAATCTGATTGCAGTCTTGGTGATCCTAAAGAACTTGGTCAGGAACTTGTAATGCTTGTGAGGAAATTCCAGAAGTTCTCTACACGAGGTCAGTTTAGAAAATCTTCAAGAAGAGATGTGTCAAAATCATAATCTTCATCTCACGACGACATAAAAAGAACCTTCCACAAATGCAAGAAGTCTGGTCACTACATTGATGATTGTGATCATTGGGTAAAGGAATCAAAGAAGAAGAATTACAAGGATGACAGTTTCGATGACTCAAAGAAAAAAGAAGGAATAAGCAAAATCCTCATCATCAAAGTCCTAAATGCACAGGAAGAACAGTTTCAGAAAGGTTCTGGATCTTATTGGCAACGAAATTAATTATAAGGAAGAATCTGAGGAATGTGATGAAGAAGAAGGATCTGAGGATGAGTCGGAGTCTGATGTGGAAAGTCTAGCCCTTGTTACCACATTCACGAGTAAGTCCATCTTCAACCTCGAAGAAAACGACTACATCAACAACACTGATGAGTGCAACGACGACTTTGCTCCCACCTATTGCTTCATGGCAAAAGGTGCCAAGGTGCCCAAACACACTTCCTCTTCTGACTCAAGTGAGAGTGAACCTGCTGATTATCAGAAACCTAGTTACGAAAAACTTGCTAATATTGCCACTAAGAAATAGAATGCTCTTGAAAAGCTTCAGAAACTATTAGACAAAAGCAAGGACCCGTGGAATGAGGAAATGGATCAGACATAAAGTCTTACTGATGATATTCAAAGTCTTCATTCTAAGTTTGATAGTCTTCAAGATCATCATGCCACTCTCTTAGCTGATCATGAGAAGCTTTCTTACGAATTTCATCAAAGAAAGCAAGATCTTGAGAAACTAAGAGCATCTCATGATGATCTTTGAAGCGAAAATGGTTCTTTTCTCGCTCAACGGGTCAGTTCCGCTCAGGAAGAATTCATTCCACCATGCATGAAATGCATCGAATGTGAATCTGCTAATTCTTCACATGAAAGTTCAAATGATTATATTGCTACAAATTCTTCAACTATATCTGTGGTCACAAATTTCTCACTTGAGGAGCCCACAAATGTCACTGATGAAAATAGAGGGTTGAAGGAATTGTATGTGACAGTCATATACAAAAGTCTCAAAGGGCATCAAACCCTTTGTGATGTGCTCAAAAAGCAGATTCTGAACAAAAACCCTAGGAAAGAGGGTATTGCATTTGAGACGAAATTGAATGCTGATGGATCATACTGGAAATCTGAGCAGTATCCCAAAACCTCATGGGTTGCTGCAAAAGGACCTCGTGTAGATCCATCTACATTATTAGGCTTTGCATGTGAAACTTCATATTCCTATGATGATTCATTTGACTCTAGCTATAAACTGTTCAAAAATCAGAATGGTGAAGTATTTACTAGATATGTTGGGACTAACTGCAGGAATGGACCACCCTTGAGCAAAATCTGGGTTCCCAAAAGTAGCTTGGAAAATCTTTAGGTAAATGTCCCCGTGACACCACCCATGAAGAGCAAGAACCCCGGATCAAATTACTCAAGCGGACCAAAGTCTTCATGAGGATCAAATTCCTCATATGGTCAAAATTCTGCTCATACTCGTGCTAATGCTTCTGGTATGCAAGGAAACTACGAGGGTCATGAATATGTGCACTATTCCTCAAATCATTATGTTCATCAATCCTCGAAGAATTCCTATGCATATGCATTCGAGTACACTAACCACACTCCTATTAGACAAAGTGCACTAGCTTCAACGCTGAAATTCTCATATGGTACTCACAGGATGATGAAATCTTTGCCACACCTTAAGATGTGGGTGGTTAATAAATTGAACTAACCATGTAGGCACGTGAGGTCTCCAGACGAACTTGATTGTCTGAAGAATTTGCTAGAGACCTGAGGAAATTCTTGAAAGGAGGCAAGCTAATCATGATGAAATGCTTACCATTTCACACGTCCACATATTATCTTAACTCTACATTATGTGGTGAAATTTAAGTTTGAGGAATTTGATATCATATTCTTCACTCTAAAGCATATGAGATGGTAAGTTGTACTAATTCATGTGCAAGATGACACCCCCAAAGTCACTGAGTGGGTTCTTGATAGTGGATGTACTAATCAAATAACTGGTGACAACAGTCTATTGATGAGCATTCCATTAACTCCATCACCACTGAATCATATCACCTACGCAGACAAAGGAAAAAAGCAAGGTATTGGGTCTTGGTAAGGTTGGCATATCTAAGTGTTGGAGATATGCCCTAGAGGAAATCATGTATGATGATATTTCCTATGTGTTTATGAATAAAGATAGTCCCTCGACATTATCAGTGATGTGTAATAACAAGTACGTGACTTGTTTGTGAGACTATACATTGTATGATGACTGTCCTAAATGGTTCCTAGTCGAAAGAGTTGTGTAGACGCGCAACCAACTAGATTGACATACAATATGGTGGATGGTCCGGTCTAACTGACCATGTAGCATTGGATGCTAGTCGGATAATATGGACTTGGAAAGATCTGGTCGGATTCGATGTAGTCGTATCCGAGTCGAGATAAGGTCTGAGTTGGACAGACCCAACTATGAGACGCAGCGATAGGTCATCTGTGAGTCTCTAGTACAACATACGTTCTATGTCCTAGGACCTGAGCTGGTGCATGTACTCGGGATGGTGCCTGGCTTGCTTTGGGAAGACCAAACGCTACTCCATGACTTGTTAGTTATAAAGGTAGGTTTCGGGCTTGTCCAGACCCATGTTGCGAGACGTGGTCGAGAAAGATGTGATTTGCCCCTCCGATCAGAGAGACATACTTTGGGCCCCTCGGGTGATCTGACCTGGATAAGCATGGCCATGCGATGAGAATTATGGGATAATCTGAATGTTGGTCAGATTGACCGGAACGAGAAAGAGGTCGTGCGGCAACAAGGATGACCATGTCGCCTTGAGCACGACAATGTATATCATGTGGCAAAGGGAACAGAAGTATTAAGTACACGTTCACCTAACCAGCTTCATCGGATACTTGGAGTCGGCACGCCTTGCTAGAGGCCGCTACCGACTAGCCGAGTCAGATGTGGCCAGACTCGCAACCAAGTGAATGATAACCTAACGGGTCGCGTGCTTAAGGGAAGGAACACGTGGTCTTTAGGGTATGTGCGAGGCCCAAGAGTTGAGCCCGCGCCGAACACCTATATATAGTGGAGGTGCGGCATACCTGTTCGATTGATCGCTTCGGCATCGTCATTAGGGCTTTGCATGTGTTGCAACTAGCCATCTCCACTCTCCGCTGCTGACCGTGTGATTTGGACCTAGCAGTCCGCTGCATGGTGTTCCTCCTGCATGCATGGATACCGTTAGAGGCGGTGCACCTACGCCGCTCCGGAGAACTTGTACGTGGGATCCGGCAACTGGCTGTTCAAGGGAGATTGGACGAGGAGGAGACGGACCATGCAGAAGCGCTACCACATCTACTTCTGCTACATGGAAGTGCGTGTCTAGTGGTAACAATCTGTGATCCATCTCTGTATCATGTTCTTGGTTGTTCTTCGCGTAGGTCACTTTTAATTTGCATGTGATGCACCTACGGTAGAACCCAACATTGGTATCAGAGCCTCTATTATATGATTTGGTATTCAGATCATATGCATATTTGATATGTGGAGGCGGCGGATGAGATCCGTCGTCATTCTTGAGATCGGCTATGTGCATGGTTGATATGATCAACTGCACATCGGGATCATTGAGGCTATTATTTCTGTCAACCGGGGTAGATGAGGTCGTGACACAACCTACCCCTACCGGTCGGTTTCCGCCATCGGGGTTAACAGTGAAACGTAAATCCAAATCGGGTCGCAATGATTGATGAGATCGGTCAGCTCAGAAAATTCGGCGTGTGCATAGCACCGAATATTTCGTACACGATCACACAAACCGGTAGAATGCGATTCTATGCATATGTTTGTTTTGCAGGTTTGATGTGAATAGTATGGCTCATATGTATGTGATGCAAGTGTGTAATTTAACATGACATGCGTGTCATGATTATCAGTCGGCAAGAGCCAAAGTGTTGTCATTATATTGTATAACGACTTGCGTGTCGACTTGTGATTCTCGGTAAATTCATTACTAGTTATAGTAGTTGGAGGACAGAGATCAAGTTCGAGGCTTTTGCATCCCGGCATGACGAACAGGATGGAGTTCCGCCCTGGCCTTCGGAGTTGGAGCCAGCCTGGAAGGACGTCCATGAAGGAGCCATACTATTTCACACATTTATGTTTATATGTGATTGATATTGCTTCTTGTTTTCTCTCCATGTTATAGTGTAGAAAGATCCCTCGTTAATATCAAGCATATTGCCATTACGGATGTTGCACCTTCACACGTCAAGTACGTTTATTGCTGGGCTCATCAAATTGAGTTGCTACTGGGTGTCCTTGAACTGGAGGGTTCATATCAGACACGGATATGCACTGCTTCAGGTTAACTTGACAAGGCTATCAAAACAGATTTGGGCCTTGTGTAAAGAAGGTTGGGAGTCGGGGTATAAGATACCTACCCGACTGACAAGAGTCGTATAGAGATACGATTAGCAAGGTGTTGCTTACAGAATATGCAAGTTGACTAGGATTGATGCTAAAGCTCACTAGTCGCTCGCGCTAGACGGATCCTGAATCACTGAAAGTTTGCGGAGGGATGTCGGCTTCAGTGGGGCTAGTTCCATTTGGCTTGAAATACTCTACATAAACACATTTCTTAGTGATTGTATATTTTTGGTTGTAGATCAATGGCACAACCTGCTCAAAACTTTGCATTGAAATCAATTCGGGAAAATGATAAACTTAGTGGAACAAACTTTACCACCTGGGATAGAAATCTGAGAATTGGTCTCAAGCATGATAAAAAGGAACATGTTCTAGAAGATCCACTTCTAGAGGTACCTGCCGATAATGTTAATGCCACAACCAAGAATGCCAACCATAAACTCGTTGATGAATCAAACGAGATCAGCGGCCTCATGCTCGCTTGTATGGAGCCCGATTTGCAACAGCATTTCGAAGACATTACGACTTTTGATATGATCGAGAGTCTCAAGAGCATGTTTCAGGTGCATGCTAGGACCAAAAGGTTCAACTTCTGGTGATCCTTGATGGATTGTAAGCTGAAGGAAGGTGATCCACTGAGCCTGCATGTGATCAAGATGATCGGATACGTGCAAGCTTTGGATCGTCACGGCTTCCCGCTCTCGGATAAGCTGGATATTGATGCATTTCTGGGTTTTCTTCGAGCTAGCTATGGGACGTTCATCTTGAACTATTATATGCATGGCATGGATAAGAAGCTCACTGAATTGCATGGGACGCTCAAGGTGGCAGAGCATGATATTAAGAAAGACACGCATCAAGTGTTGATGGTGCACAACTCGGCAAAGTTCAAGAAGAGTTGGTCCAAGAAAAAAAGGTAAGGCAAAGGGCACGAAGAAGGTTGTCTGTGTCCCTGAGCCAAAGTCCGGACCGAACTCAAAGACCATTGGATATCATTGCAAGGAAGCTGGTCACTAGAAGAGGAACTGTAGCAAGTGGCTTGCTGAGCATGCTAAGAAGGCTAGAGATGCTTCTTCAGGCAAAGCTACACTTGTCACATATGTTATTGACATTTACCTTGTTGACATACCTAGTAAATTTTGGGTATTTGATACCGGATCAATTGTTTGTATGTGCAACTCAATGTAGGGGCTGGTAAGAACTAGGCGTGTGGCACAGCGGGAGATTGACATCAGGGTTGGCAACAAAGCAAGAGATGTTGTGTTGGAGGTTGGTATGATTCAACTCCAATTTCCTTATGGATTTATTTCAGAACTGAATAATTGTTATTACATTCCCGCACTTAGTCTGAACATTATTTCTGCCTCATGTTTGATCAGTCAAGGTTACGAATTCAATTTAAAGGACAATGGTTGTTCATTTTGTTCGAATGGAATGTTCCACGGTTATGCACCCATTGTAGATGGGCTATTTATTTTGAATCTAGAAATGGAACCAGTCTACAACGTGAATGTCAAGAGGCATAAGCCTAATGAGATAAATCCTACATACTTCTGGCTTTGCTAGATTGGACACATTAGTCTGAAACGCATGAAGAAGATCCATGATGATGGATTCCTAACTTCATCCGACTTTGGGTCGTTCGAGACATGTGAATCATGCTTGCTAGGCAAGATGACTAAGTATCCTTTTGCAAAGAGTTGCAAGAAGGCGTCCGAGCTGTTGGAGCTTATACACAGTGATGTGTGTGGTCCAATGAGCACAACGGCTAGAGGTGGCTATCAGTACTTCGTGATTTTTATCGACGACTTGAATATATATGGATATATCTATTTGATGAGGCACAAGTCAGAGACTTTTGAAAAGTCCAAAGAGTTTCATAAAGAGGTTGAAAATCATCTCGGCAAGATGATAAAGCTCCTACGATCATATCATGGAGGTGAGTACATGAGCCATGAGTTTGATGATCATGTGAAAAGCCTAGGTATAGTACTCAGCTCACACCTTCGGGTACACCACAAAGAAATGGCGTGTTAGAACAGAGAAATCGAACCATGTTGGACACTGTTCAATCGATGATGAGCAAATCGGATTTACCTTTGTCATTCTGGGGATATGGTCTAGAAACTGCAGCTTTCACACTTAACAGGGTACCATCAAAATCCGTAGACAAGACACCACATGATATGTGGACTCGGAAGAGTCCTAGTTTTTCTTTTCTAAAGATTTGGGGTTGTGAAGCATCTGTCAAGCGACTCATGTTGGGCAAGCTTACACCCAAGTTGGATAAATGCATATTCGTGGGATATCCGATGGAAACCTTGGAATATAGCTTCTACAACCGAGAAGAGAACAATGTGTTTTTTGCTCAGAATGGGGTTTTCCTAGAGAAAGAGTTTCTCACTCGGGAGGCCAGTGGGTGAACGGTGTGACTCGAATAAGTTCAAGAGCCACTCGGGGATGACTCGGTTGGTGATGAGACCATACCGGAGTCTGTCAGGGAACCCGTAGTGGAGTCGGCACCGGAGCCACCGAAGTCGGATAGATTGTGCAAATTGTGCGATGTGTTTTTACTAGAAAGCGACGAGCCAACCACGTATGCGGAAGCGATGGTGATCCCAGATTCCGAGGCATGGCTTGAGGCCATGAGATCCGAGTTAAAGTCCATGGATGATAACCAAGTCTGGGACTTGGTTGATCTGCCGCCTGGCATAGTACCCATTGATTGCAAATGGGTCATTAAGAAGAAAACCAATGTGGATGGAAATGTCCAGATCCACAAAGCTCGGCTTGTCGCTAAAGGTTATGGACAATTTCAAGGAATTGACTACGACGAGACCTACTCGCCGGTAGAGATGCTAAAGTCGGTGAGGATCATACTAGCTATAGCTGCATATTTTGATTATGAGATATGGCGGATGGATGTCAAAACGGCTTTCCTTCATGGAAATTTAAAGGAGGATGTATACATGACACATCCCGAAGGTTTTGTCGATCCAACTAACCCTAGTAAAATATGTAAGCTTAAGAGATCCATTTATGGATTGAGGCAAGCAGCTCAGAGTTGGAATATTCATTTTGATGAAGTCATCGTTGACCTCGGTTTCAACAAGAATGAAGAGGACTATTGTTTATACAAGAAGTCTAGTGGGAGCTCGGTAATATTTTTGATCTTGTATGTGGATGACATAAGAGATAAATGTACCTTCTCTCGATTGTTCAATTTGCAATCCAAGGAAGAATTTCAGCTCGCACATCATTGGCATCTCATATTTCTCTTACATCAACTTTCCAAACTTTGTAGTAAAATGTGGGTTAGTAGAACCAAAGATAATATCATTCACATATATTTGGCACACAAATAGTTCACCATTAACTCTTTTAGTGAATAAGGTTGCATCAATTTTACCAATTTCAAAGCCCTTTTCTATGATAAACTTTGTTAGGCATTTGTACCAAGCTCTAGGGGCTTGATCAAGACCATATAAAGCTTTATGAAGTTTGTAAACATGATTTGCTTTCTTAGGGTTCACAAATCCGGGTGGTTGTTTGACATAAACCTTGTCCTAAATTTCACCATTTAGAAAAGAACTTTTGATATCCATTTGGTAAAGAGTAATATCATGGTGATTGACATAAGCGAGAAGAATGTGAATGGCTTCAAGTCTAGTAACGAGGGCATAAGTCTCACCATAGTCCATACCTTTGACTAGCGCGTATCCTTGGGCTACGAGACCCGCTTTGTTGCATACAATTTTTCCATCGTCATCTTGCTTGTTCTGAAACACCCATCTTCTACCAATGATGTTTTGCTCACCTTCGGGCCTTTCAACAAGTGTTCACACTTTATTCCTCTCGAAGTTGTGTAGCTCTTCGTGCATGGCATTCACCCAATCTGGGTCTTGAAGGGCTTCTTCTAACTTCAAAGGCTCAATGCTAGAGGTGAAAGAATAATGCTCGCAAAAGTTAGCTAAATGAGATTTAGAGCGAGTGATTCTCCCGGTTTGTATGTCACCGAAGATGTGATTGAGTGGATGATCTTTCTCCACTCTTGCTCGAACTTGTGACACCTTCTTCCTGTTGGATGGTGGACCTTTTCATCATCATCATCTTGCATGTTGTCATTGACGGTGCGATCTCCTTTAGGTGGTGGTGAGGAAGGTTGAGGTGGATCATCACAATCCACTTCTTCCTCTTCTTCATCATGTCGTGTACCACTTGTGGATGCCTCCATGTCATTTTTTGGTTCGCCTTTATGCGAAGTAGGAGCTTCCACTTGAATTGATAAAGTACTTTCCTTCACCTCCATGGGACGAATCTTCTCGATTGGTAGATCTTGGATGGCTTCCGAAGTTTCCTTATCTCCTAAATCATTTGGCAATTGTTTGACTTGCGAACCATTAGATTCATCAAACTTCACATCTATCGTCTCTTCAACTTTTTGGGTGAAGCTGTTGTAGGCACGATAAGTGTGAGAGTTCGATCTGTAACCAAGTAGGAAACCTTCATGAGATTTAGGAGCAAATTTAGCACGACGATGCTTATCAAGAATGTAGAAATTAGAGCCGAATACTCGAAAGTATCCAACTTGGGGTTTGTTACCGGTGAGTAGCTCGTATGTCGTTTACACAGAAGCTTGTGTAAGTAGAGTCAGTTTATGGCATGACAAGTTGTTTCCATGGCTTCTGCCAAAAAGTGTCTTGGCGTCTTGTATTCGTCCAGCATCGTTCTGGCCATCTCTATGAGAGTCCGATTCTTCCTCTCAACAACTCCATTTTGTTGAGGTGTGTACGTCGCCGAAAACTCATGTGAGATACCTTCTTCGTCAAGAAAAGTATCCACATTAGTGATCTTGCACTCCGTTCCATTATCGCTCCGAACTTTCTCGATCTTCACTTTAAACTAATTTTCAGCTTTTTGAGCGAAGTTCTTCAAGATCATTTGTACACGCGACTTATCATCAAGAAAGAATACACATGTAAATCTGGAAAAATCAACAACAATGACTAAACCATAAATTCTTCCACCGAGGCTCTTGTAAGCGTTGGGACCAAAAATATCCATGTGTGGCAGCTCGAGTGGCCTTCTTGTAGTCATGATGTTCTTCACGGGATGTCTTCCACCAACTTGCTTTCCCGCTTGACAAGCACTATAAAGTCTTTGTTTGTCAAATATAACATCTTTAACACCAATAATATGATCACGTTTGATAAGCTTGTCAAGGTTATGCATACCTACATGTCCTAACCTTCTATGCCACAACCAACCTTTAGAAGATTTTCCAATAAGACATGTACGGGGTTTGGATTTTTTAGTGAAATCGACAATATATAGGTCACCTCTACGGAAACCAGTAAAGACCATGTTATCATTATCACTAGGAAACACTTGGTAGTCAACTTCCGTAAATAGCACATTGAAACCAAAATCTGCTAGTCTAGATATGGAAAGAAGATTGTAGCCAAGGGACTCAACAAGCATGACATTTTGAATTGAACTATCATGAGATATGTCCACCTTACCAAGACCAAGTATCTTACCCTTGAAGTTGTCGCCAAAGGTCACATATCTTCGAGGTCCACGGTTTGGTGTGATATCATGGAACATGTATTTATCTCCGGTCATGTGATCTGTGCATCCACTGTCGAGAACCCACTCCTTTCCACCGGCCATGTAGTCTCTAAGGTTTGCCATAAGACTAAGGTTCCTCATGGTCTTCTCATACTCGATGTCAATCTCTTCATCTTCATCGTAGTAGCCATGCTCCACATTGTCGTCGGACGAAATATCCTCGTCATAAGAAACAAGAAATTTCATCAAAATTTTGACTATGACAATGTTCATATTTATGCATTCGAATGGCTTCGACAATGACATTGTTAATGGTAATGACATCTCCTTTAGCACGCATGAGGTCATGAAGCTCAAAAAAGGCATTTATCAAAATTAGGATCGGTTAGCTTCATTTTGTGAAATGCAATGCATTTATGGAATATGACCTCAAGACTTTTTAGTGAATAGTCAAGATATCTTTTCTCTAAGTCTTTCCACAACATGTGAGCACACTCAAAATTCTAAAATTGATTAAGCACATTTCTTGGCAGCCCTCTAATGATTAGATTTACAGTTTTAAGATTACGAAGCATGTCAAGTTCTCCATCATGAGAAGGATGCAAAGGATCAACGGGAGGCTCATAAGGATATTTAACATACTTGCACAAATGAAATTCATCAAATATATCAAGCATTTCATATTTCCATTGCCTAAAATACTTCCCATCAAGAATAGGCACTATACAACTAGTATTCCCCAAACTAGGCACATACATCTTCCTCCAATGGTGTTTAAACCAAGGTTTTGGAGACCTTGCTCTGATACCAATTGAGAGAACGATAGAAGAGTTGTCTAGAGGGGGGTGAATAGACTACTTGCATAAATTAGAATCCTAGCCTTTTCTCAAACTAATGGTTGGCAGATTTTAGTAATTCTAACAAGTCTAGTGCACCCTACACATGCTAGTCAACAAATGTGGCAGCGGAATGTAA
The DNA here is from genome assembly GCF_904849725.1 of Hordeum vulgare subsp. vulgare. Taxonomy (NCBI): domain Eukaryota; kingdom Viridiplantae; phylum Streptophyta; class Magnoliopsida; order Poales; family Poaceae; genus Hordeum; species Hordeum vulgare. The sequence continues at coordinate 302,926,542 of NC_058523.1, forward strand.
AGACTTTGCACATGTAGTAAGGAGTAGAGTTTAGGAAGATTAGACGTGAAGAAGTTGACACAACGCTTTTTGTCATGGTTCTGATAGGTGGCGCAATCGTACGTCACGTGTTAGTGGTTTCTTCAACCCACAGAGGGTAACAGCTGCGAGAGTTCGCAGAGGGCTCCACCCACAAGGGTTCTACAAATATGCGGCCTTGTCTATTCCACCATGGCTTCCGCCCACACAGGACTAGCGTCACTCACGGTAGATCTTCACAAAGTAGGCGATCTCCTTGCCCTTACAAACATCTTGGTTCGACTGCACAACACGAAGTAGGAGGATTCCAAGCGACACCTAACCAATGTCGGAGGCACCACCCTCCAAAAGGTAGTAGATGTGGTAGAACGATGAACTCCTTGCTCTTGTGCTTCTATAGACAGTCTCCTCAACACTCAGTCACTATCTCTTAGATTTGGCAGGGGTAGGAGAGATTGATCTCGTGGAAAGGAACTTGGGGAGGCAAGAAATCAAGGTTCAAATGGAAGGAATGTAATCTCTTGATCTTAACACATGAGCAGGTGGCTCTCTCTCAGAAAAATGGACCTGGCAAGTGTAAGTGTGTTCTGAGTGCTTCCTGTGCGGGTGAGAGGTAGGTGGAGGAGTATATATAGGCAACCTCCAAAGTCCAACCGTTACACCATAAATGACCAACTCGGTGACACCGAAGTTACAAACTTGGTGGTATCGACTTGCTCAAAAGGTAGCAACTTTGAATCTTGGTGGAACCGATATACACGACTCAGTAGAACCAAAAAGGTGACTAACGGTCATATGGCACAACTTGGTGACACCGATACAAAAACTCGTAAATTCCAATATTTTGTACCGAGGCAATAGAAGATTGGTCACCGAAACTCGGTAGCAGCGATGTATATTCGATTATACCGAAAAGGTAGGGTGGCCGAGTGATAAATGTTGCTGGCAGCAATTTTGGATATTTGTCAAAGGGGCATCTACACTCAATCCTATAGACAAAGATGTGTGTGGACTAAACCTGAAACATACTAGGTAAAAGTGTTAGTCCAAGAGACAATGTTTGTTGTCATGAATTATCAAAACCACGAAGGGAGCATATGTGCTTTCAGCTGGTCCAAAAGCCAGCTCTTGGACTCGGCCTTCTTCTTGCCTTCCCAATCTTATTTCTTTTTCTCGGACTTGTTTTGGCTCTACCACGGTACATCAACTACTTCGGCTTTGCCCGGTGGGTGGCCCTTTCGCTTCTGCTTCTTCCTGGTTTTGCCTGACTGAGGGGCTTCGCTCGCTCGGCCTTTACGGCTGCGGAGGCGCTCTTCTTCTTTGCCATTCGCATAGCGATTGGCGATTTCCATGGCCCGACTGAGGGACAGGTTTCCTGATCGGCCGAACTTGAGGATAAGTTCCCGATACTAAGTGCCTGCTTTGAAAGAGCACATGGCCTGGTGATCGGTGACATTCTCCACCGTGTTGTGCAGTGTGCTCCACTGTTGGATGTACTCCCTGGGAGTCTTGTTGCTCTTTTGTACACAGTGTTGCAGCTCTCTCAAGCCGCCTGGACGCTTGTAAGTGCCCTCGAAGGTCTTGAGGACACTCGGGTGAGGTCTCCCCAGTTATGGATGTTGTTGGAGGGAAGCTGATTGAGCCATGCCCTCACCAACCCCTCTGACATGAGGGGCAGATGCTTCATCACGACGTAGTCATCGCCGCCACCTATCTGGATAGAAACTCGGTAGTTCTCCAGCCAGGTCTCTCGCTTAGACTCACCGTTGAACTTTCCGATCCCCGAGGCCAATCGGTAATTGGAGAGAATCTCCGCCTCTCAGATGTGTCCGCCGAAGCATTCGAGGCCAGATACCCCCTGGCTAGCTCGCGACCGATCAACCACGTTTTGTGTGATTATAGACCAAGTGTTGAACTAGGGGGCCGATATCCATCGTCCCCATTACCCCAATGCCATATTTGGCTTGGTGTGAGGTCATGGGGTCGATGACCGAGTGAGCCACTCCTCGGAGGAGGTGTTCTGCTTCATACCTGATGATCTTGCCTCTGGTCCCCGTGCAGGCCTCTCAGAAGAGGAGGAGGACTTTGGCGTCATCCGAGCGTGTGCGGGCTATGGGACGACTACATTGTGTCCACCTGGACGAACTTTTTGTGGATGCAATGTCGCGAGTGTGATACCATGGAATTTTCCTGCATGGCAGTCTTCAATAGATATTGGATCTATTGAATGCCTTCCCCAGCACGATCTCTTCCGAGGTGTTCCCGGTGATGGGGGTGCGAAGAGCATGTTCGCTCCTCCGCCGAAGTTCTTCCCACTGCTGCTCAGTGAATGGCTGCAGAACATGGTGGTTGTCGTCACCGTGGCGGCGCTCTCCACCATCACGCGTGGGAGAATTCTCTGTGAAAAAACCAGGGCCGCCTCCCCTGTTTGTGTTGGCAATCAATACCGCAGCGTTGCCTCCACTGCTTTTGCGGTCGGAGTCGCCGAGTGATTCTTCACTTGATGACGGAAAAAATGTGACGGCGTGCTCACCAGAACTGAGCGTAGACACCAGCCCCGAGATCGCCTGGTGGGCCATGGCACGCTTGATCCACCGCTGCAACCATGAGCTCCCAGAGCGCTTGTGACGAACTGCACAGGGCGTGGGGGCACTAAGTGGTACGACACTGATGGCTGCCAGATCAGTACTCCGTGCGCAACTGCGCTGAAATGCGACGTACCTCGAGCAGGGAGGGCGTCAGTGTCCAGTGGAGCGTCCCGCAGCCACGCTGAGTGGTCAACGACGAAGCTGAGGGAGCCGAAGAGGACCACTCCTCCAAGTGTCATCATGTTGACAGAAAATGTAAAAAAAACTCCAACTGTGCTAGATTTGGTAGACGCGCAGCCCGAGGGTGGGAGCCAACTGTCGTGGGAATTCTTGTGACAATAGTATCGACGGATATGAACGGAGGGGAGAAGCCTAACTAGGCGCATTGGATACACTCGGATGTACGTGTTCGGGCCACACTCGGGAGTGGTAACAACCCTACGTCTCGAGCTGTGATGCTGATGTTTTCTTATGGGGTATGTGAGATTACAAGGTGTTGAACCCTTAGGCTGGAGCCCGGGAGTGTCTTATATAGTGTATGCCACGACCGGCTGAGCTTCATTACAACGCGAGTTAAGGATAATAAATAAGGGAGTTACTAGAAATGATAGCTATAACTTATGGCGTTACTGGTAACGCAGGTATTCACTGCACTTCGTGTGATAGTTTAAGTCCTTAGCCGTTGCAGCCTCTTCGGTGCCATCATCTTGATGTGGTCCGAGTGCCACGGTGCGTCCGACTGACACAAGGCAATTCGAATGACTCCATGTAAGCCGTGTGATGGCACACTATATCGAGTGAGGTTGAGACTACACCGGTGACTTGAAGGACACTCATGTGTGTGTGGGGTCTTAGGTGGGCCTTGGGAAGCAGGTCCATAGGCCTACCCCTAATGTACAAGTCTGTCACCAGTTTTCTCACAAGAATGTACGCAATGCTTCATCGACCACGGGGTCAAGTTGTGCTACGATGGATGTTGTTTCGCGGGGTCCGTCGGGTGCACTTGGAACTTGATTATTTCGGTGGTTGGCTTGAAGGATGTGGTCTTGGTCTCTTGCTAAGAGTCACATCATCCCTGTTGACCACCATCTTAGTTCAGTGAGTTCTTCACCCACAAGGGCCTATGAAAGTGCCTCAAGGGCGAGCGCTGCGGTTTTATTTTCAACCCGCAGGGCCCTATCCGGACCGCTTATGAGCGTGATGACACCATTGGATCCGGGCATTTTGAGTTTCATATACCCATAATGGAGTACAACCTGGAATCTAGTGAAGGCATGCCATCCCAGAAGGCCGTGATAGCCGCTTTTGAAGGGTACGATATGTAAGGTGAGCACTTCGGACCTGTAATTCTCATAGGTGTCGAATACTACATCAACGGAGACCCCTCCTGTGCATCGGGCTTCTCTTCCGGGGAGGATTCCTCCAAAGGTTGTGCTGCTGTGTTCAACGCGGGATCTATCAAACTGCATTTTATCCAAGGTATCCTCATAAATGAGGTTTATGCCACTCTCACCGTCCATTAGCACTTTAGATAGTTTGAACCATCCATAATGGGATTGAGGACTAATGTCGCGGGTGTTTGTTTGGGATCATAGTAATTTCAAAAAAAATCCTACACCATGCAAGGATCTATTTATAGAGAAACCAGCAATGAGGAAAGGGGTAGAGCATCTTCATACCTTTGAAGATCGCTAAGCGGAACCATTACTATGAATGCGGTTGATGGAGTCGTACTCGCAGCGATTCAGACCGCGGTGGACTCTGAAATATGCACCGAACGACGATGCCTCCGCATTCAACACACGTGCAGCCTGGTGACGTCTCCCACGCCTTGATCCAACAAGGAGGAGGGAGAGGTTGGGGAAGAAATCCCGCAGCACGACGGCATGGTGACGGTGGAGCTACGTGGTACTCCGGCAGGGCTTCCCTAAGCACTACGGAGGACGAGGATGAGGAGGAGTAGGGGTGCGCCGTGGAGAGATGAATTGTGTGTCTCCAAAAGGCCAAAACCCTCCACTATATATAGGAAGAGAGGGAGGAGGTGCCCACCCTTAGGGTTTCCCACCCTAAGGGGTGCGGCAGCCCCATCTAGGGCAAAGGGGCGGCGGTCAAGGGGTGGAGGCGCCCTAGGGTGGGCCTTTGGGCCCAAGGGTGCCCTCCCATGCCTAGGGTTTGCCCTCCCCCACCCTTGTGTGCCTTGGGCTAAGAGAGGTAGGTGCACCAGCCCACTTTGGGTTGGTTCCCTTCCATCTTTTGGCCCATGCAACCTTTTGGGGCTGGTTGCCCTTGCCGGTGGACCCCCGGAACCCTTCCGGTGGTCCTAGTACATTACCGGTAACGCCCGAAACACTTCTGGCGTCCAAATCCTCACTTCCTACATATCAATCTTTACCTCCGGACCATTACGGAGCTCCTCGTGATGTCCTGGATCTCATTCGGGACTCCGAAAAACCTTCGGTAACCAAGTACACTATTTCCCTATAACCCTAGCATCATCGAACCTTAAGTGTGTAGACCCAATGAGTTCTGGGAGACATGCAGACATGACCGAGACACCTCTCCGGTCAATAACCAACAGCGGGATCTGGATATCCATGTTGGTTCCCACATGTTCCATGATGATCTCATCGTATGAACCATGATGTCAAGGATCCAATCAATCTCGTATGCAATTCCCTTTGTCTATCGGTATGATACTTGCCCAAGATTTGATCGTCGGTATCCCCATACCTTGTTCAATCTCGTTACCGGCAAGTCTCTTTACTCGTTCCGTAACACATGATCCCGTGGCTCCTTAGTCACACTGAGCTCGATATGATGATGAATTATCGAGTGGGCCCAGAGATACCTCTCCGTCAGACAGAGTGACAAATCCCAGTCTCGATTCGTACAACCCAAGAGACAGTTTCGAAGATACCCGTAGTGCACCTTTATAATCACCCAGTTACGTTGTGATGTTTGATACACCTAAAGTACTTCTACGGCATCTGGGAGTTGCACAATCTCATGGTCTAAGGAAATGATACTTGACATTAGAAAAGCTTTAGCAAACAAACAACACGATCTAGTGCTATGCTTAGGATTGGGTCTTGTCCTTCACATCCTTCCAGAATGATATGATATGTTATCAATGACATCCAATGTCCATGATCAGGAAACCATGATCATCTATTGATGAACGAGCTAGCCAACTAGAGGCTCACTTGGGACACGTTATGATCTATATATTCACACATGTATTACGGTTTCCGGTTCATACAATTATAGCATGAATAATAGAAATTTATCATGAACTAGGAAATATAATATTAACCACTTTATTATTGCCTCTAGGGCATATTTCCAACAGTCTCCCACTTGCACTAGAGTCAATAAACTAGTTACATTGTGATGAATCGAACACCCATAGAGTTCTGGTGCTGATCATGTTTTGCCCATGGAAGAGGTTAAGTCAAAGGGTCTGCGACATTCAGATCCGTATGTACTTTACAAATATCTACATCTCCATCATGGATGTATCCATGAATGGAGTTGAAGCGGCGCTTGACGTGCTTGGTCTTCTTGTGAAACTTGGGCTCCTTTGTAATGGCAATAGCTTCAGTGTTGTCACATAATAGAGTCATCGGGCCTGACACACTTGGAATCACTCCTAGGTCGGTGATGAACTCCTTCATCCAGACTCCTTCATGTGTTGCTTTCAAAGCAGCGATGTACTCCGCTTCACATGTATATGCCGCCATGACGCTTTGCTTGCAACTGCACTGGCCAATTGCCCCATTATTAAAAATATACACGTATCCGGTTTGTGACTTGGAGTCCTCCGGATCTGTGTCGAAGCTAGCATCAACTTAACCCTTTACGACGAGCTCTTCCGCACCTCCATATACGAGAAACATATCTTTAATCCTTTTCACGTACTTTAGGATATTCTTGACCGCTGTCCAGTGATGTACTCCTGGATCACTGTGGTACCTCCCTACTAAACTTATGGCAAGGTTCACGTCAGGTTTGGTACACATCATGGCATACATAATAGAGCCTATGGCTGAAGCATATGGGATGGTACTCATCTTCTCTATATCTTCTATCATGGTCGGTCATTGAGTCGCACTCAACCTCACACCTTGTAATACATGCAAGAACCCCTTCTTAGCCTTATCCATATTGAACTTCTTCAATATATTATCAAGGTATGTGCTTTGTGAAAGACCTATGAGGCGTCTCGACCTATCTCTATCGATCTTGATGCCTAATATGTAAGCAGCTTCTCCAAGGTCCTTCATTGAAAAACTCTTATTCAAATAGGCCTTTATGCTTTCCAATATTTCTATATCATTTCCCATCAACAATATGTCATCCACATATAATATGAGAAATGCTACAGAGCTCCCACTCAATTTCTTGTAAATACAGGCTTCTCCATAATAGGGATGAAAACCGAGCGGAAACGGACGGAACTGAGTGCTATCACATTTGTTTTCATATTCTTTTGCAAAAGTGGAAACGAATACAGAAACCCCGGAAATGAATACGGAAACAAATACTACCGGAAACAAACACGAAGCGAATACAAAGCGGATACAGAAATAGAAGTGGGCGTTGACCAGAACTTTAGAACCCGTGGAATCATAGAGTAATACAGACAACAACAAAAATTAATGAATTGCTAACGTGTCTACAAAATAATTTCATTATGTTAGCAACATATCCTAGTATTGTATTAGTACATGAGAATTGCGTATAGGGTCTAGCTGAGTACATATATGGTAGTATAAGTTGGGCCTCAAATGATCCATTATGCTCATTGTGTCATTGTGTGTTATTTGGTGGTTGGCCTACAAAGAAGCCGTAGGCTTATTGTAAAAATGGGAAATTCCATATGCACGGAAACGGAAAGTTACATTTCCATCTATGTTCCACCGAAAAACACTCTTTCATTTTTATTTTCATTTTTGCATTGAAAATTTCATTTCCATTTCTATTTTCGAAATTTCCATTTCCACTTTCATCTTTCCTCTCTGTTTTCATTTTTCATCCGGAAAAGCGGAAAGTTTCCACTTCTTTTTCATCCCTACTCCATAAGTCTGTATAAACCCAAATGCTCTGATCACCTCATCAAAGTAAATGTTCCAACTCTGAGATGCTTGCACCAATCCATAGATGGAGCGATGGAGCTTTCATAACTTGTTAGCATTGCTAGGAACGACAAAACCTTCCGACTATATCATATAAAATTCTTCTTTAAGAAAGTCCTTCAGGAATGTTGTTTTGAAGTCCATTTTCCAGATTTCATAATCATAGAAAGCGGCATTTGCTAACATGATTCGGACCGACTTCAGCACTGCTACGGGTGAGAAGGTCTCATCGTAGTCAATCCCTTGAACTTGTCGATAACCCTTAGCGACAAGTCGAGCCTTATAGATGGTCACATTACCATCTGCGTCAGTCTTCTTCTTGAAGATCCATTTATTTTCTATGGCTTTCCGATCATCGGGCAAGTCCACCAAAGTCCATACTTTGTTCTCGTACATGCATCCTATCTCGGATCTCATGGCCTCAAGCCATTTGTTGGAATCCAGGCCCGCCATCGCTTCTTCATAGTTCGAAGGTTCACTATTGTCCAACAACATGATTTCCATGACAGGGTTGCCGTACCACTCTAGTGCGGAACGTACCCTTGTCGACCTTCGAGGTTCAAAAGCAACTTGATCCGAAGTGTCACGATCATCAACATTAACTTCGTCTCTTGCCGGTGTAGGCGCCTCAGAAACATTTTCTTGCGATGCGCTGCTCTCCAGTTCGAGAGGAGGTACAATTACCTCATCAAGATCTATTTTCCTCCCACTTACTTCTTTCGAGAGAAACTCTTTCTCTAGAAAGGATCCATTCCTAACAACAAAGATCTTGCCTTCAGATCTAAGATAGAAGGTATACCCAATAGTTTCCTTAGGGAATCCTATGAAGACGCATTTTCCGCTTTGGGTTCGAGCTTCTCTGGTTAAAGTTTCTTCACATAAGCATCGCGGCCCCAAACTTAAAGAAACTACAACTTGGGTTTCTCGCCAAACCATAATTCATACGGTGTTGTCTCAACGTATTTAGACGGTGCCATATTTAAAGTGAATGCGGCAGTTTCCAATGCATAGCCCCAAAATGATAGCGGTAAATCTGTAAGAGACATCATAGATCATACCATAACCAATAGAGTGTGATTACGACATTCAGACACACCGCTGCGCTGTGGTGTTCTAGGCAGCATGAGTTGTGAAACAATTCCACGTTTCCTTAGGTGTGTGCCTAACTAGTGGCTCATATATTCTCCTCCACGATCAGATCGTAGAAACTTTATTTTCTTGTCACGTTGATTCTCTAACTCATTCTGAAATTTGTTGAACTGTTCAAAGGTTTCAGACTTGTGCTTCATTAAGTAGACATACCCATATCTACTCAAATCATCAGTGAGGGTGTGAACATAACGATAGCCTCTCCGAGCTTCAACGCTCATTGGACCGCATACATCGGTATGTATTATTTCCAATAAGTTGGTTGCTCGCTCCATTATTCCGGAGAATGGTGTCTTGGTCATCTTGCCCATGAGGCACGGCTCGCATGTGTCAAATGATTCAAAATCAAGAGAGTCCAAAAGTCCATCGGTGTGGAGTTTCTTCATGCACTTTACACCGATATGACCAAGGAGGCAGTGCTGCAAGTATGTGGGACTATCATTATCAACCTTACATCTTTTGGTACTCACACTATGAATATGTGTATCATCATGATCGAGATTCATCAGGAATAAACCATTTACCAGCGGGGCATGACCATAAAACATACCACTCATATAAATAGAACAACTATTATTCTCAGATTTAAATGGGTACTAAATAACAATTATTAAGGTTTATAACTAATCCCAAAGGTAGATGTAGAGGTAGCTTGCTGACGGCGATCACATAGACCTTGGAACCATTCCCGACGTGCATCGTCACCTCGTCCTTAGCCAGCCTACGCTTGTTCCGCGGTTCCTACTTAGAGTTGCAAATGTGAGAAAAAGCACCGGTATCAAATACCCAGTAGCTACTACGAGCGCTGGTAAGGTACACATCAATAACAAGTATATCACATATACCTTTGACGTTGTCGGCCTTCTTTTCCGCTAAGTACTTGGGGCAATTCCGCTTGCAGTGACCGGTTCCCTTGCAGTAATAGCACTCCTACTCAGGCTTAGGTCCTTTCTTTCGCTTCTTCCCGACAACTGGCTTACTGGGCGCGACAACTGCTTTGCCGTCTTTCTTGAAGCTTTTCTTACCCTTGCCCTTCTTGAAATGGGTGGTCTTATTGACCATCAACACTTGATGCTCTTTCTTGATTTCTACCTCCGCAGATTTCAGCATTGAATACAACACGGGAATAGTATTTTCCATCTCATGCATGTTGTAATTCATCACAAAGCCTTTATAGCTAGGTGGAAGCGACTAGAGGATTCTGTCAATGACCGCATCATCCGGAAATTCAACTCCCAGCTGAGTCAAGCGGTTGTGCAACCCAGACATTCTGAGTATGTGCTCACTAATAGAACTATTCTCCTCCATCTTATAGCTAAAGAACTTGTCGGAGACTTCATATCTCTCGACCAGGGCATGAGCTTGAAAAACAAGTTTTAGCTCCTCGAACATCTCATATGCTCTTTGTTGCTCAAAATGCCTTTGGAACCCCGGTTCTAAAATGTAAAGCATGTTGCACTGAACGAGAGAGTAGTCATCACTCCGTGACTGACAGGCCTTCCTAGCATTCTGGTCTGCCTCGGGAACGGGAGGATCACCTAGTGGTGCAGTATCGACATATGCCTTCTTGGCAACATTTAGGATGAGATTTAAGTTACGAGCCCAATCCGCATAGTTGCTCCCATCGTCTTTCAGTTTGGTTTTCTCTAGGAACGCATTGAAGTTGAACGACACATTTGCGTTGGCCACTAGATCTACAATATTTGTAAAGACACTTTTAGACTAAGTTCATGATAAATAAGTTCATCTAATCAAATTACTAATGAACTCCCACTTAGATCGACATCCCTCTAGTCATCCAAGTGACACATGATCCACGTCGACTAGCCCGCGTCCGATCATCACGTGAGACGGACTAGTCATCGATGGTGAGCATCTCTATGCTGATCGTATCAACCATACGACTCATGTTCGACCTTTAGGTCTCCCATCTTCCAGGCCTTGTCTGTACATGCTAGGCTCATCGAGTCAACCTAAGTGTTCTGCGTGTGTAAACTGGCTTACACCCGTTGTATGCGAACGTTAGAATCTATCACACCGGATCAACTCTTGGTGCTTCGAAACAACAAACCTTCGCAACGGTGCACACTTAGGGGAATACATATGTCGAAATTTTATGAGGGGTCATCTTATCTTTGCTATAGTCGTTCTAAGCAATAAGATGTAAAACATGATAAACATCACATGCAATCATATAGTGACATGATATGGCCAATATCATCTTGCTCCTTTGATCTCCATATTCGGGGCACCATGATCATCATTGTCACCGGCATGACACCATGATCTCCATCATTGTGTCTCTGTGTAATCAACATGGTGTTGCATCTCATACAATAAATTAAGACAACTCCTATGGCTCCTATCGGTTGTCATACTCATCGACATGCAAGTCATGAATCCTATTACAAGAGGATGATAAATCTCATACATCACATGTGTAACGTCACATTATTTTGGCCATATCACATCACATAGCATACCCTGCAAAAACAAGTTAGACGTTCTCTAATTGTTGTTGCAAGTTTTACGTGGCTGGTTAGGGTTTGTAGCAAGAACGTTTATTACCTACGTGACAGCCACAACGTTGATATGCCAATGCTATTTACCCTTCATAAGGCCCTCTTCATCGAATTCGATCCGACTAAAGTGGGAGAGACCGACACCCGCTAGCCACCTTATGCAACAAGTGCATGTTGCTCGGTGGAACCAGTATCACGTAAGAGTACGTGTAAAGTCGGTCCGGGCCGCTTCATCCCACGATGCCGCCGAATCAAGATGAGACTAGTAACGACAAGCAGATTGAGAAATCATTGCCCACAACATTTTGTGTTCTACTCGTGCATAGAATCTATGCATAGAACCTTGGCTCGGATGCCACTGTTGGGGATCGTAGTAATCTCAAAAAATTTCCTACGCCATGCAAGGATCTATCTATGGATAAACCAGCAATGAGAAAAGGGGTAGAGCATCTTCATACCTTTAAAGATCGCTAAGCGGAAGCGTTACTATGAACGCGGTTGATGGAGTCGTACTCTCAGTGATTCAGATCGCGGTGGATTCCGATCTATGCACCGAATAATGGTGCCTCCGCGTTCAACACACGTGCAGCCCGGTGACGTCTCCGACGCCTTGTCCAACAAGGAGGAGGGAGAGGTTGGAGAAGAGCTCTGGCAGCACGACGGCGTGTTGACGGTGGAGCTACGTGGTACTCCGGCAGGGCTTCGCTAAGCACTATGGACGACGAGGAGGAGGAGGAGTAGGGTTGCGCCGTGGATAGATGAATTGTGTGTCTCCAAAAGGCCAAAACCCTCCACTATATATATGAGGAGAGGGAGGAGGTGCCTACTCTTAGGGTTTCCCACCCTAAGGTTGCGGCAGCCCCATCTAGGGCAAGGAGGCGCCGGCCAAGGGGTGGAGGCGCCCTAGGGTGGGCCGTTGGGCCCAAGGGTGCCCTCCCATGCCTAGGGTTTGCCCTCCCCCACCCTTGTGCGCCTTGGGATGAGAGAGTTAGGCGCACCAGCCCAATTTGGGTTGGTTCCCTTCCATCTTTTGCCCATGCAACCTTTTGGGGCTGGTTGGCCTTCCCGGTGGACCCCCGGAACCCTTCCAGTGGTCCCGGTACATTACTGGTGACACCCGAAGCACTTCCGGCAACGAAATCCTCACTTCCTATATATCAATGTTTACCTCTAGACCATTTCGGAGCTCCTCGTGACATCTGTGATCTCCTCCGGGACTTCGAACAACCTTCGGTAAACACGTACACTATATCCCTATAACCCTAGCATCATCGAACTTTAAGTGTGTAGACCCTACGGGTTCCGGGAGACATGCAAACATGACTGAGACACCTCTCCGATTAATAACAAACAACGGGGCTGGATATCCATGTTGGTTCCCACATGTTCCACGATGATCTCAACGGATGAACCACGATGTCTAGGATTCAATCAATCCCGTATGCAATTCCCTTTGTCTACCGGTATGATACTTGCCCGAGATTCGGTCGTCGATATCCCCATACCTTGTTCAATCTCGTTACCGGCAAGTCTCTTTAATCATTCCGTAACACATCATCATGTGGCTAACTCCTTAGTCACACTGAGTTCGATATGATGATGAATTACCGAGTGGGCCTAGAGATACCTCTCCGTCACATGGAGTGACAAATCCCAGTCTTGATTCATACAACTCAACAGACACTTTCGAAGATACACGTAGTCCACCTTTATAATCACCCAATTACGTTGTGACGTTTGATACACCCAAAGTACTTCTATGGTATCCGGGAGTTGCACAATCTCATGGTCTAAGGAAACGATACTTGACATTTGAAAAGCTTTAGCAGATGAACAACATGATCTAGTGCTATGCTTGGGATTGGGTCTTGTCCATCACATCATTCCCCAATGAGATGATCCCGTTATCAATGGCATCCAATGTCCATTATCAGGAAACCATGATCATCTATTGATCAATGAGCTAGCCAACTAGAGGCTCACTAGGGACACATTGTGATCTATATATTCACACATGTATTATGGTTTCTGGTTAATACAATTATAGCATGAATAATAGATAATTATCATGAACTAGGAAATATAACAATAACCATTTTATTATTGCCTCTAGGGCATATTTACAACAGTGTTTGGTTAGAACGTATTCCTGGCTGGTCTTCCTTCGTAAACGTAATGGGTGTGCTGGTCCACGAATGTGCCACTAGCGACATTAATACTTGGCCGGTCTCTCGGAGAGCCCTTTTCCTTTGATTATTTGAGGAGAAAGTATTGTACATTATGAGTACGTCGACACTATTATGGGAAGTTTGAGTGAACGCCTTTGTGGTGGTTGAGCCTCAAGGATAGCCTCTCCGCTTGTAGCCACCTTCCTGAGGACCCAACAGGCTCGAAGCATGTAGGTTGAGATAGTGTGAGGCAATCCAGAGTGTGCGAGACATGGGTTGTCTAATAGCTTGTCCAATATGGTTTGAGATCTGTCGAGGGGCTTGTTCTTTTTCGAAGGCCCGCATTTAACAAGTTGTTGTTGGAGTATGCGCTTCCTCCGAGCTTCTCTGGGTTGCTCGGCAAGGATTGGTTCCACCTGCAGTTTGTGAGACTGCGAGGTACTTTCCATGGTGCAATATTTATGTATCAGTGCAGAAAGTTGAGTGAGGCTTTGGATGAGACAACGTACGAGGGCATTCAATATTCCTTCATTGTGGTAGTTATGACGAAATATGTTTATAATATCCAAATAATTGTAATTCGGTATCCGGTTTATGTTTAGGAGGAATCTAGCCCAGAAGTGTTCGACTGATTCTCCTCGCGCCTGCCGGACATGGTGTAGGTCCCGTATGCTAGGCCTTTCTATATATGATACTCAGATGATTCCTAGGTTGGGATGTGGGTGGAGAGAAATTTGGTGTTTCGACAAAACATGTGCCTCTGGTATCACTAATTGTATCCGATACCATCGGGGAGTTCGGAGCGTCGGGTTCGGAGCCTATATGGCTCGCCGGACATGACAACTCAAGGCCTGAATTGAGTTCGGGGCGTGACTCGATCGCCGAAGAATCCGGGTTACCAGATACCGGGACGCAGATGGTTCTGAGTTCCAGTGGTTGGGAGGGGGATCCCCCTGTTGGTTCTTCAAAGTGGCGATCAAGTGAGTAATAGGTGGGCCATGGATTTCCGTGTAATCGGGTCTGATCCCGATCTGGTCGTGGACCGACGTTTGGTCATGGGATAGTCCCATGGCCTGGATTCGGTGAAGCAACTCATCTAATTCCTTAATATTCATGGTGTGCGTACGTCCGAATCCTACGGAATCAACCGGAGTTGTTTCCACCTTTCCTGTATTCGGAGCTGTGCCCGAATTGTGTTCACCTACTTGTGATTTGCAGAGTGCGTTCGGCTCGGGATTCGAGACCGGAGCATGATCATGAGGTGTCTCAAGGACGATATCCACCCCCTCTAATGCTGGTGCATCGTGAGTGAGGGGTGTTGTCAAAATAAGGTTTCCCAGGGGATCAGCGTCAGACTCTAACTCCCTGAACCGAATCTCTTGATTGGGGACGAGACTTCTGACCTAGTCTAAGTGACCGGTGGGATCACCATGTAACACTACACCATCGAACGTGAAAATTTGCTCAGGGGCAAAGATGTCCCCGATGCGTATGTCGTCGTTAATGATGAAATTAGCCATCGATCCTTCTTGTGATCCTATAACGGAGCTCTCAACGAAAGCACCAATGTTGGTGTCAAAACCGTCTGATCTTGAGTAGGGGCTCCGAACTATGGATCTAGGGTCGATGGGTAACAAGAGACGAAGAAGACGGTGTTTTACCCAGGTTCGGGCCCTCTTGATGAAGGTAAAACCATACGTCCTGCTCTTGTTGTTATTGATGGAGTAGTACAGAGTACATAATTTATCTACTACGAGATCAGATGTTGTGGTCTAAACCGTAATCGTAATGAGCTTAATGTGTCCTACGAACTAGAGCCCCCTGACATATATAGATGCCAGGGATACGGAGGTCACACAAAGTCTGTTACAATAGAGAAGGTACATGCCGATTACTACGTCGCCTTGGATTGTACGCCAAGTCTTCACAAGAGTCCATGTGGAGTTCGATACTTCCACTGATAGTTGAACAGGTCCGAGAGTCCGGCCCATGAGAATAGGTAGGCGGCACAAGGATCCCTAGCCCCGAACTCCCTCGGGAGGGGCACGAGGAGGCGGTGTAACGACTAAGATGCGGTCCTTTCCGATTTAGGGAACGAGGCCCCGGATTGGAAAGAAGCGCATCTAAGCGTTTCGCAAGCACGGTAACATAGCATATACATAATAATAGAATGACAATTAGGGATCCAACTACCATATCATAAATAATATCAAAGTTACATCACACATTCAAACAAGGTGGTTCCGCTATAGACTACAAAACATGAGAAATGACTATGCTACCCTGCATGCTTGCCCACGATCACGACCACGCCTCAGTCTTCTGGATAGTTCACGTACAGGCGGTTGTTCTCCTCATCGTACTTCCATGCCATCTGCGTGCCGTCGGGATCACCTGTGTCGGGGGTACCTGTACCTGTTGGTGTGTTGAAGTAGTCTGTGAGCCACGGGGACTCAGCAATCTATGACCTTGGTACCAGAACTAGTCAAGTTATTAGGTAAGGAAGGTTCAGTGTTTAGGTTGCATCATCCTAAGCATTTATGGTGGCTAACTTACGTAGAATATGTATTGAAGGTGGTTTATACTAGCGATCGATGATAGCTGATCACTAAGTGATCCTAAACACCTACTTACGTCAATCATAACACCACCATGTTCCCGAACGAAGAGAGATCTTCGAAGGGGACAATCATGGTTACGCACACAGTTGGCAATTTTATTAGATTAGTTCAAGTTATCTAGAACCGGATGTTAACAAATATTCCAAGTTGCCACATAACCGCGGGCACGGCTTGCCGAAAGATTAAACCCTGCAGGGGTGCTCCAACTAGTCCATCACAAACGGTCACGGGCCGCAAAGTAATCCTCTATCACGAATCTCGTGATCTCGTCGGATTACTTAGAGGAAAACCTCAACTCTGGGGAGAACCAAAGCTTCACCGGGATTCCTATACGCAAGATATATCACTAAGGTAAGACAAGACTAACAAGACCTCCCGTCGTATCGACGACCCCGATAAGAGCCGCGTATCTCAGTCTCAGGACACGACGGATGGAACTAGCTACGAGAACCAAACCTCAAGTTTCCTTGTGGTGGCCCCACAGGGAGACCAGGTTGGACCAACACTCATGAGGAGCACTGGCCCGGGTTGTTGATTAAGGTTCCTCGTGGTGATCATTCCCTATGCAGATTATTAAGTGATTAGCAAATTAACACCAATGCTGGGTCCTGCCGGAAAAGTCTTAACACTACGCGATTTATCAAGGGGGTCCCCATAACAACCCCGAACGTGTTAGGAGCGATCAGTTATGGAATCAAACACCGGTAGCCGGAAACTATGGCGGCAATAACGGAACAAAACACCCAGCAAAAGGCTAGGCCTTCCGTTATTTACCAAGTATATAGGTGCATTAATTAAATAATAGAATTAATATAATGATATCAAACTCATGTTAACACATGAGACAATTGCACCTGCAACTAGCAACGATAACATTTGTAGCTCAGCAAAGCCTACTTAGCCATTCAAGATTTGCTAGGAAGGGATAAGTGTTTCGGTTTCATGGCAATATCAGGAGGAAATTATTTAAGTGGTAGGGAGCGAGCATAAGACGAAGAAACATGAATCTAGCATAACAAGTCTAGATATGGAATCAAGGTCATATCATCTTGCGTGTGATGTGCTCAGCTTGGAACTGCTTCTGTTCGTTCTGCACGTAGTCTCCCGGATCCACGTACTCGTTCTCCGATCCTGGTGCTACCCAACATAAGAATAATATCCAATGAACAACAGCACCACAAGATGCAACAAGCATATGATGCATGAGATGAAAATGAACATGCATCTCTATTCTAGCTACTAGCACAAGCATGAGAAGCAAAGACAAGTTCTTGGACAGAATTGCACTCTTATCTATCTTGACATGCATGAGGATGACATGAACAGATGCGTCACGCTAAAACAGTGCAAAAACATATTAAGAACGTTATGAACGGAGCTACGGATCACCCGGAAACAACGAAACAAGAAATAGAGTCCTACGTATCAAATCCATCACAACACACTCCAATGGCATACTTCTGGTATTCCCAGGTTGCCATATCACAAAACAAACAAACATGGATGGGGTGGTGCAAGGAATATCAGCACACCATCATCTATGCACTCACAAGCATCAAAACATCAAAACTATACAATCTGCCATAAACAACATCATAGCAGTTTGAGAGCTACATGCAAAGCACCTACAGCCACCCAAATACGCCAATTAGGATATGTGGCAGAAGCTATTCAAAAGTACTACAAGCATGAGCAACAAGCTAATACAAAGTAGTTTCACACAGAAAGTTACACATCTGCTAACTTGGAGAAAATATCAGCTTTCACGGACTTAGTGAAAATTCCAGATTGTCACTAGCTGTTTATGCTCTGAAGCATTTTGACAGCACCCAAAATAATATCTACAGGACTCCAAATGGAATGAAAAGTTACAAAGAGCTAAACAAACACAAAAGCTACAACTTTCCAGTTGATAGCCAGGGCTGATTCCCAACACATGGACTTCTACAAGCACAACAACAAGAGAAGAAAATATAAGCAGATTCTCAGACTTTGTGAAAATCACAGATTTTGACTAAACTGGAATTTCAGCCACATGCCTACTTTGACTAGGCACAACTTGCACATATGAATTCCTAAGCATAAAACAAAACCAACATGTGGTAGAGGGGTTCACCCTCTACTGCCACAACAAAGAATCGACCTCTTGGGCTCATCACACCTCATGGAACCAAGCTCTAAACATGGAACAAAACTGAAATATGACATTCCCAAAATTGTGCCAAAGTGGAATCTGAACCCACCATTGGATTCTTGGGATGATTCTATTCCAAAAACATATATAATACATAGGCACTTGTATAGAACAATTGGGCACAAACTTGAAAGGAAAATCTACGTGGAATCACATAGAGTGAATAGTGCATCATCACATGTGCTACTCACTAGAACACCACCTACACAAGCACTTGCACACTCTCATGAGTCCAATGGTGACATGAGGGTTTAGACCTCATGTATGTGTGCCATAGCACATCACCATTCACACACACATCCTCAAGCAACACCACTCACATACATACACCAAGCACAACTACTCCATCACCTACACATGCTAGTTAGATCACAAACACTAGCTTACTCTCACAAGCACATACAACATAAACCTACACACTCCTTGGGTGCTTGCACCACACAAGCACACATGCATAGGAGGAGCACCACATATAGCACATAGCATAAGTACAACAAGAATCACAAAGTGTGTGGAGAAAAACCCACACACACACACACCCACAACTCTTGCACCCACTAGTGCTCAAGCTCGTCAAATCACCTAGAGGTGTCACACCACATCACCATGGTGACTAGCAACTACACAAACAACCTAGTACCTACACACACACATACATGGCATCAAGCTCACATTACATATATGCACTCCACCTACACATGCATTTCTACCATGGCAGCAAGTATACTAGAGACCACATGCTGTTTAGAGCCAAGCAAACATACCAAATATGCTAACCTAGCATACCACAGCAATATGCAAGCACAACAATGCAAACATAAAAGAAATGCAACAAAAAATAAGAGGGTATAGGGTAGGGGTCGTACCCAAGACCCCCTGGTCTCCAACACAGAACTAACACCAATCTGCTACTGTACATGTGCTCGACAGAACAGGGAGGTGAACCAGGTTAAAGTGTCTCTGCTGCTGCTCATGCTACTGCGCGAAATAAAATACAAAAAAGGGGGTGGCACCGCAGGGACTCGAACCCAGCACCACTGAACAACAGGCCACACTTCAACCACTACGCTATGCTACGGATCTTCACAGTACAGGGGGAAAGAACAAGGTAAACTACCAGGCCACTCTGCTCAGCCTGCACATAGAGACGACGGCACAACAACGCCACCGGAGCATGGCCGTACCTCTACGATTGCTCTGCGCCAGAGGGAAACCCTACGGCTGCGAGGGAAGCCCTGCTCTGCTACTGCACCTACCGAGCACCCACGCCCCTGCACGCTCAACACACGCAAGCACTGCATGGTCGTACTCCTCTCAGGACGGAGGCACGACATCGAACTCCAACGCAGCATCTATCGAGGAAGAAGGGAGGAAGGGGCAGCCTCACCGAGGGGAAGAAGAAGATGACCGATCGGAGAAGAAGTCTGATGAAGACGACGATCTGAAGAAGAAGAAGTCGCGCTGTGCAGAACCAAAGCAGGGGGAAACAGGGTCGCCGGGTAAGCACCGGAGACGAACTCCTGCCCGTCGATGTGGTCGCTCCCCGACCTCTCCGAGGACGGGAATGGAGCGTAGACGCCTTCCCCGATCCCCAGATATGCTGGCCAGTGTCGGAGATGAGGGAAACACGGTGGACATTGGGGGTGTGCTACCTCTCTTCTCTGCTACCTGATCTACAAAGAGATCTTACCTGGGGGAAGGAGGAGATGGACGGAGGAAGTGGCGGCGCAAGGAGGGGATGGAGGAACCCTAGGCCAAGGGGGTACGGACGCTAAGGCTATATGGGGGGCCGCGGATGGGATGGACGGCGTCAAACCTCTCAGTTTCTCTCTGCAGCCTGACGGAAAGCGACGCACGGGGTAGACGCCGTCTGAAGAAAGAAGAAGGAGCGTGCCTGGGCTCTAGCTGGGTAAACAGTGAGCAGTGATGGGCCTCGGGAGGGAGAAGGTGGCCCATCTGGCGCCTGGTAGAGGAAGAGAAATCCTGGGGGTTTTATATTTTAAAACAAACAAAGAAAGGAGAATAAAACCTAGGCTAATCCGATGATGCTAAAAATAAAGCAAACATACCCCAGGTTATAAGGAATTATGACCTATTTAATAAAAATAGAAAAGGGATTTTAGGAGCAAGTAAACATTTACAAAACAGTATTTAATCCACTGTTTTGTGAATATTTGCACCTCGCAAACCAAGTTTCAAATCAGCAAATACACCTCTTCACATCCACCTCAAAACATGCTAAATCATGGGCATTTTTGAAATAGGGATGGGGCAAGTAAATATTGGGCTTGAGATAAAAGAGAGGGGGGAGTTTTAAACCCTAGTAGAAATCCACATAGTGTTTACTACTAACACTTGCATCACTCCACACACTTCACATAAACCACATATCATCACATGACATCACACCACACCATATGATCAAAAGGCAACAAACACAAGGCATGGAATGGATGGAATGCATGAATTTAAAGGGAGACACGGCAAGGTGACACATGAAATAACACATGCAATATGCTTTCACTGCAATGACAAGGTGGACCCACATACAGATGGTTCCAAATATGGCAAGTACACTCTTGGGGCATTACAAACTCTCCCACACTACAAAAAGATCTCGACCCGAGATCTAAGACTGAAAGAACTCCGGAAATTCAGAACGGAGGTGATCCTCGCGTTCCCAAGTAGCCTCTTTATCGGAATGGTGTGACCACTGCACTTTGAGAAATTTGACAGTCTTCTTGCGGGTCTTGCGCTCAGTCGCCTCGAGAACCGCAACTGGATGCTCACGATAGGATAGGTCGGGTTGAAGGTCGATGTCTTGAAGATGAACTGTGCGCTCGGGAGTCTTGAAGCATCTCCGGAGCTGAGAGACATGGAACACGTCATGCACATTTGCAATGTTTGACGGGAGCTCGAGCTGGTACGCAAGGTCGCCTCTCTTGCCAACAATTCTGAACGGACCAACGAAACGAGGTGCAAGCTTGCCTTTGATGCCAAAGCGTTGTGTACCCTTCATAGGCGACACCTTGAGATAGACGAAGTCATCGAGCTCATAAGACATGTCACGATGCTTGCTATCATAATAGCTCTTCTGACGGGACTGCGCTGCTCTGGGGTTATCCCAAATGACCCAACACATCTCTTCAGCTTCTTCTATCAAGTCATTCCCAAGAATCTGACGCTCGCCGGTCTCGAACTAGTTGAGCGTGGTACGACACTTCTTGCCATAGAGAATTTCAAACGGAGCTTTGCCTGAACTAGCTTAATAACTGTTGTTATACGAGCACTCAGCTAAAGGTAGGCAGTCTTCCCACTTCATGCCAAAAGAGATAACACAGGCTCTCAGAATATCCTCAAGAACTTGATTGACTCGCTCCACTTGACCACTAGTCTAAGGATGAAAAGCTATACTGAAGCGTATCTTCGTGCCCATCGCAGACTGAAAAGAGTCCCAGAACATGGAAGTGAAGATACTTCCGCGATCCGAAGAGATCATCATAGGCACACCATGCAAAGACACTATCCTGGAAGTGTACAACTCTGCAAACTGAGCTGCCGAAATGGATTCCTTGACTTGAAGAAAATGAGCCACTTTACTCAACTTGTCGATGACGATGAAGATGGCATGATTACCCTTCTTGGACTTCGGAAACCCGGTGACGAAATCCATCTCAATATGGTCGAACTTCCACTCGGGAATGGGCAAAGGATGCAAAAGACCTGCTGGACGTTGATGCTCTGCTTTCACCCTTCGACATACATCACATTCATTTACGAACTGAGCAATCTCACGCTTCATGCGAGTCCACCAGAAGGTCTGTTTCAAGTCCTAATACATCTTGGGTTCCTGGATGTATTGAGAGCAAGGAGTTGTGAGCTTCTTCCATGATTACCTTTCTGAGATCACCTGTCGGAACGACAAGACGATCCTCAAAGAACAACTTGTCTCTGGCATCAACACTGAAGCACTTATATTTGGGAAGTCCCTTTGCCACGCCAATCTTGACTTTCTTCACCATTGCATCAAGAAGTTGTGATGCTCGGACCTGATCTTCCAATGTAGGAGAGATCTGAAGATTTGCAAGAAATCCCTGAGGTACTAACTGAAGGTTGAGCTTTCTGAAAGACTCACAAAGGTTAGGCTGGAGAGGCTTCAGAATGAGACTTTTGCAGTAAGCCTTCCTGCTCAAAGCATCTGCCACGACATTAGCTTTGCCTGGTGTGTACTCAACACTCGGATTAAAATCTTGCAGCATTTCCACCCAACGAGTTTCCCGGAGATTCAGGTTAGGCTGGGTGAAGATGTACTTGAGACTCTTGTGATCGGTCAACACTTCAACCTTTCGTTCCAACAAGAGGTGTCTCCAAGTCATCAGAGCATGTACCACAACTGCTAGCTCAAGATCATGCACATGATAACTCTTCTCCACTAGCTTCAACTGCGTGGAGGTATAAGCAACCACTTTATTCTCTTGCATCAGAACTGCACCAAGACCCTGAAGAGAGGCATCGCAGAACACTTGGTAAGGTTTGGAATCATCAGGAGGAACCAAGACTGGAGTAGAGGTGAGCTTCTCTTTGAGTGTGTCGAAGGCCAACTAACACTTTGGAGACCAAGCATACATCACACCTTTCTGAAGAAGATTAGAGAGCGGCTTAGCAATCTTGGAGAAGTTCTCAACGAACCTTCTACAATAGCTTGCAAGCCCGAGAAAGCTTCGAAGCTGCTTCACATTCTGCGGAGGCTCCCATTCAACAATGGCCTGCACCTTCGACGGATCAACTTTGATGCCCTCGGAGGAGATGATGTGCCCAAGATAGACGACTTCTTTCAACCAGAACTCACACTTGGAAAACTTGGCATATAATTTGTACTCCTCAGCTTATCAAGCACCAATCTGAGATGTTCTTCATGTTCTTCCTCAGTTTCAAAAAAGACCAGAATATCGTCGAGATAAAGCAAGACAAACTCATTCTTGAACGGAGCGAATATGTAGTTCATCAATCGACAAAATGTCGGAGGAGCATTTGCCGGACCAAAAGACATGACCGTATACTCATATGAGCCAAAACTAGTCCTGAAAGCAGTCTTCGGAATATCCTCTTCGCGAATGCGAATTTGATGATACCCCATTCTGAGATCGAGCTTGGAGAAGATCTTAGCCCCTTTTAACTGTTCGAACAACTCGTTTATGTTCGGAAGTGGATACTTGTTCCTGATTGTCTTCTCGTTCAATGGACGGTAATCGACACACAACCGATCCGTGCCATCCTTCTTCTTGACAAACAGAACTCCACAGACCCAAGGAGACGAGCTCGGTCTGATCAGACCCAAACGCTCCTGCTCATCGAGTTTCCTCTTAAGTTCCTTCAACTCTTCTAGACCCAATTTGTATGGCCATTTGCACACAGGCTCAGTACCTGGTTCAAGCTCAATGACAAATTTAACTTCTCGATGCGGAGGCATTCCCGGCAGCTCTTCTGGAAACACATCTTCATATTCACAGACCACCGGGACTTGCGAAATAGGATTAATCTCACCCTTTTCATTCAAAGAGAACAGACGAACTGTATCATCGCGCACCGCGAATACAATCAGGTCCTCCGAAGAGTGAGTAAGCTTCACTTATTTAGCTTCACAATCAATCGATGCCTTGTTCATGGCCAGCCATTCCATACCAAGGATCAAATCAATGTCGGAATTGCCCAAGACAATAGGAGACGCCAGAAAAGAATAACTCCCTATCTTGACAGAAGCACCCGGAACGAACAACTGAGAGCTCATCCACATACCCAGAGACACAACTTGCAATGACTTGGGTAAAAACTTGGTCGCAATATTATTACCAGATGCAAAGGGATATGACATGAAAGAATGCCATGCGCCAGAATCGAACGACACTTTAGCAGGAATATCATTGACGAGGAGGTTACCCATGATCACATCTGAGGAGTTTTTTTGCCTCAGACGCATTCACCATGTTGACTCGAGCAGACCTGGGGTTGAACTTCACGAGAGCATTGCTTGGAGGTTTGCCTGGAGGAGGAGGCGGAAGACGGAGCTGAGAAGTGCACTTGTTGGCATAGTGACCCTTCTGCCCACACTTGTGACAAGTAACATCTGCTGGCTGACGGTACTGTCTCTGAGGAGGCCCTTGCTTCTGCTGCTGGAATCTCTGCTGCTGGAATCTCTGCTGAAAAGCTGGGTTGGGTGGGTGGGAAGAACCACGGCTACCAGAATGCTTAAACTGCTTCTTGTGTCGAGGAGGAGGAGGAGACACCCAAAACTTTTGTTGCTTCTGAACCACCTAAGTAGAAGACGAGCTGGAATCTCTGAAGTGCTTCTTAGAATTCTCCACCCTGAGCAAAGCTGCCTTAGCCCTGAGAGCTAAGTTGTAGAACTTATCGAATTCCTCACAATCGTGCAAAGCAAGAGCTAACTGCAAATCTTCTTTCAAGCCACCTCTGAATTGATAAATCTTGCTCTTCTGATTAGGGATATCCTGCAAGGCGTATCGGGCTAGCTCGTGGCACTCGACGTTGTAATTGTACACGGAGTTACCACCTTGCTTCAAGCGCTTGAACTTCTCACGCATTTCCTCCACAAAGCTGGACGGTATGTAGTGGGATCTGAAGTCACGGCAGAACTCATCCCAAGTGATCATTCTAGCACCCCTGGAATCCTTCAACTGTTGCCACCAGATAGATGCTTGCCAATTCAACTGGAATGTAGCAAACTTGACGAAATCCTCAGGACGAACATTGCTGAATTCAAAGTGCTTGTTCATGTCACGGATCCAATCCTCAACATCAAACGGCTGGTCACAGGAAGTGAAAGTCTTCGGCTGATTTGACAGGAACTAACTCAGAATAGCAAACTGATTGCCACCATGCTGGAAATTGCATTGCTGCTGATTAGCCCTCTCTTGCAACAACTGTAGCAGCATCTGAGTGTTTGCATTTGTAGCAGCCATCACCACTTGCCAAGCCTCTGCAGGAGGAGGCGGCGGCGTAAGAGGATTCTCCGGAGGAGGAGGTGGTGGCGGCACATCCTCACGCCCTGGATTCTGACGAGTTGGTGGAGCCATCCTGAAGACGGACAACACATTAGTCCATAGAATAAATGGAAGGTATAGCTGAATCAAAATGGCAGGAACATCTGAACAGGAATATAGCAATTGCACTCGAACAAAATAGTAAGAATGCTTCCTCAAAGTGACGGTCAAGAAAATTCTGATTAAGACCACTTGCAAACAAGTATGAGCTAAAACTGCTCGGAACAAACGTATGATCGAGATTTCATCCGATATCTTCATGGATAAGATCGCAAGGACTCGAATTTACACTAGCCATCCTGTGCAAGGTAGTGCACACGACTTACGAAGTATCCCCGAGTTGTAGCGAGCTACAAGGACTCTTTAAGACACAACGAGAACCGTTGTAAGACGACCATGAACAAACATACCCACTGAACATCGAATCCCAACCTCACGTCATGCATTTGTAGGAAGATTGTCCTATAAGTTACTACTTGATATCCCACCTAAGAATTCCCGAAATATCTGGTCATGCAATCTGGTACACGGATACAAGGAGTAATATTCACACCACTCCTATACTAACCCGTCCACTGTATCACATCCATCAACACATAACTAGAATCTCAGACCTTCATCTACAACAGACCCTCGTGATCACAACGATACAAAGTATGGCAGTACTCCCGAACAATCTGCATCAGTACTGGGGACATCGAGGTTATCTCGCCACTACTAGTATTGAAGTAATTACGAACATCCTTCGTTCTAAGATACTCAGAAATCTGAATTATGGCGATGTGCACAAGAATCCCCACGATGACTCAGCAATCTATGACCTCGGTGCCAAAACTAGTCAAGTTATTAGGTAAGGATGGTTCGATGTTTAGGTTGAAGCATCCTAAGCATTTATGGTGGCTAACTTACGTAGAACATGTATTGAAGGTGGTCTATACTAGAGATCGATGATAGCTGATCACTAAGTGATCCTGAACACCTACTTACGTCAATCATAACCCCACCATGTTCCCGAACGAAGAGAGATCTTCGAAGGGGACAGTCACGGTTATGCACGCAGTTGGCAATTTTATTAGATTAGCTCAAGTTATGTAGAATCGGATGTTAACAAATATTCCAAGTTGCCACATAACCGTGGGCACGGCTTTCCGAAAGATTAAACCCTGCAGGGGTGCTCCAACTAGTCCATCACAAACGGTCACGGGCCGCAAAGTAATCCTCTATCACGAATCTCGTGATCTCGTCGGATTCCTTAGAGGAAAACCTCAACTCTGGGGAGAACCAAAGTTTCACCGGGATTCCTATACGCAAGATATATCGCTAAGGTAAGACAAGACTAGTAGGACCTCCCGTCGTGTCGACGACCCCGATAAGAGCCGCGTATCTCAGTCTTACCACTCGACGGATGGAACTAGCTACGAGAACCAAACATCAAGTTTCCATGTGGTGGCCCCGCAGGTAGACCAGGTTGGACCAACACTCATGAGGAGCACTGGCCCGGGTTGTTGATTAAGGTTCCTCGGGGTGATCATTCCCTATGCAGATTATTAAGTGATTAACAAATTAACACCAATGTTGGGTCCTGCAGGACAAGTCTTAACACTACGCGATTTATCAAGGGGGCCCCCATAACGACCCCGAACGTGTTAGGAGCGATTAGTTATGGAATCAAACACCGGTAGCCGGAAACTATGGCGCAATAACGTAATAAAACACCCGGCAAAAGGCTAGGCCTTCCGTTATTTACCAAGTATATAGGTGCCTTAATTAAATAACAGAATTAATATAATGATATCAAACTCATGTTAACACATGAGACAATTGCACCTGCAACTAGCAACGCTAACATTAGTGGCTGAGCAAAGCCTACTTTGCCATTCAAGATTTGTTAGGAAGGGATAAGTGTTCGGGTTTCATGGAAATATCAAGAGGCAATTATTTCAGTGGTAGGCAGCGAGCATAAGACGAAGAAACGTGAATCTAGCATAACAAGTCTAGAGATGGAATCAAGGTCATATCATCTTGCCTGTGATGTCCTTAGCTTGGAATTGCTCTTGTTCGTCCTCCACGTACTCTCCCGGATCCACATACTCGTTCTCCGATCCCGGTGCTACCCAACATAAGAATAACATCCAATGAACAACAACACCACAAGATGCAACAAGCACATGATGCATGAGATGAAAATGAACATGCATCTCTACTCTAGCTACTAGCACAAGCATGAGAAGCAAATACAAGTTCCTGGACAGAACTGCACTCTAATCTATCTTGACATGCATGAGGATGACATGAACAGATGTGTCACGCTAAAACAATGCAAAAATATATTAAGAACGTTACGAACGGAGCTACGGACAACCCGGAAACAACGAAACAAGAAATAGAGTCCTACGTATCAAATCCATCACAACACACTCCAATGGCATACTTCTGGTATTCCCGGGTTGCCATATCACAAAACAAACAAACATGGATGGAGTGGTGCAAGGAATATCACCACACCATCATCTATGCAATCACAAGCATCAAAACATCAAAACTATACAATCTGCCATAAACAGCATCATAGCAGTTTGAGAGCTACATGCAAAGCACCTACAGCCTCCCAAATATGCCAATTAGGATATGTGGCAAAAGCTACTCAAAAGTACCACAAGCATGAGCAACAAGCTAATACAAAGGAGTTTCACACAGAAAGTTACAAACTGCTAACTTGGACAAACATATCAGTTTTGAGGGACTTTGTGAAAATTCCAGATTCTCACTAGATGTTTATGCTCTGAAGCATTTTGACAGCACCCAGAACAATATCTACAGGACTCCAAATGGAATAAAAATTTACAAAGAGCTAGACAAACACAAAAGCTACAACTTCCCAGTTGATAGCCAGGGTTGATTCCCAACACATGGACTTCTACAAGCACAACAACACGAGAAGAAAATATAAGCAGATTCTCAGACTTAGTGAAAATACAGATTTTCACTAAACTGGAATTTCAGCCACATGCCTACGTTGACTAGGCACAACTTGCACATATGAATTCCTAAGCATAAAACAAAACCAACATATGGTAGAGGGGTTAACCCTCTACTGCCACAACAACGAATCAACCTCTTGGGCTCATCACATCTCACGGAACCAAGCTCTAAACATGGAACAAAACTGAAATATGACATTCTAGAAAGTGTTCCAAAGTGGAATATGAACCCACCATTGGATTCCTGGGATGATTCTACCCCAAAAACATATATAATACATATGCACTTGCATAGAACAATTGGGCACAAACTTGAAAGGAAAATCTACGTGGAATCACATAGAGTGAATAGTGCATCATCACATAGGCTACTCACTAGAACACCACCTACACAAGCACTTGCCCACTCTCACAAGTCCAATAGTGACATGAGGGTTTAGACCTCATGCATGTGTGCCGTAGCACATCACCATTCACACACACATCCTCAAGCAACACCACTCACATACATACACCAAGCAGAACTACTCCATCACCTACACATGCTAGTTAGATCACAAACACTAGCTTACTCTCACAAGCACATACAACATAAACCTACACAACAATGCAACAATAAAATAAATGCAACAGAAAATAAAAGGGTATGGGGTAGGGGTCGAACCCAAGACCCCCTGGTCTCCAACACAAAACTAACACCAATCTGCTACTGTCCATGTGCTCGACAGAACGGGGAGGTGAACCAGGTTAAAGTGTCTCTGCTGCTGCTCATGCTACTGCGCGAAATAAAACACGAAAAAGGGGGTGGCACCGCGGCGACTCGAACCCAGCACCACTGAACAACATGCCACACTGCAACCACTATGCTACGCTACGGATCTTGACAGTACAGGGGGAAAGAACAAGGTAAACTACGAGGCTACTCTGCTCTGCCTACACACAGAGACGACGGTGCAACAACGCCACCGGAGGATGGCCGCACCTCTACGACTGCTCTGCGCCAGAGGGAAACCCTACGACTGCGAGGGAAGCCCTGCTCTGCTACTGCACCTACCGAGCACCCACACACGCACAACACACGCAAGCACTGCATGGTCGTACTCCTGTCGGGACGGAGGCACGTCATCGAACTCCTACGCAGCATCTATCGAGGAAGAAGGGAGGAAGGGGCAGCCTCATCGAGGGGAAGAAGAAGAGGACCAATAGGAGAAGAAGTCTGACGAAGACGACGATCTGAAGAAGAAGAAGTCGCGCTGTGCAGAACCGAAGCAGGGGGAAACAGGGCCGCCGGGAACGCGCCGGAGACGAACTCCTGCCCGTCGATGTGGTCGCTCCCTGGCCTCACCGAGGACGGGAATGGAGCGCGGACGCCTTCCCCGAGCCCCCGGACATGTTGGCCGTCGCCGGAGACGAGGGAAGCACTGTGGACATCGGCGGTGTGCTACCTGTCGTCTCTGCTACCTGATCTACAGAGAGATCTTACCTGGGGGAAGGAGGAGATGGAGGGAGGAAGTGGTGACACAAGGATGGGATGGAGGAACCCTAGGCCAAGGGGCACGGACGCCAAGGCTATATGGGGGGCCGCGGATGGGATGAACGGCGTCAAACCTCTCGGTCTCTCTCTGCAGCCTGACGGAAACCGACGCACGGGGTAGACGCCGTCTGAAGAAAGAAGAAGGAGCGCGTGTGGGCTCTAGCTGGGGAAACAGCGTGGAGTGATGGGCCTCGGGAGGGAGAAGGTGGCCCATCTGGCGCTTGGTAGAGGAAGAGAAACCCTGGGGGTTTTCTATTTTAAAACAAACAGAGAAAGGAGAATAAAACCTAGGCAAATCTGATGATGCTAAAAATAAAGCAAACATACCCCTGGTCATAAGGAATTATGACCTATTTAATAAAAATAGAAAAGTGATTTTAGGAGCAAGTAAATATTTACAAAACAGTATTTAATCCACTGTTTTATGAATATTTGCACCTCACAAACCAAGTTTCAAATCAGCAAATACACCTCTTCACATCCACTTCAAAACATGCTAAATCATGGGCATTTTTGAAATAGGGATGGGGCAAGTAAATATTGGGCTTGAGATAAAAGAGAGGGGGGAAGTTTTAAACCCTAGTAGAAATCCACATAGTGTTTACTACTAACACTTGCATCACTCCACACACTTCACGTAAACCACATATCATCACATGACATCACACCACATCGTATGATCACAAGGCAACAAACACAAGGCATGGAATGGATGGAATGCATGAATGCAAAGGGAGACATGGCAAGGTGACACATGAAATAACACATGCAATATGCTTTCATTGCAATGACAAGGTGGACCCACATACAGAATGTTCCAAATATGGCAAGTACACTCTTGGGGCATTACAGACGGCCTCGTCAAAGTGCGGCGGTAGGTGTGAATGGGCCACCGAACGGCGTGATGGCCGTGATGCGCCCGTTCCCGCTCATGCTGTGAATGTGAGGTTGGCATGTGGATGGTGTCCGTGGGCGCTGGGAAGGGAGAGAACAGAAATAGAGAGCATGGATGATTCATTCGGCATGAGTTCTTGGAAAAAAAGATCCATTCGACACGATGAGAGATACCACTGAACGATTTATGAGTCTAGTATGTACTCCTTCTTTGCTTTAAGATTAGTGTGTCTCATCCAATGATAAAAAAGTACGCCTGGTT
The DNA here is from genome assembly GCF_904849725.1 of Hordeum vulgare subsp. vulgare. NCBI lineage: Eukaryota > Viridiplantae > Streptophyta > Magnoliopsida > Poales > Poaceae > Hordeum > Hordeum vulgare. The sequence goes on from NC_058523.1 coordinate 302,957,666, forward strand.
TGAAGTGCTACGTGTTAGAGCAAGATATATATGCCTACATATTGTAATTGGAAAAGATAGTTTACTTTTCTATAACTACAATTATTTAGATAGAGGGTGAGAGTAGAGCACTAGGGCCTCTTTTAGAACACGTTGGACTATATAATTATGGCACCAGCCAGGCAAAGCAGCCACTCTTGCAGCCCATCCCGCTGGTCTCGCTCACGGTCACGGGATACCCCACGCGACGAACACAACACCACTACGGCCAAAAGCGAAGCAAGAAACTCATCTTTCCCTTTCCACCCCCTTCCCCATTCCACCGTCCGGCAGGCAGAGGCCAGTGCGCTCCACCGGCCCCTCGCTCCTTGTCGCTGCTCTGGATGGCTACTGCTCCCAACATCGAAATGATCGCCTCTTCGCTGCGCAACTGTTCCCTCAACGGCGGCGGCCGGCGGCCGGGCCGGCGCCACGGCCACGGCCACGCCAGGGGCGCTGAGGACAGCAACGACGGCGAGGGCGTCACCGTCGAGCTCAACTCCGACGTCGCCCTGCCCTACCACTGGCAGCAGTGCCTCGACATCCGGGTACATACATTTCCCCATCTATACATTCCGTCATTTGTTCCTCTTGACCACATCGGAATCGGAGAGGGAAGGAACATCCGCCATGGATGGGGTCGATGGCCGTGCGTCCGTGTGTGCGTGCATGGGCGTGTGTGCTCTCCCAATCATTTGGACATAAATGACAAGCGGCTTACGAGGTAGTTGGATGCCTGTCTGTAGTTTTGAAGCCCGGATTCGATGGGTCAATCATTTGCATCATTCAATGGCGTAAGTGGCTGAAAACTTGAGACGGATTGAGCTTCATTAATCCCCTCCACTTTTGGCCCCCTCTTTTGTTCTTTTCTTATTGGACTCTTGCATAATCTGCTACTAGCCGGCAACTCGTGTACCTTTTCTCTTGCAAAATTTCCTTTTGATTATTTGATCCGTCTCCTTGTGTTTTCTTTCCAGCTTCAGAAAGGCTCGACCTTTCCACTGGATGCCAACTTGTTCTCCCCCATTGCTATGCGAAAAGGCCTGCTGTTTCCTTGAAATAATTTCCTAGTGCGCCTTCAGATCTGCGTTTGTCTTGTAAATCCTGACATATCTATGTGTGGATCCATTCCTTTCTAATCTGTCTCCCTCTTTGTAGAACTAGATTTCGCCATAGATTTCTTCTGGACCACACCCTTGTCTATTATCAACGGGGTTGTGAGGATCTTTATTGCGTTAGGAATAGGATAGATGCCACCCTGCTTCCAACAAACAAGTGAGTTGAAGAAAAGTTAGTTAAAAATAAGGTGCGATGTAGCCTGAATCTTTCACCATCCGATTTCCGAATCCTAAAAAAGAATATGTTGCTGGCTTCGCGTTTTCTTTTCTTAGATACTCAGTGATTTACGAAGAGAGTACGTAACAGTATTAAATATACATAAATATTTACGCCCTCTCCTCTTCATTTTGATTCTCTTCGCACTCATCTCTGTTTCTTCCAAGCTAAAAACCAGAGCAACAGCTCAAAAAAAAAAAAAAAAAAAACAGAGCAACTGCCACACACTTACCAAAGAGAATCTTGCATATATTCCCTGCGAGGTCACGGGTTGCATAGAGCACATTTCATCTGACCCAGCATTTTCCATATTGCTCTGCCCCTGTGTTGACGTGCATCGGTTGATTCGGTTCTACTCGCTCCTTTTGTAAATATAGGTTAGGTCCTCTATATAAACATATTTTAAAGTATACATTTACTCATTTAGAGTAGTATTTAAAAACGGAGGGAGTAGTTGTCAAACGTTTTCCTTTTGGTTGGTGATAAAACATTGTTTTCACGGCCATTAGTAATAGCTCCTTGCATTAATTATCTCAAATATATGGAGATGTGCATACATTTTGAAAATTAGTTATACAACATCTCTTTTATATTTTTATTTGTTTTTTCTCAACATTTTTTTTTACATGATTGTTCTCAACATCTAGATTCTACCGGAAGCTATTGAACTTGCTGCCGTTTTTTCCTAATGATTTTTCTCCTACATGTTAATATCATTAACCTGTTTGTTTGATGCAGACGGGGCAAGTGTACTACATCAACTGGGAGGACGGCACCCGGACTACCATCGACCCTCGCACGCCGTCGCTTTGCTCCGCCTTGTCAACGCCGCGGTCCACCTGTTTCACTTCGCACCGCGCAGCCTTCACTTCGTCGTGCAGCTCTGGCTACACCTCCCCGGCGTCCAGCGTCACCGGCGGCAACGGCTACGGCTATGATGACAGCAACGGCTATAGTGAAGGCAACGGGGACGATGAGGAGAGCAGCAGCAGCCGGAGCTCCAGCGTTTCGTCCGTGCTCTCATCTTTCTCCCCCACCGACGAGCCCGCCTCCAGCGACAATGGGCACGCCGCCAGCCACGTGCTGATCGCGGTCGGGTGCAGGGCGTGTTTCATGTACTTCATGGTGCCCAAGAGCGTCGGCCTGTGCCCCAAGTGCGGCAGTTCCGGCCTCCTCCACGTCGGAGCCTCTTACGCCTGAGCTGCGAGCCTGCTACCATCTGTTCCCCGTGAGTCACTACCTGCGAGGCGTGGTGCAATTTCATCGCTGTGCAAGCTCTGTCATGGACTACTGAAGAAAAAGTTTTGTGCGAGAAGCTCCCCTAAATCGTTGCCACTGATTTCTGATTCCTATGCTTGTGTGGCAATGTACGGGACAAGGGAAGGAAAGAGACCCATGTCCTTGCTTTCTCTTTGTCCTTGTTTGGGACTCGACGACACAGACTAAAATTCCATCCTTCCATTTTAAGAGTGAACATTTATGCTCTACTTAATAACCGTTGTTGGGCTGTAGCATTTTTTAAAATTAAAAAGAAGCAAACAACGCTACTTTTTTTTTATAAAGAGCGTATTTATTATTTCAAAATTTAGCATCATGTACATAGCAATACGATTAACATCTAATCTTTACATAACTAGGATGCACACAGTCAAACTCTAAAGTCGAATAATAAGAAAAGGAAAAAACGATAAATCAGCAACAGTAAAGTTCTATAGACCAAGAGTATGCCTATGTCAAAAGCGATGGTGGATCGATCTGCCTCCGTAGCCACCTGCTCCAACCGCATACACACCGCCTTGATCAACGATTTATACTCCGCTTGTTGTAGCGTAGACCACGTACGAAGCAAGTGCGTACAACGAAAAATAACCCGCAGAGGAGAAACAATTTTATCATTAAAAACCAGATCATTTTTACATAGCCAAAGCGATCATAGTAAGGCATACGTTCCCATCCTTATTAGCGTTTTAAATTTATTTACGCTCCCATCCTTATTATCGTTTTAAATTTATTTAGTATACCGTTCAACCAATGACCAAATAAATTGGCAACACTTGTAGGTGGATACAAATTTGATGCTATTTGGATGACTCACCACGTAGAACGTGCGAACTTGCATTGAAAAAATTAGGTGTTTGATTGTCTCGTATTGAGTACAAAAATAACACGTCTTACTCCCTTGCAACTTGCGACGTGTGAGGTTGTTTTTGGTTAGAACAACTCCCCTATAAAGATACCACATAATTTTTTTAAATTTTAATGAAATCTTTGACTTCCAGATTTTTTTTATTACTTACCGGAACCTAAGCATGGGTAAGCACACGGTACATAGAGTCTACTATGAAAGACCCTGATGTAGTAAGGTTCCAGCGAAACACGTCCCGACCTTGTGTTAGATTAATCTAATCCAGACCGGTTAAAGATTATGCCATGACATAAGTCGGGGACCTATCAAATTCCTCCTAAATGAAATATTTGGCTGCGCAATAGTATTATTCTTATCGCGGGCAATTTTGTATAAGGCTAGATATTGTTCTCGGAGACTGACATTGCCTAGCTATATGTCCTCCAAAAATCGAATCTCCGACCCTTCCTTTATCGCGAAAGACCCAAAGCGAAAGATATGTTTCTTTGTCGTCATTAGGCCAGCCCAGAAATGTGAGTCGCCAGGTTTCTAATATGCGCCAGACACCGCCTTTGGGCCTAGATACTTGTTGTGCGGCATGGTTTGCTAAACACCATCCTCAGTAAAGAAGTTTGAATAACCATTTACTAAGTAGGGCCTCATTCTTGACCTTTAAGCCATGAATTCCCCGACCACCTTTGTCTTTCGGCCTGCAAACCACGTTCCGTTTGGCCAGCCTATATTTTTTCTTTTCACCATCTCCTTGCCAAAAGAATGTGGATCTAAAATAGTCCATTCTTTGTAGTACCCCTTTTCGGAGTTGGAAGAAAGAAAGCATATAGAGAACCATATTTGCGAGGACAGAGTTAATGAAAACCAGTTGTCCTCTAGTTGAAAGCAATTTGCCTTTCCAACTGCTTAATCGTTTCTCTAACCGCTCCTCTACATGCTTCCACTCCGCAATGGTGAGTCACCAAAAATGAATTGCTATTCCTAGATATTTAATTGGGAATTGGCCATGTGCGCAACCAAACATTTCAGCATAATCGACCGCTGCCTCAGCGGCTTCTCCAAAACAGGAAAGTTTACTTTTATGGAAGTTAATTTTAAGACCCGACATTTTTCAAACGTTGACAACAAGAGTTTCAGGTTTCGAGTCTTGTCCAAGTCATGTTCCATAAATAGAATTGTGTCATCGACGTATTGAAGAATAGAGAGACCTCCATCCACAAGGTGTGGCACTAGTCTTGCAATTTGGCCATCCTGTTTAGCGCGCTCAATCAGAATAGCCAACATGTCAGCAACAATTTTAAATAACATTAGGGACATGGGGTCACCCTGTCGTAGTCCTCTTTTTGTCTGAAAGTAATGGCCTACATCATTATTGACCTTGATGGCCCACTACCTCCAGTTACAAAATTATGGACCCACTGGCGACATTTATTGGAGAAACCTTTCATCCTTAGGTCATGTTGGAGGAAAGGTTGTTCGACTTTGTCATAGGCTTTTTCAAAGTCGATTTTGAATACTACTCCACTCATGTTTTTTCGGTGCATCTCGTGGACGGTCTCATGCAGGATTACCACACCATCGAGTATATTCCTACCTTGCATGAAAGTCATTTGAGATGGCCGAACAACATAGTGAGCTATCGAGTTTAACCTATTTGTAGGCACTTTGGTGAAAATCTTGAAGCTCACATTACGGAGGCATATGGGTCTAAATTGTTGGATCCATTCTGCCTCCTTAATCTTCGACAACAAAACAATCTCACCAAAATTAAGTCTGAATAGGTCAAGTCGGTCGGCATGAAGACAATTGAACAATTCCAAAAGGCCAGTCTTGATGATATCCCAGAAATTCTGATAGAATTCTGCGGGGAAACCATCAGGTCCTAGAGCTTTGTTATGCTCACCTGCTCTTCTGAGAATGGTGATGTGAGTATATTGTTCTCTTCTGCCGATACTAGTGGAATATCAACTGTTTGGGTCTCGTCAAGGGTGAAGATCCCATCATCTGGTGGATCGAACAGAGATTTCTAATATTTGGTGATATAACTCTTAAGCTTTGCTTGACCTTTAATCCTACCACGATATGCACATGGATTGATACATGCACAACGTGCTACTGGGCAAGAACTTCTTTTACAAATGGCCAGATAACGATTTTTCCAAGGAAGGTCACGTTTCCTTTACTATCCCATCTCTGCCTAGCAATGGTTGTCAAGAACATCACCTTGCTAATACAGCTGCCATGTATAGACCTTGTAGGCTCTTCCTACCCATCCAACAGATAAGATGTTTTATTCTTCCTGGTCATGTTAAACCACTTCTCATCAGTATGCACAATATTATGCATAATCTTGAACTTAGGCTTTGGAGTCGTTGTTGTTGCCTCATCAAGCATCGACAAGCAAAATCTGATCCTATCCTTCTTATTCTTTTCCTTCAAAGCTAGCTTCACATAGTTTGTATGCCTCCTTATCAACTTCAGCATGAACTTCCTATGGAGCGTGGTAGGGCTACATCCCAGCTACCAAGCTAGTGACCTAATAGTAGATCTCTTGTTTAGTGGAATTGTTAGGATTTGTTCTAGGTTAATGTCCTTAGGCTTTCTTCCACAATTTCCATTTTTTTGGTTGGAAACATCCACTTCCCGACCTTATTTGATTTGAGACATTTCTATCCTCCAGATTCTTTGTATATTCCACACACCTACACCAAACAATTTTGCAATGTCTTGCATGTCAGTTCTCTTAAAAATTCTTCCTCCGCTCATACAGAGTGTATGCAATGCTACATAAACAGCAAATTTTTGTTGGCCATTGAGGTTTTTGTTATTTTTAGCAACTTGCTCAACACCTGCATCAAGAAATAAAGCAAATATGAAAATGATCAAAATATGAAATACTCAAAAGGTGAAATGGCCAAATGGCCAATTGTTTTTTACTTGCATATTCCACAATTTCATCTCCTTCCAGTTCATATCATATATCTCCTTCAATTTCATTTCCTAGATCTTCATCCATTTCATCACATCTTCTGCATGTGGAGTGTAGTTGAGGTCTAGGAGATCCTTGTTCTCATGAAGATATGAAGATGCAAGATGAAGAATAAGAACACATACAAGTACAAGTAGAAGCAGAAGTTAAATGCATTTAGAAAAGAATGACAATAAGCTATTGTGAATAGGAGTAGTCATTTAAATTATGAAATGGAGTATGACAATAGGCATTCATTTTAAAAAGGTTGACAAAAAGAATTTCATTTTAAAAAGATTGGCAATAACCATTTCATTTTACAAAGATTGACAATAAGCTTTGGGTTGCATCCCTCGAGTAATTTATCACTCATTCTTGTTGTTCAAGAAAAACCATGAAGACCAACCGGAGACGCGTTTCACATTTTTGAGTGATCTCCTACTCAAGGCTCGCAGTAAGTAGATTTTCAGAAAAATGTTTATCTGCCTTTATCTGTACCCAGGAGTACTCATCAAAGCAACTAACTAAATTTGTTGCTTTAAAATTTTGCAAAGAACCTCACTTACCATCTAAATTCAGCAAAGCACCTTACTGAACATATAAATTTAGCATTTTCATGCTGACCATATATTGCTTGTTGTGTAATTGTTTTAAAAATGTGTAATTGTGTCAGTTGTTTTAAGAATGGAGTAAATTAACCATTTTCATGCTGACCATATATTGCTTGTTGTGAAAATTTTTAAACTGAACATATATGTCAAGTTAACAATAAATTAAGAAATGTCAAGTAAACACTAAATCAAGTTAAACGGAAATCAACTCACTGTGACAACAATAATGTTACTGAAAATGGAGCAACTCACCTACTCCTGATTTGTCAGATCTTGCCTTTGTTGTTGTTCACACAATTGATCTTGCCGTTGTTGCTCTTCCTGTGATTAGTTCGATAGGATCATAACCATTTGTCAATTTGAGAGGAGCGGAAGACCAACACATGATTTAAGTTGTGGCTCAATTCGAGAAGGACGCCAAAGGTGTTGATTTGTCAATTAATCATGTGTATCTTATCTTGCTCTTGTTGATTTGTCGATTCACACTAATGATCTTGTTGTTGCTGATGTTCACACAATTGACCCAAGTATGATATGATCTAGATGTTGTTGCTGATCTGATATGATGTACGTGTTATAGTTTCTGAGATGTATGCCAATGGAGTAGTTGTTGCTAATCTGTTTTGTTGGTGCTATTGCAAAAATGCTCGACCTGCTCATGTTGATTGTTGCCGGAAATGATGATCTGCAGCTGGATCCAACCCATGATTTTGCTGCTCGAATCATGGCGACAACGTGATGCTCTGCTGCACTGATCCAGCCGGAGATGATGCTGCTGATGGTGACGATCTACTCAACAAGGTGCAGCTGCTTCCCCCCTAAATGATGTGGTTTTGATGCTAATTGTCAGTGCTCCTAAGGTGTCTCTGTTCTCAACAAGATGTTGTTGATCATGCTGAGGATCTACTGCTCAACAAGGTCTCCCTTCATGTGCTGAGAATTTGCTACTCAACAAGGTTCGTGATGGATTTGGGAGCGCCAAGGACAGGTGATGGAGGGCGACGAGGAGATGCAAGGGCGACGAGGATATGCACGGACCTAGCGGTGGGGCCTGGAGGAGGGGCGGGGGAGCCTGGTGGAGGGGCCTGGACGAGGGCGTGGAGCCTGGAGGAGGGTCATGGACGAGGGACGGGGGAGCCTGGAGGAGGGGCAGAGGAGCCTAGCAAGGGGAGGAGCATGGCGAAGGGAGGAAGACTACGATCTCTTTCGTTTTAAACGATCTCTTTTGTTTTAAAATTAGGGGTAGTTTGGTACTTTCCCTCATTTTTACATGGTCGGAGAAATCCTGCAACGACAACAATTCTGGAATTAGGGAGTAGGTTTTTAACAATAGTATAAAAATGTATGCTCACATTTTTTCTAGAAAAAGAGCTTAATCCCTGATTTATACATCGAGTGACGCACAGAACCATATTTATTCAATTGTTCAACAAAAGCACCATATCTATTGCATTGTTCAACAAAAGCTTACAAAATAAAGACATGAATCGACCAAAGACACCTTCTTGGCGAAAATTGTCGTCCTACCAACAAGTTTGGTCATGTGTCCTGACCTCGCGTCAACGCATAGCATGAAATCTAGTGGCCTCGCCAAGCCACATGCTGGCTAGCATGGAGCAACTACTGGTCTAGCAGACCCTTAACATGCACCTTATGCGCATGATGTAGAATCCATGGCCGCCATCTTCCGTCGTCCCATCCTTGGGAGTAACTAGTGCATTGACCTTGCGTGACCCTTCTACCGTTGACGCCATCACGAAGCTCGATAAGGCCACCCTCATGCGCGCCCATCAAATGGTATCCAACGCCGAGACCCTGCAACACCACTAGTTGTCGATACTGTAGATGGCACACCGCTCCACATTGGTCACAGCACGAGAAGACGTGTTATTGGTGTAGTGAAGTAAGGGTGTTCATACCCCTGACAACACACCGTCAATTTGTAGCCTCCATGCAGGAGGGACATGTGAGATGATGAATTCACTCCAAGGTCATTAAGAAGTACTAAATGTTGGGTTTAGTCCCACATTGGATGTGGGAGGAGACATAACAAGACTTATAAGGGTGGGGGTATTGTCACGCCCAAGATGCGACCCTATCCTCAATTTGGCACGAGGGCCTCATCAGGGATAGAAGCGCATCTTGTCGTGTCGCAAGAATGGATATCGTTACAAGTACATGTACTGAAAAAAAGAGATACATAGAATTGGCTTACACTCGCCACAAGCTACATCAGAGTCACATCAGTACATTACATAATCATCAAGAGTAAGAGTAGGGTCCGACTACGCACGAAAACAAACGACAAAAGAAGAACGACGTCCATCCTTGCTATCCCAGGCTGCCGGCCTGGAACCCATCCTAGATCGAAGAAGAAGAAGAAGAAGAAGCAACTCCAAATGAACAGTCAATGCGCTCGCGTCGAGTAACCTTTACCTGTACCTGCAAATGGTGTTGTAGTAAATCTATGAGCCACAGGGGACTCAGCAATCTCATTTCGAAAGGTATCAAGACTAGCAAAGCTTAATGGATGAGGTATGGTTAAGTGGTGAGGTTGCAGCAGCGACTAAGCATATATTTATGGTGGCTAACTTACGAGTACAAGAAATAAGAGAGGGAAGATCTACGCATATCGGTCGTGACTACTGATGATCAAATGAAAGATCCTGAACACCTACCTATGTCAGACATAACCCCACCGTGTCCTCGATCGGAGAAAGAAACTCACAAAAGAGACATTCACGGTTACGCACACAGTTGGCATATTTTAATTAATTAACTTCAAGTCATCTAGAACTAGTGTTAAACAAAGTTTCCACGTTGCCACATAACCGCGGGCACGGCTTTCCGAAAAGATTTAACCCTGCAGGGGTGCTCCAACTAGTCCATCACAAATTACCACAAGCCGCATATAAATCCTCAATTGTGAAGCTCGCGATCTCGTCGGATTCCCTAGTGGAAAACCTCAACTCTGAGATTACCCAACGCATCACCGGAATCCCGATGCAAAAGATATCTCGTCAAAGGTAAAACTAATCCAGCAAGGCCTCTCGGCGTGTTGACGATCCCGATAGGAGCCGCGTATCTCGTTCTTAGGACACGACGGATAAGCGAAGCGTATGGGTACCAAACCTCGAGTTTCCTCGCGGTGGCCCCGCACGGTGCTCTATTTTGGACCAACACTCAAGTTGGACCAACACTCAAGCGTATGGGTACCAAACCTTGATTAAATTATCCTCGGGGTCCGAAAAGTCCCTATGCAAGTTTATTAGGTGATTAGGCAAATGTAGTACCAAAGTTGGGCCCTGCCAGACCAGCTTGAATCTAAAACGAATTATCAAGGGGGTCCCCATAACAACCCCGATCGTGTTAGGAGTGCTCATTTATGGAACATAACAATGGTAGCCGGAAACTAAGGGGGCAAAGCTGGAACAAAACACCAGGCTAGAAAGGCCGAGCCTTCCACCTTTTACCAAGTATATAGGTCCATTAAGTTAAATAGCATTAATATGATGATATAACAAGGAACCCATGCTTTCACATGGAAGCATCTGCACCTGCAAATAGCAACGCTACCAACAGGGTTAAGCAAGCCGTAACATAGCCAATCAGTGGTTTGCTAGGTCGAACAGGTTGAAGGTTACATGGCATTGTTGAGAGGCTGATATTTAACATGTGGTAGGCAACGAGACATAAATGATAGAAGCGATAAACTAGCATGGCAATGATAGTAATGGTATCTGGGAAAATGGTCATCTTTCCTGAGATCCCGCTTGGAAGAAGTATGACTCCGTGAAGCAGACGAACCGACGTAGTCGAACGGGTCCTCACAATCCGGCACGCTGCGGAACTCTATCGAGATGAAGCAAACCGGAAACACAAATCAACACACGGAATTCACCACACGATGCACAACACAAATGATGCGTGAGCAACTGGATACATCCAAGTCACGGCATGACAATTCACACAATCAAACACTACACATTAAGTGAAGTTCAATATGCAACGAGTTGCATATTGACGAAACTCCACGTTTGTTTATTTTGTTCTATCCCGATTAAATACACGGCCAAATTAAATGTGGTTAAACATGGAAAGAGGTGAAGCGCAATTAAACTACCTATCTAGGCATTTTAAATGAGGCCGGAAACGACATATAGCATCTCCGAAATGACCCCACGTGTTAAAATCTAATTCTGACCAGATTTGTCCTAATCACATTTTAAGTTTGTTAAACAGCAAAACTAAGTGGTTCACGTGATTCTACTCGTCGTTCTGGTCCATTTACATATATGGCACTTCTCCAACGGAGCTACGGACAAATAGATACGACCTAAACCGTTTTCAACACGCCGACACGCAAACCGATGCAAACAACACACTAAACAGATCTAATTATGCATGAGAGTTGAAAAATATTACTCTACGCAAAATTCTAGCCAAGTTACATATATAACTCATCGCAATCTGAATAACGGATTAGAAACTACGGGCATTTGAAAATATGTTGATTTTTCTGAAAATCCCTGGAATTGGAAAATCGCAGGACGCTATAAAAAAATGCACGGACCGAATCTGCTACTATTGGGCCCAACACGCATGGCGTAACTTAACTAAATGACGCGCATGGCAGAACTTAGCGGAGTCGTGGCTGCGTGTGCAAAAGGAAAGAATTGACAGAAAATATGGGGTGTCTGGGATTCGAACCCGAGACCCCGTGGTTCATGGCACAGATCAGCCACCAGCTCGGCTGCACATGTGCTTGCGAATAGAACCATCAAGAGTTGAATGTAATGAACTCTAAGCCCAGCCGCTGCAATGCAGACAAAAATGCAAGAAAATGTATGCACCCGTGGGGACTCGATCCCGGGATCTCCTTAGCAGGTGCAGTGACTCTACCGCTGCGCTACTACTCGTGCTCGTGCTAAAGTGAGGGCGCTGCGTTATTAAAGTAGATCAACGGCGAGGCCTGCCTTTCTCACCACGAACTCGCGAAGAACATGGCAGTGACGGAAGTCAACAGCCGCAGTTGCTGCAGTTGTGGAGGCCGGCGGGGTGCAGAGCGGGCCTGGGAAGACGGGATCCACGCGAGGCTTCTTGGGGACGAACGGATCCGGCCCTTGGGGCACTAAATCGCCTGGTGGCGGAACTCCATGGGATGTTGTCTCCCGATCGATCCTGACAGGCAAAACGAAACAGAGAGGAGAGGGTGAGATTCAGAGGGAGGGAGAGAGGAGGAGGAACGAAGAAGGGGTTCTCTGCAGGTCACCGACGAGTGGTGCACCAACGGAGCTGGGTGGATCTGGCCCAGATCGAAGCTGCGGAAGCGTTGGTCACTTGCTGTAGCTGCAGCTTCAGGCGCTATGGTGTTGGAAATATGCCCTAGAGGCAATAATAAATTAGTTATTATTATATTTCTTAGTTCATGATAATCGTTTATTATCCACGCTATAATTGTATTGATAGGAAACACAATTCTTGTGTGGATACATAGACAAAACATTGTCCCTATTAAGCCTCTAGTTGACTAGCTCGTTGATCAAAGATGGTCAAGGTTTCCTGGCCATAGGCAAGTGTTGTCACTTGATAACGGGATCACATCATTAGGAGAATCATGTGATGGACTAGACCCAAACTAATAGACGTAGCATGTTGATCGTGTCATTTTGTTGCTACTGTTTTCTGCGTGTCAAGTATTTGTTCCTATGACCATGAGATCATATAACTCACTAACACTGGAGGAATACTTTGTGTGTATCAAACGTCGCAACATAACTGGGTGACTATAAAGATGATCTACAGGTATCTCCAAAGGTGTTCGTTGAGTTAGTATGGATCGACACTGGGATTTTGTCACTCCGTGTGACGGAGAGGTATCTCGGGGCCCACTCGGTAATACAACATCACACACAAGCCTTGCAAGCAATGTGACTTAGTGCAAGTCACGGGATCTTGTATTACGGAACGAGTAAAGAGACTTGCCGGTAAACGAGATTGAAATAGGTATGCGGATACTGACGATCGAATCTCGGGCAAGTAACATACCGAAGGACAAAGGGAATGACATACGTGATTATATGAATCCTTGGCACTGAAGTTCAAACGATAAGATCTTCATAGAATATGTAGGATCTAATATGGGCATCCAGGTCCCGCTATTGGATATTGACCGAGGAGTCTCTCGGGTCATGTCTACATAGTTCTCGAACCCGCAGGGTCTGCACACTTAAGGTTCGACGTTGTTTTATGCGTATTTGAGTTATATGGTTGGTTACCGAATGTTGTTCGGACTCCCGGATGAGATCACGGACGGCACGAGGGTTTCCGGAATGGTCCGGAAACGAAGATTGATATATAGGATGACCTCATTTGATTACCGGAATGTTTTCGGAGTTACCGGGAATGACGAATGGGTTCCGGGTGTTCACCGGGGGGGGGGGGGAGGCAACCAACCCCGGGGAAGCCCATAGGCCTTGGGGGTGGCGCACCAGCCCTTAGTGGGCTGGTGGGACAGCCCAAAAGAGCCCTATGCGCATTGGAAGAAAAATCAAAGAGAAAAGGAAAAAAAAGAAGGAGGTGGGAAAGGGAAGAAGGAGTCCACCTTCCAAACCAAGTAGATTTCGGTTTGGGAGGGGGAGACCTTCCCCCTTAGGCTCGGCCGACCCCTTGGGAGTCCTTGGACCCCAAGGCAAGGCTCCCCCCTCCTCCTCCTATATATAGTGGGGTTTTAGGGCTGATTTGAGACAACTTTTGCCACGGCAGCCCGACCACATATCTCCACGGTTTTACCTCTAGATCGCGTTTCTGCGGAGCTCGGGCGGAGCCCTGCTGTGACGAGATCATCACCAACCTCCGGAGCGCCGTCACGCTGCTGGAGAACTCTTCTACCTCTCCGTCTCTCTTGCTGGATCGAGAAGGCCGAGATCATCGTCGAGCTGTACGTGTGCTGAACGCGGAGGTGCCGTTCGTTCGGCACTAGATCGTGGGACTGATCGCGGGATAGTTCGAGGGGCGGATCGAGGGACGTGAGGACGTTACACTACATCAACCGCGTTCACTAACTCTTCTGCTGTACGGTCTACAAGGGTACGCAGATCACACATCCCCTCTCGTAGCTGGACATCACCATGATAGGTCTTCGTGCGCGTAGGAAAATTTTTGTTTCCCATGCGACGTTCTCCAACAGTGGTATCAGAGCTAGGTTCATGCGTAGATGTAATCTCGAGTAGAACACAATTGTTTTTGTGGGCGGTGATGTGCGTTTTGCTGCCCTCCTTAGTCTTTTCTTGATTCCGCGGTATTGTTGGATCGAAGCGGCTCGGACCGACATTACTCGTACGCTTACGAGAGACTGGTTTCATCGCTACGAGTAACTCCGTTGCTCAAAGATGACTGGCGGGTGTCAGTTTCTCCAACTTTAGTTGAATCGGAATTGACCGAGGGGTCCTTGGATGAGGTTAAATAGCAACTCATATATCTCCGTTGTGGTGTTTGCGTAAGTAAGATGCGATCCTACTAGATACCCATGGTCACCACGTAAAACATGCAACAACAAAATTAGAGGACGTCTAACTTGTTTTTGCAGGGTATGCTTGTGATGTGATATGGCCAACGATGTGATGTGATATATTGGATGTATGAGATGATCATGTTGTAATAGTTAATATTGACTTGCACGTCAATGGTACGGCAACCGGCAGGAGCCATAGGGTTGTCTTTAAACTAACGTTTGTGCTTGCAGATGCGTTTACTATTTAGCTAGGATGTAGCTTTAGTAGTAATAGCATTAGTAGCACGACAACCCCGATGGCGACACATTGATGGAGATCATGATGATGGAGATCATGGTGTGACGCCGGTGACAAGAAGATCGTGCCGGTGCTTTGGTGATGGAGATCAAGAAGCACATGATGATGGCCATATCATGTCACTTATGAATTGCATGTGATGTTAATCCTTTTATGCACCTTATTTTGCTTAGAACGACGGTAGCATTATGAGGTGATCTCTCACTAAAATTTCAAGACAAAATTGTGTTCTCCCCGACTGTGCACCGTTGCGACAGTTCTTCGTTTCGAGACACCACGTGATGATCGGGTGTGATAGACTCAACGTTCACATACAACGGGTGCAAAACAGTTGCACACGCGGAACACTCGGGTTAAGCTTGACGAGCCTAGCATGTGCAGACATGGCCTCGGAACACATGAGACCGAAAGGTCGAGCATGAATCGTATAGTTGATATGATTAGCATAGAGATGCTTACCACTGAAACTATTCTCGACTCACGTGATGATCGGACTTGAGATAGTGGATTTGGATCATGTACCACTCAAATGACTAGAGAGATGTACTGTTTGAGTGGGAGTTCTTAAGTAATATGATTAATTGAACTAATTGTCATGAACATAGTCTAACGGTCTTTGCGAATTATGATGTAGCTTGCGCTATAGCTCTACTATTTTTATATGTTCCTAGAGAAAATTTAGTTGAAAGTTGATAGTAGCAACCATTGCAGAGGATTGTCCTCGTTGCTGCGCAGAAGGCTTATGTCCTTAATGCACCACTCGGTGTGCTGCACCTCGAGCGTCATCTGTGGATGCTGTAAACATCCGACATACACGTTTCTGATGACTACACGATAGTTCAGTGCAAAATACTTAATGGCTTAGAAGCAAGGCGCCGAAGACGTTTTAAAACGTCACGGAACATAAGTGATGTTCTAAAGAGATGAAATTGTGATTTCATGCTTGTGCCCTTGTTAAGAGGTACGAGACCTCCAACAAGATTCTTTGTCCACAAAGTAAAGGAGAAAAGCTCAATCGTTGAGCGTGTGCTCAGATTGTCTGAGTACGACAATCGCTTGAATCAAGTGGGAGTTAATCTTCCAGATAAGATAGTGATGGTTCTCCAAAGTTACTGCCACCAAGCTGTGAGAGCTTCATGATGAACTATAACATATCAAGGATAGATACAATGATCCTTGAGCGATTCGCAATGTTTGACACTGCGAAAGTAGAAATCAAGAAGGAGCATCAATAGTTGATGGTTTGTAAAACCACTAAGTTTCAAGAAAGGCAAGGGCTAGAAGGGATACTTCGTGAAACGGCAAAATAGTTGCTGCACTAATGAAGAGACCCAAGATTAAACTCAAACCCGAGACTATGTGCTTCTGTAATGAGGGGAACAGTCACTGAGGCGGAGCAACTCTAGATACTTGGTAGATAAGAAGGCTGGCAAAAGTCGAGAGAAGTATATTGATATACATGATGTTGATGTGTACTTTACTAGTACTCCTAGTAGCACGAGGGTATTGGATACCGGTTCGGTTGCTAAGTGATTAGTAACGCGAAATGAAAGCTACGGAATAAACGGAGACTAGCTAAAGGCGAGGTGACGATACGTGTTGGAAGTGTTTCCAAGGTTGATATGATCAAACGTCGCACGCTCCCTCTACCATCGGGATTGGTGTTAAACCTAAATAATTGTTATTTGGTGCTTGCGTTAAGCATGAACATGATTGGATCGTGTTTATTGCAAAACGATTATTCATTTAAAGAGAATAATGGTTACTCTATTTTCTTGAATAATCACCTTCAATGGTTTATTGAATCTCGATCGTAGTGTTACACATGTTCATGATATTGGTGCCAAAAGATACGAGTTAATGATGATAGTACCACTTACTTGTGGCACTGCCGCTTGAGTCATGTTGGTATAAATTGCATGAAGAGGCTCCATGCTGATGGATCTTTGTACTCACCTGATTTCGAATCACTAGTGACATGCAAATCATACCACATGAGCAAGGCCTTGTTTTCATTGAGATGAAATAAGATAGTAACTTGTTGGAAGTGATACATTTTGATGTATGTAGTCCAACGGGTGCTGAGTCATGCAGTGGATATCATTATGTTCTTACTTCACTGACAACTTGAGTAGATACATGAGTATTTACTTAATGAATCACAAGTCTGAAATATTGAAAAGTTCAATTCTGTTTCAGAGTGAAGTTCGTCGTAACAAGAGGATAAACTGTTTACGATATGATCATAGAAATGAATATCTGAGTTACGAGTTTTAGTACGCAGTTAAGACAATGTGGAAATTGTTTCGCAGTTCATGCCACCTGGAACATCATAGTGTGATGATGTGTCTGAACGTCATAGCCACGCACTATTTGGTATGGTGCATGCTATGATGTCTCTTATCGAAATACCACTATCGTTTATGGGTTAAGCATTAGAGACAACCACATTCACTTTAAATAGGGCACCACGTATTTCCGATTGAGATGACACAATATAGACTGAGGTTTAGAGAAATCTAAACTGTCGTTTCTTGAAAGTTTGGGGATTCGACACTTATGTGAAAAAGTTTCAGTCTGATAAGCTCGAACCAAAAGCGGATAAATGCATCTTCATAGGATATCCAAAACAGTTGGGTACGTCTCCTATCTCAGATCCGAAAGCAAAGTGTTTGTTTCTAGAAACGGATCCTTTCTCCAGGAAAGGTTTCTCTTGAAAGAATTGAGTGGGAGGGTAGTAGAACTTGATGAGGTTATTGAACCATCACTTCAACCAGTGTGTAGCAGGGCGCACGAAGTTGTTCCTGTGGCGCCTACACCAATTGAAGTGGAAGCTGATGATGGTGATCATCAAGCATCGGATCAAGTTACTACAAGCCTCGTAGGTTGACAAGGTCGCGTACTACTACGGAGTGGTACGGTAACCCTGTCTTGGAGGTCATGTTGTTGAGCAACAGTGAACCTACGAGTTATGGAGAAAGCGATGGTGGGCCCAGATTCCGACAAATGGCTGGAAGCCATGAAATCCGAGAGAGGATCCATGTATGAAAATAAAGTGTAGACTTTGGAAGAATTACTTGATGGTCATAGGACTATTGAGTAAAATGGATCTTTAAAAGGAAGACAGACGATGATGGTGATAAGTCACTATTAAGAAAAGCTCGACTTGTCGCAAAGATGTTTTCGACAAGATCAAACAGTTGACTATGATGAGACTTTCTTACTCGTAGCGATGCTAAAGGTCTGTTGGAATTATGTTAGTTGTTGATGCATTATTTATGAAATATTGCACGTAGGATGTCAAAACATTGTTTCCTCAACGGTTTCCTTGAGGAAACATTGTATGTGATACAACCAGAAGGTTTTGTTGATCCTAAAGGTACTAGCAAGTACGCAAGCTCCAGTGATCCTTCAATGGACTGGTGCAAGCATCTCAGAGTTGGAATATACACTTCGATGAGATGATCAAAGATTTTGGGTTTGTACAAGGTTTATGAGAAACTTGTATTTCCAAAGAAGTGAGTGGGAGCACTATAGAATTTCTGATAAGTATATGTGGTTGACATATTGTGGATCAGAAGTAATGTAGAATTTCTGTAAAGCATACAAGGTTGTTTGAAAGGAGTTTTCAAAGGAATACCTGGATTGAGCTACTTGAACGTTGAGCATCAAAGATCTATGGAGATAGATCGAAAGCGCTTAATGGAAGTTTCAACAAGATGCATGCCTTGACAAAGTTTTGAAGGAGTTCAAAATAGATCAGCAAACAAGAAGTTCTTGGTTGCGTTGTAAGGTGTGAATTTGAGTAAGACTCAAAACCCGACCACGGAAGAATAAAGAGAATAGACAAAGGTCGTCTTCTATGCCTTAGCTGTAGACTCTAAAGTATGCCATGCTGAGTACCGCACCTGATGTGTGCCTTGACTCAAAGTCTGTTGAGAGGTACAGAAAGTGATCCATGATTGAATCACTGATCAGCGGTCAAAAGTTATCCTTAGTAACTAAATAGACTAAGGAATTTTTATCGATTATGGAGGTGGTTAAAGAGTTCGTCGTAAAGGGTTACGTCGATGCAAGCTTTGACACTAATCCGAATAACTATGAGTAGTGAAACGGATTCGTATAATAGAGTAGATATTTGGAGTATTTCCAAATAGCACATAGTAGCAGCATCAATAAGATGACATAAAGATTTGTAAAGAACGCACGGATCTGAAAGTTTCAGAACCGTTGACTAAAACCTCTCTCACGAGCAAGACGTGATCAGACCCCATAACTATATGGGTGTTGGATTCGTTGGAATCACATGGTGATGTGAACTAGATTATTGACTCTAGTGCAAGTGGGAGACTGTTGGAAATATGCCCTAGAGGCAATAATAAATTAGTTATTATTATATTTCTTAGTTCATGATAATCGTTTATTATCCATGCTATAATTGTATTGATAGGAAACATAATACTTGTGTGGATACATAGACAAAACATTGTCCCTAGTAAGCCTCTAGTTGACTAGCTCGTTGATCAAAGATGGTCAAGGTTTCCTGGCCATAGGCAAGTGATGTCACTTGATAACGGGATCACATCATTAGGAGAATCATGTGATGGACTAGACCCAAACTAATAGACGTAGCATGTTGATCGTGTCATTTTGTTGCTACTGTTTTCTGCGTGTCAAGTATTTGTTCCTATGAACATGAGATCATATAACTCACTAACACCGGAGGAATACTTTGTGTGTATCAAACGTCGCAACGTAACTGGGTGACTATAAAGATGCTCTACAGGTATCTCCAAAGGTGTTCGTTGAGTTAGTATGGATCGACACTGGGATTTTGTCACTCCGTGTGACGGAGAGGTATCTCGGGGCCCACTCGGTAATACAACATCACACACAAGCCTTGCAAGCAATGTGACTTAGTGTAAGTCACGGGATATTGTATTACGGAACGAGTAAAGAGACTTGCCGGTAAACGAGATTGAAATAGGTATGCGGATACTGACGATCGAATCTCGGGCAAGTAACATACCGAAGGACAAAGGGAATGACATACGTGATTATATGAATCCTTGGCACTGAGGTCCAAACGATAAGATCTTCGTAGAATATGTAGAATCCAATATGGGAATCCAGGTCCCGCTATTGGATATTGACCGAGGAGTCTCTCGGGTCATGTCTACATAGTTCTCGAACCCGCAGGGTCTGCACACTTAAGGTTCGACGTTGTTTTATGCGTATTTGAGTTATATGGTTGGTTACCGAATGTTGTTCGGAGTCCCGGATGAGATCACGGACGTCACGAGCGTTTCCAGAATGGTCCGGAAACGAAGATTGATATATAGGATGACCTCATTTGATTACCGGAAGGTTTTCGGAGTTACCGGGAATGGACCGGGAATGACGAATGGGTTCCGGGTGTTCACCGGGGGGGGGGGGGGGCAACCCACCCCGGGGAAGCCCATAGGCCTTGGGGGTGGTGCACCAGCCCTTAGTGGGCTGGTGGGACAGCCCAAAAGAGCCCTATGCGCATTGGAAGAAAAATCAAAGAGAAAAGGAAAAAAAAGAAGGAGGTGGGAAAGGGAAGAAGGACTCCACCTTCCAAACCAAGTAGATTTCGGTTTGGGAGGGGGAAACCTTTCCCCTTAGGCTCGGACGACCCCTTGGGAGTCCTTGGACCCCAAGGCAAGGCTCCCCCTCCTCCTCCTATATATAGTGGGGTTTTAGGGCTGATTTGAGACAACTTTTGCCACGGCAGCCCGACCACATATCTCCACGGTTTTACCTCTAGATCGCGTTTCTGCGGAGCTCGGGCGGAGCCCTGTTGAGACGAGATCATCACCAACCTCCGGAGCGCCGTCACGCTGTTGGAGAACTCTTCTACCTCTCTGTCTCTCTTGCTGGATCAAGAAGGCCGAGATCATCGTCGAGCTGTACGTGTGCTAAACGCGGAGGTGCCTTCCGTTCGGCACTAGATCGTGGGACTGATCGCGGGATAGTTCGCGGGGCGGATCGAGGGACGTGAGGACATTCCACTACATCAACCGCGTTCACTAACGCTTCTTCTGTACAGTCTACAAGGGTACGTAGATTACACATCCCCTCTCGTAGATGGACATCACCATGATAGGTTTTCGTGCGCGTAGGAAAATTTTTGTTTCCGATGCGACGTTCTCCAACATATGGGTCTCCCTGCAGAAAATTGAGATGAAGGGAGAGAGATGAGAGGAAGCAAAGAGGAACAGGGGAGGAGAAGAAGAGGCGCGACGGCCTGGCCTGGTTGCTGGCTGAGAGGCTGATTGCTCCGATGGCTTCGGCGCTAGAGGAGAGGTTGCGGGGCCAGCGGGCAGCTTCGGGCGAGGAGGCGACCAGGGGGTGGCGCACTGATTGGATCGGGGGATCCCGATGTGGGAGATGGGACAAAGGGGTGGCGGCGGCGGTTGGGACAGGCTCCTAGTTTTTAGGTTTTGGATTGATTTATACTAGGGACCAAATATATAGCTAGTGGGCTAGGTTCAGGTTCATCTCGACCCTCCGTTTTAGAGCGGATGGTCGAGATAACTAGGTTAGGGAGTCCAGCTGACAAACCGATGACGGTTTGCGGTAAAACGGGGTTGATCCGGATCCAACGGACATGACCGCCCGGTCCGGGTTCCGAGAGGTTTACAGACTAGGTTGCGGGCAGGTCGGTGCATTATGTAGAGAGGCTACGCGGAGATGAGAGGGAAAACGGGCAGCCCGGCATCGGGGTTTAAAACAACGAAAACGTCTGAGGTTGGACCGGCTATAGTGTCGCTATAGCTTTAACGGTTCGGGTATCGAACGAACTCTGATCACGACGAAATTCGACAGGCGGCCTAGCTATAACTAATTACGACCGCATGCCAAGTTTCACCTTGATCAGAGAAAATTTTCAACACACTTTTTTAAAACAGGGTTTCGAACGATGCCGCGGGCGCGTGCGAGTACGGACGGGCTCAGAACGGACAACGACGAGAACCGGCAACTAACAACGGATGCAAGTTTTGAAAACAGGCGGCAACGGAGATGCCCATGCAATGCTGATGATGCGCATGATGCGATGATGATGCGACAAATAAAAATAGACACGCGACGAAAATGGAAGGAAAAGGGAATCTTCTGGAACGTCGGCACCGGGCTGTCACAACTCTCCTACACGACAAGAGGATCTCGCCCCGAGATCCAAGAATGAAAGGGGGAGAGGATGAGAAAGAACAAGAGGTAAAAAACTTAGTCGCTTCTTTGACAAACGAGTGAAACCAACGATCTTTGAAGGTTGCAAAGAGATGAGGAATGATATGAGAAGCAAGCAAGAATTCACGGAAAATTTCGGCAGCACTTCGGTAGGAAAATGGGACAAAAAATTCGAAAAGGTAGGAGAATTAGACAATATTCACAACAAACAAGTAAATAGAGCAAGGGAACACCATGATCTCGATAGAACAACAAGATTGACCCAAAAGAGCAATATCACAATGCCTCCGGAACAATAGAATATGAACTAGCTCAAGCGGAAGAAGAGAATGAAGAAAAGAATGCCAACTATCATCACAATAGAATTGAAGAGCCTCCGGACAGAGAATTGACGTAGTGGTTGGAAAACCAACAACGAAAAGAACCAGATAGTAGTGGGCTTATGAAAATCATCTCAATAAATATGAGGTGACAACCAACCACTAAAAGAAACAAGGATAGCTTGGGAGCAACAAGAAATGGACACTTCTTACACCAAGAGGGTACATTGAGAACTGGGACTAATGACAAGCACCATGATAGCATAATCCATAGGAAAAGCTTTAGGTGAAATCCAAACCAAGATAGCTCAATGAAGAAATCATGGGTTGAAATATCTCATGATCATAGAATTGGTGGTTTTAATTATCTCATTCTTGAAAGGAAATCTCTTCGAGGCTCCTACACTAACAAGAATGATATAATACCATCGCAAAGGATAAAGGAAGAACAATTGCACATAGAAATGCAAGAGAAAGGATACTTGAGGTTCTCCAACAAGAATCTTGAAGAACAGTTAAGAAAGAATGAAATCTTGATGAACCACCATGAAGGACCACCGTATACAAATGAATGATGCAAAAATATGAAGGTAGAAAAGAATAAGATTATGACCTTGCCAAGATTTAGATGAAGCCTCACGGAGAGAAACTTGATAGAACTTAGAACTCCGGAAAATAAAAGATAAGAACACTTGAGAAAAGAATTGATATCATTAGCCACTCTGGAAGAAGAATTGAAATCATTTGATGAAAGAAGAATAAGAATTATGTTAAGCTAATCCTTCATCAAGTTAAATTGACGACAATCAACGGATTTAGCATACAACTTATTTCTCTTGAAAGAGTCTTGAAGAGACAGAGAGATAAATAAAGCACAAAATAGAAGAAATGTTGCAAGGAACACCGGTAAGAATTCACAATTGAATGGGAACACCACGAATTAATGGAGAAACATGAGAATGAAGAGCTCATGAGCCACCCGAGAGAAAACTTGAACAAGGCACCAGATAATTGAGAGACGAACGAAGAGACAACAATGGAGAAGAATTCAGGATGAAAGCTAAAAGCTGAGAACGAAGAATCTTCTAAAATGATGACCTTCGGAGGACGAGAAATAAAAACAACTCAGAGAAGCACCGGATAGCACGAAAGGGATTACTCATGATTGGAGCAAATAAGATAATGCCACGAAGCTGAAATGACAATCTTCACAAGAATGGAGCAAGACTGAGAGAAACACTCCTTCTAATTTGCAAGCTAAGAATGATGATGAGAAACAGCACCAAGGATAACTGAGACACTCCAGAATAAAGAAGAGTGAAAGGTTGAGCCAAATATGAGAGTTAATTCAACTAGATCTTGAAGAAGGGATATGACTGATGAAAATCATACTTACGTCATAGTTGACAAGATTTATAGATCTCCGGAAAAGATTAAAAGAGCGAGGAAAGATCCTGGGAAAGAACCTGTGGGTTATGGGCCCACTCAAAGAAACCACCGTTAGAAAAGATTGAATGCACCGGTACAAATGAAAACTAGATGAGATTATCACCCCGAAATAAATGAAAGAATTGAAAACAAGAATTTCTGAGATAACTTCAGCACTCCGGATAGGCTAGAGAGAAACGAACAATGGGATAGGCTGACAAGAAACTCCAACATGGGAAATAATTTACAAGGATGAAAAGGATATGTTGAACACAAACAACTGAATTAAATTCACCGGAAAATATAACAAGATTGAATAAAGAAGAACACGAAGCTCCTGAGACTGTTCACAACGAATCACCGGGTAAGAGAAAAGAACAGACAACGGAAGCACAATAAAAGAAAACTCTTGGATGAAAATTGAATGACTGAAGCAAAGGGTGGGAAGGTGGGGAAAAACAAAGACAACTTGGGCTAGATGAGACAACTCCGAAAATAATTGAGAGAATGATCTGCAAAAATAGGAGAGGATGGAATTCACTTGAAGAGAAGCACACCGGTTGAATGGAATTGATACGATGACTCCGGTTGACAAGAATTGATATGACAATTGATTGAACAAAAAAATTAGCATTCACATAAAAATATGAGAACACCTCTTAGGAAAGATCTGAAATCACCACTTGACATCGAAGCAACTTGAATTACCATAGTTCAACAAAATAAAGGGTGAGGATTTGTTGGAAGATTGTCCTATAAGCAACTACTTGAATTCCCACCTATGAATTCCCGAAATATCTGGTCATGCAATCTGGTACACGGATACAAGGAGTAATAACACACAACTCCTATACTAACCCGTCACCTGTATCACATCCGTCAACACACAACCAGAATCTCGGACCTTCATCTACAACAGACCCTCGTGATCACAATGATACAAAGTATGGCAGTACTGCCGAACAATCTGCACCAGTACTGGGGACATCGGGGTTATCTTGCCACTACTAGTGTTGAAGCAATTACGAACATCCTTCGTACTGAGACATTAAGAAATCTAAATGATAACGATGTGCTCGAGAATTCCCTGGAGCTCAACTCCCCTGAGACTTAGAGCAGATAGGAGGCACCAAGACAGAACTCCGTCACATCGGCATCATATAGATTCCAGTAATATCCGCGTGATCCTAAAACAAATTTGAGTGAGAAGAGGAGTAGAATTAAATTTTACGTCAAGATTCCTCACTAGAGCATAGAAGAGGAGAAAAAAAAGAATCCTACTCTCCGATATATAACTAGACTCAAAGCAGTTTTTCACTAGACTCGACTCGGCCAAGTTCGATCAATCAAGGGGGCTCCTAGGACGGTACTGCTCTGATACCAACTTGTCACGCCCAAGATGCGACCCTATCCTCAATTTGGCATGAGGGCCTCGTCAGGGATAGAAGCGCATCTTGTCGTGTCGCAATAATGGATATCGTTGAATGGATATCGTTACAAGTACATGTACTGAAAAGAAGAGATACATAGAATTGGCTTATACTCGCCATAAGCTACATCAGAGTCACATGACTACATTACATAATCATCAAGAGTAAGAGCAGGGTCTGACTACGGATGAAAACAAACGACAAAAGAAGAACGACGTCCATCCTTGCTATCCCAGGCTGCCGGCCTGGAACCCATCCTAGATCGAAGAAGAAGAAGAAGAAGAAGAAGAAGAAGAAGAAGAAGCAACTCCAAATGAACAGTCAATGCGCTCGCGTCGAGTAACCTTTACCTGTACCTGCAACTCGTGTTGTAGTAAATCTATGAGCCACAGGGGACTCAGCAATCTCATTTCCAAAGGTATCAAGACTAGCAAAGCTTAATGTGTGAGGTATGATTAGGTGGTGAGGTTGCAGCAGCGGCTAAGCAGATATTTATGGTGGCTAACTTACGAGTACAAGAAATAAGAGAGGGAAGATCTACGCATATCGGTCGTGACTACTGATGATCAAATGAAAGATCCTGAACACCTACCTACGTCAGACATAACCCCATCGTGTCCTCGATCGGAGAAAGAAACTCACGAAAGAGACAGTCACGGTTACGCACACAATTGGCATATTTTAATTAATTAACTTCAAGTCATCTAGAACTAGAGTTAAACAAAGTTTCCACGTTGCCACATAACCGCGGGCACGGCTTTCCGAAAAGATTTAACCCTGCAGGGGTGCTCCAACTAGTCCATCACAAATTACCACAAGCCGCATAGAAATCCTCAATCGCGAAGCTCGCGATCTCGTCGGATTCCATAGTGGAAAACCTCAACCCTGAGATTACCCAAAGCATCACCGGAATCCCGATGCACAAGATATCTCGTCAAAGGTAAAACTAATCCAGTAAGGCCGCCCGGCGTGTCGACGATCCCGATAGGAGCCGCGTATCTCGTTCTTAGGACACGACGGATAAGAGAAGCGTACGGGTACCAAACCTCGAGTTTCCTCGCGGTAGCCCCTCACGGTGCTCTGTTTTGGACCAACACTCATGAGGAGCACTGGCCCGGGGGTTGATTAAATTATCCTCGGGGTCCGGAAAGTCCCTATGCAAGTTTATTAGGTGATTAGGCAAATGTAGTACCAAAGTTGGACCCTGCCAGACCAGCTTTAATCTAAAACGAATTATCAAGGGGGTCCCCATAACAACCCCGATCGTGTTAGGAGCGCTCATTTATGGAACATAACACCGGTAGCCGGAAACTAAGGGGGCAAAGGTGGAACAAAACACCAGGCTAGAAAGGCCGAGCCTTCCACCTTTTACCAAGTATATAAGTCCATTAAGTTAAATAGCATTAATATGATGATATAACAAGGAACCCATGCTTTCACATGGAAGCATCTGCACTTGCAACTAGCAACGCTACCAACAGGGTTAAGCAAGCTGTAACATAGCCAATCAGTGGTTTGCTAGGTCGAACAGGTTGAAGGTTACATGGCATTGTTGAGAGGCTGATATTTAACATGTGGTAGGCAACGAGACATAAATGATAAAAGCGATAAACTAGCATGGCAATGATAGTAATGGTATCTGGTGAAATGGTCATCTTGCCTGAGATCCCGCTTGAAAGAAGTATGACTCCGTGAAGCAGACGAACCGACGTAGTCGAACGGGTCCTCACAATCCGGCACGCTTCGGAACTCTATCGAGACGAAGCAAACCGGAAACACAAATCAACACACGGAATTCACCACACGATGCGCAACACAAATGATGCATGAGCAGCTGGATACATGCAAGTCACGGCAAGACAATTCACACAATCAAACACTACACATTAAGTGAAGTTCAATATGCAACGAGTTGCATATTGACGAAACTCCACATTTGTTTATTTAGTTCTATCCCGATTAAATACACGGCCATATTAAATGTGGTTAAACATGGCAAGAGGTGAAGCGCAATTAAACTACCTATCTAGGCATTTTAAATGAGGCCGGAAACGACATATAGCATCTCCAAAATGACCCCACGTGTTAAAATCTAATTCTGTCCAGATTTGTCCTAATCACATTTTAAGTTTGTTAAACAGCAAAACTAAGTGGTTCACGTGATTCTACTCGTCGTTCTGGTCCATTTACATATATGACACTTCTCCAACGGAGCTACGGACAAATAGATACGACCTAAACCGTTTTCAACACGCCGACACGCAAACCGATACAAACAACACACTAAACAGATCTAATTATGCATGAGAGTTGAAAAATATTACTCTACGCAAAATTCTAGCCAAGTTACATATATAACTCATCGCAATCTGAAGAACGGATTAGAAACTACGGGCATTTGAAAATATGTTGATTTTTCTGAAAATCCCTGGAATTGGAAAATCGCAGGACGCTATAAAGAAAATGCACGGACCGAATCTGCTACTATTGGGCCCAACAGGCATGGCGCAACTTAACTAAACGGCGCGCATGGTAGAACTTAGCGGAGTCGTGGCTGCGTGTGCAAAAGGAAAGAATTGACAAAAAATATGGGGTGTCTGGGATTCGAACCCGAGACCCCGTGGTTCATGGCACAGATCAGCTACCAGGTCGGCTACACATGTGCTTGCGAATAGAACCATCAAGAGTTGAATGTAATGAACTCTAAGCCCAGCCGCTGCAATGCAGACAAAAATGCAAGAAAATGTATGCACCCGTAGGGACTCGATCCCGGGATCTCCTTAGCAGGTGCAGTGACTTCTACCGCTGCGCTACTACTCGTGCTCGTGCTAAAGTGAGGGCGCTGCGTTATTAAAGTAGATCAACGGCGAGGCCTGCCTTTCTCACCACGAACTCGCGAAGAACATGGAAGTGACGGAAGTCAACAGCCGCAGTTGCTGCAGTTGTGGAGGCCGGCGGGGTGCAGAGCGGGCCTGGGAAGACGGGATCCACGTGAGGCTGCTTGGGGACGAACGGATCCGGCCCTTGGGGCACTAAATCGCCTAGTGGCGGAGCTCCATGGGATGCTGTCTCCCGATCGATCCTGACAGGAAAAACGAAACAGAGAGGAGAGGGTGAGATTCAGAGGGAGGGAGAGAGGAGGAGGAAGGAAGAAGGGGTTCTCTGCAGGTCACCGACGAGTGGTGCACCAACGGAGCTGGGTGGATCTGGCCTAGATCGAAGCTGCGGAAGCGTTGGTCACTTGCTGTAGCTGCAGCTTCAGGTGCTATGGGTCTCCCTGCAGAAAAAACGAGAGGAAGGGAGAGAGATGAGAGGAAGCAAAGAGGAACAGGGGAGGAGAAGAAGAGGCGCGACGGCCTGGCCTGGTTGCTGGCTGCGAGGCTGATTGCTCCGATGGCTTCGACACCAGAGGAGAGGTTGCGGGGCCAGCGGGCAGCTTCGGGCGAGGAGGCGACCAGGGGGTGGCGCACTGATTGGATCGGGGGATCCCGATGTGGGAGATGGGACAAAGGGGTGGCGGCGGCGGTTGGGACAGGCTCCTAGTTTTTAGGTTTTGGATTGATTTAGACTAGGGCCCAAATATATAGCTAGTGGGCTAGGTTTAGGTTCATCTCGACCCTCCATTTTAGAGCGGATGGTCGAGATAACTAGGTTAGGGAGTCTAGTTGACAAACCGGTGACGGTTTGCGGTAAAACGGGGTTGATCCGGATCCAACGGACACGACCGCCCGATCCGGGTTCCGAGAGGTTTACGGACTAGGTTGCGGGCAGGCCGGTGCATTGTGTAGAGAGGCTACGCGGAGATGAGAGGGAAAACGGGCAGCCCGGCATCGGGGTTTAAAACAACGAAAACGTCTGACGTTGGACCGGCTATAGTGTCGCTATAGCTTTAACTGTTCGGGTATCAAACGAACTGTGATCGCCACGAAATTCGACAGGCGGCCTAGCTATAACTAATTACGACCGCATGCCAAGTTTCAGCTTGATCAGAGAAAGTTTTCAACACAGTTTTTTAAAACAGGGTTTCGAACGATGCCGCGGGCACGTGCGAGTACGGACGGGCTCAGAACAGACAACGACGAGAACCTGCAACTAACAACGGATGCAAGTTTTGAAAACGGGCGGCAACGGAGATGCCGATGCAATGCTGATGATGCGATGATGATGCGACAAATAAAAATAGACACGCGACGAAAACGGAAGGAAAAGGGAATCTTCTGGAACGTCGGCACCGGGCTGTCACAGGTATCCCCTCCTAACAGGCTAGTCTTTTGGGGAAAGTGCCCTAGGCCTCTTATAATTCGGTGTTGAGCGTTGTGCATTTGTTAGAATTGTGTCGAATATTTGTACAAGGTAGATTATAGTTGGACTGGGATTTGGACTATGTGTAGAGAAGGTAGGAGTCGTGTCCTATTAAGACACCTGTAGGCCTAAGCATATTATATAATAAAAGGGTAGACACACGATGTAACCTATGCCAACATAATAGCATACACACCGTGGGGGAGCCAACGGCGTGTGCCGGTGCCCGGGTAGCCGCGCAGAGGTATTGTAGTTGTGTTATGGGGAGGAGCTCCCGTAGTCAGGCCCCGGGGATGTAGCCACATCGGTGAACCTCGTTAACAAACCTCAGTATCATACTCCTGCAATTGCTTGGTCCTCTGATGATCTACTAGGCGTCTAGAATTTATTCTAACAAGTGGTCACATGATCTAGGCTGGTCAGAGTTTGTAGAGAAGTTAATTTAGAGGAGTTGCAACAGAGATTGGTGTGTCGCTGAGAGATCAAAAGTTGCGGCCGTGGCGGATAGCAACTAGTTTGATTGGGATTGGAACACGATTGAGCATTCCGCATTGGTACGACCTAGGGCGTACGACGTGGGTTGGCAGCAAACGAAGCAATGGTAAGCAGCGGCAGTGTACAGAAGGACGTCGACTAGATCGGATCAGGAGCGTGTATGGAATTCAGCACCAAGACACAATGTGCGGTGGCGTATAGAATTCATATGGGAAGCGGTGCGCTAGGGCAGCGGCAGGCCCGGAGCTGGTGGGCGGAGCAGACCAGGTGGGGCCAAAGTAGGGCTACTAGATAGGCACGTGTGCGTCTGAGTTGTACAAGCATTGCACAATGCTGCTAGGAGTGTTGTGCAAGGCCGACGTGTGAGATTTGTTTGGAAATAAAATAGGACCGAGTCCTCACAAGCCACACGGACGAAGGCAGCAAATTAATTGGCAGAATGAAAATTCACCAAGGAAAAACCCATCAGATGACGCTTTGGAAGCAATAACAAAAAGAGCATCAGGTGTTGTGTGCGGAAGCAACAGTAAGTGGAGCATGGCTTGGATTAAATTTGTCTCTTTACTTGGTACACTTTGGCACATGCTCACCAAGTATTGTAGCTTGGTTATTTTTCATGGGTCTACCTTATGGTGGACAAGATGAAAATTTTGTTGGCACAATAGGGATGTTTGAATTCATTGTGGGAAGTCAACAAGATTAAGATGT
The DNA here is from genome assembly GCF_904849725.1 of Hordeum vulgare subsp. vulgare. NCBI lineage: Eukaryota > Viridiplantae > Streptophyta > Magnoliopsida > Poales > Poaceae > Hordeum > Hordeum vulgare. Next base: position 302,988,441 of record NC_058523.1, read on the forward strand.
AAGTATCATGTGATGAATGAGAATTCGTCGGGGATGATTTGGGAAGCATCAAGTGCGTCATGGCAGGATCATGCAAATAGAATGTGTTAAGCTATCACATAGATGTGTGGGATGGACAAGACGCAAGGTGGAGCATGGTTACAGTCAGATAATTTCGGCTGGGGCGGACTGGACAATCTGGGGATCGACGGCATGTCGGTCAAATCAGAAGATGGCGGTGATTTCAGCAACGACGACATAGGAGCTTGATGCTGATGGTGGCCAACTTCTAGGGTGTGGAAACACGTGGTGGAGGCCTCCGGGCTTGTACGGCTTTGATAAGACTATGATGCAGGGTTGTTTCAGGGTAGTGCACACATGAGAGCTTGAAGTCAACATGGCATGAGGTAGCATGACCAGCTACGTAGAGTCATGTTGAAGGTGGAGTTGGAGTCTAGTGGAAGTCTTCACTCTGTGCTGATGGAGGGTCTAGGATGTAAGGCGTCGGAGAATCGAGCCTATTTCAGCGGGATAGCGAGAAATACGTGGATCGGATTGGGTACCAGTGGTCTAGTGGAGGCGTGATACTCGGCAACGGTCGGTGATGATCAGTGGTTCTCTGCATTTGGGGTTGAGGCAGCGTGGGCAAGCTCCCAAGGGAACCGACCAGGAGAATAGAGGCTCGACGTGGTGATAGTAGAGAGGTGTGCAGTAGTTGATGGGGTTGTCTACTAAGGGTCAGGTCATGGACGTGCTATCTAGGGCCCACCTAGAGCCCCACACAGTAACTAAAGTCCGAGAGCTACCGATGTAGTCGAAGTCTCACTCGGACATACAGAGTGACTCAGACAGTGTCCGATCAGTCGGATGCTCACCAGCACTTGGACTAAGCGAGGCATGAACGACGAAGGGACTACAACGGCAAGGGACTTTAGTCTTTCACATAAAGCGCTATGAAGCCTTACGTTACGAGTAACATTGAAGTTAGAGCTGCAGTTTTAGGTAACTTCCATAGTTATTGTCATTTAATGCCCTTGAAGTTGATGCCGCGGGTCCATCGCACTCTATATAAGCCTGGATTGAGATCCAAGATAGGGGTTAAGCATTGCGTGTATTCACCCCCAATAAGCAACACTAAGCCTGTGGGCTTGACACGTAGGGTATTTACCACTTTCAACACATACATACGAGTTTTACCACTGTGCCATAGCTAGGCTCGACCCTCCGTTTGTACCTATGGTACTATTGTTACGTTCATTCCCTCGACAGTTGGTGCCCACCGTGGGGCTGCACGCCTAGAAAATTCCGGCGTAGTTGGAGTTTCAATCCTTATTGTCATCATGATGACACTCGGTGGTGAGATCACCTTCGGTTCCCCGAGCTTCACCGCTAACAATTCAGCGTGGTTGGAGGATACGTCGTTGGATACCGATGCATTGCCCGCCTGTGGTGCATCACACTTCAGCAACGTGATGCACAAAGTCCTTAACCGACATCCATTGGTTTTGTACCTCTCGACACTTCCTCATCCTACTGCGGTTCGTCGCAAGCGCTCTGGGCTCTCACGGCTGCAACGCTGGATCAAGCATGTCATGGCTCTTCAAGCCAATACGGGACAGGTGTCCTGCTACCTCTTGATCTTGCATTGATTATCACTTGAAGAGGAATGGGTGATGCAGCGAAGTAGATAAGTATTTCCCTCAGTTTGTTGATAACCAAGGTATCAATCCAGTAGGAGGAACAAGCAAGGCTCCAATAGTAGTACCTACACAAATAATCAAACACTTGCACCCAACACTATAAAGGGGTTGTGAATCCCTTCACAATTATTTGCAAGGATGAGATCTGATAGAGATAGGTATAAAATATTAATAGATCTGAAAGTAAATAAATTGCAGCAAAGTATTTTTGGTATTTTTGGTTTATAGATCTGAAAATATAATATGGCAAATAGACCCCGGGGCCATAGGTTTCACTTGAGGCTTCTCTCATGAAGGAAAATAATACGGTGCGTGAACAAATTACTGTCGAGCAATTGATAGAAAAGCGAATAATTATGAAGATACCCAAGGCAATGATTTTGCATATAGGCATCACGTCCGTGTCTAGTAGACCGAAACAATTCTGCATCTACTACTATTACTCCACACATCGACCGACTCCTGCGTGCATCTAGGGTATTAAGTTCATCAATAACAGAGTAACACATTAAGTAAGATGACATGATGTAGAGGGATAAACTCAATCAATATGATGAAAAACCCATCTTTTTATCCTCGATGACAACAATACAATATGTGCCTCGCTACCCCTACTATGTCACTGGATGAGGACACCGCAAGATTGAACCCAAAACTAAGCACTTCTCCCATTGCAAGAATTACTAATCTAGTTGGCCAAACCAAAGAAATAATTCGAAGAGACTTGCAAAGATATGAAATCATGCATATAAGAATTCATAAGAGACTCAAATAATATTCATGGATAATCTGAACATAAACTCACAATTCATCGGATCTCGACAAACACACCGCAAAAGAGTATTACATCGGATAGATCTCCATGAAGATCATGAAGAACATGGTATTGAAGATCAAAAAGAGAGAAGAAGCCATCTAGCTACTAGATATGGACCCGTAGGTCTATGGTAAACTACTCACACATCATCAGAGGGGCATTGGACTTGATGTAGATTCCCTCCATGATCAATTCCCTCTCCGACTGATTACTGGAAAAGGCTTTCAGATTGGATCTCTCGGGAACAGAGGCTCCCGACAGCGTAAAAGTATTTCCGTGGCTCTTTTTGGCGATACGGGAATATTTGGGAATTTATAGGCCAAGAATTAGGGTTAGGAGATCTGCAGGGGGCCCACAAGCCAGGGGGCGTGGCCACCCCCGAGGGCACGCCCTATAGACTTGTGGCCTCCCGACCACTGCCTTGCCCCCTACTCCAAGTCTGTTGCATGTCTTATGGTCCAAGAAAAATCTTTTTGGAGATTTTATTCCGTGTGGACTCGGTTTAATATTCCTTATCTGCAATACTCAAAAACGTGGAAAAAATAAACTGGCACTAGGCTCTAGATTAATAGGTTAGTCCCAAAAATATTATAAAACAACATATAAATGAATATAAAACATTCAAAACAGATAATATAATAGCATGGAACAATCAAAAATTGTAGATACATTGGAGACGTATCAAGCATCCCCAAGCTTAATTCCCGCTCGTCCTTGAGTAGGTAAATGATGAAAACAGAATTTTTGATGTGGAATGCTACCTAACATATTTATCCATGTAATATTCTCTATTGTGGCATGAATATTCAGATCCATAAGACTCAAAACAGTATTCTATATTGACATAAAAACAATAATACCTCAAGCATACTAATAAGGTAATTGCTTCTTTTCGAAATAGCATGGTCTTAGAAAGTTATCCATACAAAATCATATGGTCTGGCTATGACCCATCTTCACCACACAAAGTATCTAAATCATGCACAACCCCGATGAAAATCAAGCAATTGTTTCACACTTTTTATGTTCTCAAACCTTTTCAACACTCAAAAATTACATGAGCATGAGCCATGGATATAACACTATAGGTGGAATAGAATGTGGTGGAGGTTGCAAAAAAAGAAAGAGGAAGATAGTCTCACATCAACTAGGCATATCAATGGGCTATGGAGATGACCATCAATAGATATTAATGTGAGTGAGTAGGGATTGCCATGCAACAAATGCACTAGAGCTATAAGTGTATGAAAGCTCAAAAAGAAAACTAAGTGGTCATGCAAGAGATGTAATTCCACTAGTTATATGAAAGCGACAAAATAGGAGACTCTCTATGAAGAACATGGTGCTACTTTGAAGCACAAGTGTGGAAAAAGATAGCAGCATTGTCCCTTCTCTCTTTCTCTCATTTGCTTTTTTTTGTAGGCTTCTTTGGCCTCTTTTATTTTTTTATGGGCTTCGCTGGCCTCTTTTTTTGTGAAGTCCGAATACTCATCCCAACTTGTGAGGGAATCATAGCTTCCATCATCCTTTTATCACACGGGACAATGCTCTAATAATGCAAATCATCACACTTTTATTTACTTACAACTCAAAGATTACAACTCGATAGCTAGAACAAGCTATGATTCTATAAGCAATATGAAGGTGATGGTGCGTGTTATTAAAAATTTGGACAGTGGTGTTGCATGGCAATATATCTCAGAATGGCTATGAAAATGCCATAATAGGTAGGTATGGTGTCTGTTTTGAGGAAAATATATGGTGGCTGTTGTCGTGGGTATAAGCCTGACAGTAGATGAGTAGGGTACGAATGGAGAGGGCAGAGTCCTAGCTACGGCAAGGTTGTATGAGTTCAGGCCTGTCTGCGTGGAGGTAATAGCCCTACGTCTTAGTGCTCTTGGAGCTTGTGTCGAGTGGAAATATAAGTGTTACAGGGATGCGAACCCTTGTGCCAGAGGGGAGGGGTGGCTTATATAGAGTGCGCTGCCCCTCATAAGTGTCCGATATGAAAGGGTGCAGTAAGTGGGGCTTAAATGCGTATGTTACTCATAACGTACATAATAAATGATGTTTACTACAACCAGCTGAATGTCTGCCCATTGGTCTCCTGTGGCGATTGGCTTCGGGCTTCTCCGAGTGGAAGAATCTCGTCGAGTGAATGAGGGATCCTCCGTGTGGTTCTATACCGAGTGGATTAGATGTTGTCTCCATCCAGTCGAAACTTTCTCTATGGTCCTTAAGCTAATAATGAGGTGCCCTCGGGTAGGACATATAGGTGAGGCCTATGACCCTACCCTAGGGCTATATCCCTGTCATTAGCCCCCTAATGGATTGGGGCTCGATTGTTGAAGGTGTCGATGTAAATCTCGTAGCAGCACACTGAACTTGAACGTATTTCACAGCCTTGCAGAATTGGATGCCAATTGAAGTCTTCAGCATTCGCCCTGATCGAGTGTGTTGAGTAAGTCGTCCGAGTGAACTTTGTTGATCCGAGTGACCAACAAGATCTTGGGATGTGATGGATCATCGTGTCAGTTCCGGATTTTCTGGGATTTGAAATTTTTGGTTAGTGCACGCCTCGCGGTGATGACGCCATTGTCAGGAAAGTGGGAGGCGTCGCCTCGATTACCGAGCCTTGATCTCCGCCATGTATCTCGCATCTTCTCGCGAAGGGATAAGCAAGGATCCGGCAGACCCACCGGCTAGAGTCCCAATCGGCCGATTATAAAGCCAGCCGACGCTAGGGTTTTGAATGGCATCGTCCTTCTCCTCCTTGGCTCTTCCTCCTCTTTCACCCTTCCAAGCTCAATCTCTAGATAGATCTCGTCGCTGCCAAAATGACAAAGGGGCAGACTAGCAAGTTGGAGTGGGCCAAAAAGAATAAAGGCGGCAAGCAGAAGAAGACGGCTCTACCGCTGGGATGGATTCAGGGGGATTTCCTCCGTTCCACGGTCCAAAAAGAAGATCTCCTGGAGTTTGTAGAGCACGGGATGCTGGTGAAAAATTCATGGAGGCTGCCCAGCGATGAAGCTGAACCAGAGCCGCGTGAAGGGGAATAGATTCTTCTCTTGACCCACGTCGAGCAAGGTTTCTCTCTGCCTCCCCATCCCTTTATTCGTGGGTTCTTGAACTTTTTCGGGGTTGAGTTGCACCATTTTCCCCCAAACGCCCTTGCTCATCTTTCTACTTTCGTCACTCTATGAGAGTGTTTCCTGGTATTTCCTCCTCATTGGGGGTTGTTTAAGTTTTTCTTCACCGTGCGCTCTTAGTCGGTGAAGAAAGTGAATCCGGCTGATGACAAAACTCACATTATACAATTGTGCGGGGGTTTGAGGCTCCAGAAGAGGAGCAAAAGTATTATCCCCGCATGACCCTTTCGGAGTCAGTTCGCAATTGGCAATCCACCTGGTTCTATTGCAATGATCTTGCCTCCCCAAACATGTAGAGTGGTCTTCCTCCTTTTACTTTAGCGCGATCGAGTGTTCCTAGGGCTTTGGTAATGTCGAGAGAGGAGAAAACCCATGTAGAGCCTTTAGTGAACACATTGATCGACCTGGTCCGCGGCAGCGTGACAGAGATGGATTTGCTGGAGATGTTCCTCGGATGACGCATCCAGCTTCTCTAGGCTAGGGATCATGCCATGTGGCATTACTCGGGCCCGGAGGATTCCACTCGGTCTCATCCGGAGGAGGTAGACGAGGACACGGTGGCGAAGTGGATCCGCAACATTACTGGCCCTTGTGACAATCCTCTTGGATTGAAGCGAGTTTTACCCTATTCCTCTTAGAATTCGTCGAATAATGTGGTAAGTCGTTCTTTGTTGTATATCTTTGCATTGCAGTCAAGTGATTGAAATTCCCATCGTCTGACTTGATGATCTGTATCTCGCATGCATGGACGAACATGCATTCACCAGTTCCGAATGGTGCCCCGCTTGAGGTCGAGGAAGGGAGCATGGAAGGTAGCGTTGAAAGTGACTATGTTGAAGACAACGAGGAGATCGAGGTTGACTCGGGAGAGAGTGAAGAGGAGGCTTCATCTCCTTCTCGCTTCGAATCTCGATTTAAGCGGCGCCACGATCTAGCAGCTACGCCAAACAAGACCTTGGCGTACAGTGGCCGAAGTACTAAGCGGGTTAGGGAGCATCCAGCAAACCGGCAGAGAAGTCTATGAAGCTGCTAAAGCCCAACACGTCAAAGCCTCGGAAGGCTGTGCCTCGGATGAGGATCTCCGTACGAGTCGCCTCGACGTAAGTGTTCATTCTTTTAGTTTAATCCGAGTGAAATTCCCTGGTTGATGTTGATCGAATGGAGTTTCTTTGCTAGAGATGCAACTTCTGTGACGTCGCCGCCGAGAGAAGACGAGGAGCTCATGGACTTAGACACCGCGGATGTGGCCACTTCTCAGTGAGGTGCGATCAACTTTTCACTTTGTTTTATGTCGTCATGTGTATAGTTTTCCGATTGGAATTTTGGTGTCGTCATGTGTTTGTCAGCTTTGCCAGCTACATATGTAATCCATTTTTGAGGACGATGATCAGCTGCGGACGGTTGTTGAGTTGGCCCAAACTGTGTGTGTGGTGAGTGCTCCTCTTGTCAGTTCAGTTGTTGTCACCACTACGCCGACTGCACTGTAATTGGGTACTCCAGTCGTAACTGCCACGGCTCCAACTCCTTAGATGCCTGCATTTACAATGCACCAAGTCTCAGAGGACCACACTGGTGCTACCAAGGAGGCCATGATCCAGGTGGACTTGATGATGCAGCAGGCCAAAGGAGCTTACGATGCCATCAAGTCGGTGTGTGGCGGTAGCTCGGAGCTTCGAGCCAACATCTGAGTAAGTGCGACAGTAAGTTCGATATTCCATTTGAATCTTGATTTTGGACCCACTATGAGTTTAGTAGTGTCGCATGGTTGTTGTTTCCATTCCAGTGGGGTCACGCTGACTAAACCCATTGGGTGTAGTCCCCGAGACCGTTGTCGACTGCTTGCATCGATAGGGGTCTGATCAGTAGAAATACTTTCTCTTTGAGTTATGACTCGGCCGAGAGGATATCTTAGTCGAGTGTTTTTGTATCCAGTGGGGGCACCCTAAGTGCACCCACTGGGTGTAGTCCCCGAGACTATTGTCAATTGTTTACGAATGGCAATAGTCTTAAGAACTTAGATACACGGCCCTTTTGACTCACTAGGGCGGACCTGGTCGAGTGTTTTAGTAACAAGGGGTCACGCCGAGACCCCTGTCGAGTGCTTGTATCGGCAGGGGTCTAATCGGAAAGAACACTTTTTTTGAATATTTTGAATGTTCAGTTGAACCATGTTTTTCACTCGGAAGTGAAAGAATCTTAACATCGACTGACTTTTCCCTCTAATGTTTTCAGAAAACCTGTGAGATAGGAACTGAATATGCCAACTTAGTGGCGGAGAAAAATGAGCTTCAAGTGAATCTGGAAGCTGCTACAAATGACTTGAACGCCTTGAAGAAGGTTGTGGAGGACAAAGACATGGCTCTGGCAGAGGCCAATAAGAAGTTATCGAAAGTCAGTAGTGTAGAGGCAAAGAATGCCAAACTTAAGAAGGAGAGGCATGATTGGACGAAACAACTCGAGAGGATGTCCAAGAGAGGGAATTCTCAGGAGAGGTTTACTTCGCACACTCCCCGGTGAGTGAATCTCGTCGAGTGAATTTCTTTGTATGTTTCCGAGTGTCTCAAGTCTGATTTTGCAATCTTTATTTCCTGCAGATTTCTGTCAAGACTTGGATAAGGAAATTGAGGAAGTTGAGCCATGTCTCGATCCCATCAATGTGCCACTTGCGGATACTGCAGCTTTGAATATGTTTCGTGTAGATTCCCGTCTGCTGAAGGTGCAAAGCTATGTCGCTCGACTGAGGACCATTGTGGGTAAAGTCGACAAGGAGCTATGGCTTGAAGACGATCTCCAGATTGATCTGGTGGTGATGATGGCCCGATTGGATCAAATTCCTCTCCGAGTGCAGGCATGAAAGAAATCGTATGCTCGTTGCAGAGCTGATGTGGATCTCTCGCTGGTCAGAGTCCACTGCAAGGAATCTCGGGAAGATAAATTAAAGACGCTCCAAGTAGCAAACATGAAGAAGCTCCTCTTTGAAGACTTCATGGAGACCTTCATTGACACGACTACCCGCATCACCGACGAGATTGACCTAGACACCTTTGTCAGCCAGCAAGTCCAGGAGAGCCACGAAGAAGAACATTGATTGCCTAAAAAAATTGTTATTCGCCTCGGTATGCCGAGTGATTTTGTAACTGTTAAAACTTCGTTCAGGTGTTTAACTCGAGTACCTTTGCTCGCGCAGATAATCTTGATATGCACCGAATAATTTTTAAGTTTATCCATATTGGTTGGATTCGGTTGTTTTTGGAATGCTTTTTGCATACTCCTAAGCGAAGTCTGATGCGTAGTTGGGCTCGGGTTAACTTAGGCGAAGATTGACTCGCTGCTAAGTTTCCGAGTGAGAGGTTGCTCTGAACTCGGAGAACGTTGGGCATTTAGGCGAAAGCTGGTTCATAGCTAAGCCTTTGAGTGAGAGGGTAGCTCTATACTCTGAGAAGGTTTCTACTTAGGCAAAGCGGATTAGCGGCTAAGCCCTCGAGTGAGAGGATTGCTCGCCACTCGGAGAAGGTTTGACAGTTAGGCAAAAACGGGTTCACTGCTAAGCCCCGGAGTGAGAGGGTAGCTCGTCACTCGAAGTAAGTTTGTACTTAGGCTAAGTGGGTTAGCGGCTAAGCCCCCGAGTGAGAGGATTGCTCGCCACTCGGAGAAGGTTTGACACTTATGCGAAAACTGGTTCACAGATAAGCCCCCGAGTGAGAGGGTAGCTCATCACTCGGAGTAAGTTTGTACTTAGGCTAAGCGGGTTAGCGTCTAAGCCCCCAGAGTGAGAGGATTGCTCGCCACTCGAAGAAGGTTTGACACTTAGACGAAACTGGTTCGCAGCTAAGCCCCCGAGTGAGAGGGTAACTCGTCACTCGGAGTAAGTTTGTACTTAGGCTAAGCGGGTTAGCGGCTAAGCCCCCGAGTGAGAGGATTGCTCGCCACTCGAAGAAGGATTTTTCGTCTGGAGTCGACAAAGATTGTAGAAATCACAACTTGGACAAGCATATTACTCCGGGAAAACTACATCTGTTATCTCAGATCAATTAGTGGTCAAGCATAAAAATGTTTGTGTAAATATGCATTCCATGCGCGTGGCTCGTCGACCCTCTTCTGGAGATTGTAGAGTCGAGAGGCTCCATTGTTCAGCACCTTGGTGATGAAGAAAGACCCTTCCCAATTAGGAGCTAGCTTATGAGGTCGCTGTTGTTCTACTCGGAGCACCAGATCGCCTTCGTGGAACGCCCGACTCCTGAGATGCCTCGAGTGAAAGCGTCGTAGATCCTGTTGATAAATTGTCGACTGAATCAACGCCATCTCGCGCTCCTCCTCTAAAAGATCTACTCCGTCCTGTCGTGCTTGCTCGGCTTCAGCTTCTGAATAGAGATCCACTCGGGGAGAGTTATGGAGTAAATCACTTGGTAGGACGGCTTCAGCTCCATACACCTAGAAGAATGGTGTTCGCCCTATCGACCGGTTCGGGGTTGTCGTCAGGCCCCAAAGAACAGAAGACAATTCAGTTACCCAAGCGCCCGCGACATATTCAATGTCTTGCATGAGTCGAGGCTTCAATCCTTGGAGGATAAGTCCATTTGCTCGTTCAGCTTGGCCGTTGGTTTGGGGATGGGCAACGGACGCATAATCCACTCGAGTCCTTGGATCAGAACAGAAACGCCTGAATTCATCTGAGTCGAAGTTTGACCCATTGTCTGTAATGATGCTGTGTGGGACTCCGTACCGGAATGTAATTTCCTTCATGAATTTGATGGCAGTGTGGGAATCCAGCTTCTTGATTGGTTTAGCTTCGATCCATTTGGTAAAGTTGTCGATTGCAACAAGCAAATTTGTGAACCCACTCTGACCCGTTCGGAAAGGTCCGACCATATCTAAGCCCCAAATACCAAACGAACATATGAGAGGGATAGTCTTCAAAGCAGACGCAGGCTTGTGAGACAAGTTGGAGTAGAACTGACAGCCTTCACAATGATCAATGATATCTTTGGCCATTTCATTTGTGCGTGGCGAGAAGAATCTGGCTCGGTATGCTTTGGTAACGATGGTCCGAGAGGATGCATGATGACCACATGTCCCCGAGTGGATTTCCTCCAAAATCAGTCGGCCCTCCTTAGGGGAGACGCATCGTTGAGCTAGGCCAATAACGCTCTCTCTATAGAGCTGATCACACATCACTGTGAAGGCTTTCGACCTGCGGACAATTTGTCGGGCTACGGCTTCGTCTTCGTATCCTAGGAACTCTCGCCTCAGGACGTATGCAATATACGACACTATCCAGTCGAGCGTGGTTACCAGAATTTCCATGATCAGATCGACGACCGTTGGAACATCTACTTCAGTTAGGTTGGAAGCACTTATAGGTTGCGGGGGATCTTCAGGGAAAGGGTATTCTTGCACCGAAGGGGTGTGCGAGTATTCCAAACACACATTAGTAGGTACAGTCTTCTGAGTGGATCCGATCTTAGCCAATTCATCAACTTCATGGTTCTTCAGTCGGGGTACATGGTGGAGTTCTAAGCCTTCAAACGTCTTCTCCAGCTTCCTCACTACATTACAGTACCCAGTGATGGCGGGGTTCCTCACATCCCATTCTTTCATCACCTGATTGACCACCAAATCAGAGTCGCCATAGACCATCACACGACGGACGCCGAGTGAGATAGCCATACACAACCCGTAGAGAAGCGCTTCATACTCTCCCTCGTTGTTGGAGGAGTCAAAGTGAATCTAGAGTACATAACTGAGTTTGTTGCCGTTTGGGGATACCAGAACCATACCAGCACTGGAACCATTCAACATCTTGGAACCGTCGAAGAACGTGGTCCGGTGTGCCGAGTGAATCTGAGCCGGTTGCTGTTGTACCACCCATTCGGCCATGAAATCAGCGAGAGCCTCAGACTTGATGGCCTTCTTGGCTTGAAACATAATGTCATAGTATAACAACTCCATAGCCTATTTTGTGACTCGACTAGATGCATCTGTATTTTGAAGGATTTCACACAACGGAGCATCGCCGACGACTGATACCGAGTGGTCTTGAAAGTAATGTGCCACCTTTTTTGCTGATAAGTATATCCCGTAAAGAAGCTTCTGGTAATGGGGACACCTCTGTTTGGAAGGGGTCAATACTTCAAAGACGTAATATACTGGGCGTTGGACCTTGTATGCTTTGCCTTCCTCCTCTCGCTCAACAGTCAGGACTGTGCTGACGACTTGATTTGCAGCTGCGGTGTATAAGAGGAGAGGCCCTTTGCTGTACGGAGCAGCAAGAACTAGCTGGGTGGAAAGTAGTGTTTTTAACTCAAAAAATGCAGCCTCTGCCTATGGAGTCCACTCGAAGGTGTCAGACTTCTTCATGAGTCGGTAATGGGGTAGAGCTTTTTCTTCGAGGCAAGATATAAACCTTCTTAGTGTTGCTAAGCACCCGGTAAGCTTCTGGACATCATGCACACGCTCAGGGCTCTTCATTCGAATGATAGCACTGATCTTTTTGGGGTTGACGTCGATTCCTCGTTCGGAAACGAGAAAACTGAGTAACTTGCCACTCGGAACGCCGAATGTGCACTTAGCTAGGTTCAGCTTGATTTCGTACCTTCTCAGGTTGGGAAATGTTTTTCCAAGTGGGTCAGCAGGTCGGAACCTTTGCGAGACTTGACAACGATATTGTCCATGTACGCTTCAACATTCCGACTGATCTGGTCGAGCACACACTTCTGGATCATATGCATGAATGTAGCGTCTGCATTCTTCAGACCAGAAGGTTTGGTAATGTAACAAAAACATCCGAAAGGGGTGATGAAGGCTGTTTTTATTTCAGCTGGGCCATACAGACATATCTGATGGTAACCAGAGTAAGCATCTAAGAAAGATAAGGCTCACATCCAGCAATCGAGTCAACAATCTGATCGATGCGGGGGAGCGGGAAGTGATCCTTCGGGAAGACCCGATTGATATTCTTGAAATCTATACACATGCGGAGTGACTTGTCCTTCTTGGGGACCATGACGACATTCGCGAGCCACTCGGAGTGGTAGACCTCGCGAATGAACTTGGCCTCCTGGAGTCGAGCCACTTCCTCACCGATTGCTTTCCTTTTTTGCGTGGCGGACCGACGCAAATGTTCCTTGACGGGCCAAGCTTTCAGGTCGACTCTCAGTCGGTGCTCAGCGAGTTCCCTAGGTACACCAGGCATGTCAGCAGGCTTCCATGCAAAGATTTCCCAGTTCTCATGGAGGAACTGGATGAGCTCGGCTTCGTATTTAGGATCGAACGTTGTTGAAATGTTGTTCGGGTCAGCGTTGGGGTTTGTCGGGTGGATGCTCACTTTCTTGACTTCTCCCGCTGATTGAAAAGCGGACTTAGAAGCGGGGTTCTTTGAGCGCATTAGGTCGGCAGGATCTGTTGTCTTCCTGTACTCGTCGAGCTCCACCACTGCCATCTGCTGATCGACAATTTTGGAGCCCTACTGCAGGCACTCTTTTGCTCTGTACCGATTCCCTGTGACAGTGATAACTCCCTTTGGCCCTGGAATATTCATCTTCAGGTATACGTAACATGGTCGGTCCATGAAACGTACATAGGCTGGGTGGCCAAGGATGGCATGGTAAGCACTCTGAAATTCCACCACCTCGAACGTGACCTTCTCCTTGCAAAAGTTTTTGTCGGAGCAAAAGACCACGTCCAACGTAATCTGGCTGAGTGACTTGGCCTTATTGCTAGGGATAACTCCATGAAACTGCATCTGGCTCTCGCTGAGGCTGGTCATCGGGATGCCCATTCCCTTGAGAGTATTGACATATATAATATTCAAGCCACTCCCTCCATCCATTAACACCTTGCGAAGCCGAATGCCACCAATCACCGGGTCAACGACGAGAGTTTGACGACGAGGAGTGGGGATATGGGCTGGGTGATCCGACTGATCGAATGTGATAGCACTCTGCGACCACTTGAGGTATGTGGGAGGAGGAGCCATGTTGACTTCTCGGTTGACAACCTTTAGCCGACTCTTGCTCTCTACATCAGCGAAAATCATCAAAGTTGACTGGATCTCTGGGAAAGCATCTTTTCCCTCTTCATCTTCCTTATCAGGGTCTATCTCACTCGACTGATCCTCCTTGAATCCTTGGATCAACAATCTGCACTGCCGAGTAGTATGTTTTGGCATTATAACATTGTCGTCATCATCTGTCTTCATGTGGATTGCACACGGTAAATCTAGGACATCAGGTCCTGACTATTTCTTCAACTTCTTCAGAGGGAACTGATTCTTGCCCTTCCCCTTGAATTTCCCTGCCGCCAGAGCGGCTGCTTTTGCTGGCGCAGTGCCTTCAACATTCCGCTTCTGCTTTCGATTGGAATTAGCATCAGTGTCGACTGCTTTACCCTTACCGCTACGGAGGCGGTCTTCTTCTTCCCTTTTCGCATAACGGGTTTCTATCTCCATCATCTTGCTCATTGACATCTCGCCTGTCTGACCGAACTTCAGATACAGCTCTCGGTACCTGATGCCTGCTTTGAAGGCGCAGACTGCTTGATGCTCGGTAACCTTTTCCACCGTGTGGTGGAGAGTGGTCCAGCGTTGGATGTGATCATGCAAGGACTCACTCGGCTTCGGTATGGAATGTTGTAACTCAGAAAGGCCGACATGACGCTTGCAGGTGCCCTCGAAGGTCTTGATGAACACTCGGGCCAAATCTGCCAAACAGTATATGCTTGCGGGAGCCAACTAATTCAGCCATGCACAGATCGAGCAGATCGAGCCATCTAGCATCATGGGAAAGTGCTTCATTGCAACGTTGTCGTTGCCGCCGAGATTCTGTACCGCAGCTTGGTAGTCGTCCAACCAAGTTTCTGGCTTGGACTCTCCGGTGAACTTGCTAATTCCAGCCGCCAACCTGAAGTTGCGGGGAATATCAGCAGAGCGGACTGCGCAGCTGAAACACTCGGGACCAGAGATGACAGAGTTGCTTCCACTCGGACGATCTCTGTCATAGCCCTCTCTGTGGGCTCGGCCTCTATCAACTCGCTTCTGGTTGAGATAGTCTCTTTCATCGTGCCCGGGGTCGCGTTCATCACCCATTGAGCGCCTTTCGTCGTAGTGCCGTGGCACATACGATCCACTCCGCGGAGGAGAGCGCGACCGGTGGAGATCATCGTGATGGTACCGGGTGAAAACGGATTCCTCCCCTAGTCTCTTTGCCGATCATCTCGGCGATCCCCGCCTCTGCAACGCTGAGGGGAACCTGGACTGTAGACCGAACGAACTGTATCTTCTCTGATAGAATTGCCGTGTAACCTGTTGAATGACTGGGAAACAACAGAATTCCGCTGCAGTGCCGCTTGCAGGAGAGTGCGAATCTGGTCCAAGCCTGTGCTTGCCTCTGAGTTTGTCGGCTGGATGGAATTTCCTTTCTTTGTGGCAGCAGCTACGTTTAGAACGGGCGTGTGAAATACCTCAACATTGTCGTGAGGTCCACCTGGGAAGAGTGCTTGTTGACGTCGACTGGAAGTAGGTGGGCGCTGGCAGAGATGACCACCCGATGCTTCTCCAATCTCACACTTGTTGCGACTGAACTTGGGCGGACTCTCATGTGAGCCGGCCATGAAAACCTACGCCACTGGGCTGCATATCTCACACTCGAAAGGTGCGCCAGAATGGTCTGACGCCGAGTTGGAGGCACCGTGCAGAGAAGCAGCGGGTTTGATGGCTGCAACTTGTGGCGATGACGCTTGACGCGCCAGTGCGTGGCGCACCCAGCACTGAAGCCGCGAGCGACCGGATCGCTTGTGGTGACGTATAGTGGGGAGCATGGTCGACAGTGGAGTCGATGGTTTATGGAGAATAACTCCACAGGAACTAGCTCGGAATTGTGTTGCTCCGCGAATTGGCAGCGCCTCGACATCGAGAGCCACCTCCCGGAGCCATGCCGAATCGTCGACGACGAAGACGAGTGTGCCGAAACAGATCTCGTGACCCAAGCACAGGTCGCCACCGGAATACAAGATGAAGAAGTGAAAATGCAAACTTGGCAGAAGTCGCTTAGACGCCTGCCCCACGGTGGGAGCCAACTGTCGTGGGTATAAGCCTGATAGTAGATGAGTAGGGTACGAATGGAGAGGGCAGAGTCTTAGCTACGACACTGTTGTATGAGTTCAGGCCCCTCTGCATGGAGGTAATAGACCTATGTCTTAGTGCTCTTGGAGCTTGTGTCGAGTGGAAATATAAGTGTTAGTGGGATGCGAACCCTCGTGCCAGAGAGGAGGGGTCGGTTATATAGAGTGCGCTGCCCCTCATAAGTGTCTGGCCTGCAAGGGTGCGGTAAGTGGGGTTTTAATGCATACGTTATTGATAATGTACGTAATAAATGATGTTTACTACGACTAGCTAAACGCCTACCCGTTGGACTCCCTGGAGTGGCTTCTGGTCTCCTGTGTCGACTGACTTCGGGCTTCTTCGAGTGGAAGAATCTCGTCGAGTGTATGAGGGATCCTCCGAGTGGTTCTACACCGAGTGGGTTAGATGTTGTCTCCATCTAGTCGGAACTTCCTCTATAGTTCTTAAGATAATAATGAGGTGCCCTTGGGTAGGACATATAGGTCAGGACTATGACCCTACCCTAGGGCTATATCCCCGTCAGCTGTTTTGAGGAAGGAGGGTTTAATGTACCGGTGAAAGTTGCGTGGTACTAGAGAGGATAGCAAAGGTGGAAAGGTAAGAGTGCGTATAATCCATGAACTCAACATTAGTCATAAAGAACTCACATACTAATTGCAAAAGCCTATTAGTTATCGAAGCGAAGTATTACATGCATGCTCCTAGGTGAAGGATTGGTAGGAGTTAACCATCGCGCAATCCCGACCACCACACAAAGGCCGACAATCATTAAACAAGTCATGCTCCGACTTCATCACATAATGGTTCACCATACGTGCATGCTACGGGAATCACAAGCTTCAACAAAAGTATTTTTTATAATTCAAAATTACTTACTAGCATGAATCTCATATTACCATCTTCACATCTCAAAACTATATGCAAGGAATCAAACTTCTCATCATATTAAGTGCACTTAATATGAAAGTTCTTATTATATCCCTGTTGGATGCCTATTACATTAGGACTAAATTCATAACATAAACCAATTACCATGATTTTTAAAGAACTCTCAAAATAATATAAGTGGGGTACGAGAGTCTAATAATTCCACAACACCGCCGTGCTCGAAAAGATATAAGTGAAGTACTAGAGCAATATTGCCTAGCTCAAAAGATATAAGTGAAGCATAAACAGTATTCTAATATATTCACGATTCAGTGTGTCTCTCTCTCTCAAAAAATCTGTGCAGCAAGGATGATTGTTGCAAACTAAAATGTAAAGACTCATATCATACAAGACGCTCCAAGCAAAACACATATGATGTGGTCAAAAAAATATTGCCTCAAGTAAATTTACCGATGGATTGAAGACGAAAGAGGGGATGCCTTCCGGGGCATCCCCAAGCTTAGGCTCTTTGGTATCCTTGAATATGACTTGGGGTGCCTTGTTAATCCCCAAGCTTAGGCTCTTGCCACTCCTTATTCCATAGTCCATCCCAAAACTTGAAAACTTGACAACACAAAACTCATGAGATCCATTAGTGTAAGAAAAACAAATCACCACTTTAGGTACTATTGTGAACTCATTATTTATTTATATTGACGTAATATTTACTGTATTCCAACTTATCCATGGTTCATACCCGATACAACCCATATATTCATCAAAATAAGCAAACAACACAAGGAAAATAGAATCTGTCAAAAACAGAACAGTCTATAGCAATCTGTTTACTTCGAATACTTTTGTAACTCCAAAAATTCCAAAAACATAGGAAATTTTGGGCATTTGTTAAAAATCGTGTGTAAAAATTTCAGATCAAAAGCATGTTCCAGTGAATTTATGAAATTCCTGGACTGAGAGCAAAAGTTTTTGTTTTTGAGAAAAATCAACTTGCAAACACCATAGACTATCCCAAAGGTCCTACTTGGCGCAAACACTAATTAAAACAAGAAAACAAAATTATTACTGAGGTAATAATATGTGGAACACTCAAAAATATATAAAAAAACAAATAAAATTGGGTTGCCTCCCAACAAGCGCTATTGTTTAACGCCCCTAGCTAAGCATAATGCAATAGATCTAGGTATTGTCATCTTTGGTATGCAACTCCTCAATTACACAGTTCTGAAACCCTAGGAGATCCTTTGGTTTTGTCAATAATCATACCCCTAGGTGAGAATTCCATAATTTCACTAGTAGTAATAAGTTCCCTAATAGAGCTAGGGTGAACGCTTATCATCTTAAGATCTTCATCACCTTTTTTAGAGGATTCACCCTTATTTTTAGGAACACTAGCAAAAGAGCCTCTGCGTTGCAACGGAAGAGAAAATAACACATGCTCTGAACGCAATATATTTTCACATACATCACATTTGTGTTGCCGACGATGACTTTAGTGCTCACACAATGAAAACGCGTTTGAATATACTGTCACTCGGAATATGATGAGAAATATGTTGTTTCTCCCCATGAGGTTTTCCAAAGGTGTCCATGTGTTGTTAACGATGTTTTCTTTCCTCTCAATTTGGTTTTAATTTAATGGATATTTATTGCAATTCGTATCATCGCCGGAATGAGAGAAAAAAAGGACCGTGCACTACAGATTAAGTTTGCACCAAAAATACTCCCTTCGTTCGGAAAAGATTGTCACCACGTACATTTTGCACAAAAAACCTTCCTGTTATCCCGACACAACCCGCAGTCCCCGTCCCCTCCCTCCTTTGACCACGCTCGCTTGCCCACTCGTCGGCGCCTCCGCCCCGCCATGCCACAGCTCCAGCGCAGTCCCTCCTCCCTTTCGCTGCGCCGCAGGTGCCCCGCGCTGTCCTTCCTCCGTTCCCCTGTGAAGCTCAATGAATCCACCTTCCTTCTTGTTGTAGCTCCCACGCGAAGCTCAAGGATCGGCTTTTCTACCCCATGTCGAGTCCCTTGCCCTCGCTTTCCTCGAGTCCCCAGTCATCGCCATGGCGAGCTCCTCCCTGCCGCCTTGGCTTGCGAACAATCCTCCTTCCTTCTACATGGAGAGCTTAGCCTCAGACAGTCTTTGGACAATTGGATGTGTGTCCGTTGTTGGTAGAAACCAAGAGATTGCGCATGAAAAACGACAGCTTTCAGAAGCAGAACCGGACAGACTTGGGCTTTCAAATCAACAATTCTTTTTGGCAGAATTAGTAGTCTATGTTCAGACAGTTACTTCTGATTTTATACTCTTAACTGAATTTTTTCCATGAGTATACTCTTAACTAAATTTAGAAAACTGCTAAAAACGATGTGGCAAGCATAGTCGACTAACAAAGGTCCCCACTGTCGAGTGCATTTAGAACATCGTCGAGCCCATGTACTTATTCTTATTCTGTGATCTAGTTTACTCACTGAATTTTATTCTTATTCTTGCTGTCAAAATAAAAAGTTGGGACTTGGGAGTAGCTATTGTTGACTAAAGATTATGTCCCCCATGCCAAGATTGACGAAGCATCTCCCTCGTCTTATGTTGCTGCTACCCTGTTAACTTGCTCGTCTCAATTTCCACAACAGCTTGTAATTGCAGAGATGGAAGGCCTTGACTAGGTAATCATATGAATCCTTTATCCGTTTAATTTTGGTACGGGTAGGCACTGATCTATGTAAATAAACTTGGTTCGTTTAGATTTTAATCTAGATACAGATGACAGAATTTTGAAGATTGCAATTTTTGTGTTCATCAGTTCAACGAGGGTGGGGACGGGAAGCAGTAGCATTAGAGGCCGACACCGGGAACTATGAGCAGTAGAGCCCGGCGCGGGGTACCAGAGGCGACGCCCAGCACCACCACCAGCCGGCAGCCAAAGTGGAAGAAGTCCAGGTCGCCTCCGTGGGTGGAGCGGCGGCGGTAGGTGGGAAGCAACAGTAGCAGGTGCGTGGAGAAGGTGGTCGACCGAAGCGGCAGCGTAGGAGGGCAGCAACAGCAGGTCGGTGGAGCAGGTGGACAAACGTAGAGGCGGCGCATGTGGGTGGCCTTGGCGTCGGCGAGGCAGCAGGTCGCCTCCGTAGCGCTCCCTAACGAGCGCCTCCTGGACGGGGCGCATCAGGGCGTCGCTGACGGCGGCTGCATCGATGCGCCACGAGTCGCCCCCCCCCCCCCCCCCGCCGCCTTGCCGAGGATCCACGCCCCTCGGGAGGCCGTCCACGGCCGGGAAGGGGTACGTGGCTATCTTCACAGGCATGCCCTTGGCTACATCACCGTACCGTCTCTTGAGCATGGACAGGACGATGGAGACATTGGCCGGAGTGACGGCGACGGTCGCCTCCACGGCGGCGTCGGGGCTAGCCGCCGCGGCGAGGCGGATGGCAAGGTCGGTGAAGGGCTCGATGTGGCTGGTCACGAAGAAAGGGGTGAGCAGGACGCACAGCTTCGTGCTGGTGTGGGTACCCAAGGTGGCACCGGTGCGGGTACCGGCAGTGGTAGCCATTTTCGTTCCTGGCTAGTACTGGTCTACTCTCTACTGGTTGTACCTGGTTTGTCACTATAGTCTTGCCTTTAAGTAAGCCAGGGTCGACATTGGACTGTATTTTCTTTTAACATTTTCTGTTATACAAATAGAATGAGCTGTTCATCACTGGAAAAAACATAAGTAAGAGGACTATTTTGTAAAAAGGCAAATGATTCGTTTTCTGACTTAAATCCGGACTACGGGTTGATTACCTGAAACATCAGGGGGTTTTCTGCAAAATATAAAAAACGATTCGTTTCTTGACTTAAGAACGGACTGCGGGTTGAATACCGGAAAAGCGAGGGGTGTTTTTGCAAAAATGCTATGACGGACGACCAGAAACCCTATTTGCTTTATTATTAGGGAGAGATAAACAAACTTGGCAATCTTAGGAGGAGTGGTTTTAGTAGAGGCGAAGGCGGAACCCAAGTTGGTAATAATGTCCTCAAGCTTTCCAATTCTAAAAGAATCTTGATCCAATTTTTCCTTAACTATGGGTTCCTTTTCCCTTAGGTTTTTTAAAGTAGCTCCTACCTTAGATCCATATTGGGTAATATGATTGTGGATATTTCAATGAGCTCAACGGTATCAACTTTATTTTCAATAGCATCAAGCCTACGCATCACATGTTCCAAAGTTAAGATTGTTTCATTAACCATGAGTGGGGGTGTACCTACCAGATTTGTCATAGCATTATAAGAACCAAAGGTGTGGCTACCCAAGAAGTTTCCTCCCATGATGGTATCCAAAACGTATCTATTCCAAGGAGAAACAACCACATAGAAATTGCGAAGGAGAACAGTAGTAGATTGCCTACGAATAGATCTATTTTGAGCATTGCAAATTCTATACCAAGCATCCTTTAAGTTTGCTCCCTCCCTTTGCTTAAAATTAAGAACTTCATTCTCATGAATACTAGCGATAGAAGCAAGGCCAGTCATGACTTTAAGCGATCTAACACCTAACACTACAGGAATCACCTTCTTTGCCGTCTGCCATCACAGACGGCAAAGACAAATACCCGGACGGCAACGACAATCCCACAGACGGCAAATATTGTCACGGCCGGCAAATTTTCTGCGTCAGCCTACGACGGCATAGGACCTTCTTTGCCGTCTGCCCCCCCCAAAGCGGACGGCAAAGCTCTTTGCCGTCAGCTTTCCTGAGGAGCAGTCGGCAAAGAGTTTGGGACGGCAGCCGAGAGGCGTTGCCTCCGTTAGGGGTTAACGGAGCCTTTGCCGTCTGCCTCCTGGTATCTTTGCCGTCTGCCTCTTGGTATCTTTGACGTCTGCCCTCTTGACTATCTTTGCCGTCTGCCTCCTCGGGAATCTTTGCCGTCCGCCCCCTTGACTATGTTTGCCGTCTGCCGTGTCCTCCCCTCTCTCCACTTTTGTCTTCTGCCCCCTCCTCTGTGCCCTCTTCTTTGTCGTCTGCCCACCCAGCAGGCAGACGGCAAAGAGACTATATGGCCAGCTGCTACTGCCCAGATTGCACAGCTGGGCGCCATGTGGCACCTTTGCCGTCTGTTGGCTGATGGCAAAGGCCTTTGCCATCAGCTGGCAGACGGCAAAGATCCTATATTGTCCCATTTTTATTTATTTTTTCTATTTCACATCACATATACATATAATTTAGAGCACATATATCATAAATAGATCACAACACATATATGATATACATATAAAGCTCATCAATGTCATTTGTTCATCAACGTACATCCCATATATCAAAAGAACCAACACATACGAAGTTTCATCCATATATACATACATATAGTTGCACAAATATTGTTCATCAACACATTGTTCATCAACACATACAAAGAACCAACACATTGTTCATCAACTCAAATAAAAACGGAAACTAAAGCACTCCAACGCCAGCTTCCATGCATGTAGTACATCCAATCTGCAAAATGGGAATAATAAAGCAAGTAGAAGAAGAACAACAACATATATATGACAAATAAGCTAAATTGAAGAAGAAAGAAAAGAAGCAATAAGAGAACAAGGAGAAGAAAAACAAGAAGGAGGAGGAGGAGGGGAAGGGGAAGGAGAAGGAGAAGGAGGAGGAGAAGAAGAAAAAAAGAAGAGAAGAAGAAGGAGAAGAAGGAGGAGAAGAAGGAGAGAAGAAGAAGGAGAAGAAGGAGGGCTCCTTCTCCTTCTCCTTCTTCTTCTCCTCCTTCTTCTCTTCTTCTCCTCCTCCTTCTTCTTCTTCTCCTCCTCCTCCTTATTCTTCTCCTTCTCCTTCTATTCTTCTTCTCTTCTTCTTCTTCTTCTTCCTTCTCCTTCTTTTTGAGCTAAATATTCCAATTATGTCATTTTAGAGGAAAACAAGCTAAGTATATAATATTCATGAGCTAACCAAGGTTCTTATGCCATTTTGAGCTTATTAGGGTATTTTGGAGCTAAATGGGCTAATTATGTCATTGTTGGGTTAATTAAAGCAAGGATAATATGAAAGAGGAGAAGAAAGAGGAGGAGGAGGAGAAGAAGAAGAAATCAAGAAGAAGGAGGAGGAGGAGAAGGAGGAGGAGGAGAAGGATAGAAGGTCCTTGGCCTTCTCCTCCTCCTCCTCCTCCTTCTTCTCTTCTTCTTCATCTCTTCTTCTTCTTTCTTTTCATTTTGCCTATTTCTTCTCCTCTTCTCCTCTTGTTGGAGCTAAATTACCTAATTATGTCTTTTTTGAGCTAAATGGGCTAATTATGTCATTTTAGAGAAAAAAAGCTAAGTATATAATATTCATGAGCTAACCAAGGTTCTTATGCCATTTTGAGCTTATTATGGTATTTTGGAGCTAAATGGGCTAATTATGTCATTGTTGGGTTAATTAAAGCAAGGATAATATGAAAGAGGAGAAGAAAGAGGAGGAGGAGGAGAAGAAGAAGAAATCAAGAAGAAGGAGGAGGAGAAGGATAGAAGGTCCTTGGCCTTCTCCTCCTCCTCCTCCTCCTCCTCCTCCTTCTCTTCTTCTTCTTTCTTTTCATTTTCCTATTTCTTCTCCTCTTCTCCTCTTGTTGGAGCTAAATTACCTAATTATGTGTTTTATGAGCTAAATGGGCTAATTATGCCATTTTAGATAAAAACAAGCTAAGTATATAATATTTATGAGCTAACCAAGGTTCTTATGCCATTTTGAGGTTATTATGGTATTTTGGAGCTAAATGGGCTAATTATGTCATTGTTGGGTTAATTAAAGCAAGGATAATATGAAAAAGGAGAAGAAAGAGGAGGAGGAGGAGAAGAATCAGAATTCAAGAAGAAGGAGGAGGAGGAGGAGAAGGAGGAGGAGGAGAAGGATAGAAGGTCCTTGGCGTTCTCCTCCTCCTCCTCCTCCTCCTCCTTCTTCTCTTCTTCTTCATCTCTTCTTCTTGTTTCTGTTCATTTTGCCTATTTCTTCTCCTCTTCTCCTCTTGTTGGAGCTAAATTACCTAATTATGTCTTTTTGAGCTAAATATTCCAATTATGTCATTTTAGAGGAAAACAAGCTAAGTATATAATATTCATGAGCTAACCAAGGTTCTTATGCCATTTTGAGCTTATTATGGTATTTTGGAGCTAAATGGGCTAATTATGTCATTGTTGGGTTAATTAAAGCAAGGATAATATGAAAGAGGAGAAGAAAGAGGAGGAGGAGGAGAAGAAGAAGAAATCAAGAAGAAGGAGGAGGAGGAGGAGAAGGAGGAGGATGAGGAGGAGAAGGATAGAAGGTCCTTGGCCTTCTCCTCCTCCTCCTCCTCCTCCTCCTCCTCCTTCTTCTCTTCTTCTTCATCTCTTCTTCTTCTTTCTTTTCATTTTGCCTATTTCTTCTCCTCTTCTCCTCTTGTTGGATCTAAATTACCTAATTATGTCTTTTTTGAGCTAAATATTGCAATTATGTCATTTTAGAGGAAAACAAGCTAAGTATATAATATTCATGAGCTAACCAAGGTTCTTATGCCATTTTGAGCTTATTATGGTATTTTGGAGCTAAATGGGCTAATTATGTCATTGTTGGGTTAATTAAAGCAAGGATAATATGAAAGAGGATAAGAAAGAGGAGGAGGAGGACAAGAAGAAGAAATCAAGAAGAAGGAGGAGGAGGAGGAGAAGGAGGCGGAGGAGAAGGATAGAAGGTCCTTGGCCTTCTCATCCTCCTCCTCCTCCTTCTCTTCTTCTTCATCTCTTCTTCTTCTTTCTTTTCATTTTGCCTATTTCTTCTCCTCTTCTCCTCTTGTTGGAGCTAAATTACCTAATTATGTCTTTTTGAGCTAAATGGGCTAATTATGTCATTTTAGAGAAAAACAAGCTAAGTATATAATATTCATGAGCTAACCAAGGTTCTTATGCCATTTTGAGCTTATTATGGTATTTTGGAGCTAAATGGGCTAATTATGTCATTGTTGGGTTAATTAAAGCAAGGATAATATGAAAGAGGAGAAGAAAGAGGAGGAGGAGGAGAAGAAGAAGAAATCAAGAAGAAGGAGGAGGTGGAGGAGAAGGAGGAGGAGGAGAAGGATAGAAGGTCCTTGGCCTTCTCCTCCTCCTCCTCCTCCTCCTCCTCCTTCTTCTCTTCTTCTTCATCTCTTCTTCTTCTTTCTTTTCATTTTGCCTATTTATTCTCCTCTTCTCCTCTTGTTGGAGCTAAATTACCTAATTATGTCTTTTTTGAGCTAAATGGGCTAATTATGTCATTTTAGAGAAAAACAAGCTAAGTATATAATATTCATGAGCTAACCAAGGTTCTTATGCCATTTTGAGCTTATTATGGTATTTTGGAGCTAAATGGGCTAATTATGTCATTGTTGGGTTAATTAAAGCAAGGATAATATGAAAGAGGATAAGAAAGAGGAGGAGGAGGAGAAGAAGAAGAAATCAAGAAGAAGGAGGAGGAGGAGGAGGAGAAGGATAGAAGGTCCTTGCCCTTCTCCTCCTCCTCCTCCTCCTTCTCTTCTTCTTCATCTCTTCTTCTTCTTTCTTTTCATTTTTCCTATTTCTTCTCCTCTTCTCCTGTTGTTGGAGCTAAATTACCTAATTATGTCTTTTTTGAGCTAAATGGGCTAATTATGCCATTTTAGAGAAAAACAAGCTAAGAATATAATATTCATGAGCTAACCAAGGTTCTTATGCCATTTTGAGCTTATTATGGTATTTTGGAGCTAAATGGGCTAATTATGTCATTGTTGGGTTAATTAAAGCAAGGATAATATGAAAGAGGAGATGAAAGAGGAGGAGGAGGAGAAGAAGAAGAAATCAAGAAGAAGGAGGAGGAGGAGGAGAAGGAGGAGGAGGAGAAGGATAGAAGGAGGAGGAGGAGAAGGATATTATCTTCTGTTGCCCGGCTCTCCAAGGAGCCGGAACCTTAGCCTCCGCCGCACCTAACCCTAGCCGCGACGGCGCCATCTCGCCGGCGCGTCCGCTCCAGCCCTCGCACCCCTCCTCCCTGCCCTTACAACCTACGCCGGAGGCCCGGTAGGAACCCTAGTCCTACCAATTTGGTATCCAGAGATTCCAGGCTGATCATGTCGCTCCCTCCACCATCGCCGCCGCTCAACACCACCACCACCCCACTGCCGCAAACACCCACCACCGCCCCGCCGCTGTTGCCGCTCACGTCCGGGACCACTCCCTCGCCAGTGCCGATCATCACCGCGGAGGAGCCGCTCCCCATACTCTCGCCCGAGGCGATATTGGGCACCCTGCGGGAGCTTGTCCAAGCGGTCCGAGGCATCAGCCTCTACCTCGCTGGGACCCAACCCCCGCCGCCGAGCGTCGCCCCCACTACCTACGGGACACCGTCGCTGCCGTGGGCCACCCCGGCCTTCCAGCCACTCCATGGAGGGGCGCCGCCGCCGCCCCCGCAGCTGCTGTTGCAGCACTACCACGCCGCGGGCACTCCCTGGCCGGTGTGGCCGGCCACCACAGCACCGCTGGGGGGGCTGCCCCACCAGTCGCTACCGGCCACCACGGCGCATGCTTCGGCGCCGCACCAGCAGCCGCCGCCGCCATCGACAGCAGCACCTCCAGCGCCCCGAACCACCGGTCGGCCCCTGCACCAGGTGCGGTTCCCGTCATCACCATCGCCAATTCCCGCGTGGGCAATCGGATCATCTTCGGGTCCGATCTATACCCCGGCACCGGAACACCCGGCGCCCTCTCTACCGTTCGAGCGGTCCTCCAGCTCGGCGCCCTACGGCCCGGAGTTTCCCGACCCGGCATACGCGAGGCCACCGACATCCGCGGCTCCCGGACACGGCGGGCCGACATCTCCTCGGTTCGCTAAGATGAACTTCACCACTTACGACGGTGCGGAAGACCCCCTCAACTGGCTCAACCAGTGCGAGCAGTTCTTTCGGGGGCAGCGGACGCTCGCGTCGGATCGCACCTGGCTCGCGTCCTATCATCTCCGTGGTACTGCCCAGACTTGGTACTACGCCCTCGAGCAGGACGAGGGCGGCATGCCATCGTGGGACCGCTTTCGCGAGCTCTGCCTTCTCCGGTTTGGCCCCCCCATCCGTGGCAGCCGACTGGCAGCCCTCGGCCGCTTACCGTTTACCTCAACGGTCCAGGACTACGCCGACTGATTCCAATCACTGGCATGCCACGCGCCAGGCATATCCGGGACTTCGACGCCCTCACGATGACATTCTGGCGGCTGGGACGCCAAATTGGCCTTGGCCTCCTCCTCCTCCTCCTCCTCTTTATGTCTTTTTTGAGCTAAATTACCTAATTATGTCTTTTTTGAGCTAAATTACCTAATTATGTCTTCTTGGAGCTAAATTGGCTAATTATCTCATTTTAGAGGAAAACAAGCTAAGTTTGGAGGAGAAACTTACCGTAGTGGTCATCAAGGAGGAGAAACACCACGGTTGCTCGCGCCGGCTTCGTTTGGAGACGGTTGCCCTGGAGAAGGGTCGTGCGATGCCGCTCGGGAGTTATTCTGCAGAAAAGATATTTTGCAATGTCTCAGTTAGCATGATGACACTCAATTATTAATACTAGTTTATAATGAAACTCACCGTGCCAATCGAAGAGAAGACGGGCATCGGCGGAGGGACTTGACCGCTCTTCTCGCACAGACCCGGAAGAGTGGGTCGTATTAGTTAGTATTGAAACAGACATTACACACATGATTTGGCTAATGTGAAAAAAAACATACCACAAAAAGCTCGTACAGGGCCCGTTGACCCGCCTCATTCCGGGCCCTCTCCTCCTCAAGCAATCGTGCCGTGCTGTGGTCCCTCTCATCAAGAGCAGCCTGAAGAGCAGCCTGGCTTGCCAATCTCTCTTTCTCAAGAGCAGCCTGGTTTGCCGCTCTCTCTTTCTAAAGAGCAGCCTGAAAAACCATTCCTCGTTACCACAGTAATGATCTATGGTGACACACATAATGAAATGGATGAAAGTGTTCTTAGTCCGTACAACTAACCTCGATGGCAAGTTCGACTGGCCGTGGACGACGCGTTATCTCAGGACAGTTGCTCGACTGGCGCGCCTTGATCTCTGGAAGAGTGAGTGGACAACGTATTATCCCATCTCCAATGGCTATCGAGCCATGGGGCCTCCCGCCACCAGATATCATCACCAGCTCTGGATCCAAAGGTTCCTCGCTAGGGTTAAAGTCATCCCCTTTCGTAGCCTTCCCCGCGTCCCTGTATGCCACGAGCTTCTGGTGGGATGATATGTTGGTGAAGTTACTGGGATCATCCAGGTCAGACTCAGAGAATGCCTTCGCCTTCTTGTACGAGGCAGTATGGGCCATGCCATAAACGTCGTACAAGTGTGGCATCTCAGTCTTATTGTGATGCGCCTAAAAGAGAGGAACAAAATATTAGCATAAGAATGAATTGCATGAATCATGAAGCAAATCACATACCAAGTTTCGTCCAAACTGAAGTAAGTTGGCGCTGCCTTGATGGTGTGGCACACCAACCATTTGGCTACGCCGATCCTTCACATTATCGTGGACGGCTCGCCAGCTGCCTGTGCACCACTCATCAACCAACGCCTCCCAACAATCCATCTTATCCGCACACCATCTCGGGGGCACCTGTAAGTTATTAGAAAGAATTTTCAGCGCTACACCTATGAATGAAATCAAGAAAACTACGTAGAAGGACTTAAGAATAGGTAATTACCTTCATGTATTGCTCCTTCTTCACAAACTTTCCGCGGCAATCCTTCTTCTCCTTCTTAATACCATGTGTGGCGTAGTAATCTCGAATAGCCTGCGGCCGAGCCTCATGGCGCAAGTTCTGTAGTAACCGCCTACACTCGACCTCGAGAACCCTGGCCGCCGCCTCCTCATATCCATCCTCACACCTATAGAAGGTCTGCAATCAAACGTGAAAACACCGATTAGTACAATAATTAGGTATATGCTTAATTTTAGATTCTGTAAAAGGATAATTTACCCAAAAGCTCCTGATCACCATCTCGGCCCTCGTCTGGCACAAGACACCATCTATAATCTCCTCCGGCGTGGCCTGCGCAGCCTGGTAGTGCTCCCAGGTAAATCCTAGTGTAGGAACCTGACCCTCACTAGGCAACGTGACAAACCCCGGGAAATTTGTCCGGCAAAGCACACCAAGGACAGAGTTCGGCCTGCGGACTCCAAGAGGGTGTACCCATCCCCTGCAGTATGATAAGGTCAGCGCATTAGATATTTGAACAAACTTGAAGGCAAAAGCTAAAAAAAGGGTAAATGTACTTACCTATCTCCTTCAGGTTTAATCACCGGCCTCTGCTCGCGGGTAGCCGGGGCGACCGGGAGACGTGTACACGGTAGCCGGGGCCCCGTCCACTTGCACATCGCCCTCGCTATCCGTAAGCTCATCCCCGCCATCCCCGTTCCCTGAGCCACCCGGACCCTCGGTCCAATCCGGCAACTCGGTACGATCCGGTCAAGGCTCCCATCCGGACCTCTCCACGTCGGGTGAAGCCTCCGGAACCGTAGTCTCCTCCGGCTGCTCCTCGGCCGAATGCACCTCGACCCGAGGCTGCTCCTGGACCGGAGTCTCATGGGACGAATGCCCGTGAACACCAGGCTCCTGGACCGGAGTCCCCGTAGCCTCCTCCGCAAACGGGTCGACCATACTAGTCCTATGCTCGGGTGAATGAGCTGGTGGTGGTGGCGAGGACGGCTCAACAGTCCTCCTGGATCTTCCGCGGCCACCACCTCTCCCTGTACCCTTCCCCTTCTTCCCTACCCGACCAGCACCTCTACCAGCGGGCAATGCCGCCGACGAAGAAGAACCCCCGGCTGGTGTCGAAAGACTGTCTGCCAAGGCTCTACGGAGAGATAGGGGTGGAAGGGAAGTACCACCCCTCGTGCGGGGCGCCTGGGAAGAACCCGTCGAGCGCTCTGGACCCGCGCCCACCATCTTTCAACACCTGCCATGATAAAGATTAAAAGAAATTAGTACAACATAAAAAAATTGAATGACTGACATGAATAATAATATGTACATGAATAATAAATATTAAAATATATATAATTTAAGTTGTGAATCTTACAAACTAATAATCATCATCAATAAATGCATCATCATCATCACTATCACGCATGTCTTCATGAATGACGTGCTCATCGGGTTCAACGGCGTGAAGTTGTGAAAGGCCTTCCTTTAATCGTTGAAGCATTGACAGGTCATCCGCATCAGTAACCTCTACGAGTTCCAGGTCTTCTGGTTCCGGCTCAGGGCTGGAGTCGGATTCATTGTCGCTGTCTACTTCCATGTTCTTGGATGAAGCACCGCGGTTCTTGAAACATTTCTTGGAAAGACGTGCTTCTTGGAAGAATTCTCCATCATATGTGTCTGGGTTAATGTGAGGTTCATAATCCTGTTCATTTGGGAGAGGTGGTCTGACATGTGGCGGCACTTCATAAACAACATACCAACCTTCCAGATTCTTATCCGTTTGGCATGCCCACGGTAGGTAGAAAACTTGGGTCGCCTGTTGAGCCGTAATATAGACATCGGGAACATCTAAATGGGTGTTTGGATTAATTTCGACTAGTCCTATATGTTCATGAGTCCTTCTAGTCTCCTTCGGCTGGAACCAATAACATTTGAAGACTACGACGTTCGGTGGGTTTTCACCATAGAATTGAAGTTCATAAATTGCTTCAACTATTCCATAATACTCGATAACACCTTCGCCGATAGCAGAGACACCACAATTTGTAGATTTCCGGTCGGGCATAGATAGCTCTTTGCCAAAGGTACGAAAGAGATACCCGTTGATGTTGTATTTCTCAAATGAACGGACCTTATAGTCAAAACCATTAGTGACTTGTCTCAATTCAGCGTCCATAGACTCTGAATTAGCCTACAAGTTTAATACGAAATGGTTGTTGCATTAGCCGCAAGTTAGACCAAGAATGAAATGGTCCATTATTGATAATTACCGCTTGTTTGAACCAAGAGATGAAACCGGGATAGCCGCCTCCTGTCTTTGACAGAATCTCATACTCTTCGACGGAATCATTTTCGATCACCGCTCCATCCGAGAATTTGACGACGTAACGGCTGTTTGAAATATCCGGGAATAAGAGCAGTTCAAATGAATTAGAAGTTACGGGAAAATGTGCCGAGAACTCACTCGATGTACGGCCGCACTTCTGTTAGGTTGTTGAAGATATACAAAGAAATGTTCCGCCATTCTTCGATATCCAACGTTATTGGTTTCGAAGCACCGGCTGGTGCGAACTTCCCTTTGAATAAGCTGAGGTTGGACCCACCTTTTTTAGGGTCTCCATCATTGTGCCGAGGCTTCGGATTATGCAAATGATGATTTTTTGGCTTCGTAGTGTGTTGTCACAAAGTTTGCCACCTCCTCAGTAATGAATGCCTCAGCCATCGATGCTTCAATTCTACGCTTATTTTTACATTTAGCTCGAAGGGTCTTCTGCATCCTCTCAGTTGCATAGCACCAACGATCTTGCACCGGCCCACCCAATCTTGCCTCGGTCGGTAGATGTAAAATCAAATGCTGCATTGGATTAAAGAAGCCCGGTGGAAAGATCTTCTCTAACTTGCACAACAGCTCCGGTGCAAACTCCTCCATGTCTTCTACCACGCCAGGAGACAATTCTTTCGCACAAAGAACACGGAAGAAATAGCTCAGCTCCGCCAGTACTAGCCATTCATCCTCAGGAATAAAGCCACGTAACATCACCGGGATTACCCGCTCTAGCCATATGTGCCAATCATTACTCTTGAGACCAAAGATTTTTAATTTTTCAAGACTCGCTCCCCTCTTTAGATTCGCTGCATACCCATTGGGGAACATCAAGTGCATTTTGACCCACAAGATAATTTCCCTCATAGCTGGCCTTCCAAGATTGAACCAGGCCTTTGGCTTCGACCACTTCTGCTTTCCTTTGCCTTCTCGCATGTTTTGTAACGGTCTATGACATAGTGTCTCTTGATCGACTCTAGCCTTAATATTATCCTTTGTCCTCCCATCGATGTCGAACAATGTACCAAAAATAGCCTCGCCGATATTCTTTTCAGTGTGCATCATGTCGATATTGTGTGGAAGAAGGAGGTCTTTGAAGTATGGCAGATCCCAGAAGCATGGCTTGTGAGTCCAGGCGTGTTTTGAATTATACCCCTTGAAATACCCTAGACGCTCTGGATCAGGCTCGAGGGCGTTTAACTGATCCAGGATCTGTTGGCCTGTGAACGCATGTGGTGCCAAGTTTTTGACAACTTTACCTTTGGTAAAGTTCTTCTTGTCTTTTCTGAACTGATGGTCAGGATCCAGGAACTGTCTATGCAAGTCAAAGCAAGAATACTTCCGACCCTCCTTCAACCAATGAAACTGAAGAGCTGCCTTGCATTGGGGGCACGGGAACCTTCCATGCACACACCATCCAGAGAATAGCGCATACGCTGGCAAGTCATGCATAGAGTACATGTACCACACATGCATTTTGAAGTTTTCTTTTCTAGCAGCATCGTATGTCTTGACCCCATTTTCCCAAGCTTCTTCCAATTCATCCTTAAGCGGTTGCAGGTACACATTCATATTCTTCCCCGGATAATTGGGCCCTGGAATTATCAACGTCAGAAATATGTTCTTTCTTTGCATAATCTGCCCGGGGGGGGGGGGAGATTCAGTGGAATGACAAATACAGGCCAACAACTATATTGGGTTGCCGTCATGCCGAAGGGATTAAAACCATCCGTGGCGGCGCAGACTCGAGGATTCCTTGGATCTGCCGCTTTATCCTGATGCAATCCATCAAAATGTTTCCACGCTTCCCCATCCGATGTGTGTACCATCATCTTATTCCCATCCGCATCTAGTTCGGTTCTTTTGCCCAATTTGTGCCATGTCATCTGTCTGGCTGTCTCTTCGACCATGAAAAGACGTTGTAGTCTTGGTACGATTGGCATATACCGAAGAACACTAACTGCGATTTTGGTCTGCCTCTTCTCACCCATACCGTTGTCTACCACAAGGTACCTGCAAGACTCGCAATTGGGACAATAGTCCAAGTGTGCATACTCCTTCCTAAATAAGACACATCCTTTCTCACATGCATCTATATTCTCATAGGGCATCTTAAGTACACGAAGTATTTTGTCCGACTGGTACAGGTTTGCAGGCATGACATGGCCTTTGGGTAGGAAACGTCCAAATAGTGTCATCATCGCGTCGTAGCATTCTCTTCCCAAGTTGAACTGAGCCTTCAGAGCCATTACTTGTGCAATTGCATCCAACTGACTGAGCTCGGTGTGCTCATGGAGAGGACGTTTTGAAGACTCCAACATTTCATAAAAGGCCTTTGCAGATTCCTCCATCTCATCTTCCGAATCCCGAGCATCATCAAAGTCTTCCACCATGTCTTCGATCCCAGTACCATGCTCGTCCGTGCGACGACGGACCACCTCAGCTCTTGTGTGTTGTATAGACTCACCATGAAATGTCCACACCGTATAATTAGGCTTAAAACCCCTCCTCTGCAGGTGTTGAATCATTACAGCCTCTGTCGTCATTTTATAGTTGTCGCATCCAGGACAGGGGCAATAGTTTCTTTCCTGGCCATTTGCGAATGCGGCTTTCACAAATTCCTTTGTTTTTAAAAACCATTCTTTCGTCATCTCTTTCTGACTAGGGTGACCGGTATACATCCACGCACGATCACTCATCTTGCGTAGCTACTAAAGACAGAAGAAATATATTTATATATAATTTAGCATTTATATTCATCTTTCGCCATTTTTATTACGTCCAGGCAACCTACACGCTAATAGGTAAAGATAGGTCCTAATCCCAGCCGAGTATGTGTAGATTGGGTTCGTTTTCCCATGCTCTGCTCCGGATCCAACGCAAAATTTCGGCAGCACCTCCCCGCTGTTCTCCTGATACACGTCTCCGCAATAAACAGAGAGGATGTGCATCCGGAGAACAACAGGGAGGCACTGACGAAATTCCGCATCGGATCCAGAGCACAGCATACGGGAAAACGAACCCAATCTAAACATACTCGGGCTGTCCATGGATAATGTTGGACAAGTCGAAAGGATGGCGGTTATAAATATGCAAAGACATGCATATTTATAGATGTCGCCCTTTCGAACGGGAGACGCATACTGGTCACGCATACTGATAAATTAATTGAATTACCTAAATCTAGAAAGTTGCATCCGGAAACAGAGCCACAGTAAATGAAGGGGCGGAGAGCAGATGAAATTTGTACTGACCCACGAATGCAGGGGCGGAGCTCGTACAACGCACGGGCAGGTCTTCGCACAGCAGACCTCACAGCGAGGAGACAACTATCACATGTAAATCCACCCGATCAACACAAATATTCCAATTATGTCATTTTAGAGGAAAACAAGCTAAGTATATAATATTCATGAGCTAACCAAGGTTCTTATGCCATTTTGAGCTTATTATGGTATTTTGGATCTAAATGGGCTAATTATGTCATTGTTGGGTTAATTAAAGCAAGGATAATATGAAAGAGGAGAAGAAAGAGGAGGAGGAGGAGAAGAAGAAGAAATCAAGAAGGAGGAGGAGGAGGAGAAGGAGGAGGAGGAGAAGGATAGAAGGTCCTTGGCCTTCTCCTCCTCCTCCTCCTCCTCTGTTATGACCGGCTTGGCCTATGGCCGGCGTAGGCCCATTGGGCGTTAATATTAGCGGCTTGGCCCGCAAGTTATCTTAGGTAAATTACTTTAGGAAAGTTATCTTAGGCTCGAGTTATAAAGACTAGTTGTAAGACATCAATTGAGATCAAGTAATAAAGATATTATCTTCTGTTGCCCGGCTCTCCAAGGAGCCGAAACCCTAGCCTCCGCCGCACCTAACCCTAGCTGCGACGACGCCATCTCGCCGACGCGTCCGCTCCAGCCCTCGCTCCCCTCCTCCCTGCCCTTACAACCTACGCCGGAGGCCAGGTAGGAACCCTAGTCCTACCAATTTGGTATCCAGAGAGTCCAGGCTGATCATGTCGCTCCCTCCACCACCGCCGCCGCTCAACACCACCACCGCCCCACTGCCGCAAACCACCACCACCGCCCCGCTGGGACCCAACCCCTGCCGCCGAGCATCGCCCCCACTACCTACGGGCCGCCGTCGCTGCCGTGGGCCACCCCCGCCTTCCAGCCACTCCACGGAGGGGCGCCGCCGCCGCCGCCGCAGCTGCTGCTACAACACTACCACGCCGCGGGCACTCCCTGGCCGGTGTGGCCGGCCACCACCGCACCGCTGGGGGGGCTGCCCCACCAGTCGCTACCGGCCACCACGGCGCAGGCTCCGGCGCCGCACCAGCAGCCGCCGCCGCCATCGACAGCAGCACCTCCAGCGCCCCGAACCACCGGTCGGCCCCTGCACCAGGTGCAGTTCCCGTCATCGCCATCGCCAATTCCCGCGTGGGCAGCCGGATCATCTTCGGGTCCGATCTATACCCAGGCACAGGCACTACAGCAACCGCCCGGACGGGGCGGCCGCCAGCTCAGTCGACCCGTGCCGACCCTTCCAGCACCGGCCCGGCCTCCACCAGCCGCAACGGCCGCACCTCCGTCCGCCACACGGACCTTCCGCAGGTTGTCCCCGGCCGAGCAGCAGGAGCGTCGACGTCAGGGTCTCTGCTTTAACTGCGATGAGCCCTACACGCCGACACATGTCTACCCCCGCCTCTTCTACTTGGAGATGGTCGACTACACCGAGGCGGACGAGACGAACGACGCACCACACCCGACCGTAGATTCTACGGCTACGGCCTGAGTCGTCTCTCTCCACGCCCTCGCCGGCATCCGCCATGAGCGGACCATGTTGCTGCCCGTGACGATCCATGGCGAGCAGCTGGTCGCCCTGCTGGATACGGGCTCCACTCTTCTTATTCTTTTCTTATTTATTCCTTCTTATTTTCCTTCTTCTTCTTCTTCTTTTTATTCTTCTTCTTCTCCTCCTCCTCTAGCTCTTCTTCTTCTTCTTCTCCTTTTTTCTTCTTCTACTTATTCTTCTTCTTCTAATTTTTCTTATTTTCTTCTACTAAACAGGAAACTAACCTAAGACTAAACATAAACCTAAGACTAAACATAAACCTAAACTAAAACTAAATCTAAACCTAAACCTAAACTAAAACAAGATTGTGGTGGCATAAACTAATTAGGGGATATTCAACACATAACAAGTTTCTGTCCAGTCCACTAGTACTTATCCAAAGTCAAAAAACATTGGTAGAAATCCATTGTTGGAGCTCACCTTGTGATTTGGGCGAGAGGAATTGGTCGAAGGGCTGCTGCTCCTGGCTCCGACGCTGGTCTCGGGAGTCAATGGCGTCCGGGTGACCTCGTCATTGCCATGGGGTTGCTGCTCCAAGCCGGTGGAGGGAGGAGTGCCGCTGAGCGAGGAGGGGGTCTGGCCGGTGATGGGAGGGCGAGGGCGGAGGGAGGACGGCGAGGAGGGCGAGGGCGAGGGTGCGGGCGGAGGGAGGACGGCGAGGAGGGCGAGGGCTAGGGTGCGGGCGGAGGGTGACGACGAGGGAGGCGGCGGCGCTCGCAGAGAGAGGGGGTGAGGTGGGGTGGGGGTGGTGTCGGCGGCGGCGGCGGTGGGGCGGCGGCGGCGGTGGGGCGGCGGCGGCACTGGGGGCCGGGGGCTGCTGCGGCGGCGCTGAGGGGCTGCGGCGGCGCTGAGGGGAGAGCAGTGAGAGAGAGTGCGTGGGAGAGGGGAGAGAGGTGGGTCGCGCGGCGACCGTTAACGTTTGGGGGGTCCATCCCCTTTGCCATCTACCACTGATCCCCTTTGCCGTCTGCCACGGACGGCAAAGCTAGTCAGGCAGACGGCAAAGGGGTGGGTGGGGCCGGGGTGGGATGGGGAGAGAGGAGGGGTGGGGTGGGATAGCTTTGCCGTCTGCCATCCCTACCTTTGCCGTCTGTAGACAGACGACAAAGAGGTGGCTGATGGCAAATATGTATTTTGCCTTCAGCCTCCTCTTTACCGTCTGTTTTTGCCAACACACGGTAAAGAGGTTCTTCGCCGTCTACTGGCTGATGGCAAAGATTTGGCAGACGGCAAATATAGGAATTCCAGTAGTGTAAGCAAAAGAGAAGCAAATGAAAAGACGAACGGAAAAAGGGCGAATAAAAAGGCAATTCTTTTTGGTATTTTCTGAATATCATTTTAGAAGTGGGGGAGAGGAAAAGGAGAGGCAAATGGCAAATAAAATAAACGCAAGAGATGAGTTTGTGATGGGTACTTGGTAAGCGTGATCTTGCTATGTATCCTCCCCGACAACGACGCTAGAAATCCTTCTTGCTACCTCTTGAGCTTGCGTTGGTTTTCCCTTGAAGAGGAAAGGGTGATGCAACGAAGTAGATCAGTATTTACCTCAGTTTGTTGAGAACCAAGGTATCAATCGAGTAGGACGAACAAGCAAGGCTCCAATAGTAGTACCTACACAAATAATCAAACACTTCCACCCAATGCTATAAAGGGGTTGTCAATCCCTTCATAGTTTTTTGCAAGGATAAGATCTGATAGAGATAGGTATAAAATATTGATAGATATGAAAGTAAAACAAAGTAAATAAATTGCAGCAAAGTATTTTTGGTTTATATATTTGAAAATACAATATTGAAAATAGACCCGGGGCCATAGATTTCACTAGAGCCTTCTCTCATAAAGGAAAATGATACGGTGGGTGAACAAATTACTCTCGAGCAATTGATAGAAAAGAGAATAATTACGGAAATATCCAAGGCAATGATTATGCATATAGGCATCACGTCCGTTTCAAGTCGACCGAAACGATTCTGCATCTACTACTATTACTCCACACATCGACCGACTGCTCCTTGTATATAGAGTATTAAGTTCCTGAGGAACAGACGAACGCCTTAAGTAATATGATGCGATGTAGAGGGATAAACTCAAGCAATATGATTAAAACCCCATCTTTTTATCCTCGATGACAACAATACAATACATGCCTCACTACCCCTGCTATGTCACTAGGTGAGGACACCGCAAGATTGAACCCAAAACTAAGCACTTCTCCCATTACAGGAATTACCAATCTAGTTGGTCAAACCAAACAAATAATTCGAAGAGACTTGCAAAGATATGAAGTCATGCATATAAGAGTTCAGAAGAGACTAAAATAATATTCATGGATAATCTGAACATAAACTCACAATTCATCGGATCTCAACAAACACACTGCAAAAGAGTATTACATTGGATAGATCTCCATGAAGATCATGAAGAACATGGTATTGAAGATCAAAGAGAGAAGAAGCCATCTACCTACTAGCTATGGACCCATAGGTCTATGGTAAACTACTCACACATCATCGGAGGGGCAATGGAGTTGATGTAGATGCCCTACATGGTCAATTCCCTCTCCGACAGATTACCAGAAAAGGCTCCCAGATTGGATCTCTCGGGGAGAGAGGCTCCCGACGGCGAGATGTATTTTCGTGGCTGTTTTTGGCGATACGGGAATATTTGGGAATTAAAAGGCAAGAATTAGGGTTAGGAGACCTGCAGGGGGCCCACAAGCCAGGGGGTGGCCACCCCCAGGGTGCGCCTGTTGGGGACGTTGCATGGGAACGAAAATTTTCCTGCGCACACGAAGACCTATCATGGTGATGTCCATGTACGAGAGGAGATTTGGATCTACCTACCCTTGTAGATTGCACAACAGGAAGCGTTAAGAAAACGCGGTTGATGTAGTGGAACGTCTTCACGTCCCATGATCAGCCCCACGAACGATCCCACGAACCGTCCCGCGATCCGTCCCACGATCCGTTCCGATCGAGTGCCGAACGGACGGCACCTCCGCATTTAGCACACATACAACTCGACGATGATCTCGGCCTTCTTGATCCAGCAAATAAGACGGAGATGTAGATGAGTTCTCCGACAGCGTGACGGTGCTCCGGTGGTGGTAGGGATTTACTCCTGCAGGGTTCCGCCCGAGCACCGCAGAAATACGATCTAGAGGTAAAACTATGGTGTCTAGATCTGAGTTGCACGTGGCAAAAGTTGTCTCAAATCAGCCCTAAATCACCACTATATATAGGAGGGAGGGGAGGAGGCTTTCCTTGAGTACCAAGTCCCCAAGGGGGCGCCGGCCAGGAGGAGAGGAGGATTCCTACTCCAATCCTACTCCAATTAGGATTGGAAAGTGGAGTCCTTCTCTTCCTTGCCACCTCCCCTTTTTTCCTTTTTCTTTGGTTTTCTT
This sequence comes from Hordeum vulgare subsp. vulgare, assembly GCF_904849725.1. NCBI lineage: Eukaryota > Viridiplantae > Streptophyta > Magnoliopsida > Poales > Poaceae > Hordeum > Hordeum vulgare. The sequence continues at coordinate 303,027,341 of NC_058523.1, forward strand.
TCTCTTGGCGCCAAAGCCCTCTTGGGCTGTCCCACTAGCCCACTAAGGGCTGGTGCGCCACCCTCAAGCCTTTGGGCTTCCTCCGGGAGGGTTGCCCCCCTCCCGGTGAACTTTCGGAACCCATTCGTCACTCCGTGTACAATCCCTGTAATTCCCGAAAACCTTCCGGTAACCAAATGAAGCCATCCTATATATGAATCTTTGTTTCTGGACCATTCCGGAAACCCTCTTGATGTCCGTGATCTCATCCGGGACTCCGAACAACATTCGATAACCACACATATAACTCAACTATACAAAAAACATCATCGAACCTTAATTGTGCAGACCCTGCGGGTTCGAGAACTATGTAGACATGCCCCGAGGCACTCCTCGGTCAATATCCCATAGCGGGACCTGGATGCCCATATTGGATCATACATATTCTCTGAAGATCTTATCGGTTGAACCTCAATGTCAAGGATTCATATAATCCCGTATGTCATTCCCTTTGTCCTTCGGTATGTTACATGCCTGAGATTTGATCCTCGGTATCCGCATACCTAATTCAATCTCGTTACCGGCAAGTCTCTTTACTCGTTTCATAATACAAGATCCCATGACTTACACTTAGTCACATTGCTTGCAAGGCTTGTGTGTGATGTTGTATTAGCGAGTGGGCCCCGAGATAACTCTACGTCACACGGAATGACAAATCCCAGTCCTGATCCATACTAACTCAACGGACACCTTCGGAGATACCTGTAGATCACCTTTATAGTCTTCCAGTTACATTGTGACGTTTGATACACACAAGGTATTCCTCCGGTGCTAGTGAGTTATATGATCTCATGGTCATAGGAATAAATACTTGACACGTAGAAAACAATAGCAATAAAACGACACGATAAATATGTTACGTTCATAGTTTGGGTCTAGTCCATCACATGATTCTCGTAATGATGTGATCTAGTTATCAAGTGACAACACTTGCACATAGTCAGAAAACGTTGACTGTCATTGATCAACTGGCTACCCAACTAGAGGCTTGCTAGGGACATTGTTTTGTCTATGTATCCACACATGTATCTATGTTTTCATTCTATACAATTATAACATGGATAATAAACAATTATCACAAATAGAGAAATATAATAATAAATAATTTATTATTGCCTCTAGGGCATATTTCCAATAGTCTCCCACTTGCACTAGAGTCAATAATCTAGTTCACGTCACCATGTGATTTTAACGAATCCAACAACCATATAGTTCTGGGGTCTCATCACGTCTTGCTCATGAGACAGGTTTTAGTCAATGGTTCTGAATTTTTCAGATCCGTGTGTGTTTTACAAATCCTTATGTCATCCGATAGATGCTGCTACTATGTGCTATTCGGAAATATTCCAAATATCTACTCTACTATACGCATCCGTTTTACTACTCATAGTTATTCAGATTAGTGTCGAAGCTTGCATCAACGCAACCCTTTACGATGAACTCTTCAACCACCACCATAATCGAGAAAAATTCCTTAGTCCACTAGTTATTAAGGATAACTTTGACCGCTGTTCAGTGATTCAATCCTGGATCACTCTCTGTACCTCTTAAAAGATTTGTGGCAAGGCACACATCAGGTGCAGTACACAACATGGCATACTGTAGAGTCTATGGCTAAGGCATAGGGGACGAGCTTCGTCCTTTCTCTTTCTTTTGCCGTGTCGGGCTTTTGAGTCTTACTCATATTCACACCTTACAACACAGCCAAGAACTCTTTCTTTGCTGATCTATTTTGAACTCCTTCAAAAACTTGTCAAGGCATGCATTTCATTGTTTAGCATTTTGATCTATCTCCGTAGATCTTGATGCTCAATGTTCAAGTAACTCTATCCAGGTCTTCCTTTCAAAAACCCTTTTCAAACAACCTTTATGCTTTACAGAAATTCTACATTACTTCCGATCATCAATATGTCAACCACATAGACTTTATCAGAAATACTATAGTGCTCCCACTCACTTCATTGGAAATACAAGTTTCTCATAAACCTTGTACATACCCAAAAGCTTTGATCATCACATCAAAGCGTATATTCCAACTCCGAGATGCTTGCACCAGTCCATAAAAGGATCGCTGGTGCTTGTATACTTGTTAGTATCCTTAGGATCGACAAAACCTTCTGGTTGTATCACATACAACCTTTCGTCAAGGAAACCATCGAGGAAACAATGTTTTGACATCCTATATGCAATATTTCATAAATAATGCATCAACTACTAACATAATTCCAACAGACCTTTAGCATCGCTACAAGTGAGGAAGTCTCATCATAGTCAACTCTTTGATCTTGTGGAAAACATCTTTGCGACAAGTCGAGCTTTTCTTAATGGTGAATAGTCACCATCATCGTCTGTTTTCTTTTAAAGATGCATATTTACTTAATAGTCTTATGAACATCAAGTAGTTCTTCCAAAGTCTACATGGATTCTCTCTCGGATTTCATGGCCTCCAGCCTTTTGTCGGAAGCCGGGCCCACCATCGCTTCTCCATAGCTCGTAGGTTCATTGTTGTTCAACAACATGACCTCCAAGACAGGGTTACCGTACCACTCAGTAGTAGTACGCAAGCTTTGTCGACCTACGAGGTTTCTAGTAACTTGATCCGAAGCTCTAATGATCACCATCATCAGCTTCCACTTCAATTGGTGTAGGTGCCACATGAACATCTTCTTGCGCCCTGCTACACACTGGTTGAAGTGACGGTTCACTAACCTCATCAAGTTCCACCACCATCCCACTCAATTCTTTCAAGAGAAACCTTTCCTCAAGAAAGGACCCCTTTCTAGAAACAAACACTTTGCTTATGGATCTGAGATAGGAGATGTATCCAACTGTTTTGGATATCCTATGAAGATGCATTTATCCGCTTTGGGTTCAAGCTTATCAGACTAAAACTTTTTAACATAAGCGTCGCAGCCCCAAACTTTAAAGAAATGACAGCTTAGGTTTCTCCAAACCATAATCTATACTGTGTCATCTCAACAGAAATACACGGTGCCCTATTTAAATTGAATGCGGTTGTCTCTAATGCATAACCCATAAACGATAGTGGTAATTCGATAAGAGACATCATAGTATGCACCATATCTAAATAGGGCGTGGCTATGACGTTCGGACACACCATCACACTATGGTGTTCTAGGTGGCATGAATTGCGAAACAATTTCCACATTGTCTTAAGTGTGTACCAAAACTAGCAACTCAGATATTCATCTCTATGATCATATCGTAGACAGTTTATCCTCTTGTCACAATGGTCTTCACTCTGAAATAGCTTTCAACTTTTGAATATTTCAGACTTGTGATTCATCAAGTAAATACTCCTGTATCTACTCAAATCATTAGTGAAGTAAGAACATAACAACATCCACTACGTGCCTCAGCACTCATTGGACTGCACACATCAAAAATGTATTACTCCCAACAAGTTAGTCTCTTGTTTCATGTGGCATGATTTGCATGTCTCAAGTGATTCAAAATCAAGTGAGTCCAAATGATCCATCTCTATGGACCTTCTTCTTGCATTTATACCAACAGATATGGTTTGCATGTCTCAAACGTTTGAAAAATGAGTGAGTACAAATATCCATCAGCATGGAGCTTCTTCATGCATTTTTATACCAACATGACTCAAGTGGCAGTGCCACAAATAAGTGGTACTACCATTACTACTTTGTATCTTTTGGCACCAATATTACGAACATGTGTAACACTACGATCGAGATCCAATAATCCATTGAAGGTAATTATTCAAGCAAATAAAATAACTATTATTCTCTTTAAACGAATAATCATATTGCAATAAACATGATCCAATCATGTTCATGCTTAACGCAAACACCAAATAACAATTATTTAGTTTTAACACGAATCCCGATGGTAGAGGGAGCGTGCGATGTTTGATCACATCAACCTTGGAAATACTTCCAACACGTATCGTCACCTTGCCTTTAGCTAGTCTCCGTTTATTCCGTAGCTTTTATTTCGAGTTACTAATCACTTAGCAACCGAACCGGTATCCAATACCCTCGTGCTACTAGGAGTACTAGTAAAGTACACATCAATATCATGTACATCAAATATACTTCCGTCGACTTTGCCAGCCTTCTTATCTACCAAGTATCTAGGGTAGCTCCGCCTCAATGACTGTTTCCCTCATAACAGAAGCACTTAGTCTGGGGTTTGGGTTCAACCTTGGGTTTCTTCATTAGAGAAGTGACACATCTCCAACGGATCTACTTTTCCGAATTCTTTTGCCCTTGTTTTGGACTCTAACTTGCATGATTCGAATGGAACAAACCGGACTAACGTTGTTTTCAGCAGAATTGCCATGGTGTTGTTTTTGTGCAGAAATAAAAGTTCTCGGAATGTCCTGAAAATTTACGGAGATTTTTTCTGGAATAAAAGAAAAATACATGCGCAAAGATCCACCGGAGGGGGCGTGCCAGTGGGCCTCAAGGCCACAGGCCGCGGCCACCCCCTAGGCCGCGCCGTGAGGGCTTGTGGGGCCCTCGTGGCACCACCGCCCCCAAACTCAGCTCTATATCTTCCGTCTCGCACGGAAAAAAAATCAAAGAGAAGGTTTCATCGCGTTTTACGATACAGAGGCGTCGCCACCTCCTGTTCTTCATCTGGAGGGCAGATCTGGAGTCCGTTCCGGGCTCCGGAGAGGGAAAATCATCAGCATCGTCATCATCAACCTTCCTCCATCGACAATTCCGTGATGCTCTTCACCGTTCGTGAGTAATCTCATCGTAGGCTTGCTGGACGGTGATGAGTTGGATGAGATCTATCATGTAATCGAGTTAGTTCTTGACGGGGATTGATCCCTAGTATCCACTATGTTCTAGATTGATGTTGCTACTACTTGGCTATGCTTAATGTTTGTCACTAGGGCCCGAGTGCCATGATTTCAGATCTGAACCTATTATGTTGTCGCCAATATATGTGTGTTTTAGATCCTATCTTGAAAGTTGTAGTCACCTACTATGTGTTATGACCCGGCAACCCCGGAGTGACAATAGCCGGAACCACTCCCGGAGATGACCATAGTATGAGGAGTTCATGTATTCACCACGTGTTAATGCGTTGGTCCGGTTCTTTATTAAAAGGAGAACCTTAATATCCCGTAGTTTCCGTTAGGACCCCGCTGCCACGGGAGGGATGGACAATAGATGTCATGCAAGTTCTTTTCCCTAAGCACGTATGACTACATACGGAATACATGGCTACATTAGATTGACGAATGGGAGCTAGTTACTTATCTCTCCGTGTTATAGCTCTTACATGATAAATCACATCCGTTACACTCATCCATCACCGATCCACTGCCTACAAGTCTTTTACTACTGGTTCTCGCTACGTTACTTTGCCTAGGCTTGTCCCTTGCTACAAAAGGGATTGGGCCACTTTGCTGCTACTGTTGCTACTGCTGTCACTTTGCTATTGCTGTTGCTATTGCTGTTACCTTGCTGCTTCTGCTACTGCTGTTCCTTGCTACTTCGTTGTTACTTCTTGCAAGACTTTTCCGGAGCCGTAGCCCGGGAAGCTTTCTTCTCAAGAATAATCCCCTGTCAACGTGCTATCTACTGACGCCATTGATACAACAGTTAGGAATAGTCTGCCGTCAACAGATCGTTTCTGACACCGTTGCTATCTTACTACTTTGCTACTGTTACTTTGCTTGCAGACACTAATCTTTCAGGTGTGGTTGAATCTAATAAACTCAGCTACTAATACTTGAGAATATTCTTTAGATTCTCCTTGTGAGCGAATCAATAAATTTGGGTCGAATACTCTACCCTCGAAAACTGTTGCGATCCCCTACACTTGTGGGTTATCAAGTCCTTTTTCTGGCGCCGTTGCCGGGGAAGCACAACTATATTCTCTGAGTCACTTGGGATTGTCGTCTGCTGATCACTATGAGGAATTTGAAAGATCCAAGAACTAAAATCTTGCCTTCCACTACGAGGAGAGGTAAGGAACTGCCATCTAGCTCTGCACTTGATTCACCTTCAGTTTTGAGAAAGTTTGCGACTTCGCCTCCTGCTAGAAATCTTGATATGTTGCATGTGCTTGATGATGCTACTTCTCCTGCCCGTGATGCAATGCTTGATACTATGCCTGATGATGCTATGCTTGATACTATGCCTGATGATACTATGCCTGATACTGTTTTGCCACTAGGTGCATTCCTTGATGCACATATTGCTAGAGTTGCTGCTAGACATGATGATACTTCTAAAACTGCTGATACTATTGAAGTAGAACCTGCTACTATGCCTGAATTGCCTGTTATGCCTGATACGCGTTATGTTATGAAGGGAGAGATGGCCGAGGACTTTCTTGCGTGTAAGGATAGCTATGATGTTGAGAAATTACTACGCAAGTGGAAAGAAAAATCTCTTAATGCTAGGATGAAATACGACCCGAAGTTTGCTACTTCGCCTATCTTTGTGACCGATAAGGATAATTAATTCTCTGTCGACCCTGAGTTAATCACTCTGGTCAAATCTGATCCTTTTCATGGTTATGAGTCTCAAACGGTTGTAGCCCATCTTACCAAACTGCACGATATAGCCACCCTATTCACTAGTGAGGAAAAGATCTGCCACTACTATATCCCCAAGTTGTTTCCTTTCTCACTAAAGGATGATGCTAAGACTTGGTTCACTTCTCTTGCCCCTGGTTGTGTGAGTAGCCCCCAGGATATGGTCTACTACTTCTCTGAAAAATATTTCCCAGCCCATAAGAAGCAAGCTACCTTGCAGGAAATATACAACTTTGCTCAAGCTGAAGAAGAGAGTCTCCCACAAGCTTGGGGGAGGCTCGTCCAGCTACTGAATGCTTTGCGTGATCACCCTCTTGAGAAGAATGAAATAATTGATATCTTTTATAATGGACTTGTTGATGCTTCCAAATACCACCTACATAGTTGTGCCGGTTGTGTTTTTAGGGAATGAACTATAGAACAAGCTGAGATTCTACTGAATAACATCTTGTGCAATGAGAATGCGTGGACTATTCCCGAACCACCTCCTAATCCAACTCCAAAGAAAAGAGGTATTCTATTCCTCAGTCCTAAAGATATGCAAGAAGCCAAGAAATCTATGCGAGAGAAAGGCATTAAATCTGATAACCCGATACAGGTATTAGAAGTAAATTCTCTGCGTAGGTTTGATGAGAGTGATATTCCTTTTGATAAACCTGCTAGCTTATGCATGGATGAATTTGATAACTTTGTTGCCAAACAATAGAGCTTCAATGATTATGTTAGCAGACAATTGGAATAGAATGCTCATACGCTTAGTCATTTAAGTGCTTGTGTGGAGAGAAATGTCAATGATCTTAAGCTTCTGAGTAAACATGCCTCTATGGTTACTACTCAGGTAGAACAAGTACTTAAAGCTCAAAATGACTTGCTCAATGAGTTGAATGACAATTCCGTCAGAATCATTACTAGAGGCGGTAGAATGACCCAGGAACCTCTGTATCCTGAGGGCCATCCGAAGAGAATTGAACAAGATTCTCAAGGAGTTAGCAGTGATGCACCTAGTCATCCTAGAAAGAAGAAGAAAGATGATAGGAACCTGCACGCTAGCAACCCTGTTGCTGCTACCCCTGAGAGTCCAAACGATGCCTCTATTTCTGATGCTAAGACACAGTCTAGTGATGAACATGAGCCTAATGATAATATCAATCGTGATGTTCATGCTGATGCTCAACCTAGCAATGATAAGGATGTGGAGATTGAACCTGTCGATCTTGATAACCCACAGCCTAAGAATAGAAGATATGATAAGAATGACTTCGCTGCTGGGAAGCATGGTAAAGAAAGGGAGCAATGGGTTCAAAAACCTATGCCCTTTCCTCCCAAACCATCCAAGAAAAAGGATGATGAGGATTTTGAGCGATTTGTTGAAATGATCAGACATGTCTTTCTGCAAATGTGTTTGACAGATATCCTCAAGATGTCTCCGTATGCTAAGTACATGAAAGATATTGTGACTAATAAGAGGAGGATACTTGAGGTTGAGATTTCCACCATGCTTGCTAATTATACCTTCAAGGGTGTAACTCCTAAGAAACTAGGTGATCCCGGTGTGCCCACTATACCTTGCTCCATTAAAGGCAACTACGTTAGAACTGCGTTATGCGATCTTGGAGCCGGTGTTAGTGTTATGCCTCTCTCTCTTTATCGTAGACTTGAACTGGATAAGTTGACACCCACTGAAATCTCTCTGCAAATGGCCGACAAATCAACTGCTTTCCCTATTGGAATTTGCGAGGATGTGCATGTTATTGTTGCCAATGTCACTATCTTAACAGACTTTGTTATCTTGGATATTCCCTAGGACGATGCCATGGCGGTCATCCTCGGAAGACCCTTTTTAAACACTACAGGGGCTGTTATAAATTGCAACAAACACAATGTCACGTTCCATGTCAACGGTAATGAGCATACGGTGCACTTTCCGAAGAAACAATATCAAGTAAATTACATCAATGCTATCAGAAAAACTTCATCGATTCTTATTGGGGGCTTTGAATGCCCTATACCTCGTGTCAAGATGAAGTATGATTTGCTTGTTGGGAAGATTCACATCCCCATTGAGGTGACCTAGTGACTATTCTAAAATTCTCCGTTCTCTTTTGCGATTCGAAAAGGTTTGTCAAAGAGACTTGATCAACCTCACTGATGAATTTCTTTCGATGACCATGAGAAGGATGAATCGAGGAGTCATGAACCTCTGTTCCAAGCTTTCACCTTCGGTTGCTTAGAATAAAAATGATAGATTTAGTTTAGTTTTCCCTGTTTTCTGTTTTAGCGTCTGGTAGAAAAGTACCCCAAAAATAAAAGTTCTCCGAACGTCTTGAAAATAAAGTATCATTTTTCTGGAATATTTGAAAAATTATGAGACAAAGAGCTTGTCTGGGGGCTGCACTAGTGGGCCACAAGCCCTTGGGGTACGGGCACCCCCTGGCCGCGCCACCCAGGCTTGTGGGGCCCATAGGCACCCCCTCCACTCATTCTTGCTCTCATCTGGTTCTCGTACCTCCAGAAAAAATCGTTTCACAGCTCAAACCCGTGTTCTTGCTCCTCTTGCTGGGATTTTTGATCTCTTTGCTCAAATCACTGTTCTTCAAACTATTTTGGGGGAAATTACTCCTCGGTAAGTGACTACTCCATTGGTCCAATTAGTTTTTTCTCTAGTGCCTTATACTCCACGTATTTTTGCTGCCTTGGTGACCGTGTTCTTGAGCTTTGCATGCTGATTTTAGCTGGTCCCAAGTAGTTTTGATGCGTAATATGGTCTCTAGGCACTTATGGGAGTAGTTGCTACAAGTTTAGTTCAGCCTTGTTCACTTTTCCTTTGGGTCACTAAAAATTTAAGAAAATGAAGATGTTCAGGAGAAACTATCATGGTGGTTCCTCAAGCAAGAGAGGTCCCCGTCTTCGGTTAGAGATTTTTGCTCTGGTATTACTGTTGGAGAAACCAGAGATATTACGCAAGCTACCATGGGGAGTATTCATTTTCCTGCCTTGCATTACTTTGCTTTCTTCATAGATAGACACATTAATGGCAAGATTGGGCATTGTCACCTCTGCGCACCCGACCTTAGTATCCTTAAGAGCGCAGTGATGGGTGACAAAAGCTTCAACATGGCAGCTATAATAGCAAGGAGGCTGAATAAGAATGCTAATGAAGGGGATTTCTTTGGTGGGATCTGATACGTCCATTTTGCATCATGCTTTCACGTTGATATTTATTGCTTCTTGGGCTCTTATATTACTTGTGGTACCATATTTATGCCTTTTCTCTCTTATTTTACAAGGTTTATTTGAAGAGGGAGAATTCACGCAGCTGGAATTCTGGACTGGAAAAGGAGCAAATCCTAGTCCACTATTCTGCACATCTCCAAATTCCTTGAAAATTAACGTGGATTTTTTCTGGAATATATTAAAAAAACTGGGCGAAAGAATTGCCGGAGGGGGCCACCAGGGGCCTACAAGCTTGCCCACCGCTGCCACCCCCTGGTGGCGCAGGGCAGGCTTGTGGGCTGCCTGAAGGCCCACTAGCCCCCTCTTTTGCTATATAAACCGTCCTGGTCTGAAAAAAAATCAATTGGGAGCTTTTTCGTGCTTTCGCCGCCGCCACAAGGCGGAACTTGAGCAGATCCAATCTAGAGCTCCAGCAGGACGATCCTGCCGGGGAAATTTCCCTCCCGAAGGGGGAAATCGTCACCATCGTCATCACCAACACTCCTCTCGTCGGAGGGGAGACATCTTCATCAACATTTTCATCAACACCATCTCCTCTCCAATCCCTAGTTCATCTCTTTTAACCAATCTTCGTCTCGCGACTCCGATTGGTACTTGTAAGGTTGCTAGTAGTGTTCATTACTCTTTGTAGTTGATGCTAGTTGGATTATTTGGTGGAAGAGTTTATGTTCAGATCCTTGATGCTATTCATTACACCTCTGGTCATGATTATGATTATGTCTTGTGAGTAGTTACTTTTGTTCCTGAGGACATGGGATAAGTCATGCTGATAATAGTCATGTGAATTTGATATTCGTTCGGTATTTTGATATGCTGTATGTTGTTTGTCCTCTAGTGGTGTTATGTGAACGTCGACTACATAACACTTCACCATATTTGGGCCTAGAGGAAGGCATTGGGAAGTCGTAAGTAGATGATGGGTTGCTGGAGTGACAGAAGCTTAAACCCCAGTCTATGCGTTCCTTCGTGAGGGGCTGATTTGGATCCACTAGTTTAATGCTATGGTTAGACTTTGTCTTAATTCTTCTTTTGTAGTTGCGGATGCTTGCAAGAGAGGTTAATCATAAGTGGGTTTCTTGTCGAAGTAAGGGCAGTACCCAAGCGCTGGTCCACCCACATATCAAACTATGAAAGTAACGAACGCGAATCATATGAACATGATGAAACTAGCATGACAAAAATTCCCGTGTGTCCTCAGGAGCGTTTTTCCTCCTATAAGACTTTGTTCAGGCTTCTCCCTTGCTACAAAAGGGATTGGGTCACTTGCTGCACCATTGCTACTACTTGTTACTTGTTACTTTTTGCTCGCTACGTTTCACCTCGCTACACAATCACTTATTACGACTACTTTCAGTGCTTGCAGTTATTACCTTGCTGAAATCCGTTCATCAGAGCCTTCTACTCCTCGTTGGGTTCGACACTCTTACTTATCGAAAGGACTACGATTGATCCCCTATACTTGTGGGTCGTCAAGACTCTTTTCTGGCGCCGTTGCCGGGGAGTGAAGCGCCTTTGGTAAGTGGAAATTGGTAAGGAAACATCTTTATAATGTGCTGAAAAATTATTGTCACTTGTGACTATGGAAACTCTTCCTTTGAGGAGTTTGTTCGGGGTATCTTCACCACGAACGGAAGCATGAGGAGTTGCTCCTCAACCTGAGGTACCTACTGAAAATATCTTTTATGAAATTCCTTTGGGTATGCTTGAGAAACTGTTGGCTAATCCTTTTATAGGAGATGGATCTTCACATCTAGATTTTCATCTAATTTATGTAGATGAAGTTTGTGGTTTATTTAAGCTTGCAGGTTTTCCCGAGGATGAGGTGAAGAAGAAAGTCTTTCCTTTATCTTTGAAGGATAAGGCGGTGACATGGTATAGGCTATGTGATGATGCTGGATCATGGGGCTACAATCGGTTGTAATTGGAATTTCATCAAAAGTTCTATCCTATGCATTTAGTACATCGTGATCAGAACTTTATTTATAACTTTTGGCCTCATGACAGGGAAAGCATAGCTCAATCTTGGGGGAGGCTTAAATCAATGCTATATTCATGCCCCAATCATGAGCTCTCGAGAGAAATCATCACTCAAAACTTTTATGCTCGGCTTTCTCATGAAGATCGTACCATGCTTGACACTTCTTGTGCCGGTTCTTTTATGAAGAAGGATATTGATCACAAATGGAATTTATTGGAGAGAATCAAATGCAACTCTGAAGATTGGGGGCTGGAGGAAGGTAAGGAGTCAGGTATGAATTTCCAGTTTGATTGCGTTAAATCTTTTGTTGAGACAAACACTTCTAGAGATATTAGCGCTAAGAATGGACTTGACTCTAAGATAGTAGCTTCTCTACGTGAATCTTTTTCTGCTCATGTTGATCTTCCCAAAGAGAAGTGGTTTAAATACCATCCTCCTGTATAAAGCAACATAGCCAAAACCAATCTAGTTGAGGAGAAAATCATAGCTTTTAGTGATCCTATTGTTCCTTGTGCTTACACTGAGAAACCACCATACCCTGCTAGGATGAAGGATTATTCTAAAGCTCCAACTGTGATACGTAGGGGTTACATTAGACCACTTGCACCCCCTAAGGAGATTAGAGTTGAACCTAGTGTTGCTATTATCAATGATCTCTTAGCCGAAGACATAGACGGGCATGTTATCAAATTCTGTGAGGACTCCGCTAGAATTGCTAAACCTCACGCGAAAGACAAGCACGGACCTGTAGTTGGCCTGCCCGTTGTTTCTGTTAAGATAGGAGATCACTGGTACCATGGTTTATGTGATATGGGATCTAGTGTTAGTGCAATACCCCGTTCCCTCTATGATGAAATCAAAGATGAGATTGCACCTACTGAGTTAGAACCCATTGATGTCACTATTACGCTAGCCAATAGAGACACTATCTTCCCTATGGGAATTCTGAGAGACGTAGAAGTCCTGGGTGGTAAGACGAAGTATCCTATTGATTTCCTCGTCCTTGGTATTGCACAAGATAGCTTTTGTCCCATCATATTTGGTAGATCCTTTCTCAACACTGTCAATGCTCATATTGATTGCATTAAGCAGACTGTCACAGTAAGTTTCGAGGGTGTGTCTCATGAATTTAACTTCTCCAAGTTTGGAAGACAACCCCATGAAAGAGAGTCGTCCGGTAGGGATGGAATCATTGCTCGTGCCTCTATTGTCGTACCTCCTACGAATCCTTTAGAGCAATATCTGCTTGAGCATGAAAATGATATGCATATGGAGGAGAGAGATGAGATAGATAGAATTGTCTTAGATCAATATCCTATTCTCAAGAATAATCTTCCTGTTGAACTGCTTGCGAATCCTCCCCCACCAAAGGGTGATCCTGTGTTCGAGCTTAAACAGTTGCCTGATACTCTTAAGTATGCCTATCTTGATGAGAAGGAGATATATCCTGTCATTATTAGTGCTCTCCTCTCAGAGCGCGAAGAGAAGAAGTTACTAAAAACTCTGAGGAAGCACCGTGCTCCTATTGGATATACTCTTGATGATCTTAAGGGTATCAGTCCTACTCTATGTCAGCACAAGATTAAAACCGATCCTGACTTTAAACCAGTTGCTGATCATCAAAGGAGATTAAATCCTAAGATGAAAGAGGTCGTTAGAAAAGAAATACTAAAGCTTCTGGAAGCAGGAATCATTTATCTTGTTGCTCATAGTGATTGGGTAAGTCCAGTACATTGCGTACCTAAGAAGGGAGGTATCACCATCGTTCCTAATGTTAAGGATGAACTAATCCCACAAAGGATTATTACCAGCTATAGAATGGTGATAAATTTCCGGAAACTGAACAAGGCAACCAGGAAAGACCATTATCCTTTGCCGTTCATCGACCAAATGCTAGAAAGGCTATCAAAGCACACACACTTCTGCTTTCTAGACGGTTATTCAAGTTTCTCCCAGATACCTGTTGCACAATCTAATCAAGAGGAAAACCACTTTCACCTGCCCTTTCGGTACCTTTGCCTATAGACGTATGCCTTTTGGCTTATGTAATGCACCTGCCACTTTCCAAATATCTATAATGGCTATATTCTCTGACTTTTGTGAAAAGATTGTCGAGGTTTTCATGGATGACTTCTCCGTTTACGGGTCTTCCTTTGATGATTGCCTAAGCAACCTTGATCGAGTTTTACAGAGATGCGAAGAAACCAACCTAGTCTTGAATTGGGAGAAGTGCCACTTTATGGTTAATGAAGGTATCATCTCAGGACACAAAATCTCTGAAAGAGGCATTGAAGTTGATAAGGCTAAGGTTGATGCAATTGAGAAAATGCCTTGCCCCACAGATATCAGAGGCATATGAAGTTTCCTAGGTCATGCTGGTTTCTATAGAAGGTTCATTAAGGACGTATCTAAGATTTCTAGGCCTCTTACGAACCTCTTACAGAAGGATGTTCCTTTTGTTTTTGATGAGGATTGTGAGGAAGCCTTCGAAATACTTAAGAAGTCTTTGATAACTGCACCTATTGTTCAACCACCTGACTGGAACTTGCCCTTTGAAATCATATGTGACGCTAGTGATTACGCTGTTGGTTCTGTTATAGGACAAAGAGTTGACAAGAAGTTGAATGTCATTCACTACGCTAGTAAAACTCTAGACAGTACCCAAAGAAACTATGCCACTACGGAGAAGGAATTTTTAGCAGTCGTGTTTGCATGTGAAAAGTTCAGATCTTACATAGTTGATTCCAAAGTCACTATTCACTCCGATCATGCTACTATTAAGTACCTGATGCAGAAGAAGGACGTTAAGCCTAGGCTGATCAGATGGGTTCTCCTGCTACAGGAATTTGATTTGCACGTCGTTGACCGAAAGGGTGCTGATAACCCTGTAGCAGATAACTTGTCTAGGCTAGAGAATGTCCTTGATGACCCACTACGTATTGATGACAACTTTCCTGATGAGCAATTAAATCTCATCTGCACTTCACTTAGTGCACTCTGGTATGCCGATTATGCAAACTATATCGTAGCCAAATACATACAACCCAGTTTCACCTATCAGCAAAAGAAGAAATTCTTCGTTGATTCGAGACACAACTTTTGGGATGATCCTCACCTTTATAAGGAAGGAGTAGATGGTGTTATTAGACGTTCTGTGCCTGAACATGAACAAGGACAGATTCTGCAGAAGTGTCATTCTGAAGCATACGGAGGACACCATGCTGGAGATAGAACTGCCCATAAGGTATTGCAATTAGGTTTCTATTGGCCCACTCTCTTCAAGGATGTCCGTAAGTTTGTCTTGTCTTGTGACGAATGCCAAAGGATAGGGAACATCAGTAAGCGTCAAGAGATGCCTATGAACTATTCACTTGTCATTGAACCATTTGATGTCTGGGGCTTTGATTATATGGGACCCTTCCCGAGTTCCAATGGGTACACTCACATCTTAGTTGTTGTGGATTACGTTACTAAGTGGGTAGAAGCTATCCCCACTAAAAATGCTGATCACCACACCTCTATTAACATGCTTAAAGAAGTCATATTCCCAAGATTGGGAGTCCCTAGATACTTGATGACTGATGGCGGTTCACACTTCATTCATGGTGTTTTCCGCAAGATGCTAGCTAAGTATGATGTCAACCATAGAGTTGCATTTGCTTATCATCCTCAGTCCACTGGTCAAGTTGAGTTGAGTAATAGGGAGATGAAGTTGATCCTACAAAAGACCGTCAATAGATCTCGAAAGAACTGGTCTAACAAACTTGACGATGCACTATGGGCTTATAGGGACTGCTTATAAGAATCCCATGGGCATTTCACCGTATAAAATGGTTTACAGTAAGGCCTGTCATTTGCCCCTTGAGCTGGAACACAAAGCTTATTGGGCAATCAAAGAGCTCAACTTTGATTTCAAACTTGCCGGTGAGAAGCGGTTGTTTGATATCAGCTCGTTGGATGAACGGAGAGCCCAGGCATATGAGAATGCGAGGTTGTTCAAGGAAAAGGTTAAGAGATGGCACGAAAACGAATACAGAAATGAGAGTTCAATATAGGTGATTATGTCTTGCTATACAATTCTCGTTTGAGATTCTTTGCAGGCAAGCTTCTCTAAATGGGAAGGTCCCTATGTTGTCGAGGAAGTATATCGTTCCGGTGCCATCAAAATCGATAACATGAAAGGAAATTTTCCTAGAATGGTAAATGGGCAAAGAATCAAGCATTACATATCTGGTACTCCCATAAATGTCGAGACCAACATCATCAATGTCATAACTCCAGAGGAGTACATAAGGGATGTTTATCAACCTGTTTCAGACATTGAAAACGAAGATGTATCTGTTTTGGCAAGAAATTGGACTCCGATGCTTTTCCAATAGGAAATTTCCTCAGTTTTGGAAGTTTTGGAAAATTAGAAAAATAAAAAGCAGTCCGGAGAGCAAACAAGGAAGCCACAAGGGCCCACTCCGCCACCACCCCTGGTGGCGGTGGGCAAGCATGTGGGCACCTCGTGTTCCTCCCGGACTCCGTTTTCTTGCGGAGGACTCCTTCTGGCCCAGAAAAAAATCAATATATAGTCACCCAAAGGTTTTGATCTCCGTATCGCGTAGTTTTCCTCTGTTTTCGTTTCGAGCTTGTTGTCTGCCGCAGATTTAGAGCAAAGATGTCTGAGGAATCTGTTGGGGAGAATGATCTTTACCAAGTTCATGAGGAAGTAGATGCTGATCTGAAAAGAGTAGAAGTTATTTAAACCAGGGACCAAGCTAAGGACAAAACCCAAGCTAGGGAGGAAGTTCAACCTATGTTCAACATTGAAGACGTTGAAGGAGTAGACTTTCTCCAACCCTTCCTCCACATGCTGTCTCCATCCTTGATTGAAGTCTTGGGGTTTTGCGAAACAACTCGTGCTCGCAATGTTTCTCTTTCTCGTGAAGTTGTTTTGCTGGAAAACCATGTCACAGATCTCAAAGGTATAAATCAAAGGTTGATAGCTCTCTTGGAATCAAAGGTGACAACAACACCACCATCACCACCAAAGGAAGACAACTAAGCATTGGTATGGGCAATCCCCTTGGCTTCTGCCAAGCTTGGGGGAGTTGCCCTCGTATCGTATCACCTTTATATCTTTTTCTTTTACCTTTGTTTTAGTTCTTTCCTTTTCAGTTTTTATTTCTTCTTTTAGAGGAATAAGTCTTTAGTTTTTTGTTAGAGTCTTTTACTTTTGTCTCTCCCCCGATGTATTTGAGCTTACGAGCTATATAATAAACAATGTCTTAGTTAAGGGCTTTGCTTTGTGCCATGATCAAAAGTATGAAAAGAACGATAGCATGTAAGATCATGAGACGATCTTATGGAAAGTGATAACTTCACTTATGACACGTATGATGATTGAAACTTGTTGAGAATAAATCAACATAGACCTCAGTCATTGTTGCAATTAATAAGAAGTAATAAGGAAAGAGAGGTTCACATATAAATATATCATCTTCGACACTTTTTACAATTGTGAGCACTCACCAAACTATTACATGCCTAGCAGTAGATGTTGAACAAGGAAGACAACATAATGAATTGTGTTCGGTTGGTTCCAAACAATGTTATATGATTAGAGATCCCTTAGCATGTGACGATTGCTTCCACCTCATATTAGCCAAAACTCCCACACCAAGTAGAGATACTACTTGTGCATCCATAAACCTCCAACCAATTTTGCCATGAGAGTCCACCATACCTACCTATGGATTGAATAAGATCCTTCAAGTAAGTTGTCATCGGTGCAAGCAATTAAAATTGCTCTCTAATATGTATGATCTATTAGTGTGTGGAAAATAAGCTTTGTCCGAACCTGTGATGCGGAAGACATAAAAGCGACAGGCTGCATAATGAAGTTCTTTGTCACAGGGGGAAATATAAAGTGACGTTCCTGCGCACTAAGAGGACACGCATCGATACTACTGGAATCCAGAAATTTGCCGTCAGCCAGTTCTTTACCGTCTACTGGCTGACGGCAAAGAACCTCTTTGCCATCAGTTGACACAATACAGACGGCAAAGAACTGACACATGGCAAAAATACTATTTCCCATGTGTTGGTCCTTTGCCGTCTGCCAGCAGACGGCAAAGAGCGCCAGGGCAGACGGCAAAGGGGACGCGTGGGCCCCACGCCTGCCGTGTCCGAAATCCGGGGCCTTTGCCGTCCGCGGGCCTTTGCCGTATGCCATACGGCCCTTTGCCGTCTGCCTTACGTCCCTTTGCCATCGGGGGGCGGACGGCAAAGGGGCCTCCCTATAACGGCCGTTACCCCCCACCTCAATCACTGTCTCTCTCTCTCTCTCACCCCGACCACTCTCACCCCTGCCGGCGAGATCCCCTCCCCGCGGCGAGCCTACCCCCCCGGCGAGCCCACCCCCCCGGCGACCCCCTTCCCGCGGCGACCCACCCCCGCCCCCTGCCGCCGCCGCCCCCTGCCGCGCGCCGCCCCCTGCCGCGCGCCGCCCCCTGCCGCGCGCCGCCCCCTGCCGCCGCCCCCTGCCGCGCGCCGCCCCCTGCCGCCGCCCCCTGCCGCCGCCGCCCCCTGCCGCGCGCCGCCCCCTGCCGCCGCCGCCCCCTGCCGCGCGCCGCCCCCTGCCGCTGCCGCCCCCTGCCGCCGCCCCCTGCCGCCGCCGCCCCCTGCGGCGAGCCCCGAGCCGCGCGCCCCCGTGCCGCCGGCGCCCCCTGCCGCCGCCCCCTGCCGGTGAGTTTTTTTTTGTTTTTCTTTTTAAAAAAGTTAATTACTTTAGTTAGTTTATTAGGTTAGTTTTTTTATTATATATAGGGTAATTTAGTTAGTTCATTTGGTTAGATTATTAGGCTAATTAGGTTAGTTAGTTAGGTTAGAAGAAAAAAAGCAGAAGGAAAAAAAGCAGGAGAAGAAGAAGAAGAAGAAGAAGAAGAAGAGGAGGAGGAGGAGGAGGAGAAAAAAGAAGAAGAAGAAGAAGAAGAAGAAGAAGAAGAGGAGAGGAGGAGGAGGAGAAAGAGGAGGAGAAAGAAGAAGAAGAAGAAAAAGAAGAAGAAGAAGAAGAAGAAAAAGAATAGAAGGAGAAAAAGAGGAGGGGGAGTAGGAGGAGAAAAAAGAAGAAGAAGAAGAAGAAGAAGAAGAAGAAGAAAAAGAGGAGAGAGGAGAAGAAGAAAGAAGAGGAAAAGGGAACTCCGGCACCCCGAAACTGACCCTCGACCCCCGACCCCTGACGCCCGACGCCACTGACCCCCGACCCCCGACCCCTGATGCCACTGACCCCCGACGCCACTAACCCTCGACCCCCGACGCCACTGCCCCCGACCCAGCCCCTCGGCCCACGACTCCCGACCCCCGACGCTCGACGCCACCAACCCCCGACCCCCGACGCCACTGACACCCGACGTCACTGACCCTGGACCCCCGACCCAGCCCCTCGGCCCACGACTCCCGACCCCCGACGCTCGACGCCACCAACCCCCGACCCCCGACGCCACTGACACCCGACGTCACTGACCCTGGACCCCCGACGCCACTAACCCTGGACCCCCGACGCCACTGACCCCCCACAACCGACGCCACTAACCCCCCGACCACCGATGCCACCGACCCTCGACGACACTGACTCCCGACGCCACTAAGCCCCGACCCCCGACACCTCTTCTGCCTTCTTTTGAACGAGAAGGTGCTTTTCGGCCTTCCAGAGGCCCACGGGGTCATAGTTTTGAAAATTATGAGTTAGGTCACATATTTTCCGATCATGTTAATTATAAAAACATCGTATTTGTGTTGATCGGGTGAATTTCAATGTGCAGTTGTTCGACGACCTCCACGTGCGTTGGACGTTTGTTGGTGAGCACAAATGACTTCTCCTCCTACCCCCTTAATTTGCTCTGTCCCGGTCTTCGTGCCGATGAAACTTGCTAGCTATAGGTTTCTTCAATCATGAGTATGCGTGACCAGTATGCGTCTCCCGTTCGAAAGGGCAACATCTATAAATATGCATTTCTTTGCATATTTATAACCGCCATCCTTTCGAATTGTCCAACATTATCCATGGACAGCCCGAGTATGTGTAGATTGGGTTTGTTTTCCCGTATGCTGTGCTCCGGATCCGATGCGGAATTTCGTCAGTGCCTCCCCTGTTGTTCTCCGGGTACACATCCTCTCTACTTATTGCCGAGACGTGTATCAGGAGAACAGCGGGGAGGTGCTGCCGAAATTGTGCGTCGCATCTGGAGCAGAGCATGGGAAAACGAACCCAGTCTACACATACTCGGGTGGGATTAGGACCTATCTTTACCTATTAGCGTGTAGGTTGCATGGACGTAATAAAACTGACAAACTTGATTAGCGTATGAATATAGATGATGAATTATGTATTTATTTCTTGTGCCCCCATAGGTAGCTAGGCAACATGAGTGATCGTGCTTGGATGTACACTGGTCACCCTAGTCAGAAAGACATGACCCATGAATGGTTAACAAAAACCAGGGGGTTTGTGAGAGCCGCATTTGCAAATGGCCAGCAAAAAACATGGTGCCCCTGTCCCAACTGCAACAACTGGAAAAAGCAGACAGTGTTTGAAATGGGTAAAGACTTGCAGAAGTGGGGTTTTACGCCTAATTATACGGTGTGGACTTTTCATGGTGAGTCTGACCAACGTGCCAGAGCTGAGGTGATTCGTCGTCGCACCGACGAGCATGGTACCGGGATTGAAGACATGGTGCAAGACTTTGATGATGCTCGGGATTCGGACGATGAGATGGAGGAATCTGCAAAGGCCTTCTATGAAATGCTGGAGTCTTCAAAACGTCCTCTCCGCGAGCAGACTGAGCTTTGTCAGCTGGATGCCATCGCGCAAGTAATGGCTCTGAAGGCTCAATTCAACCTAGGCAGAGAATGCTACGACGCGATGATGACGATATTTGGACGCTTTCTACCCAAAGGCCATGTACTGCCTGCAAACCTGTACCAGTCAGAGAAAATCCTCCGTGTACTAAAGATGCCCTATGAGAAGATACATGCCTGTGAGAATGGATGTGCCTTATTTAGGCTTGAGTATGCGGCCTTGAACTATTGCCCCATTTGCAATTCTTCCAGGTATATTGTGGTAGACAACGGCATGGGTGAGAAGAATCAGACCAAAATCCCCATTAGTGTTCTTCGATATCTGCCAATCGTACCAAGACTTCAACGTCTTTTCATGGTCGAAGAGACGGCCAGACAGATGACATGGCACAAATTGGGCACAAGAACCGAACTAGATGCGGATGGGAACAAGATGCTGGTACACACTTCAGATGGTTTTGCATGGAGGCACTTCGATGCATTACATAAGGATGAATCGGAAGATCCAAGGCAACCTAGAGTTGCCATCAGCACGGATGGGTTCAATGTGTATGGTATGACGGCAGCACAATACAGTTGTTGGCCTGTATTTGTCATTCCACTAAATTTGCCACCCGGAGAGATTATGAAAAGAAAGAACATTTTCCTGACGTTGATAATTCCAGGGCCCAACTATCCGGGGAAGAATATGAATGTGTACATGCAGCCGCTTAAGGATGAGTTGCAAGAAGCCTGGGATAATGGGATCAAGACCTACGACGCGGCTACCAAAACAAATTTCAAAATGCATGTGTGGTACATGTACTCGACGCATGATTATCCGGCGTTTGCGCTATTCGCTGGCTGGTGTGTGCATGGAAGGTTCCCGTGCACCACATGCAAGGCAGCTCTTCAGTTCCGTTCGCTGCAGGCTGGTCGCAAGTATTCTTGCTTCGACATGCATAGACAATTCCTGGATCCTGACCATAAGTTCAGAAAAGACAAGAAGAATTTCATCAAAGGTAGAGTTGTCAAAAACACTGCACCAGCTGCGTTGATAGGCCAACAGACCCTTGATCAGTTAAACGCTCTCGAGCCCAATCCTTTGCGTCCAGGATACTTCAAAGGGTATAATACGGAACACGCCTGGACTCACAAGTCATGCTTATGGGATCTCCCTTACTTCAAAGACCTCCTTTGCCCACACAACATTGACGTGATGCACACTGAAAAGAATATTGCGGAGGCCATTTTTGGTACATTGTTCGGCATAGAGGGGAAGTCAAAAGATAATCCTAAGGCTAGAATCGACCTGGAGGCTCTATGTGATAGACCGTTGCAAAACTTGCGACAACGGAAAGGAAAGCAAAGCATAGCGAAGCCAAAGGCATGGTTCAATCTTGAAAGGCCAGCTATGAGGGAAATGCTATTGTGGGTGAAAATGCGGTTGATGTTCCCCAATGGGTATGCTGCGAATCTAAAGAGGGGAGCGAGTCTTGAGAAATTGAAAATATTTGGGCTCAAGAGTCATGATTGGCACATATGGATTGAGCGGGTAATGCCGGTGATGTTGCGTGGCTTTATCCCTGAGGATGAATGGCTAGTACTGGCAGAGCTGAGCTATTTCTTCCGTTCTCTTTGTGCGAAAGAACTATCGCCTGGCGTGCTAGATGAAATGGAAGAGTTGGCGCCGGAGTTGGTCTGCAAATTAGAAAAGATCTTTCCACCGGGCTTCTTTAATCCAATGCAACATTTGATTTTGCATCTCCCGACCGAGGCAAGAATGGGGGGGCCCGTTCAAAATCGATGGTGCTACTCAACTGAGAGGATGCAGAAGACGCTTCGAGCTAAGTGTAAAAATAAATGTAGAATTGAAGCATCGATGGCCGAGGCATTCATTACTGAGGAGGCGGCAAACTTCGTGACAGCACACTACGAAGCCAAAAATTATCATTTGCATAACCCGAAGCCTCGGTACAATGATGGCGATCCAGAAAAAGTTCGATCCAACCTCAGCCTATTCAAAGGTAAGCTCGCACCATCCGGTGCTTCGAAAGGGAAATCGTTGGATGTCGAAGAATGGCGGACCATTTCATTGTATATCTTCACCAACCTAACAGAAGTGCGGCCGTACATCGAGTAAGTTCTCGGTAATTTATTGTTCCGCAACTTCTAATTGCTTTGAACCACTCTTATTCCCGGATATTTGATATAGTCGATACGTCGCCGAATTCTCGGATGGAGCGGTCATCGAAAAGGATTCCGTCGAAGAGTATGAGCTTCTCGCAAAGCATGGAGGCGACTATCCTGGTTTCATCTCTTGGTTCAAACAAAGGGTAATTAATTACCATTAAGGGCCCATTTGACTTATTGGTCTAATTTGCGGCTAATGCATCCATTCTTTCGTATTAAACTTGTAGGCTGATGCAGAGTCTATGGACGCCGAGTTGAGACAAGTCGCTAATGGTTTTGACTATAAGGTCCGTTCATTTGACAAATACAACATCAACGGGTATCACTTTCGTACCTTTGGCAAAGAGCTATCTATGCCCGACCTAAAGACTACAAATTGTTGTCTCTGCTATCGGCGAAGGAGACACCGAGTATTATGGAAGGGTTGAAGCAATTTATGAACTTCTATTCTATTGTGAAAACCCACCGACCGTCGTAGTATTCAAATGTTATTGGTTTGAGCCGAGGGAGACTAGAAGGACTCATGAACATATAGGACTAGTCGAAATCAACCAAAACACCCACTTAGATGTTCCCGATGTCTATATTACGGCTCAACAGGCGACACAAGTTTTCTATCTACCGTGGGCCTGCCAAACTGATCCAAATCTCAAAGGTTGGGATGTCGTTTATGAAGTGCCACCACATTTTAGACTACCTACCCTCAATGAAGAGGATTACGAACCTCACATTAACCCAGACACATATGAAGGAGAATTCTTCCAAGAAACACGTATGTCCAAGAAACGTTTCAAGAACCGCTCTACTTCACCCCAGAACATTGAAGTAGACAGCGACAGTGAATCCGTCTTAACCCCTGAGCCCGAACAGGAAGAGCTGGAGGAAGAAGAGGTTACTGCTGCGGATGACCTGTCACTTCTTGACCGATTACATAATGGTGGCCTTCCACATGTTCTTCTAGATAGTGATGATGATGATGCATTTATTGATGATAGTGATGATCATGATGCATTTATTGACCCCGAAGCATATATAGACGAGGACGATTGTTATTAGTTCATGTCAGGTATTCAACTATTATACTATATATAAAGTTTGAGTTCATGTTAGGTATTCAATTATTATTAGTCATGTTGGTATTTATGTTGTACTAATTTCATTTACTCTTTGTCATGACAGGTGTTGAAAGATGGTGGGAAAGGGTCGAAAGCATGCCGCGGCTGCTTCTTCGTCGGCGGGTGATGGGATGGGTCTTTCCATTCCTGCCTCGCCTCTTCGGAGAGTGTTGCTCTCTACTATGCAAGGAGCGGCCCCCGTGAAAGGAGGTCGACCACCCGCGAAGCCGAGAGGCACTAAAGGTACACGTTGTATTTATGTTGGTATTTATGTTGTACTCATGTTGTATGCATATTGGTATTTTATTACTCATGTTGGTATTTATGTTGTACTAAAGGTACACGTGGCCGCGGGAGAGGTAGGGCTACACGGTCTCCACCACCACCCCAAGCTGATTCACCTGAGCACAGGAGGACTTCTAGGGTGGATTCGTCTGAGGTGGAGGCTACACGGTCTCCGGTTCACGAGCCTCGGGTCGACGAGCCTCAGGTCGACGAGCCTTTGACCCACGAGACTCGTGTCCCAGAGGCTTCCTTCCACACGACTGCGGAGCACAGCAGGGATGAGGGTACGTCCCAAGAGACCCAGTGGGATACCTGGCCTGAGCCAACTGGCCATGCTGGTAGCGACGAGGAGCTGGGTGAGGGGGATACCCAGTGGGATACCGTCTACCAGCGTGGTAGTTCGGGGCTCCCGCTCGTGCCAGCGACCCCCGACCAGAGGTGGTCGATTAGGCCAAATGGGGACAAGTAAGTTAATTTACTCTTATTTAACCTTTTGCCTTCGCGTTTTCTCAAATATCTAATGTTTTGGCTTCAATTTGTCATACTGTAGGGGTTGGATTGTTG
The DNA here is from genome assembly GCF_904849725.1 of Hordeum vulgare subsp. vulgare. Taxonomy (NCBI): domain Eukaryota; kingdom Viridiplantae; phylum Streptophyta; class Magnoliopsida; order Poales; family Poaceae; genus Hordeum; species Hordeum vulgare. The sequence goes on from NC_058523.1 coordinate 303,052,119, forward strand.
CCAAGGGTGTCCGCAAGCCCAACAGCGTCCTCGGTGTTCTTTGCCGTCAAAACTTCCCAGGGTTTGTTACGTTGCCCGGTCGGGAGCGAGAGGTAGGGATGACCTGGGAGCACTACTTGGGTGCCCCGGCCCCGCCGGAGGTGGAGATCGACGGTGTTTTGTGTGACACGAGGGCGGACATGGTGATCCGAAAGTTTTGGGTAATTTCTCTTTCACACAATTATAAATTAACCATAGCTATTTATTGTACTAATCGGTGTTGTCTCGTTTGCAGACCTTCTACAGGTGTGAGGAGGGATACGAGGACGACGCGGCAAAGGTTATCGAAACCGAATGTCGCCGCCTACTTCAAAACTTTCGGCACGAGGCTCGGGTGCAGGCTGTTCGAGACTACTATGCCACGCGGCGTATTAGGATTGATAAGGCGAAGTGCCGTGATGCTAAGATGGAGAAGGAGCATTACATGAAGGTAATTACATATTATTAAGGCTTTGTAGTTAGTTTCCTTGATTTGGTTCTTACGCACTCAATTTTCTCTTTATTAACTTAGGTGCCCCCGAGATGGTGTGTGGATAAGATGGATTGTTGGGAGTCCTTGGTGGACCAGTGGTGCTCCGAAACGTGGGAGACCAGCCACAACAACGCCAAGGAGAGGCGTGGCAAAATGGTTGGCGTGCCACACCATCAAGGGAGCGTCAACTTAATCCAATTTGGCGAGAACTGGGTATGTGGTTTGCTTCATGCCTCATGCAATTCATTCTTAATGCTATCTTGAGCCCTTTACCAATACAATTTTCTGCTCTCTCTCTTTTAGGCGCGTCACAATAAGACGGAGGCGCCACAGATGTACGACCTGTATGCGATGGCCCATACTACCTCGTACAAGAAGGTCAAGGCATTCTCTCAGTCTGACCTCGAGCATCCAGAAAACTTCACCAACATCTCCTCCCACGACAAGCTCGTGAAGTACAGAGATCACGGGAAGGCGAGGAAAGGGGAGGACTTTAACCCGAGCGAGGGGCCTATTGATCCAGAGCTGGTGATGATAGCTGGCAACGGGAGGCCCCATGGCTCGCTCGCCATTGGAGACGGCCTTATACGTTGTCCTAGCACTCTCCGGCAGATAAAGGCACGCCAAACGAGCTCTTGTACGGAGATAACACGTCGTCCACGGCCAGTCGAGCTCGCCATCGAGGTTAGTTTAATGGACTCAACTATCTTTCCGCATTATGTTGTGCGTTGGAACCAATATGATTACATTGCTAACAATGAGTTGTGTTGCAGGCTGCTATTCAGAAAGAGAGAGCGGCAATGCAGGCGGCTATGGCGGAGAAGGATAAGGAAATTAGGGAGCTGGAGGAGAGGACGACTGCATTGGTGGAGGCGGAGAGGGCACGGAATGAAGCGTCTACCAGGGCCATATACGAGCTCTTCGTGGTAAGTTTCTTCTTCATGTTATTTCAAATCTTGCATTTGAATGTCCGTTTCATTAATAAATAAAAAGTTTGACTTGTCGAAACCAAATGTACAGTCTATGTGCGAGAAGAACGGCCAAGTCCCTCCGCCGATGCCAGTCATTAACGTGGCGGGGACGGTGAGTTTCATTTCAGTGGAGTGATCTTAATAGTGTCCTCATGCTAACTACACATTGCAAACGATGTTTGGTGCAGAATATGTCCCGAAACGCATCGCACGACCCTTCTACAGTCGAGCCTTCTCTAGGGCGGCCTTCTCCAGGTGAAACAAGCCAGAGCCACCGTGCTTCACCCTAACTTAGGTATGTTATTTCTAGTGTTTTAATAAAAAATAGCTAGACTTCCATCTAATGACATAATTAGCTTAGTTAGCTGCAAAATAGCTAGACTTCCATCTAATGACATAATTAGCTTAGTTAGCTCCAAGAAGAAGGAGGAGAGGGAGGAGGAGAAGAAGGGGACAAAAGGATAAGAAGAAGAAGGAGAAGAAGGGGACTTCCCCTTTTTCTCCTCTTCCTTCTCCTTCTCCTCCTCCTCCTCCTCCTCCTCCTTTTTCTTCTTCTTCTCCTCTTCCTTCTCCTCCTCCTTCTTTTACTTCTTCTTCTCTTTCTCTTCTCCTATAGTTAGCTAGGGTTCCACCTAAATGACATAATTAGCTTAGTTAGCTCCTAAATGGCCTATTTAATAAAAAATGACTTATACTTAGCTAATTATCCTCGAAATGACATAATTAGCTCCAAAAAGGCATTCTTAGCCAATTTAGCCCGAAGAAGGGGACAAGAATAGAAAAAGAGGAAAATGAAAGCAAGGAAGAGGAAAAAGGAAAAGAAGAAGGAGGAGAGGGAGGAGGAGAGGAAGAAGGGGACAAAAGGATAAGAAGAAGAAGGAGAAGAAGGAGAAGGAGAAGGAGCTCCCGCTCCTTCTCCTTCTTCTTCTCCTTCTTCTTCTCCTTCTTCTCCTTCTTCTCCTTCTCCTCTTCCTTCTCCTTCTCCTCCTCCTCCTTCTCCTCCTTTTTCTTCTTCTTCTCCTCTTCCTCCTCCTCCTCCTTCTTTTACTTCTTCTTCTCTTTCTCTTCTCCTATAGTTAGCTAGGGTTCCACCTAAATGACATAATTAGCTTAGTTAGCTCCTAAATGGCCTATTTAATAAAAAATGACCTATACTTAGCTAATTATCCTCGAAATGACATAATTAGCTCCAAAAAGGCATTCTTAGCCAATTTAGCCCGAAGAAGGGGACAAGAATAGAAAAAGAGGAAAATGAAAGCAAGGAAGAGGAAAAAGGAGAAGAAGAAGGAGGAGAGGGAAGAGGAGAAGAAGAAGGGGACAAAAGGATAAGAAGAAGAAGGAGAAGAAGGAGAAGGAGAAGGAGAAGGAGCTCCCGCTACTTCTCCTTCTCCTTCTCCTTGTTCTTCTCCTTCTTCTCCTTCTTCTCCTTCTCCTCTTCCTTCTCCTTCTCCTCCTCCTCCTCCTCCTCCTTTTTCTTCTTCTTCTCCTCTTCCTCCTCCTCCTCCTTCTTTTACTTCTTCTTCTCTTTCTCTTCTCCTATAGTTAGCTAGGGTTCCACCTAAATGACATAATTAGCTTAGTTAGCTCCTAAATGGCCTATTTAATAAAAAATGACCTATACTTAGCTAATTATCCTCGAAATGACATAATTAGCTCCAAAAAGGCATTCTTAGCCAATTTAGCCCGAAGAAGGGGACAAGAATAGAAAAAGAGGAAAATGAAAGCAAGGAAGAGGAAAAGGAAAAGAAGAAGGAGGAGAGGGAGGAGGAGAAGAAGAAGGGGACAAAAGGATAAGAAGAAGAAGGAGAAGAAGGAGAAGGAGAAGGAGAAGGAGCTCCTTCTTCTTCTCCTTCTTCTTCTGCTTCTTCTCCTTCTTCTCCTTCTCCTCTTCCTTCTCCTTCTCCTCCTCCTCCTTCTCCTCCTTTTTCTTCTTCTTCTCCTCTTCCTCCTCCTCCTCCTTCTTTTACTTCTTCTTCTCTTTCTCTTCTCCTATAGTTAGCTAGGGTTTCACCTAAATGACATAATTAGCTTAGTTAGCTCCTAAATGGCCTATTTAATAAAAAATGACCTATACTTAGCTAATTATCCTCGAAATGACATAATTAGCTCCAAAAAGGCATTCTTAGCCAATTTAGCCCGATGAAGGGGACAAGAATAGAAAAAGAGGAAAATGAAAGCAAGGAAGAGGAAAAAGGAAAAGAAGAAGGAGGAGAGGGAGGAGGAGAAGAAGAAGGGGACAAAAGGATAAGAAGAAGAAGGAGAAGAAGGAGAAGGAGAAGGAGAAGGAGCTCCCGCTGCTTCTCCTTCTTCTTCTCCTTCTTCTTCTCCTTCTTCTCCTTCTTCTCCTTCTCCTCTTCCTTCTCCTTCTCCTCCTCCTCCTCCTCCTCCTTTTTCTTCTTCTTCTCCTCTTCCTCCTCCTCCTCCTTCTTTTACTTCTTCTTCTCTTTCTCTTCTCCTATAGTTAGCTAGGGTTCCACCTAAATGACATAATTAGCTTAGTTAGCTCCTTAATGGTCTATACTTAGCTAATTTCTCTCCGAAATAACCTATATATACACTACTTCATCTAGTATTATTTTTCTAACTTTCTTATTTGTCATTTTGCAGATTACCTTCACTTCACGGGAAGCTTGGTTGATGGAATGCTTGAAGATGATTTCTTGTACCATGTGTTGTATTGAAACTATTGTAGTATATGAATATATGAAACTTTGTATGCACGTGGATGAAACTAGTGTAATATATGGTTTGGTACGGATGTAACTTCCATAATATGTATGCACTATGGATGAGAGTTATTTTAATATGGTTATGAGTACGGAAAGATATTTATTTATGTCAAATATATATATATCCTGATTATTGTTAAAAATGCTGGATATAACAAAAAACAAATAAAAAAGGGGCTGGTTCCCCTCTTTGTCGTCTGCCCCCGCATGGCAAAGGGCGGGAGGCAGACGGCAAAGGGGGGAATCTACCCCCCCTCTCCCCTCTTTGCCGTCTGCCACCACATGGCAAAGGGGGGGGGAGGCAGACGGCAAAGGGGGGAATCTGCCCCCCCTCTCTCCCCTCTTTGCCGTCTGCCACCACATGGCAAAGGGGGGGGGGAGGCAGACGGCAAAGGGGGGAATCTGCCTCCCCTCTCTCCCCTCTTTGCCGTCCGCCACCACATGGCAAAGGGGGGGGGGGAGGCAGACGGCAAAGGGGGGAATCTGCCCCCCCTCTCTCCCCTCTTTGCCGTCTGCCACCACATGGCAAAGGGGGGAAGGCAGACGGCAAAGGGGGGAGGCCTCTGTTAACACTTAACGGGGACGTTGCAATATATGCCGTCCCACTTATTTTGCCGTCCGCCCCCTCATGGCAAAGATTCTTTGCCGTCCGCTTTGTGAAAGCAGACGGCAAAGAGCCTCTTCACCGGATTTTTTTTTACCGTCTACTTTGCCGTCTGCTGACCGACGGCAAATCCTTTGCCGTCCGTGGTAGCCCCCTTTGCCGTCCGCCTTGGCGGACGGCAAATTTCTGAATTTCAGTAGTGATCCAAACCTCAAAAGCACATGACAACCTATGCTTCCCTCTGCGAAGGGCCTATCTTGTACCTTTACTTTTTACCCTGGTAAGAGTCATGGTGATCTTCACCAATTCCCTTATTGCCTTTGTCTTGGCTACCGTCACATGCTTGGGAAAGATGTATATTCATATATCAACTTGGAGTTGAGTACTTATGCTTTATTGTTGTTGACTTTACCCTTGAGGTAAACCGTTGGGAGGCAAAACTATAAGCCCCTATCTTCCTTTGTGTCCAGCTGAAACTTTGACACCATGAGTACCACGTGAGTTGTAACAACTGTGGAAAACGAAAGAGATGATTGAATATGTTGGTTTGCCTTACAAGCTCTTATTTGACTCTTTCTGATGTTGTCATAAATTGCAATTGCTTCAATGAATATGGATTATTGTTGGTTACTTCTTGGTAAGGTTTTTGCTACATGCTTTTCTTTGTGAAGGAATTGTTACTTTCCCATAAGAATCTTTATGATATATTGTTGTTCTATGTGTGGACATGTTTATGGAACTTGGTTTTTCGCTTGAGGACAAGCGAGGTCTAAGCTTGGGGGAGTTGATACGTCCATTTTGCATCATGTTTTCATGTTGATATTTATTGATTCTTGGGCTGTTATATTAGTTGTGGTACCATATTTATGCCTTTTCTCTCTTATTTTGCAAGGTTTATTTGAAGAGGGAGAATTCAGGCAGCTGGATTCTGGACTGGAAAAGGCGCAAATCCTAGTCCACTATTCTTCACATCTCCAAATGCCCTGAAAATTTACGTGGATTTTTTCTGGAATATATTAAAAACACTGTGCGAAAGAACTACCGGAGGGGGGCCACCAGGGCCCCACAAGCTTGCCCACCGCCACCACCCACTGGTGGCGCAAGGCAGGCTTGTGGGCTACCTGAAGGCCCACTAGCCCCCCTCTTTTGCTATATGAAGCGTCCTGGTGTGGAAAAAATCAATCGGGAGCTTTTTCGTGCTTTCGCCGCCGCCACGAGGCGGAACTTGAGCAGATCCAATCTAGAGCTCCGGCAGGACGATCCTGCCGGGGAAATTTCCCTCCCGGAGGGGGAAATTGTCGCCGTCGTCATCACCAACACTCCTCTCGTCGGAGGGGAGGCATCTTCATCAATATCTTCATCAGCACCATCTCCTCTCCAATCCCTAGTTCATATCTTTTAACCAATCTTCGTCTCGCGACTCCGATTGGTACTTGTAAGGTTGCTAGTAGTGTTGATTACTCTTTGTAGTTGATTTTAGTTGGATTATTTGGTGGAAGAGTTTATGTTCAGATCCTTGATGCCATTCATTACACCTCTGGTCATGATTATGATTATGTCTTGTGAGTAGTTACTTTTGTTCCTGAGGACATTGGATAAGTCATGCTGATAATAGTCATGTGAATTTGTTATTCGTTCGGTATTTTGATATGTTGTATGTTGTTTTTTCCTCTAGTGGTGTTATGTGAACGTCGACTACATAACACTTCACCATATTTGGGCCTAGAGGAAGGCATTGGGAAGTAGTAATTAGATGATGGGTTGCTGGAGTTACAGAAGCTTAAACCCCAGTCTATGCGTTGCTTCGTGAGGGGCTGATTTGGATCCACTAGTTTAATGCTATGGTTAGACTTTGTCTTAATTCTTCTTTTGTAGTTGCGGATGCTTGCGAGAGAGGTTAATCATAAGTGGGATGCTTGTCCAAGTAAGGGCAGTACCCAAGCGCTGGTCCACCCACATATCAAACTATCAAAGTAACGAACGCGAATCATATGAACATGATGAAACTAGCATGACAGAAATTCCCGTGTGTCCTCGGGAGCGTTTTTCCTCCTATAAGACTTTGTTCAGGCTTGTCCCTTGCTACAAAAGGGATTGGGCCACTTGCTGCACCATTGCTACTACTTGTTACTTGTTACTTTTTGCTCGCTACGTGTCACCTCGCTACACAATCACTTGTTACCGACAATTTCATTGCGTGCAGATTTTACCTTGTTGAAAACCACTTGTTAGATCCTTCTGCTCCTCGTTGGGTTCGACACTCTTACTTATCGAAAGGAGTACGATTGATCCCCTATACTTGTGGGTCATCAGGATCTATGCCACTCGCATAGCAAATTTTCTTGGAGTACCCATCCGCGAAGGAGATTCTCCGCTCCATACAACTTTCCTTGACCGCGTCGCTTTGACACGCTACCAGTTCCTTGAGAGGGATGACGAATCCCTCTGATACCGGTTGATATTTCACCGGCAGCGTGTTTTCCATATTACCCTTCCTGCTCCTGCCTTCTTTGACTTCCTGGTAAAACAGAGATATTACATAACCAGAGGAGAGGCAGAGGAGTATGAGAGGGAGGCAAAGGCTGCTCGTCTCCGTGAGGCAGCTATTCAGGCAGTGGCTGCAGCGCCCCCGTATTACCCCGATTATGATCTTGGGTTACGCCAGGACCATCCTTGGGAGTAGACCAACTTAGGCCAAAAACCTAAGCTTGGGGGAGTACGTGTTCTCACCAACTTTACATTCTTGCTTATGCTTTCACTTTGTCAACCGGTGTTCACACTTTGTCACTGTATCATCCATGCTAGTTTATTTTCTTTTTCTCGTTTTCTTTTCATGTGTCTTTTTAGTTTGAGAAACCCCAAAAAGATTTTCTTTTACTTCTTTTGCTTATTGGGAGCTTTCCCGTGTAGATAGTTTTCTTTTTTTCTTTGGGTCAAGGTAGAAGATATTGGTTACAATGTTTAGTGGCTCTTGCATGCATACCTGTTTAGCTTTCAAAGATCCATATTACTTTGTCTTCTCCTTTGTGTTTGCCTACAGATTCCAGCATAGTCCAATGCACGAGCATGCTTATTATTTTTCACATCGTTCGGTCGTGCAAGTGAAAGGCAATAATGACGATATATGAGAAGTGACAGAGCCTAGAAAAGCTGGTATGAACTCGATCTATTTTGTTTTTGTAAATATGACTAGCTCATCATGCCTAATTCAGCTTTGTTGTGAGAGAAACATGTTTGCAATGACATCTTAGAGATCATAGTTGCTTATGCCATGCTTACTTAGCTAGGAGCTTATAATGGTTTGTCTTGGATGCCCACATGAATGTTGAGATGACTATGTTGTAGTATGATAGGATGGTATCCTCCTTTGAATGATTCAAGTGGCTTGACTTGGCGCATATTCACCCATGTAGTTGAAACAAAATCAACATAGCCTCTATGATATTCATGTTCATGGTGATTTATGTCCTACTCATGCTTGCACTCAATGTTAGTTAATCTCAATGCATTTTGATGACTGTTGTCGTTCTCTAGTTGGTCGCTTCCCAGTCTTTTGCTAGCCTTCACTTGTACTAAGCGGGAATACTGCTTGTGCATCCACTCCCATAAACCCAAAGTTGTTCCATATGAGTCCACCATACCTACCTATGTGTGGTATCTACCTGCCGTTCCAAGTAAATTTGCATGTGCCACTCTCTAAACCTTCAAGAAATAATCTGTTTTGCATGCCCGAACCTCTCATGTGGTGATAGGGGGCTATTGGTATCTTCCATTCTAGGCATGTTATCCTCGATATGTGTTTATTCACTATCATTCACGAGAAAGGGACCGGTAATCGGAATTCCTAGTTCCATGCTCAAATCGGAAAGATAATTGCAAACAGAACTCCCCCAGGATTGATGTTGGTATGGACGGTACCCGAGGATTCGGCTAGCCATGGAATGTGATTGATTGGTGGTGGGGGAGTCAAAACTTTACTTTTCTGTTTGGGAACCGCCTATAGCATGTGTAGCATGGAAGATGTTGAGAACTCCTAGTAATTGCGTTGACAATGAAAGCATGCCACCCAAAATTATTATCTCTGTTTTAAATCTTGGGCAAACTATGCTTCCCTCTGCAAAGGGCCTGTCTATTTATGTTCCTGTTGAGTCATCCTCCTCTTACAAAAGCACCAATTAGAGAGCACCTCTATCATTTTTATGCTTTGCTTTTAACTGTGTTGAGTATGACTGTGACTGTATCTTCATTGCCTTGAATTACAATGTTTAGTCAGCCCTTGGTCTTTCAAGGTGCTCTGCATTTATGTTTTGCGGTCTCAGAAAGAGCTAGCGAGATACCATCTATTCGTACTGCTTCATGTTGTTTTGATTGAAGTGTTGACGTTGGAGACTTATTATTATTTGCTCGCTAGCTGATTATGCCATTGATATGAGTGTACCGTGAGACCTAGATGTCATTTTCTTATGTGGTTTGCTTGTGATCTTGCTGAAATTCTGGTTGTGAGTTAGACATAGTTGCAACAACAAGATCAAACAGAGTTCGTCAAAGTTTTCCTTTTGTCTCTTTCAGTTTGTCAACTGAATTGCTTGAGGACAAGCAAGGCTTTAACCTTGGGGGAGTTGGTACGTCTCCAACTTATCTACTTTTCCGAACTCTTTTGCCCTTGTTTTGGACTCTAATTTGCATGATTTGAATGGAACTAACGCGGACTAAAGTTGTTTTCAGGAGAATTGCCATGGTGTTGTTTTTGTGCATAAATAAAAGTTCTCGGTATGTCCTGAAAATTTATGGAGATTTTTTCTGGAATAAAAGAAAAATACCTGTGCAAAGATCCACCGGAGGGGGCGTGCCAGTGGGCCACAAGCCCAGAGGCCGCGGCCACCCCCCTAGGCCGCGCCGTGAGGGCTTGTGGGGCCCACGTGGCACCACCGCCCCCAAACTCAGCTCTATATCTTCCGTCTCGTCCGGAAAAAAAAAAATCAGAGAGAAGGTTTCATCATGTTTTACGATACGGAGGCGTATATAGGAGGGTGGGGGAGGACGCTTGCCTTGAGGACCATGGCCCCAAGGGGGCGCCGGCCAGGAGGAGAGGAGGATTCCTACTCCAATCCTACTCAAATTAGGATTGGAAAATAGAGTCCTTCTCTTCCTTCCCACCTCCCCTTTTTTTCCTTTTTCTTTGGTTCTCTTTCTCTTGGCGCCAAGGCCCTCTTGGGCTGTCCCACCAGCCCACTAAGGGCTGGTGCGCCACCCTCAAGCCTTTGGGCTTCCTCCGGGTGGGTTGCCCCCCTCCCGGTGAACTTCCGGAACCCATTCGTCACTCCTGGTACAATCCCGGTAATGCCCGAAAACCTTCTGGTAACCAAATGAAGCCATCCTATATATCAATCTTCGATTCCGGACCATTCTGGAAACCCTCGTGACGTACGTGATCTCATCCAGGACTTCTAACAACATTCGTTAACCACACATATAACTCAACTATACTAAAAACATCATCGAACCTTAAGTGTGCAGACCCCACGGGTTCGAGAACAATGTAGACATGCCCTGAGGCACTCCCCGGTCAATATCCAATAGCTGGACCTGGATGCCCATATTGGATCCTACATATTCTCTGACGATCTTATCGGTTGAACCTCAGTGCCAAGGATTCATATAAACCCGTATGTCATTCCCTTTGTCCTTCGGTATGTTAATTGCCCAAGATTTGATAGTCGGTATCCGCATACCTATTTCAATCTCGTTACAGGCAAGTCTCTTTACTCGTTCAGTAATACAAGATCCCGTGACTTACACTTAGTCACATTGTTTGCAAGGCTTGTGTGTGATGTTGTATTACCGAGTGGGCCCCGAGGTACCTCTGCGTCACAAGGAGTGACAAATCCTAGTCTTGATCCATACTAACTCAAAGGACACCTTCGAAGATACCTGTAGAGCACCTTTATAGTCACCTAGTTACGTTGTGACGTTTGATACACACAAGGTTTTCCTCCGGTGTCAGTGAGTTATATGATCTCATGGTCATAGGAACAAATACTTGACATGCAGAAAACAATAGCAATAAAACGACACGATCAATATGCTACGTTCATAGTTTGGGTCTAGTCCATCACATGATTCTCCTAATGATGTGATCTAGTTATCAAGTGACAACACTTGCACATAGTCAGAAAACCTTGACTATCATTAATCAACTGGCTAGTCAACTAGAGTATTTCTAGGGACATTGTTTTGTCTATGTATCCACACATGTATTTATGTTTTCATTCAATACAATTGTATCATGGATAATAAACGATTATCACGAACAGAGAAATATAATAATAACTAATTTATTATTGCCTCTAGGGCATATTTCCAACAGCGCCCTGCAGGCTTGTGGCCTCCCAGCAACTGCCTTGCCCCCTACTCCAAGTCTGTCGCGTGTCTTGTTGTGATCACCTGGCTTATTAGGGATGATAGGCTACTCATATCAATAAGGAGTTCCTTCTTTTCCGGGAGTCCATTCAAACAGAACTCCTAGGTTAAGCATGCTCGGCTTGGAGTAGTTATAGGATGGGTGACCGACCGGGAAGTTCATCCCGGGTGCGCATGAGTGAGGACAAAGTGCGCAGAAAAGACTAGTATTGATATGTGGGGCCAGTCAAGATCCCGCCAGGAGTAACGACCGCCGACGGGTGTGTCCGGGGCGTTACAAGTTTGGTATCAGAGTCGACCCTCGCGGTTACACGGATGTTTGCGGACAGGTGTGCGGTCATGTTGTTCATGACGTTTGTGACCCGTCGTGACACATGGCATGGTACATGTACTGGACTGGATGCACAGATGTTTGTACCAAGAGGGAACGCTCCTGTGGCCCGACGAGGACGTCGCTTCCTCTGAGTGGTGGTGTATGTGATAGCCTGGCTTATTAGGGATGATAGACTACTCATATCAATAAGGAATTCCTTCTTTTCCGGGAGTCCATTCAAACAGAACTCCTAGGTTAAGCATGCTCGGCTTGGAGTAGTTCTAGGATGGGTGACCGACCGGGAAGTTCATCCCGGGTGCGCATGAGTGAGGACAAAGTGCGCAGAAAAGACTAGTATTGATATGTGGGGCCAGTCTAGATCCCGCCAGGAGTAACGACCGCCGGCGGGTGTGTCCGGGGCGTTACACTTCTGGTCCAAGAAAAATATTTCTAGAGATTTTATTCCCTTTGGACTCCGTTTAATATTCCTTATCTACAATACTAAAAAACGTGGAAAAAACAGAAACTGGCACTAGGCCCTAGATTAATAGGTTAGTCCCAAAAATAATATTAAACAACATATAAATGCATATAAAACATCCAAAAGAAATAATATAATAGCATGGAAAAATAAAAAAATTATAGATACGTTGGAGACGTATCATGGCCATGCTCGACTAAGAATCTTTCGATCAGTCCGATTGCGAGAGCAGCGGAGACACTCTGGAGATACTCATGGATGACATGACCAAGGGAGGAGCTCCTGGTTTCTCATGGGTAACTCCCGCGTACACGATGGAGGTGATCGCTGCAACATTAACTCTGACATCTGTGTGCCCCAACCGCACACCAAGGAGCAACGGGAAGAGCTTAGGCGGAGGATAGAGCACACCCTTCTCATCCCCATTACTTGGAATACCATAGAGGAGATGGCCCTGGAGAAATCAAGTCAAGCCACTTTTGCTGAGCGCGAATGACTCGAGCGGCTCCAACAATCACTCGACGACCGCGTGGCAAGGGATCGGCCCAGCTTGAGTCACAACTGCAGGGAGTTGTTCCGGAACGATTGCCAGCCTAAGATCCATCTGATGCATACACCGTTGCAGAACCTGTGTGTGGCCAGTCGTATCGTTGAATCTATTCAGCCGAGTGACTCCGTGGGTGGGGAGGGCATTCAGCAAATTCAGGCTCTACTAAAAACTGCCTTATAGCAAAATTTTCTTGTGTCCCAATTGCAAAACCATATTCACAACAGATCCATCTGGGAAGACATGATGCAGTCAATTCATAGCTCTCACGCACCTGAAAGGCATCGAAGAACCCCCCCTCCCCCGATAGGCCAATATGGGTATTGGAGGCGAGATGATTGAATTCGAAGTTGAGCATCTCCTCCAAGGAGTGGTTCACTCACACATCAACCGCAAGCCGAGCCCCAATAGGCACACGGGCTACGGGGACAACGGTCATCGCGCTCCCCTGGTCAATGCAAGGTCCATCATCACTCAGGGCGTGGTTGACCGCGCACGAGCAGGGTGAGGTGTCTCTGGCCTCGAGTGTTTCGGTAGGGATATTCACAAGTCAAAAATTCCCTCCAACAACAAGTTGGACACGGGGATCGACAAGTTCAATGGTGAGTCCAAGCCCGAGACTTGGGTCGAGGATTACCGAGTGGACGTCCAGATCGGCAGTGATGATGACTTCGTCGCAATGAAGAACCTACCCCTCATGCTGGAGTTGCAAGATTGCATCGAGAAGAGCAACAAAACTCTTCGTTAATACATCCATCAATGGACCATGTTGCACAACACTGTGGAAAATGTGACTGAGCACCAAGCCGTGTGTGCCTTCAAGGAAGTCACTCGGTAGAGGGATCTCATATTGAGTTTCGGCCAAGTGGGGGATTTGTCCCTGAGTTAGGGCATGGAGATCGCGAATCGGTATGCAAACGGCGAGGAAGAAGACCACCTCCGTGTCAGCCAGGGACTAGTTGATGATGCCCCTCACTCGGGAGGCAACACGGGGAAGAAACATAAGCAGAAGGATGACGAATGAGGAAAGGACAAAGTCGTTGCTGTCCCTAGGCAAGGCAAGACGAAGTCAAATAAAAATAAAAATAAGGATTGGGCGTCCAAAAAGAAGTATGAACCCAAGAGCGACCTCTTGGATTAGCCATGCGAGATCCACACCAAGAGGGACGACAATGATATTCCCATCTATCCCAAGCATTCCACTTGAGATTGTCTCCTGATCCAGCAAGAGATGGGTGTAGAGCCTTCCGGGGAAAGGGACAATGACAAAGACAGAGAGGATGCCTCTGGGTTTCCGAATGTCGAAAAGGTCCTCATGATCTTAGCCGACATTTTGAGAAAGAGCCGGTTGAAGGTCATTGATCAAGAGGTTAAGATGACAGTTCCGACTGTCACTAAATACCTCTATTGGGCACGATCGATCAGTCTGATCATCTAGCCCACATAGCCACCCCTCGGTGGAAACCGCTAGTTGTCGATCTGGCAGTCAATGGGGTCCGACTATGCAAAGTCCTAATGGACGGAGGCAGTGGCTTCAACATCATGTATGTCGACACGCTCAGGGCAATGGACATTCCGTAGTCACAACAAAGCAAAAGTAAGATGAACTTCCACGGGGTAATCCCCGGGAAGAAAGTTGATTCACTCGGTCAGATCACCCAGAACATCGTGTTCGGCCACGAGAAAAATTACCGAAAGGAGTGACTGACCTTTGTGGTGGTGGACTTCCAGAGTGCTTATAACGCAATACTAGGTAGGCCCGCCTACACATGTTTCATGGCTCGACCAAATTATGTGTATCTTAAGCTTAAGATGCCAGGACCGAGAGGCGTGATCATGATGATTGGAAATCGGAAGATCACCAAGGAGTGCCTCGAGCACAACTACAAAATCGCTAACGAGCAAGTACTCGTAGTCGAAGTGGACGCTGCTGACTTGCTCAAGTTGAAGTGGCCGGCTACTAAGTCCACTTTTAAGTCGGCCGATGATGCCAAGCAGGTTCACTATCATCCCAATGACCCGAGTGCCTCCGTGACGAACTTTTCTACGTCTCTTAGTGACAAATAGGAAGCTATGCTCATCCTGTTCCTCCGTGAGAACTGGGACATCTTTGCATGTGAGCCATCTAACATGCCGGGTGTTCCCACGGAACTGGCTGAGCATCGCCTCCTAGTCGACTCCAAGGTCAAGCCGATGAAAGAACGGAAGGTGATTGGGGAGGAGATTCCTCGGCTCCTAGCTTCTGAGTTCATTCGCGAGGTTTACCACTCGGAGTGGCTCGCGAATGTGGCCATGGTGCCCAAGAAGAATAATTTACGTTGTATGTGTATTGACTTCAAGCACCTCATTCGGGCCTGCCGAAAAGATCATTTCCCTCTACTCCGCAAAGATCAGATTGTATATTCTACTGCCAAATCTAAATGTGTGTCATTCTTGGATGCGTACAGTGGGAACCACCAGATCCGAATGTATTGGCGAGATGAAACAAAAACGGCCTTCATCACCCCATACAGGTATTTTTGCTACTTCACTTTACCATTTGGCCTTAAAATGCTGGGGCTACTTTCAAGCGCATGATACTAAAATGCTTGCAAAAGCAGATCAGTGGGAACATGGAGGCATATGTGGATGAGTTCGTGGTTACGTATAGGAAAGGTTTCGACTTCCTAACTGGCCTCGCCGAAACCATCGTGAACCTACGACACTACGGGATCAAGTTTAATCCAACCAAGTGTACTTTCGGAGTGCTAGCCGACAAGTTACTCAGTTTCCTTGTTTACGAACGAGGAATTGATGCTAACCTTGAAAAAATTGGCGCTTTAGTCCAAATGAGACGACTAGAGTGCATAGAGGACACGCAAAGGCTCATAGGTTGCCTTGCGGCCCTGAGTCGCTTCATACCAAACCTCGATGAAAAGGCACTGCCTCTTTGCCGACTGATGAAAAAATCCGATAGATTTGAGTGGACCCGTGAAGTGCAAGCGACATTCGATGAACTTAAGGTCTTGGTCTCAACTAGCTAGTGTTAGCTGCTCCAGTTAACCGGGAGCGATTGCTCGTGTATATCACGACCACTAGCCAAGTGGTTAGCACCGTCCTCGCTGTGGAGCATGAGGAGGCATGCGAAGCATACAGTGTTCAAAGACCCATCAAAGTCTAGAGACCCTCCAAACAAAGGTACCCACACTACTAAAATCTGGTCTACCCCATCAGAAATCGTGCATAGCAGAGACTCTACCGGCCGAGTGGACAAATGGGCAAATGAGATCCTCCCATTGGAGATCACGTTTGAAGCCAAGAAGGAAATCAAGTCTCAAGGCCAAGTCAATTTCTTGGCCGAATGGTTAGAACAAGAGCAGCTAGCCCCAAGTATCCCCAAGAATTAGATTATGTTCTTCGATGGATCCAAGATGCTCCATGGCTCGGGAACTGGAGTGGTTCTCATATCCTCTATGGGAGACCAACTGAGCTAGGTACGCCACATCCATTTTGATTCATCTAAAAATGAGGCCGTGTACGAAGGCCTCCTGTATTTGATCTGTATGGCCAACTCACTAGGCATTCGTGGTTTGATGGTTTATGGCGATTCTGACCTTGTTGTCAATTAGGTGACGAAAGAGTGATACATTCGGAGTTGAGCTATGACTGGCTACTACGATGCAGCCGGAAGCTGGAGAAGAATTTTGAAGGCTTGGAGCTGCACCATGTGCCCCGGGTCAAGAACTAGACAACACATGACTTTGCCAAGATCGGATCCACTCGGCGAACCGTTCCAAGGGGTGTTTTCCTTGAACATCGGTGTTCCCATATGATTAAAGAAGATCCTTGCACATAGGATCCCCGACAAGCAGTCGGCCCTTCGAATCCGACTGAGGTTGATGTCCCTGTGGTGATCGACTTGGTTCACAGGAAGTCACTAATCACTCTCAAGTCGACTCAGCCTTACTTGGCATACTTGCTCCCGCAAGAGCTCCCAAAAGACGAAGAGGAAGCCTATCGAATCGTCCGACGGTATAACGCTTTGGAAGTATTCAGAGACATGTTATACAAGAAATATGCTACAGGAGTCAACGAGAAATGCATTTCTCGACAGGAAATGCTGGAAGTCTTACACGAGATTCACTCCGAAAGTTGTGGCCACCACGCGTCTTCTCGGACGTTGGTTGCCAAAGCCTTCCGAGCCGGTTTTTATTGGCCCCGATCCATTGAGGCGACCAGAGACCTAGTTGAGCTATGTGTTGGATGACTTTTCTAGAAGAATCAATCACACAAGCATGCATCCACGTTGAAGACCATTCCACTCACCTGGTCATTTGTCGTATGTGGCCTCGACATGGTTTGGCCCCTGCGGACCGGGTCAAGTGGATTTACTCACCTTCTAGTGGCGGTGGACAAGTTCACCAAGTGGGTCGAAGCAAAGCCCATCAAAAGTATGGACTCAACGACTGCCATCACCTTCATTCGGCAAATTATCTTCACATTCGAAGTTCCACACGATATCATCACCGACAACGGGTCAACCTTCGGCTCGAACGATTTCCACGAGTTCTTCTACTCCAAGGGCACTTGGGTTAACTATGCCTCCATGGCTCACCCGAAGTCGAATGGATAGGAAAAGCGGGCGAATGGTATGATATTGCAAGGATTGAAGCCCCGACTGAGGAGAGATCTAAAGTACCTGTAGGAGCCTAGGTCGAAGAGCCATCGTCCATTCTATGGGGAATGCGATCGACCCCGAATCGCTCCACCAAACGTACCCCTTTCTTCATGGTGACGGGTCTGAAGCTGTTTTGCCAACTGACTTACGTCACAACCCCCCCTAGTGGAACAATACAATGAAGCTGAAGCCGAGGCAGCACGTCAAAACAGTATGGATCTCCTAGAAGAGAAGAGAGAGCTACCCCTCGTTCAATCTACTCTATATCAGCATGATCTATGGCGCTACCATGATAAGAAAGTCAAAGGGAGAGCCTTCCAGGAAGTTCACCTGGTCCTCCGAATGGACCAGCAAAAGTCCCACAAGATGGCACCTCCACGGCAAGGGCCCTTTGCAATCTCCAAAGTCGTGCACAACAAAGCCTATCGACTTTATAAATTCCCGAATGAGGAAGCACAGCCTAGATCCTGGAACGTGGACCTTCTCAGCAAGTTCTACATGTAGAACATATCAAACCCTTCCTCGTTTTCTTTTCATTCATCTAATGAATCCTATTGATTTTCACGAATACAATGTTCTCCTTCTTTATGTTTTCTCAAAATATTCACTCCTTTGAAATACTACTTCTTATTACCCCTAGTTGCTGAAAAGCTTAGCCGCGAACCTGACTGTGACTAAGTAAACACGTTTCCCGAGTGAGGACATCCTCCACACTTGTGGGCTTAGCTACGAATCTGCTTTCACCTAAGTAAAAAAGAGTTCCGAATGAGGGCACGACCCCTGCTACTTCTCAAACAACAGTGCCAGAAATTGACACGTTGACGGAGACTGGTCTGGCGTTGGTTTTTCCCTTGAAGAGGAAAGGGTGATGCAGCACAGGAGCAGTAAGTATTTCCCTCAGTTTGAGAACCAAGGTATCGATCCAGAAGGAGGGTCTCGTCAAGTCCAGAGTACCTGCGCAAACACAAACAAGCTTGCACCCAACGCTTCAAAGGGGTTGTGAATCCCTTCAAGATTGTTTGCAAAGTGAGATCTGAAGGCAGAAAGTGCAACGAAGTAAAAAGTGTAAGGCCGAAAATATAGTGTGGAGTAGACCCTAGGGGCCATAGTGTTCACTAGAGGCTTCTCTCAAAATAGCAAATATCACGGTGGGTGAACAAATTACTGTCGAGCAATTGATAGAACCGCGCAAAGTCATGACGATATCGAAGGCAATGATCATACATAGGCATCACGTCTGAGACAAGTAGACCGATACTTTCTGCATCTACTACTATTACTCCACACATCAACCGCTATCCAGAATGCATCTAGTGTATTGAGTTCATGACGAACAGAGTAACGCCTTAAGCAAGATGACATGATGTAGAGGGATAATCTCAAACCAATGATGAAACCCCATCTTTTTACCCTTGATGGCAACAACATGATGCGTGCCTCGCTACCCCTTCTGTCACTGGGTGAGGTCACCGCACGGTATGAACCCAAAAACAAGCACTTCTCCCATTGCAAGAATCATAGATCTAGTTGGCCAGACAAAACCCACAACTCGAAGAGAATTACAAGGATACGAAATCATGCATAACAGAGATCAGAAGAAACTCAAATAAGATTCGTAGATAATCTGATCATAAATCCACAATTCATCGGATCTCGACAAACACACCACAAAAGAAGATTACATCTGATAGATCTCCATTATGATCATGGAGAACTTTGTATTGAAGATCCAAGAGAGAGAAGAAGCCATCTAGATACTAACTATGGACCCGTAGGTCTGTGGTGAACTACTCACGCATCATCGAAGAGGTCATGGTGTTGATGAAGAAGCTCTCTGTATCCGAATCCCCCCTCCGGCAGGGCACCAGAACGTGCCCCAGATGGGATCTTGCGGAGACAGAAGCTTGCGGCCGCGGAAAAGTGATTTCGATAATCTACTGTTTTTTGGATTTTTAGGGAATATATATGCGCAACCCCTAGGTCAGAGGGCACCCAGGGGGCCCACAAGCCTGTGGGCCGCGGCCTATCCCCGTGGCCACGAGGTGGGGGCTTGTGGGGCCCCTGAGGCTCCCCTGCCTTGGCTCCCAAGCTTCCCGATCTTCTTCCGTTACGGAAAAAATCTTTTCGGGGATTTTCATCCGTTTGGACTCCTTTTCAAAATCTCCTCTGAAAGGGGTAAAAAACATGGAAAAACAAGAACTGGCATTTGGTACTGAGTCAATAAGTTAGTCCCAAAAAATATATAAAAGGCATGCAAAACATCCAAAGGTTGACAAGATAATGGCATGAAACCATCAAAAATTATAGATACGTTGGAGACATATTAACCCCGACTCGGGTGCCAAGATGGACAGGACCATCATTAGTTTGCAGGAACTACCTTCATTTCTTAGCCATGGAGCTAACTTTGCCTATGTTAAAACCTGCCCTGAGTGAGGATATCCTTCACACTCGGGGGCTTAGATGCGAACCTGCTTTCGCCTAAGTAAAAACGGTTCTGAATGAGTGCACAACCCTCACTTAGACGGTAAGATGGACAAGACCATCATTAGTTCGCATGAACTACCTTCATTTCTTAGCCGCGAACCTGAATTTTCTTAAGTTAAAACCTGCCCCGAGTGAGGACATCCTCCACACTCGGGTGCTTAGCTGTGAACCTGCTTTCGTCTAAGTAAAAACGGTTCCGAATAACGGCATGACCCTCACTCGGACTCCAAGATGGACTGGACCATCATTAGTTTGCAGGAACTACCTTCCTTTCTTAGTTGCGAACCTCACTTTGCCTAAGTTAAAACGTGCCCTGAGTGAGGACATCCTCCACCCTTGGGGTCGTAGCTGCGAACCTGCTTTCACCTAAGTAAAAACAGTTCTGAATGAGGGCACGACCCTTACTCAGACGCCAACATCGACACGACCATCATTAGTTTATAAGAACTACCTTCATTGCTTAGCCGCGAACTTGACTTCGCCCAAGTAAAAACCTATCCCGAGTGAGGACATCCACTACACTCAGGGGCTTAGCTGTGAACCTGCTTTCGCCAAAGTAAAAACGGTTCCGAATTAGGGCACGACCCCCACAGGGGTGCCAAGATGGATATGACCATCATTAGTTCACAAGAACTACCTTCATTTCTTAGCAGCGAACTTAACTTCGCCTAAGTTAGAACCCGCCCTGAGTGAAGACATTCTACACACTCAAGGGCTTAGCTACAAACCTATTTCTCCTAAGTAAATACGGTTTTGAATGATGGCAGAATCCCCAGTCAGATGCCAATATGGACATGACCATCATTAGTTCGCATGAACTATCTTTATTTCTTAGCTCCAAACCTAATTTCACCTAAGTTAAAACCTTCTCCGATTGAGGACATCCTCCACACTCGGGGGCTTAGCTCTGAACCTGCTTTCGCCTAAGTATCAATGGTTCCAAATGATGGCACGACCCTCACTCGACTCCAAGATGGACAAGACTATCATTAGTTCATAGGAACTACCTCCATTTCTTAGGTGTGAACCTCACCTCGCCTAAGTTAAAACCTTCCTTGAGTGAGGACATCCTTCACACCGGGGGCTTAGTTGCGAACCTGCTTTCGCCTAAGTAAAAAACAGTTCCGAATGAGGGCACAACCCTCACTCTGACACCAAGATGGATAATACCGTCATTAGTTTGTAGGTACTACCTTCATTTCTTAGCCATGAACCTGACTTCGCGTAAGTCAAAAACTGCCCCGAGTGAGGACATCCTCCACACTTGGGGGTTAGCTACGAACCTCTTTTGCCTAAGTAAAAATGGTTTTGAATGAGGGCACAACCCTCACTCTCACCCCAAGATGAATAGGATCATCATTAGTTTGCATGAACAACCTTCATTTCTTAGTCGCGAACCTGACTTTGGCTAAGTTAAAACTTGCCCTGAATGAGGACATCCTCCACACTCTAGGGCTTAGCTACGAACCTGATTTCCCCTAACTAAAAAGGTTCTAAATGAGGGCACGGTAGACACTTGGACGCTGCTACTGCAACAAAAGATCTTCCAACGGCGCCAGAAACAAGCGTGCTGACGGGAGACTATTCTTGTCCTGATACTCCTCAGCAACAGCACCAGGAATCCTTGTGCTACGGCTACGCCTTTAGGGACTTCCTTGGAAAATATGCAAAGGATTCCCCCGTGGCCTTGGAGCCTTGCGTTGGTGTTCCTTCAAAGCGGTAAGTATTTCCCTCAGTTTTGAGAACCAAGGGATCGATCCATTGAAGGATTATCACAAGTACCTGCACAAACACAAAGAGCTTGCACCCAACGCTATGAAGGGGTTGTCAATCCCTTATAGATTGTTTGCCAAGTGAGAACTGAAAGCAACAAAGAAACAAAGCAAAGTAAAAGCGAAAGTGGAAGCGATAGGTGTGAATAGACCCCGGGGCCATAGTGTTCACTAGTGGCTTCTCTCATGAAAGCAAGTAGACGGTGGGTGAACGAATTACTGTCCAGCAATTGATAGAACCGCGCAAAGTCGTGACGTTATCTACGACAATGATTATATCTATAGGCATCACGTCCAAAACAAGTAGACCGATACTTTCTGCATCTACTACTATTACTCCACACGTGGACCGCTATCCAACATGCATCTAGTGTATTAAGTTCATGAGAACAGAGTAACGCCATAAGCAAGATGACATGATGTAGATGGACAATCTCATATCTACGATAAAAGCCCATCTTGTTACCCTTGATGGCAACAACATGATGCGTGCCTTGCTGCCCCTTCTGTCACTAGGAAAGGTCACCACACGGTATGAACCCAAAACCAAGCACTTCTCCCATTGCAAGAATCATAGATCTAGTTGGCCAAACAAAACCCAAGACTCGGAGAGACTTACAAGGATATCAAATCATGCATATAAGAAATCAACAAAGACTCAAATATATATCATAGATAATTTGATCACAAATCCACAATTCATCGGATCTCGACAAACACACCGCCAAAGAGGATTACATCGGATAGATCTCCATGAAGATCATGGAGAACTTTGTATTGAAGATCCAAGAGAGAGAAGAAGCCATCTAGATACTAACTACGGACCCGTTGGTCTGAAGTGGACTACTCACGAGTCATTGGAGGGGCGACGATGTTGATGAAGAAGCCATCCAACTCCAAAGTCCCCTCCGGCAGGGCACGGGGAAGGGTCTCCAGATGAGATCTCGCGGCAACGAAAGATTGCGGCGGCGGAAAAGTGTTTTCGTGGATGCCCTGATTTTTCTTGATTTTTAGGGACTTTATAGGCCAAAGACCTAGGGCAGGGGAGCGCCAGGGGGGCCACAAGTTTGGTTGCCGCGGCCACCCCCTGGCCGCGGCAACAGGGCTTGTGGGCCCCCTGTGGGCCCACTTGCTTGGCCCTCAAGCCTCCCGATCTTCTTCCGTTCTGGAAAAAATTATTTCGGGGATTTTATTCCGTTTGGACTCTGTTCCAAAATCAGATCTGAAAAGAGTCAAAAACAGAGAAAAAACAATAACTAGCACTTGGCACTGAATTAATAAGTTCATCCCCAAAAAGATATAAAAGGTAAACAAAACATCCAAAGTTGACAAGATAACAGCGTCAAACCATCAAAAATTATAGATACGTTTGAGACGTATCAAAGATCCCCAAGCTTAACTCCTGCTCGTCCTTGAGTAGGGAAGTGATAAAGAATGAATTTTTGATGCTTTCATGCTGTCTAACATAGATGTCCTTTGTAACTCCTCTTATGTCACGTGAATGTTCAGATCCATTAGATTCAAAAGAATAGTTTTCTATTGACATGGAAACAATAATACTTCAAGCAAACTAGCAAGGTAATCATGAACTTTCAAAATAACAAGGCCAAAAGAAAGTTATCCCTACAAAATCATATAGTCTGGCTATGCTCTATCATCATTGCACAACGAATTTAAATCATGCACAACCCCGGTATTAGCCAAGTAATTGTTTTCACACCTTTACTTTCTCAAACTTTTTCAACTCTCACGCAATACATGAGCGTGAGCCATGGTTTTAGCACTATAAGTGGTGTGGAGTGTGGTGGAGGTTGCAAGACAAACAAGGAGAAGATGGTCACATTGACTAGGCATATCAATGAGCTGTGGAGATGCTCATCAATAGACATCAACGTGAATGAGTAGGTATTGCCATACAAATGATGCACTAGAGCTAAGAGTATGTGAAAGCTCTTAAAGAAAACTAGTGGGTGTGCATCCAACTTGCTTGCTCACGAAGACCTAAGGAAAATTTGAGGAAGCCTATCAGAATATACAAGCCAAGTTATATAATGAAAATTTCCCACTAGCTATATGGTGGTGAAAAAATGAGAGACTCTCAATCATGAAGATCATAGTGCTTAATATGCACAAGTGTGGAAAGGTGGTAGCATTGTCCCTTCTCTCTTTTTCTCTCTTTTTTTTGGTGGGCTCTTTGGCCTATTTTTTTTGGTGGCCATATTTGGCCTCTTTTATTTCCACACATGGGACAATGCTCCATCAATGATGATCATCACACTTACAACTCATAACTTAGAGCAATGATGACTTCGATAGTGGACATTAATGGATAGTGTACCGTGACAATGATCTAGCATGGTATGGACATTAATGGAAACATCTTGCTAGCTATCTTACGATCATGCAATGACAATGTAGACGTGGTGGCACATGTCATGGTGGTAGTTGCATGGCAATATATCTCGGAATGACTTTGAAAAAGCCATAGTAGGTAGGTATGGTGGCTGTTTTGAAGGAGGCTAATGGTGGGTTTTGTGCACCGGAGAAAGTTGCACGTCACTAAAGAAGATAGTGATGGTGGAAGGTGAAAGTGCATCTAAACCATGGACTCAACATTATTGATGAAGAACTCATATACTTGTTGCAAAAGTTTTATTAGTAATCTAAACAAAGCATTCAATGCATACTCCTAGGGGAAGGGTTGGTAGGTATAAACCATCGCGCGCTCTCGACCGCCGCACAAAGGATGACAATCAATAGACTAATCATGCTCAGACTTCAACACACAGCGGTTCACCATACGTGCATGCTAAGGGAATCACTAACTTCAACACAAGTATTTATAGATCCACAACACCTTACTAATATAACTTCAATATTACCATAACCACAACTCAAAACTAGTTGAGATGAATCAAACTTCTCTAACTATTCAATGCACATGAAGGTGTAAGTTTTCGTATACCTTTGGATAACTACCCCTTTTGAGACTACTTACATATCATAGATCAACTACCAAGCCATGCACCACCATGCTCTAAAATATATTATTGAAGCACACAGAGCAAAATCAACTAGCTCAAATGATACAAGTGAAGCACATGTGAGCTGAATTGTCCACCAAAGGATATAAGTGAAGCTCGACAAAATCTCGATGAGTGCATGTCTCTCTCTCTAGGTGTGTAGAAAGGATGATTGTGACACAACGAAAATAAAAGACTCCTACGATACAAGACGCTCCAAGCAAAACACATAACATGTGGTGAATAAAAATATAGCCCCAAGTAACGTTACCGATGGATTGAAGACGAAAGAGGGGATGCCTTCCCGGGGCATCCCCAAGCTTAGGCTTTTACGGCATCCTTGAATCAACTTGGGGTGCCTTGGGCATCCCCAAGCTTGAGCTCTTGCCACTCTTTATCTTTTTTTCCATCAGAACTTCACCCAAAACTTGAAAACTTCACAACACGAAACTTAAACAGAAACTCGTGATAACATTAGTATAAGAAAGCAAACCACCACTTCCTTAGGTACTTTAGCAAACTTAAATTCTACTTATGTTGATGTTGGGTTACTGTATTTTCAATCTTCTATGTCTAATAGCCCCCGATACTATCCATAGTTTCATCAAAATAAGCAACCAACACAACAAAAATAGAATCTGTAAACAACAGACCAGTCTGTAGCAATCTGTATACTTCGTATACTTATGTACTTAAAAAATTCTTAACAATTACGACAGTCTGAAAAATTTGCGTAGCAATCAGCAGCAAAAAGAATCAACTCAAAAGCTCTTACAAAAACAAAATGAAAATTCTTTTGGTGAGCAGAAAGTTTCTGTCTTTTCCAGCATGACCAAACGATCATCCCCAAGACTAATCATAACGGTTTTGCATGGCACAAACGCAAAAAAGAAACACAAAAAAAACACAATCATAACAGAATTATGAAAGTGTGGAAAACACAAAACAGAAAGAAAAAGGATAGATTCGTTGGGTTGCCTCCCAACAGGCGCTATTTTTTAACGCCCTTAGCTAGGCAAAAGGTGATGGAATCACGTATAGTCATCTTTGGTGCTCAAACCATAAGTAGCCCTGATCATGGATTCATAAGGCAATCTTATTTTCTTTCTAGGAAAGTGCTCCATGCCCTTCATATCTATGATAGAACCAATAGTCCTTAGGAAAGGTTTACCGAGAATAATGGGACATGAAGGATCGCAATCTATGTCAAGTACAATGAAATCCACGGGTACATAGTTCTTATTTGCAACAATAAGAACATCATCGATCCTTCCCATGGGTTTCTTGACAGTATAATCCGCAAGATGCAAATTAAGAGAACACTCTTCAATCTCATGAAAACCAAGAATATCACATAAGGACTTTGGAATCGCGGAAACACTAGCACCCAAATCACACAAAGCATTGCACTCATAGTTTTTGATCTTGATTTTGATAGTAGGTTCCCAATCATCATGACGTTTTCTAGGTATAGAGACCTCTAGTTCGAGCTTCTCTTCAAGAGATTTCACCATAGCATCTACGATATGCGCGGTAAAGGCTTTGCTTTGGGTATAAGCACGTGGAGAGTTTGCAATGGATTGCATCAAAGAAATGCATTCAAACAAGGAGCAACTATCATAATTGAATTCCTTTATCATCAAGATAGGTGGGCTTCGAATCATTGGGGCGTTTTTCAACCAAAGTGGATTCATATCCAGCCCTTTCATCAATAGGTTTGACACACGAAAACAAAGATTCAAGAGGAGTCACACCAAGCATTTTAAGATCTTCGTGATTTGCATCACAAATTTCAGGTTTAGCTTCCATCTTATTGACTAAGGTAGCCAACTTGTCAGAAATTTGGCCCGCCAATTTTTCAAGGTGAGCAAGCTGAGAATTTAGCGCAAGGAAATATTTTGCCATATCATCAACTTCCTTATTCAAATAGACCAAAAAAGAGTTTTGCTGTTTTAATTCCCTACGGAAGTAACTATTTTGGTCAAACTAAGAAGACATGAAACCTTTGACACTAGTTTCCATCTCCTCCAATTTTCTGAAATAGTTTGGTTTAGCCATGAGGAAAGGTCTCTCACGAACGAGACTAAGAGCAGGTGAGGAAAATGGGCGAAAGGGAATGGCAAAAAGGCAAAAGAAAATGGCAAGGGAGAAATGCAAAAGAAAACAGCAAAGGAGAAAGGCAAATGAAAACGGCAAATGTGAAGTGGGGGAGAGGAAAACGAGAGGCAAGTCACAAAAAAGTAAATGCAAGAGATGAGTTTGTGAGACCTACTTGGATAGATCTCTCCTTCCCCGGCAACGGCGCCAGAAATACTTCTGCTACTGCAACAAAAGACTTTCCAACGGCGCCAGAAACAAGCGTGCTGACGAGAGACTATTCTTGTCTTGATACTCCTCAGCAACGGCACCAGGAATCCTTATGCTACGGCTATGCCTTTAGGCAATTCCTTGGCAAATATGCAAAGGATTCCCCCGTGGCCTTGGAGCCTTGCGTTGGTGTTCCCTCGAAGCGGAAAGGGTGATGTAGCACAGCGGCGGTAAGAATTTCCCTCAGTTTTGAGAACCAAGGTATCGATCCAGTGAAGGATTATCACAAGTACCTGCACAAACACAAAGAGCTTGCACCCAACGCAATGAAGGGGTTGTCAATCCCTTATAGATTGTTTGCCAAGTGAGAACTGAAAGCAACAAAGAAACAAAGCAAAGTAAAAGAGAAAGTGGAAATGATAGGTGTGAATAGACCCGGGGCCGTAGTGTTCACTAGTGACCTCTCTCATGAAAGCAAGTAGACAGTGGGTGAACGAATTACTTTCGAGCAATTGATAGAACCGCGCAAAGTCCTGACGTTATCTACGGAAATGATTATATCTATAGGCATCACGTCCAAAACAAGTAGACCGATACTTTCTGCATCTACTACTATTACTCCACACGTCGACCGCTATCCAGCATGCATCTAGTGTATTAAGTTCATGAGAACAGAGTAACGCCTTAAGCAAGATGACATGATGTAGATGGACAATCTCATATCTACGATAAAAGCCAATCTTGTTACCCTTGATGGCAACAACGTGATGCGTGCCTTGCTGCCCCTTCTGTCACTGGGAAGGTCACCACACGGTTTGAACCCAAAACCAAGCACTTCTCCCATTCCAAGAATCATAGATCTAGTTGGCCAAACAGAACCCAAGACTCGGAGAGACTTACAAGGATATCAAATCATGCATATAAGAAATCGGCAAAGACTCAAATATATATCATAGATAATCTGATCACAAATCCACAATTCATCAGATCTCGACAAACACACCGCCAAAGAGGATTACATCGGATAGATATCCATGAAGATCATGGAGCACTTTTTATTGAAGATCCAAGAGAGAGAAGAAACCATTTAGCTACTAACTACGGACCCGTAGGTCTGAATTGAACTACTCACAAGTCATTGGAGGGGCGATGATGTTGATGAAGAAGCCGTCCAACTCCAAAGTCACCGCCGGCAGGGCAACGGGAAGGGTCTCCAGATGATATCGCGCGGAAACAGAAACTTGCGGCGGCGGAAAAATGTTTTCATGAATGCCCTGATATTTTCTGGATTTTTAGGGAATTTATAGGCCAAAGACCTAGGGCACGGGAGCGCCAGGGGGGCCACAAGCTTGGTTGCTGCGGCATCCCCTGGCCGCGGCAACAGGGCTTGTGGGCCCCCTGTGGGCCCACTTGCTTGGCCGTCAAGCCTCCCGATCTTCTTTCGTTCTGGAAAAAAATATTTCGGGGATTTTATTCCGTTTGGACTCCATTCCAAAATCAGATATGAAAAGAGTCAAAAACACAGAAAAACAGGAAGTGGCGCTTGGCACTAAATTAATAAGTTAGTCCCAAAAAGGATATAAAAGGTAAACAAAACATCCAAAGTTGACAAGATAACAACGTGAAACCATATAAAATTATAGATACGTTTGAGACGTATCAGACGCCTAGATGGAAGTGACCATCATTAGTTTGCAGGAATTACCTTCATTTCTAAGTCACGAACCTGACTTCGCCTAAGTTAAAACCTACCAAAATTGAGGACATCCTACACATTCGGGGGCTCGCCCAAGTAAAAAATGGTTCCGAATGAGGGCGCGACCCTCACTCGGATGCCAAGATGTATATGGGCATCATCAGTTCACAGGAAGTAACTTCATTTCTAGGCCGCGAACCTGACTTCGCCTATGTTTAAACCTGCATCGAGTGAGGACATCCTCCACACTCAGGGGCTTAGACGCAGACCTTACTTCGCCTTTGTCCAAATCTACTCCGAGTGAGAACATTAGTCACACTCGGTGATTTAGCCGCGACCAACCAATTGCCCAAGTACTCCGGTACCCCCTGCGGGAACCCACCAAACACTCGAAGACTCAAAATTTGAAGGAAAATAGGGCAAATAGAAACTACATTCTATTTGAAGAAAAAGTACAGATAGCAGGAGCCTAAGGATCACCCAGAGTTTAAGATTACATCAACCACTCAGCATTCCAAGGCAAATGAAATTTGAAGTCTTTTATCCCAGGATTACTCGGAGGACGATGGAGGAACAGCTTCCACGAACATGCCGAGGTCAATCCTGTCTGCGATCTGAGTGGCAGTCTCCACGAACATCTCCATTAAGTCCTCGAACTTGGCATTCTTCATATTGGCGACCTTTAGGTTCTTTAGCTTCTCCTCGTTCACTCTCTTACAATGGACACGGACAAGCGAGAGAGTGATGTTGGATCCTGCTCGGGCTGATGACTTCTTCCACGATTGCACTCGGCTAGGCACCTCCTTCACTCGGTAGATCATGGCTTTAACGTCCTTAGAGAATTCCTCACAAGGGGTAACTTCCCGCTCGATCTCTGAGACGGCCTAACCGATCCACTTATAGCAAATGAGCACATGCTCGATGCGGTCGTCCAGTCGAGAACAACCTGAGTTGTGCTATCCTGGGAAAGCCCACTTGATGGATTCAGCTCCTTCTTGATCCTCTCTGTCTCTTCACTGATGTTGAAGCGAAATTCCAAACATGAGCAATGATGAAAGACATCAGATGCCACCCAGAAATTAATAGGAGAATGCAATAATCACTCGGATCAAGAGCATACTTTTAAGTTTTTGCTCATTTCCTTGCCGAAGTCGTGGATGAACTACTCCGATTCGATCTTCTTGGATATGACCTGCTTGAGCTTGGTCTCCCACTTGGCATAATGCTTCTTCAGCTCAACAAGTTCTTTGGCAGACTTGTTTGCAGCAACCCGTAGGATTTGCTTCTCCTCGCCAAGCTTCTCAACCAATTTCAGTTTGGCGTCAGCTGCCTTGGTCTTCTGGTTAGCTTCCTTGCAAGCATATGGTGGCTCATCATCCCTCTTCTTGAGGGCCTCCTTCATGGTAGCTAAAGAAATATAAGTCTTCAGCCTCTCAGCAAGTTGATCTGGTCAAACAGACTTAGTTACACGGGGAGGGAGATCAAATACTATGTTAGTCGGATGGAAAATGCTGATCTTCGAGTAAGCCCTTGTCCTCCTCCAGGCGCACGCTCTTAGTTTTCTTGGCTTCGAGGCTGAGGCGCAGGTCTTGCACCTCCTTCTCTATGGCATCGTAACGGCTCCGGAGCTCATAGACATTCTTCCTAGAAAAAATATAATTACTCAAAATTCAACAATGGAAACTCTAAGACAACCGTCGACTGCTTCAATCGACGGCAGTCTCGGGGACTATACTGAGTGGGTGCGCTCAACATGCTCCCACTTGAGAGATGAAGAGATAGAAAAAAGTTCTCTACCTTATCGATCTATGTCAAGTCAAAATAGAAACTAAGACTACCCTTGACTGCTTGAGTCGATGACAATCTCGGGGACTACACCGAGTGGGTGCACTCAGCGTGCTCTCACTGGAATGGAACACCGAGTCGTTGTTCTCCGTGCAAACCCACTCGGGAACAATACAAAAATATATGCAAAGCGAGAGCTCCTGACTGAGATAAACATTTACAAGGGTACCTACCCGAATGTTCTTCCCCAAGGCTTCGCTGGCACTGTACGCCTCCTTCAGTCATCTAGTCATCAGCTATATCTGGGCCAAGGCCTCCTTACGTGCACCCTCTTGGTCCTCCGGGACATGGTGCAGCTGGAAGATGTTGGCCATCGCAGGAGTTGGCGGCGTGGCAGTCAGACCCGTTCCGAGTTAAGCTCCGGCCTGCGGAGTAGCACCTCACACAAGAGTCGAAACCTTGACAGCAGAAGACCTGGTCACTCGACTGGTAGTGGTGTCCCACATCACCATATCCTCGACGATCGGAGGCTTAGGAACATCAAACTCGATCATATTATGTGGCCCTACAAGTGTTGAAAGCTACTCGATGTTCAACTACAAAGAGAAATCACGAGTCCCGAATAAAATACGAGCGATTTCAAGTGCTACCTTTGGAGGATGCGACGTTGGCATCAGCCTGACCCTTCTACGAGGCCTTGGGCTCGAGCGAGGCAGTCGAGGTATCATATCTATAGCAAATACATTTGGAAAATATCTTACTCGGCCGTCGATCGTAAAACACGATTCGGGAAATTACGTCACTCGGCGAAAACACTTACGCTAATGCCACAGGCACGTCCATCTTGATGCGCGGGATGACAACCTTCCGAGGCTTGGAAATCATGGTCTTGGGCTTTTTAGCGGCCTTCTCCAGCAATGTCGCGGACTTACTCTGTCCGCTTTTGGAACTGCATGTCGGCATGGCCGACGCAGTCGGCTTGGCGACACTCGAAACCTTGGCGCCGCCAACATAGACTCGAGAGTCCTGGCGCACTTTGGATCGAGCCTCGGCCAGAACTTCATCAGATGAGAAGGACTCCGCCACGACCCATGCTCGTCGTTGGCGTCACTCTCCTCGGACTCCTCCTCATTTTTGTCATTGTCATCACCTCATGGACTTTTGGGATGATCGGTGTCACTCGCCATATCAATTGACGTACAATCGACTCCTACCACCAAGCTAATCAACATCGTAAAGGCGTGCCGACTGAAGAAAATTAGTTCATATCCAACAATAGAAGACTACAACGGCAAAGGTCACTCGGACAAAATAAACGAC
Source organism: Hordeum vulgare subsp. vulgare (assembly GCF_904849725.1). Lineage (NCBI taxonomy): Eukaryota > Viridiplantae > Streptophyta > Magnoliopsida > Poales > Poaceae > Hordeum > Hordeum vulgare. The sequence goes on from NC_058523.1 coordinate 303,083,742, forward strand.
AAATTGCCTGATTTGGTGGATTCACCTTCGAGAAAGGGGGCACCACCCTGGTGCCCCTAGGGTTTTCACGCACCTAGGTGATGGCTTTAAGCTTGTCCTCCAGCTCCTCCAACATGATCTCCTCTGGATAAACACAAGTTGGATCATTCGGCCCGTCATACATCCACATGGGACATGCCCTGGCCTTGATTGCCTGGATCCTCCACTAGGAGAAGACCTCCAGTAGGTCCATGCCATTCACACCCATCTACTATCTCCTTCTTCCACACAGTCAAGGAAGGGGTCGACTGTACTCGCGTAGCCGAGTAAAGTGGGAGGCCCAGCTGGCCCTGGCCCACTGGGACACGCTCGGAGTAGATCCAGGAGTCGTGCCAACCCTTGACCGAGCTAGGAAAGGACATTTGAGGGAAGCTACTCTTCCCTCGGAGCTGAATGCCTAGACCCCCGCAAATCTGCACTACGTTCGTCTTCCCCCCGACCGAGAAGAATTTTTGCACCGTCATCACTCAACAAGTGAAAAGGTGCTTGAACAACCACCGATGGGGGTGGGAGCCAAGAAAACTCTCGCACAAGGACACAAAAGTGACAAGGTATGAGATGACATTGGGGGGAGATGATGATGCTACGCCCCGTAAAAATCAAGAAATGCACGGAAAACGGATGCAGGGGCATGGAGAAACCTTGCTCTACATGGGTGACAAGGAGCACTCGCTCATCTCCTTGCGGTGCGGGCTCCTTCTCGCCTCCTCCAGTAGGCGCCAGCTCTATGGACCCACTAGCCCCTAGCTCTTGAGTTCCAGCAAACGGTTCTTGGTGATGCAATACGCGTGCCAATCACCCTAGATCCAGCCAGACGACAACACTGTGGCACTCGAAAATGACTAGTGTGAACTTTTCTTAGCTCTGTCAGCCTTCATGGTCGCGCTTCTCGTCATGTCGCTTGGCAAGGCAACCGTGGCGTGTGGTGTGTAGGGTGGCGTGGGGGAGCCCTCGAATGGGATGACGTAGTTGGAGAGGAGGAAGAAAGCACCAGATCTGAGAGTATGTCTCTCTCCTCCCCTAAACCCCACTTTTATACGCTGGACCAAGGATCTTCGACCGTCAATCAACATTCAAGAGTGAGATATGCAAGATTCCTTGGATAGCACACCTGTTGCACATGGCGAAATTCCAGGCGCTGGAATCGAGGCGCCGCTCCACTTTCCCCACTCCCCACGATGCTTCCGTTTCCGCTCTCTCACGTGCTCCCACGATTAAAAAACCATGGAAACTCCGTTGCGTTTCATTCTGAATGGATCCTGCATCCTCTTACTCAAAACCAAATGGGTTGGCCCAGCAAAAAACTCATCCCTCCACGGGACTCCAGTCACTAGGATATGTGCAAAGATGAGCTGGTCACCCCATCGAGACGCGAGTAGGATCCGTCCTAACTTTCCCCTGATCAGTCGGACCTCTGGGCTCGTGCACATCTGAGCCATCGATTCATCTCGCCAATGGTTGAACAAACATTGCAGAATGAAGACATGCCGACCAGTCCGATCATTCAGAATATTCTAGTCCCGAATCCGTAGTGGCTTACTACGAACTAGAGTGGAACGGACCCGAGCTACTTTCCTAGTGTCTCCGAGACCCCGAGCACACTACAAAGTGTCTTTCACTCGGCCAGTCAAACCTCAACCTATTAGGGGGCTATTGATGGGGTTGCTTACTAAGGGTAGGGTCATGTACCTGCTATCCAGGGCCCACCTAGGGCCTCATGCAGTCACTAAAGTCCGAGGGCTACTGATGCAATCAAAGTATCACTCAGACATACAAAGTGACTCGGACAGTATCCAGTAGGTCGGGTGCTCACCATCACTCGGACTAAGGCGAGGCGTGGACAACGAAGGGACTGCAATGGCAAGAGACTTTAGTCTCTCACATAAAGCACTATGAAGCCTTACGTTACTAGTAATGGTTTAGTTAGAGCTGCAGTTTTAGGTAACTTCCATAGTTATTATCATTTAATGATCTTGAAGTGGAAGCCGCGGGTCCACGCACACAGTATATAAGCCTGCCTTGATCTCCCAAATAGGGGTTACGCATTCTGTGTACTCACACACCCCATAAGCAACAATAAGCCTCTGGGCTCGAGACATATGGTCTTTAATAATTCCAAGTGGGGCCTCAACTCATACATCCGAGTGGTACCACTGTACCATAGCTAGGCTCCACCCTCCATTCGTACCTCTGGTACTATTGTCAGGTTCATTCCCTCGACAGTAACCATGGGACACAACGACAAGCCAAGGCACTAATGGTAAGACATGTGGTCAAACAAAGTGTGCTCGGGTGCTGAAGCAGTGTTGAAGAGTAGCAGATTCAAGTTGGTGACTCGTTCTATCTGTTGGGGAACGTAGCATCAATTCAAAATTTTCCTATGCCATATTCAGATCTTCCTATGGAGAGACCAGCAACGAGAGAGGGGAGAGTGCATCTTCATACCTTTGAAGATCGCTAAGCGGAAGAGTTGCTAGAATCCAGTTGATGGAGTCGTACTAGGAGTGATTCAGATCGCGGTGTGATTCCGATCTAGTGCCAAACCATGGCACCTCCGCATTCGACACACGTGCAGCCCGGTGACGTCTCCCGCACCTTGATCCAGCAAGGAGGAGGGAGAGGTTGGGGAAGATCTCCGGCAGCACGACGGTGTGGTGTCGATGGAGAGACGAGGTCTCCCGACAGGGCTTCGCGAAGCACCGTGGGAGAAGAGGAAGAAGAAGAGCAGGGCTGCGACGAGAGAGAGATGGAATTCCGTGTCTCCAATGGCCACAATCCCCGCTATATATAGGGGGAAGGGAGGGTGGTGCCCCTTTAGGGTTTCCACCCCTAGGGGGGGTGGTAGCCCTAGATGGGGGAGGGGTGGCGACCAGGAGGGGTGGAGGGGGTGGCGCACCCCCTGGTGGGCCTTAGGCCCACCTACATTAGGGTTCCCCCCTTACCCCTCTTAGGCGCCATGGGCTGGGTGTGGGGGGCGCACCGACCCACCCAGGGGATGGTTCCCTCTCACACTTGGCCCATGTAGCCTCTTGGGGCTGGTGGCCTCTCCCGGTGGCCCTGTGGAACCCTTCCGGTGGTCCTGGTACTTTGTCGGTGGTTCCCGAAACATTTCCGGCGTCCAAACCCATCCATCCTATATATCAATCTTTACCTCCGGACCATTCCGGAGCTCCTCGTGATGTCCGGGATCTCATCGGAGACTCCGAACAACCTTCGGTAACCTCGTATAACAATTCCCTATAACCCTAGCGTCCTCGAACCTTAAGTGTGTAGACCCTACGGGTTCGGGAGGCATGCAGACATGACCGAGACACCTCTCCGGCCAATAACCTTCAGCGGGGTCTGGATACCCATGGTGGATCCCGCATATTACACGATGATCTCATCGGATGAACCACGAAGTCAAGGATTCAATCAATCCCGTATACAATTCCCTTTGTCTACCGGTATAGAACTTGCCCGAGATTCGATCGTCGGTATCCCCATACCTTGTTCAATCTCGTTGCCGGCAAGTCTCTTTACTTGTTCCGTAGCACATCATCCCGTGAATAAATCCCTAGTCACATTCAGCTCATTATGATGATGTTCTATCGAGTGTGCCCAGAGATACCTCTCCGTCACACGGAGTGACAAATCCCGATCTCGATTCGTGCCAACCCAACAGATACTTTCGGAGATACACGTAGTGCACCTTTATAGTCACCCAGTTACATTGTGATGTTTGATACACCCACATTACTCCTACGGTATCCGGGAGTTGCACAATCTCACGGTCGAAGGAAAAGATACTTGACATTAGAAGGGCTTTAGCATACGAACAACACGATCTAGTGCTATGCTTAGGATTGTGTCTTGTCCATCACATCATTCTCCTAATGATGTGATGCCGTTATCAATGACATCCAATGTACATGATCAGGAAACCATGATCATCTATTGATCAATGAGCTAGCCAACTAGAGGCTTGCTAGGGACACATTGTGATCTATTTATTCACACATGTATTACTGTTTCCTGTTAATACAATTATAGCATGAACAATAGATGATTATCATGAATAAGGAAATATAATAATAACCATTTTATTATTGTCTCTAGGGCATATTTCCAACAGTCTCCCAGTTGCACTAGAGTCAATAATCTAGTTCACATCACTATTTGATTGCAATGAATTCAACACCCATATAGTTCTGGGGTTCGATCATGTCTTGCTTGTGAGAGAGGTTTATAGTCAACGGGTCTGAACCTTTCAGATCCGTGTGTGCTTTACAAATCTCTATGTCATCCTATAGATGCTACTACGCCCCATCTGGAACCATTCCAAATGATTGCTCCACCATATGAATCCGGTTTACTACTCATAGTCCTCCGGATTAGTGACAAAGCTTGTATCGACGTAACTCCTTTACGACAAACTCTTTAATCACCTCCATAATTGAGAAAAATTCTTTAGTCCATTAGTTACTAAGGATAACTTCGACCGCTGGCGAGTGATCCATTCCTGGACCACTCTTGTACCCCATGACTGACTCATGGCAAGGCACGCTTTAGGTGTGGTACACATCATAGGATACTTATAGAGCCTACGACTGATGCATAGGGGACGACATTCATCCTTTTTCTTTCTTCTGTCGTGGTCGGGCTTTGAGTCCTACTCAAATTTACACCTTACAACATAGCCAAGAACTCCTTCTTTGCTGATCTATTTTGAACTCCTTCAAAAACTTGTCAAGGCATGCATTTCGCTGAAAGTTCCATTAAGCACCTTGATCTATCTTTATATATCTTGTGGCTCAACTCTCAAGTAGCTACATCTAGGTTTTCCTTTGAAAAAACTCCTTTCAAACAACCCTTTATGCTTTGCAGAAATTCTACATTATTTCTGATCAACAATATGTCAACCACATATATTCATCAGAAATTCTATAGTGCTCCCACTCACTTCTTTGGAAATACAAGTTTCTCATAAACTTTATAAAACCAAAAACTTTGATCACCTCATCAAAGTGTATATTCCAATTCCGAGATGCTTGCTCCAGTCCATAGAAGGATCGCTGGAGCTTTGCATACTTGTCAGCACCCTTTAGGATCGAAAAAATCTTCTGGTTGTATCATATACAACCTTTCCTCAAGGAAACCGTCGAGGAAACCATATTTTTACATCCTATCTGCAAGATTACATAAATGATGCAGCAACTGCTAACATAATTCCAACAGACTTTCAACATCGCTACGAGTGAGGAAGTCTCATCGTAGTCAACTCTTTAAACTTTGTCGGAAACATCTTCGTTACAAGTCGAGCATTTCTTAATGGTGACTTTTCACCATCACCATCTGTCTTCCTTTTAAAGATCCATTCACAGTTAATAGTATTATGACCATCAAGTGGTTCTTCCAAATTCTATACTTTTTTTCATACATGGATCCTCTCTGGGATTTCATGGCCTCCAACCATTTGTCGGAATCCGGGCTTGATGACCCACAAGTATAGGGGATCAATCGTAGTCCTTTCGATAAGTAAGAGTGTCAAACCCAATGATGAGCAGAAGGCTCTGATAAACGGATTTCAGCAAAGTAATAACTGCAAGCACTGAAAGTAGCGGTAACAAGTGATTTTGTAGCGAGGTGAAACGTAGCAACCAAAGAGTAACTAGTAACAAGTAGTAGCAATGGTGCAGCAAGTGGCCCAATCCCTTTTGTCGCAAGGGACAAGCCTGAACAAAGTCTTATAGGAGGAAAAACGGTCCTCGGGACACACGGGAATTTCTGTCATGCTAGTTTCATCATGTTCATATGATTCGCGTTCGTTACTTTGATAGTTTGATATGTGGGTGGACCGGCGCTTGGGTACTGCCCTTACTTGGAGAAGCATCCCACTTATGATTAACCTCTCTCGCAAGCATCCGCAACTACAAAAGAAGAATGAAGACAAAGTCTAACCATAGCATTAAACTAGTGGATCCAAATCAGCCCCTCATGAAGCAACGCATAGCCTGGGGTTTAAGCTTCTGTCACTCCAGCAACCCATCATCTACTTACTACTTCCCAATGCTTTCCTCTAGGCCCAAATATGGTGAAGTGTTATGTAGTCGACATTCACATAACACCACTAGAGGAAAAACAACATACAACATATCAAAATACCGAACGAATATCAAATTCACATGACTATTATCAGCATGACTTATCCCATGTCATGAGGAACAAAATTAACTACTCACAAGACATAATCATAATCATGACCAGAGGTGTAATGAATAGCATCAAGGATCTGAACATAAACTCTTCCACCAAGCAATCCAACTCGCATCAACTACAAAGAGTAATCAACACTACTAGCAACCTTACAAGTACCAATCCGAGATGCAAGACGAAGATTGGTTACAAGAGATGAACTAGGGATTGGAGAGGAGATGGTGCTGGTGAAGATGTTAATAAAGATGCCTCCCCTCCAACGAGAGGAGTGTTGGTGATGACGATGGCGATGATTCCCCCCCAGGAGGGAAGTTTCCCTGGCAGTATCGTCCTGCCGGATCTCTATATTGGATCTGCTCAAGTTCTGCCTCGTGGCGGCGGCGAAACCACGAAAAAGCTCCCTATTGATTTTTTCCGGACCAGGACGCTTCATATAGCCCAAGAGGGGGGCTAGTGGGCCTTCAGGCAGCCCACAAACCTGCACTGCCACCAGGGGGGGTGGTGGCGGTGGGCAAGCTTGTGGGGTCCTGGTTGCCCCCCTCCGGTAGTTCTTTCGCCCAGTATTTTTAATATATTCCGGAAAAAATCCACGTAAATTTTCAGGGCATTTGGAGATGTGCACAATAGTGGACTAGGATTTGCTCCTTTTCCAGTCTAGAATTCCAGTTGCTTGAATTCTCCCTCTTCAAATAATCCTTGCAAAATAACAGAGAAAAGGCATAAATATGGTACCGCAAGTAATATAACAGCCCCAAAAGCAATAAATATCAACATGAAAGCATGCTGGAAAATGGACGTATCAACTCCCCCAAGCTTAGACCTCGCTTGTCCTCAAGCGAAAACCAAGTTCCATAAACATGTCCACATGTTGAGGGACGAAGGTGTCGATAAAACATAATACGGACATGAGGGCATCATGATCACACACAGGACAACAATACATCATAAAGATTCTTATGGGAAAGTAACAATTCCTTCACAAAGCAAAGAATGAAGAAAAAACCTTATTGAGAAGTAACCAACAATAGTCCATAGTCATTGAAGCAATTGCAATTTATCACAACATGAGAAAGAGTAAAATAAGAGCTTGTAAGGCAAACCCACATACTCAATCATCTCTTTTGTTTTCCACAATTGTTACAACTCACATGGTACCCACGGTGTCAAAGTTTTAGCTGGACACAGAGGAAGATAGGGGCTTATAGTTTTGCCTCCCAACGATTTACCTCAAGGGTAAAGTCAACAACAATAAAGCATGAGTACTCAACTCCAAGTTGATATATGAATATAGATCTTTCCCAAGCATGTGATGGTAGCCAAGACAAAGGAAAAAAGGGATTTGGTCATGATCACCATGACTCTTACAAGGGTAAAAAGTAAAGGTACAAGATATGCCCTTCGCAGAGGGAAGCCGAGGTTGTCATGCGCTTTTGAGGTTTGAATGCTTGTCCTCTTAGTGCGGAGGAACGTCACTTTATATTGCCTCCTGTGACAAAGAACTTTATTATGGAGTCTGTCGCTTTTATTTCTTCCTCATCATAGGTTCGTACAAAGCTTATTTTCCACAAACTAATAGATCATACATATTAGAGAGCAATTTTTATTGCTTGCACCGATGACAACTTACTTGAAGGATCTTATTCAATCCATAGGTAGGTATGGTGGAATCTCCTGGCAAAACTGGTTGGAGGTTTATGGATGCACAAGTAGTATCTCTACTTGGTGCGGGAGTTTTGGGTAATATGAGGTGGAAGCAATCGTCACATGCTAAGGGATCTCTAATCATATAACATTGTTTGGAACCAAACAAACACAATTCATTATGTTGTCTTCCTTGTCCAACATCTACTCCTAGGCATGTAATAGTTTGGTGAGTTCTCACAATTGTAAAAAGTGTCTAATATGATATATTTATATGTGAACCTCTCTTTCCTTATTACTTCTTATTAATTGCAGCAATGACTGAGGTCTATGTTGATTTATTCTCAACAAGTTTCAATCATCATACATGTCATAAGTGAAGTTATTACTTTCCATAAGATCATCTCATGATCTTTCATGCTATCGTTCCTTTCATACTTTTGATCATGGCACAAAGCAAAGCCCTTGACTAAGACACTCTTTATTATATAGCTCGTAAGCTCAAATACAACGGGGGAGAGACAAAAGCAAAAGACTCAAACTAAAAACTAAAGACTTATTCCTATAAAAGAAGAAGTAAAAACTTAAAAGGAAAGAACTAAAACAAAGGTAAAAGCAAAAGATATAAAGGTGAGACGATACGAGGGCAACTCCCCCAAGCTTGGCAGAAACCAAGGGGATTGCCCATACCAATGTTTAGTTGTCTTCCTTTGGTGGTGATGGTGGTGTTGTTGGAGCAGTCTTGAGCTTGTCTAATTTCCACTTGAGCAAAAAGTTCTGCTCCCTTAGATCGTCATTTTCTTCCTCAAGTTTCAAAACTCTATGGCAAAGCTCCTGCTTACTCTCCTGCAAGAAATGAGAAGGGATAAACAAGGTCTTAGGCTTCTTCCTATGGTCAGGGAGGCTTGACTTCTTGAACTCCACATGGGTGTTCGCAGGTTGAGGTAGAGGAGCCTCCTCTTCATCGGAACTCGTTTGCTCCTTCCCTTTGGGCTCATATGGTTCCAAGTCCCCATAGACCTTGGGGTTAGCAAGGTAGTCAGCCACATAGCTCTCTCCCTCTGAATCTTGAGAAGACATCTTGACTTGATCTGCGTCAGAAACAAGCGCGAAATGAAAACGGAGGAAAACTGCATGAAACGGAGATCAAAACCTTCGGACGACTATATATTGATTTTTTCTGGGCCAAAAGGAGTCCTCCGCAAGAAAACGGAGTCCGGGAGGCACACGAGGTACCCACAAGCTTGCCAACCGCCACCAGGGGGGTGGTGGCGGAGTGGGCCCTTGTGGTTGTCCCGTTTGCTCTCCGGACTGCTTTTATTTTTCTAATTTTCCAAAAATTCCAAAAGTGAGGAAATTTCTTATTGGAAAAGTATCGGAGTCCAATTTCTTGCCGAAACAGATACATCTTTGGTTTCAAGGTCTGAAACAGGCTGATAAACATCCCTTATGTACTCCTCTGGAATTATGACATTGATGATACTAGTCTCAACATTTATGGGACTACCAGAGATGTAATGCTTGATTCTTTGCCCATTTACCACTCTAGGAAAATTTCCTTCCGTGTTATTGATTTTGATGGCACCGGAACGATATACTTCCTCGACAACATAGGGACCTTCCCATTTAGAGAGAAGCTTGCCTGCAAAGAATCTCAAACGAGAATTGTATAGCAAGACATAATCACCTACATTGAACTCTCGTTTCTGTATTCGTTTGTCGTGCCATCTCTTAACCTTTTCTTTGGACAACCTGGCATTCTTGTATGCGTGGGCTCTCCATTCATCTAACGAGCTGATATCAAACAACCACTTCTCACCGGCAAGTTTGAAATCAAAGTTGAGCTCTTTGATTGCCCAATAAGCTTTGTGTTCCAGCTCAAGAGGTAAATGACAGGCCTTACCGTAAACCATTTTATACGGTGATATGCCCATGGGATTTTTATAAGAAGTCCTATAAGCCCATAGTGCATCGTCAAGTTTGCTAGACCAGTTCTTTTGAGATTTATTGACCGTCTTTTGTAGGATCAACTTGATCTCCCTGTTACTCAACTCAACTTGACCACTAGACTAAGGATGATAAGGAGATGCAACTCTATGGTTGACATCATACTTAGCTAGCATCTTGCGGAAAACACCATGAATGAAGTGTGAACCGCCATCAGTCATCAAGTATCTAGGGACTCCAAATCTTGGGAATATGACTTCTTTAAGCATCTTAATAGAGGTGCGGTGATCAACATTTTTAGTGGGGATAGCTTCTACCCACTTAGTAACGTAATCCACAACAACTAAGATGTGAGTGTACCCATTGGAACTCGGGAAGGGTCCCATATAATCAAAGCCCCAGATATCAAATGGTTCAATGACAAGTGAATAGTTCATAGGCATTTCCTGACGCTTACTGATGTTCCATATCCTTTGGCATTTGTCAGAAGACAAGATAAACTTACGAGCATCCTTGAAGAGAGTGGTCCAATAGAAACCTGATTGCAATACCTTACGGGCAGTTATATCTCCAGCATGGTGTCCTCCGTAGGCTTCGGAATGACACTTCTACGGGATCTGTCCCTGTTCATGTTCAGGCACACAACGTCTAATAACACCATCTACTCCTTCCTTATAAAGGTGAGGATCATCCCAAAAGTAGTGTCTCAAATGAAAGAAGAATTTCTTCTTTTGCTGATAGGTGAAACTGGGTGGTATGTATTTGTCTACGATATAGTTTGCATAATCGGCATACCACGGTGCACTATGTCAAGTGCGGATGACATTTAATTGCTCATCAGGAAAGCTGTCATCAATAGGTAGTGGGTCATCAAGGACATTCTCTAGCCTAGACAAGTTATCTGCCACAGGGTTATCAGCACCATTTCGGTCAACGACGTGCAAATCAAATTCCTGTAGCAGGAGAACCCATCTGATCAGCCTAGGCTTAGCGTCCTTCTTCTTCATGAGGTACTTAATAGCACGATGATCAGAGTGAATAGTGACTTTGGAGTCAACTATGTAAGATCTGAACTTTTCACATGCAAACACGACTGCTAAAAATTCCTTCTCCATAGTGGCATAGTTTGTTTGGGCACTGTTTAGAGATTTACTAGCGTAGTGAATGACATTCAACTTCTTGTCAACTCTTTGTCCTAGAACAACACCAACAGCATAATCACTAGCGTCGCACATGATTTCAAAGGGCATGTTCCAGTCAGGTGGTTGAACAATAGGTGCGGTTATCAAAGCCTTCTTAAGTATTTCGAAGGCTTCCTCACAATCCTCATCAAAAACAAAACGAACATCCTTCTGCAAGAGGTTGGTTAGAGGCCTAGAAATCTTAGAGAAGTCTTTAATGAACCTTCTATAGAAACCAGCATGACCTAGGAAACTTCGTATACCTCTGATATTTGTGGGGCAAGGCATTTTCTCAATTGCATCAACCTTAGCCTTATCAACTTCAATGCCTCTCTCAGAGATTTTGTGTCCTAAGACGATACCTTCATTAACCATAAAGTGGCACTTCTCCCATTTCAAGACGAGGTTGGTTTCTTCACATCTCTGTAAGTCTCGATCAAGGTTGCTGAGGCAATCATCAAAGGAAGACCCGTAAATGGAGAAGTCATCCATGAAAACCTCGACAATATTTTCACAAAAGTCAGAGAATATAGCCATCATACATCTTTGGAAGGTGGCAGGTGCATTGCATAAGCCAAAATGGATATGTCTGTAGGCAAAGGTACCGAAAGGGCAGGTGAAAGTGGTTTTCTCTTGATCAGATTGTGCAACAGGTATTTGCGAGAACCCTGAATAACCGTCTAGAAAGAAAAAGTGAGTGTGCTTTGATAGCCTTTCTAGCATTTGGTCGATAAAAGGCAAAGGATAATGATCTTTCCTGGTTGCCTTGTTCAGTTTCCGGAAGTCTACCACCATTCTATAGCCGGTAATAATCCTTTGTGGGATTAGTTCATCCTTATCATTAGGAACGACGGTGATACCTCCCTTCTTAGGTACGCAATGTACTGGACTTACCAAATCACTATGAGCAACAGGATAAATGATTCCTCCTTCCACAAGCTTTAATATTTCTTTTCTAACGACCTCTTTGATCTTAGGATTTAATCTCCTTTGATGATCAGCAACTGGTTTAAAGTCAGGATCGGTTTTAATCTTGTGCTGACATAGAGTAGGACTAATACCCTTAAGATCATCAAGAGTATATCCAATAGCAGCGCGGTGCTTCCTCAGAGTTTTTTGTAACTTCTTCTCTTCGCGCTCTGAGAGGAGAGCACTAATAATGACAGGATATATCTCCTTCTCATCAAGATAGGCATACTTAAGAGTATCAGGCAACTGTTTAAGCTCGAATACAGGATCACCCTTTGGTGGGGGAGGATCCCCAAGCCATTCAACATGCAGATTATTCTTGAGAATAGGATATTGGTCTGAGACAATTCTATCTATCTCATATCTCTCCTCCATATGCATATCATTTTCATCTTCAAGAAGATATTGCTCTAAAGGATCCGTAGGAGGTACGACAATAGAGGCAAGAGCAATGATTTCATCCCTACCAGACGACTCTCTTTCATGGGGTTGTCTTCCAAACTTGGAGAAGTTAAATTCATGAGACACACCCTCGAAACTTACCGTGACAGTCTTCTTAATGCAATCAATGTGAGCATTGACAGTGTTGAGAAAGGGTCTACCAAATATGATGGGACAAAAGCTATCTTGTGCAGTACCAAGGACAAGAAATCAGTAGGATACTTCGTCTTACCACACACGACTTCTACGCCTCTCACAATTCCGAGAGGGCAGATAGTGTCTCTATTAGCTAGCGTAATAGTGACATCAATGGGTTCTAACTCAGCAGGTGCAATCTCATCTTTGATTTCATCATATAGAGAACATGCTCGTCTATGTCTTCGGCTAAGAGATCTTTGATAATAGCCACACTAGGTTCAACTTTAATCTCATCACGGGGTGCAAGTGGTCTAATGTAACCCCTACGTATCATAGTTGGAGATTTAGAATAATCCTTCATCCTAGCAGGGTATGGTGGTTTCTCAGTGTAAGCACAAGGAACAACAGGATCACTAAAAGCAATGATTTTCACCTTAACTAGATTGGTTTTGGCTATTTTGCTTTCTACAGGAGGATGATATTTAAACCACTTCTCTTTGGGAAGATCAACATGAGCAGAAAAAGATTCACATAGAGAAGCTACTATCTCAGAGTCAAGTCCATACATCAAGAAAGCACTTCTCAAGCATGGTACGATCTTCATGAGAAAGCCAAGCATAAAAGTTTTGAGTGATGATTTCTCTCGAGAGCTCATGATTGGGGCATGAATATAGAATTGATTTAAGCCTCCCCCAAGCTTGAGCTCTTCTTTCCCTGTCACGAGGCCAAAAGTTATAAATAAAGTTCCGATCACGATATACTAAATGCATAGGATATAACTTTTGATGAAATTCCAATTTCAACCGATTGTAGCCCCATGATCCAGTATCATCACATAGCCTATACCATGTCAACGCCTTATCCTTCAAAGATAAAGGAAATACCTTGTTCGTTACCTCATCCTCGGACAAACCTGCAAGCTTAAATAAACTACAAACTTCATCTACATAGATTAGATGCAAGTCTGGATGTGAAGATCCATCTCATGTAAAAGGATTAGCCTGCAGTTTCTCAAGCATACCCAAAGGAATTTCATAAAGATATTTTCAGTAGGTACCTCAGGTTGAGGAGCAACTCCTCGTGCTTCCGTTCGTGGTGAAGATACCCTGAACATACTCCTCAAAAAAACAGTTTCCATAGTGAAAAGTGACAACAAATTTCAGCATAGTATTTAAATGTTTCCTTACCAATTTCCACTTACCAAAGGCGCTTCCATAAAAGAGTCTTGATGACCCACAAGTATAGGGTATCAATCGTAGTCCTTTCGATAAGTAAGAGTGTCGAACCTAACGAGGAGCACAAGGCTCTGATAAACGGATTTCAGCAAGGTAATAACTGCAAGCACTGAAAGTAGTGGTAACAAGTGATTGTGTAGCGAGGTGAAACGTAGCAAGCAAAGAGTAAGAAGTAACAAGTAACAAGTAGTAGCAATGGTGCAGCAAGTGGCCCAATCCCTTTTGTAGCAAGGGACAAGCCTGAACAAAGTCTTATAGGAGGAAAAACGCTCCCGAGGACACACGGGAATTTCTGTCATGCTAGTTTCATCATGTTCATATGATTCACGTTCGTTACTTTGATAGTTTGATATGTGGGTGGACCGGCGATTGGGTACTGCCCTTACATGGACAAGAATCCCACTAATGATTAACCTCTCTCGCAAGCATCCGCAACTACAAAAGAAGAATTAAGACAAAGTCTAACCATAGCATTAAACTAGTGGATCCAAATGAGCCCCTCACGAAGCAACGCATAGACTGGGGTTTAAGCTTCTGTCACTCCAGCAACCCATCATCTTCTTACTACTTCCCAATGCCTTCCTCTAGGCCCAAATATGGTGAAGTGTTATGTAGACGACGTTCACATAACACCACTGGAGGAGAAACAACATACAACATATCAAAATACCGAACGAATATCAAATTCACATGACTATTATCAGCATGACTTATCCCATGTCCTCAGGAACAAAATTAACTACTCACAAGACATAATCATAATCATGACCAGAGGAGTAATGAATAGCATCAAGGATCTGAACATAAACTCTTCCACCAAGTAATCCAACTATCATCAACTACAAAGAGTAATCAACACTACTAGCAACCTTACAAGTACCAATCGGAGTTGCGAGACGAAGATTGGTTACAAGAGATGAACTAGGGATTGGAGAGGAGATGGTGCTGATGAAGATGTTGATGAAGATGCCTCCCATCCGACGAGAGGAGTGTTGGTGATGACGATGGCGACGATTCCCCCCTTCGGAAGGGAAGTTTCCCCGGCAGGATCGTCCTGCGGGAGCTCTAGATTGGATCTGCTCAAGTTCCGCCTCGTGGCGGCGGCGAAACCACGAAAAAGCTCCCTATTGGTTTTTCCCAGACCAGGACGCTTCATATAGCAAAAGAGGGGGGCTAGTGGGCCTTCAAGCAGCCCACAAGCCTGCCCTGCGCCACCAGGGGGGTGGTGGCAGTGGGAAAGCTTGTGGGGCCCTGGTGGCCCCCCTCCGGTAGTTCTTTCGCCCAGTATTTTTAATATATTCCAGAAAAAATCCACGTAAATTTTCAAGGCATTTGGAGATGTGCAGAATAGTGGACTAGGATTTGCTCCTTTTCTAGTCCAGAATTCCACCTGCCTGAATTCTCCCTCTTCAAATAATCCTTGAAAAATAAGAGAGCAAAGGCATAAATATGGTACCACAAGTAATATAACATTCCAAAAGTAATAGATATCAACATCAAAGCATGATGCAAAATGGACGTATCAGGGCTCTCCACCGCTTCTCCATAGCTCGTAGGTTCATTGTTGTCCAACAACATGACTTTCAAGACAGGGTTACTACACCACTCTGTAGCAGTAGTACGTGACCTTGTCGACCTACGAGGTTTCTAGTAACTTGATCTGAAGTCTCATGATCACTATCATTAGCTTCCAGTTCGATTGGTGTAGGTGCCATAGGAAGAACTTCCTGTGCCCTACTACACACACTGGTTGAAGTGATGGTTCACATAACCTCATCAAGTTTCCACCAAAACTCCCACTCAATTCTTTCGAGAGAAACCTTTCCTCGAGGAAGGACCCGTTTCTAGAAACAAATACATTTGCTTCTGGATCTGAGATAGGAGGTATACCCAACTGTTTTGGGTGTCCTATGAAGATGCATTTATCCGGTTTGGGTTAGAGCTTATCCGGCTGAAACTCTTTCACATAAGCATCGCAACCCCAAACTCTTTTGAAATGAAAGCTTAGGTTTCTCTAAACCATAGTTCATACGGTGTCATCTCAACGGAACTGAGTGGTGCCCTATTTAAAGTGAATGCGGTTGTCTCTAATGCCTAACCCATAAACGATAGTGGTAATTTGATAAGAAATATCATAGTATGCACTATGTCTAATAGTGCATGATTATGACATACGGACACACCATCAGACTATGGTGTTCGAGGTGGCATGAGTTGTGAAACATTTTTCACGTGAAACAATTTTCACCTTGTCTTAAACGTTTGCCAAACTTGTAACTCATATATATATATATGATTATCTCCACAATCACATCGTAGAAATATTATCCTCTTGTCACTATGATCTTAAACTTCACTCTGAAATTACTTGAACCATTTTCAATAATTCAGACATGTGTTTCGTCAAGTAAATACACTAGTATCTACTCAAATCATTTGTGAAGTATGAACATAATGATATCCACTCCGTGC
Source organism: Hordeum vulgare subsp. vulgare (assembly GCF_904849725.1). NCBI lineage: Eukaryota > Viridiplantae > Streptophyta > Magnoliopsida > Poales > Poaceae > Hordeum > Hordeum vulgare. Next base: position 303,100,000 of record NC_058523.1, read on the forward strand.
CTGAGTACTCATCGGACTGCACACCTCAAAATGTATTACTTCCAACAAGTTACATTCTTGTTCCATCTCACTGGAAAAACAGGTCTTCAGTCATCTTGCCCACGTGGTATGATTTGCATGTCTCAACTGATTCAAAAATCAAGTGAGTCAAACGATCCATCCGCATGGAGTTTCTTCATCCGTTTATATCAATAGGCATGGTTTGCATGTCTCAAACGTTTTAAATATGAGTGAGTACAAAGATCCATTAGCATGGAGCTTCTTCATGCATTTTATACCAATATGACTCAAGCAGAAGTGCCACAAGTAAGTGGTACTATCATTACTTCTTTGTATCTTTTGGCAACAATATTATGAACATGTGTATCACTACGATCAAGATTCAATAAACCATTCATTCTAGGTGCAAGACCATTTAAGGTATCATTCAAGTAAACAGAATAACCATTATTCTCTTTAGATGAATAATCGTTTTTGCCATTAACATAATCCAGTCATGTTCTATGCTTAACGCAAACACCAAATAACAATTATTTAGGTTTAACACCAATCTTGGTGGTAGAGGGAGCGTGCGATGTGTGATCATGTCAACCTTGGAAACACTTCCAACACACATCGTCACCTCGCCTTTAGCTAGTCTCTGTTTATTCCATAGCTTTTATTTCGAGTTACTAACACTTAGCAACCGAACCAGTATCTAATACCCTGGTGCTACTAGGAGTACTAGTAAAGTAGACATCAATGTTATGTATACCCAATATACTTTTCAAGACTTTGCCAGCCTTCTCATCTATCAAGTGTCTAGGGTAGTTCCTCTTTAGTGTCTGTTCCCCTCATTACAGAAGCACTTACTCTCGGGTTTGGGTTCAACCTTGGTCTCTACACTAGAGCAACAACTGGTTTGCCTTTAATGAAGTATCCCTTCATGCCCTTTCCCTTCTTGAAACTAGCGGTTTCACAAACCATTAACAATTGATGCTCCTTTTCGATTTCTACTTTCGCGGTGTCAAACATCGCGAATAGCTCAAGGATCATCATATCCATCCTTGATAGTTATAGTTCATCACGAAGCTCTAGCAGTTTGGTGTTAATGACTTTGGAGAACTATCACTGTCTCATCTGGAAGATCAACTCCCACTCGATTCAAGCGATTGTAGTACTTAGACAATCTGAGCACATGCTCAATGATTGAGCTCTTATCCTTTACTTTTGCAGACAAAGAATGTTGTCAGAGGTCTCATACCACTCCACAAGGGCACGAGCATGAAATCCCAATTTCATATCTTGGATCATCATGTATGTCCTGCGACATTCGAAACATCTTTAACGCCTTAATTCTAAGTCATTCAAGCAATATGCACTGAACTATCATGTAGTTATCAAAAATGTGTATGTCGGATGTTCACAACATCCATAGATCTCGCTTGGGGTTCAGCACAGCGAGCGGTGCGTTAAGGACATAAGCCTTCTGTTTAGTAATGAGGGTAATCCTCAGTTAATGGACCGAGTCCGCATAATTTCTACTTCTATCTTTCAACCATATTTCCCCTAGGAACGTATCAAATACCCTAGAGCTATAGCGTAAGTTACAACATAGTTTGCAAAGACCTATTTGACTATGTTCATGATAATTAAGTTCATCTGATGAAATCCCACTTAGATCAACATCCCTCTAGTCATCCAAGTGTTACACGATCCACACCGACTAGCCCGTGTCCGATCATCACGTGAGACAAACTAGTCATCAATGGTGAGCATCTCCATGCTGATCATATCAACCATACGACTCATGTTCGACCTTTCGGTCTCCCGTATTGGAGGCCATGTCTGTACATGCTAGGCTCGTCGAGTCAACCTAAGTGTTTTGTGTGTGTAAACTGGCTTACACCTGTTGTATGCGAACGTTAGAATCTATCACACCAGATCATCACATAGTGCTTCGAGACAACAATCCTTCGCAACGGTGCACACTTAGGGGAATACATATCTCGAAATTTTAATGAGATATCATCCTATCTTTGCTACCGTCGTTCTAAGCAATAAGATGTAAAACATGATAAACATCACATGCAATCATATAGTGACATGATATGGCCATTATCATCTTGCTCCTTGGATCTCCATCTTCGGGGCACCATGATCATCATTGTCACCGGCGTGACACCATGATCTCCATCATCATGATTTCCATCATCGTGTCTCCGTGAAGTCGTCACGCCAACTACTACTACTACTACTACTACTACTACTATAGCTAACGGTTAGCAATGAAGTAAAAGTAGTAAACACATGGCGTTGCATCTCATGCAATAAATTAAGACAACTCCTATGGCTCCTGGCGGTTGTCATACTCATCGACATGCAAGTCGTGAATCCTATTACAAGAACATGATCATATCATACATCACACATGTAACATCACAACCTTTGGACATATCACATCACATGTCAAACCGTGCAAAAAAAAGTTAGACGTCCTCTAATTGTTGTTGCAATTTTTACGTGGCTGATTTGGGTTTCTAGCAAGAATGCTTTCTTACCTATGTGACAGCCACAACGATGATATGCCAAAGCTATTTACCCTTCATAAGGACCCTTTTCATCAAATCCAATCCGACTAGAGTGGGAGAGACAGACACCCTCTAGCCACCTTATGCACCTAGTGCATGTTGGTCGGTGGAACCTCTCACGTAAGCGTACGTGTAAGGTCGGTACGGGCCGCTTCATCCCACAATGCTGCCGGATAAGAATAAGACTAGTAGCGGCAAGCAATTGACAAAATCATCACCCACAACCTTTTTGTGTTCTACTCGTGCATAGAATCTACGCATAGAAAACCTGGCTCGGATGCCACTGTTGGGGAACGTAGCATAAATTCAAAATTTTCCTACGCCATATTTAGATCTTCCTATGGAGAGACCAGCAACGAGAGAGGGGAAAGTGCATCTTCATAACTTTGAAGATCGCTAAGAGGAAGCGTTGCTAGAACGCGGTTGATGGAGTCATACTCGCAGCAATTCAGATCGCGATGTGATTCCGATCTAGTGCCGAACCACGGCACTTCCGTGTTGAACACACGTGCAGCCCGGTGACGGCTCCCGCAACTTGATCCAACAAGGAGGATGGAGAGGTTGGGGAAGATCTCTGGCAGCACGACGGTGTGGTGTCGATGGAGAGATGAGGTCTCCCGGCAGGGCTTCGCCAAGCATCGTGGGAGAGGAGGAAGAAGAAGAGCAGGGCTGCGCCGAGAGAGAGATGTAATTTCGTGTCTCCAATGGCCAAACCCCCCGCTAAATATAGGGGAAGGGAGGGTGGCACCCTCTTTATGGTTTCCACCCCTAAAGGGGGGGGGGGCAGCCCTAGATGGGGGAGGGGGTGGCGGCCACGAGGGGAGGAGGGGGTGGCGCACCCCGTGATGGGCCTTAGGCCCAACTGTGTTAGGGTTCCCCCTTCCCCCTCTTAGGTGCCATGGGATGGGTGTGGGGGGTGCACCAGTCCACCCAGGGGCTGGTTCCCTCTCACACTTGGCCCATCTAGCCTCCTGGGGCTGGTGGCCTCTCCTTGTGGGCCTCCGGAACACTTCCGGTGGTCCCGGTACTTTGTCGGTGGTGCCCGAAACATTTCCGGCGTCCAAACCCATCCATCCTATATATCAATCTTTACCTCCGGACCATTCAGGAGCTCCTTGTGACGTCTGGGATATCATCCGGGACTCTGAACAACATTCGGTAACCTCGTATAACAATTCCCTATGACCCTAGCGTCATCGAACCTTAAGTGTGTAGACCCTACGAGTTCGGGAGGCATGCAGACATGACCGAGACACCTCTCCGGCCAATAACCATCAGCAGGATCTGGATACCCATGGTGGCTCCCGCGTGTTCCATGATGATCTCATCGAATGAACCACGATGTCAAGGATTCAATCAATCCCGTATACAATTCCATTTGTCTACCGGTATAGAACTTGCTCGGCATTCGATCGTCGGTATCCCCATACCTTATTCAATCTCGTTGCCGACAAGTATATTTACTCGTTCCGTAGCACATCATCCAGTGACTAACTCCTTAATCACATTAAGCTCATTATGATGATGTCCTAGCGAGTGGGCCCAGAGATACCTCTCGATCAGACGGAGTGACAAATCCCGATCTCGATTCGTACCAACCCAACATATACTTAAGGAGATACCCGTAGTGCACCTTTATAGTCACCGAGTTACATTGTGACGTTTGATACACCCAAAGCACTCCTACAGTATCCGGGAGTTGCACAATCTACAATCTAGTGCTATGCTTAGGATTGGGTCTTGTCCATCACATCATTCTCCTAATGATGTGATCCCGTTATCAATGACATCCAATGTCCATGATCAGGAAACGATGATCATCTATTGATCAACAAGCTAGCCAACTAGAGGCTTGCTAGGGCCACATTGTGATCTATTTATTCACACATGTATTACTGTTTCCTGTTAATATAATTATAGCATGAACAATAGACGATTATCATGAATAAGTAAATATGATAATAACCATTTTATTATTGCCTCTAGGGCATATTTCCGACACTATCGGTGTTAGTTGATGGATAGGAGTTAATCACGAAGAAGCTGAGAAAGTGATGGAAAGTCTGAAATTATGAAAAGTGGAGAGAGTACAAGACCATATATTTTGTTGTGTTCCATGGACATGGCAAACTGTGCATGACAAATGCGGAAAGAGGCGGAGTGCTATAGCTATGGGACACGTAAAAGACTATTCGGGAAAAGGGTGAGACAACTGTGAATTTGACTTAGGGTGACACGGTGCGAAAGTGAAATTCCTTCAAGTTTCAGATGAACGATCAAGAAAGAGCGAGGATGCTGAGTTCATGTAACTCTTACATGTGGCATCTAATATGTGCGTTGTTCACTTTCACACATGTTAGCGATCAGTGTGTGATGGTGCTGAATGGACACTCCATAAGTTGGGAGCACAAAGTAGAGTAACGAGGAACTTAATTTCGCTGGAGTGCTAACTGTGGATAAGACGAGAAGGGACTAAAGTTGTAGGTGGAGTCACATGGAGTCTCGGATTAGCAACGATGCTCATGGTGTGTCTGAAGTCCAACGTACATGGAGGTTCGATGCATGGATGAATCCAAGGTGTCACAGAATATTCGCCAAGGTGGAATTTGTTAGAATTGTGTCAAATATTTGTACAAGGTAGGTTATAGTTGGACTTGGATTTTGCATGTGTGTAGACAAGGTTGGGGTCATGTCCTATTAGGACATCTATAACCCTGGGCCTCTTATATAATAAGAGGGTAGACACACAATGTAACCTATGCCAACATAATAGCACACACACCTAGGGGGAGCCCACGGCATGTGTTGGAGCTTGGGTGGCCGAGGTGTGGTATTGTAGCAGAGTTGTGGGGAGGAGCGTCCATAGTCAGGCCCCGGGGATTAGCCATATTTTTTCAAACACCAAAGACCATCCAGGCTCAAGACCTAGCTAGGAGCCAGGTTTTTGGGGAGCAAACCTTCCTCGTGTCAGATCATGCCATGCTGCGGGCAAGCTGAAGGCCCGTCAAGCCGCAAGATTTCATGCGCTGCACTCCCATCTACCCGTCACTGATCTGCTGATAGGTGGAGAACACGCAGAGATCTGCCGACAGGTGGCAGGCGTGTAGGTGGTTAGGTGAAGGTTACCGATCCATTTGGTGAATCACCACAAGGAGAACCCCTTTAGTGACACCCGTCAACACGCATGTCATGGTAATAAAAGGTAGTTGGGCCGATGGTGCAGGAGGTGCTGGAAACCCTTCCTGACATGAAGCTGGGCTTGACACCAAATGACACATTTAATGCTTTTGTCTTATGTCACAAGGGTTAGGCACGATAGCACTGTTGCCATCATCAACATGTAACGACTCTTCCATACAACTTTTGATGACCGCTTATGCTATAAAAGGAGGCCCATGGCATCCTTTAGAGGGGGTCGAAACCCTATCCATTTGAAGTAGCTAGCATCTCCCTCGAGTACCTTCCTAATAAGGGTTGTACAACCCCAAGGAGGAGTAGGGTTTTACACATCTTTGCGGTCGAACCTGTTTAAACCACTATGTGTTGTTGTGGTTGTTGTTGCCCTTGTGTGTCGCGTTCTCCCTTATCAAGCCGGAAAGGGGCCAGTCCTGGCCCCATTGATTGTCGTACGCATTAGTCTGTGGTTCTGCATGTATGGGCCACACATACGTAAATCTGCATCAGCCTCTTCAACAACATCTTCATCGATGATGGTGCCTAAGAAGGCCAAGAGCATCGTTGTCTCTACCATGTCCAAGGCAACAACATCCCTGCCACGTACGGTAGACAGGAACGAAGCCAGCCAAAGTCCAGCGAAGCACGCTGATGTCTACTACACAACTTTATTCTTGAAGACTCTGTTGGGACTCCAAGCGCAGAGTTTTGAAGGACACTAGCAATTTTCCCTCAAGTGGATGACCTAAGGTTTATAATTCGTGTGTGGACCCTGACTTATGAGTCGAGATCGCCGAATGAACGTGCTCAGTGATCCCAAAGATCAATGCTCACCGAACACAGAGATACTAAATATTGAGAGTCTTACATCCAAGTACCGAATTATTACATCACGTGACCGATTGGTCAAGTTCACAAGGTAGGGCGTATAGGCCAAATCAAACGGATACAACTAGTAGCAGAAATTTTAGGGCTAAGCGGGTGCCCATGCCATCATCCTACACCAACACGCATTCTGACTGGGAAGTATCCTAGTTGCCAGGGCCGTCTCCGAAGACGTACTCTTCTCCAAACTCCGGTCCGTCCATGTCTGGTCAATAATATAACTAGTGGCAAGCCAATGAGTACTTTCGAATGTACTCGCAAACAACCCATGATATGAACAATGCAAGTGAAGGATAACAAGTAATATGCATCTTCGGTGGATAACATCTTGATTGTAAGTAAACATGATCATGGATGTGCAACATAAGTTAATTGTTGCTTTGAAGAACATGTTACAGATATCAACATACCTGTGAGGGGTGGAACACTCCGGGTTCACCCTATATGCCAAGTAAACAAACTTGGTCATATCAACTGTTTCATAGAACACCGTTTACCACATACTCACACACTTGGTCTATGCGGAAACGACTGGACGTAGTTTAAGCAGCACCACCCAACTGTCCTTGACCATGGACATGGCTATTCGAATAGTTTTACACTCCGCAGAGATAGTACGCTGGACCCACGAGTTTCGGGAAATTTCCGTGTCATCCACGACTCGCGATATATAACATACCCGAGGTAAGTACCCGATCAATGCCTTTCCCCTGACGATACTAGACAAAGAGGTCCACTCGATTGGTACCCAACCCACATGTTGTACGTCTTACGAGCACCGACTCTGGACAGTACCATCCATGCGGGGACCAACGGTGTGCCTGGAACACGTAAAAACGGCATAGTCGCCCTACCTGACACGAACCCATCACGAGAGTGACCACACATCACTCCCGCCACTAGTAATGTGGCTCTTTGCTAGCACCGACCAGAGTAATCAACAAAGCCCCGTCCCATAAAGGGGTAACGTGGTCGTAGATGTAAGTTTGGGACGGTCGACACATCATAAATCTATTCTCATTTCCGAAACCATACTCACACAAATACCCGGTGCACCACTTCACCAAAAGTGGCCACCTAACTCATCATCACCCTCGGGCATTAGTGGCACCCGACGTTTTTTTTATAAACCTTTGATTTTTATACCAACGGCGTGCTCATGCTACTATGCTTAGCTCTAATTGTCAACATGATATTAGCGTGACCCTCATAGGTGGTAGGATCATGCTCAGAATGCAAGTGCTCCGGTGGAGCCATCAGTGACATCACTTCGATGATTTACCGATACTTATGTGCACATGCAACGGAATGTTTTCTCTACTAGCATGCAATGTAACATATGTTCAAAACATGGTCAAAGGGCTGCTTGCCTTGGTCAGCAAGGTATACGGGGTCTTTGAGGTCTTCAAGTCCAACTCCTTCGTCACACGGGTTTTCTAGCGTCGCAATAAATAAAAGCGATAAGTAGCTCACTCCAAAACAGATCACAAAGTCACTTTAAAAATGTTATTTAATTCTGATAAATCCATATTGTTATTTTAAAAATATTTGCCTCTCGTTTTAGTGAAAGAATGTTTTGAAAATCAATATAACAGAAGCAAAACTATTCCAAATTAACCCTTTTTATTATTAGAAAACAAAATAGTTGTTGCAAAAATTCATCTCATGGTTCTGCTAAATACTACACATTTTAGAAAAATAACAGTGGAAGAATCATATTATTTCACTTGATAAATATTTTTACAAAAATCATTTAAAATCAAGTTTTAAATAAAAAGAAAAAGGGCTACAACCCCTGGCCTGGCTCGGCCTAGGACTGGGCCGGCCCACTGGCCAGCCAACCAGCCTCCCCACGCGCGCGCCATCAGGTTTGAACCTGACGCGCGGGCCCCTACGGGCAGCGAGGGAGAGAGAGATGGGCCATATATAGGTGGCGCACACCTGTCGGGGTCATCTCCTACCTCTGGCTAGAGAGGAGGAGGAGCACGCCGGCGTGGCTACCGACGTCCTCGGGCCTTAACGACGACAGGAATGGGTCCGGCTCATCGTCGCCTACCTGCTAGCGGTCGAGTCGACAATGGAGGGGCTCTAGTTCACCGACAACGAGGCAGCCGCGTCGGAGGGGTTTCGGGTGAAGGTGAAGGTGGCAGCTATGGGCACATATGTGGCAACCCCGACTGGTAAGTCGAGATCGCCGTGCCCAGTGCTGCCAAGGATCAATGCTCACTGAACACAGATACTGAATAATAGAGTCTTACATCCATACATACCGTTTGATACAATAAATGACCACTTTGGTCGAGTCTTACATACAGAGGACCTTCAAGGCCAAAGCACCAAACTAGACCAATAGCGGAATTATTGGTTGCAGCGTGAACCCATGCCATCATCCTTAACCTACAGGCATTCTGACTGGGAAGCATCCTATCTTGCAAGAACGTCACCGAGTTAATCTTCACCATATCCTGACTTCCACACCTGGTCAATGAAATAACCAGTGGCAAGCCAATGAGTACTTTGAATGTACTCGCAAACAGCCCATGATAGGAACAATGAAAGTGAAGGATAACAGTATCATGCATATTTAGTGTAACTCATCTGGGTGGAATGATCATGTATATGCATCAAGCTAAAGAATTACTTTTGAAGAACAGGTTACAGATATCAACATATCTGCTAAGGGTTGGACCATCCGGGTTCACCCTATATGCCAAGTCGTCGGACTTGTCATAACCTCAATGTATTAATGAGGGCTGAACCATCCGGGTTTACCCTATATGCCTAGTCATCGTACTTGTCATAACCTCAATGTATTAATGAGGGCTAAACCATCCGGGTTTACCCTATATGCCAAGTCACCGAACTTGGTCATATTATTATCATGATTATAACAACACCTTTTTAACACCACACACACTCACTCACACTTGGCTTATGCGGAAACGCTGGACATAGTTTAAGCAGCACCACCCAACTGTCCTTGACCGTGGACACGGCTATTCGAATAGTTTACACTCTGCAGAGATAGTACGCTGGACCCACGAGAAACGGTAATCTTCCGTGTCATCGACGACTCGCGGTATATTACATATACCCGAGGTAAGTACCCGATCATCATCTTTCCCCTGACGATACTAGACAAAGAGGTCAACTCGAATGGTACCCAGCCCACATGTTGTACGTCTTACGAGCACCGACTTTGGACAGTATCAACCATGCGGGGACCAACGGTGTGCCTGGAACTCATAATAATGGCATAGTCGTCCTACCTGGCACGACCCCATCACGAGAGTGACACCGATCACTCCCGCCACTAGTAATGTGGCTCTTTGCTAGTACCGACCAGAGTAATCAACAAAGCCCCCTCCCATAAAGGGGTAACGTGGTCGTACAGGTAAGGTTGGGACGGTCGACACATCATAAATCTAATCCCATTTTTGAAACCATACTCACACAAAACACCGGTGCATTACTTCACCAAAAGTGATCACCAACTCATCATCACCCTCGGGCATTAGTGGCACCCGACGGGGTTTTCATAAACTCTTTGATTTAACTCATCATCATGCTCATGATAATATGCTCTATCTTTACTTGTCAACATGGTATTAACATGACCCTCAAGGGTAGGGTCAAGCTCAGTGCAATGATCTTACTCTACTAGTCAACATGACAGTAGCATGATGCTCATAGATGGTAGGGTCAAGCTCATAATGCTTGTGCTCCGAGTAGCCATATGAATAATATCACTACCATGCAAGTGCTTCGAAGAAGCCTTGGGTACCATCACCACAATGATGAACCGGCCTCGTGATCACATGCAACGGGAGAATACCAACTATACTAGCATGCAACAATGTTTGTGCTCAAGTCATGGTCAAAGGGCTGCTTGCCTTGCTCACGTAAGTCCTCGGGGTCTTCAAGGTCTTCCGCTCCGTCCCCGAATACTCCGTGTACCGTCAACTAACGTCGGAACCATAGTAACCCACACATCAAGCAGAATAAAAGTGTTCTATAAATAGAAGTTTTATTTTTCTTGGACCTCTGTGGTCATAAGAAAAATACCTGAAGCTTGATATAGGATATTTGGGTCATCAAGGATTTTTGAATAGGTGAAAGGAGCAATAGGTGGCCATCGAATAAGCCAACAGAAATCATTCTGTTAAAAATGAGTGGAGGCACCCATTTAACAGAGAATGATTTTATAATTATTTAGGAAGTGGTTTCACTGGATTTGGAGATTGTATGAATATTCTAGAGATTTTACAATGAGGAATAAATAGCAATAGGAGCTATTTATTTATTGCAACAGAAGTAAGTCACACAAAAATGTTGACCAGGGTTCTAAAAATAGAGAAGTATTTTAGAAGGCTCTGGGAGTTTGAATTACTCCATTTGGAGTTGAAATGAAGCCTATGGGATTTTTGAAAGGTGGGGTTTAAAATGTCTAAATGGGCATTTAGATATTATTATCACAAGAAAGTATTTTGGAAAAAGTTGCAATGCCTAGATCTTGATAGAACAGGATTTTAGAAACCTACCGAAATATGAATCAATGAAATAGGAGTCAGAATGAATTTGTGATGGAATTTAAAAGTTATGACTAAAATGAAAAAGAGAAAAGGCTCAGCCTGTGGGGGTTGTCCTGCCCCCACGGCGTTGGATAGGCCTTCGGTCGGCCCAGTGGCTCGGGCCACCAGCGAGGGGGCCACGCAGCAGGCACAGTTCTGGAAAGGCGCCTTCGGCGTTGGGGAAGTGCAGTTCCGAGGTGCGCTTCCACTTAAAAAGGGGTGGTCCCGATTGGAGAGAGGCTGACGAGGGGCCCTGCCCATCAGCTTTGTCCCTAACCTCCCGCTCAAGATGGGAGAGAGGGGAGGCAGGACAGGGCCGAGAGCCGGCGCCAATCCCGGTGGCCCAGGCTGCTGCTGGCGCTGCTCCGGCCACGAGGGCACTCGGGGGAAGGTGCCACGTCGGCCTGGGGGGGTCTTTCCTTGCAGGCGGAGCGAGGGCGAGCAGGGGCTCTCGTCGCAGTGGCCGGCCGACGACGGCTCAGACGGCAACCCCCTGCGAAGGGAAAGAGGAGGAGAGGAAGGGGTCTAGGGGAGACCCCGGTGTTCTGGGTGACTGAGGAGGGCTCAAGGGAGAGGGGAGCGTCCTAGGGTGCTTGGTTTCGGCGAAGGCCGAAGATCTGCCCACGGCAATGGAGGGAGAAAGAGGAGGGCTTAGGAGAGGAAAGGGGAGCTCGAGAGGGGTTCTAGGGAGAGAGGAGGAGGGTTTGAGAGGCTCAGGTGCTCGGGAAACGCTCTAAGCGGGGAAGGGAGCCGAGAAGGGTCTCGGAGCTCTCTGGTCCACCCAGGGCACGGTGGCCACGCGTCTCTGAGCCACCTTGGAGTCTAGCTGATGGATGGAGGTGCTTGGAATGGTCAACACGATGCTCTCAGACACGTTGGGACAACCTGCCTCGCCAAGAAACGGTCGGGTGGAGAGAAACTAGGTGTGGACCACCCGGTTTGCAGGTCAGGGTGGTGGTCACCACGGCCACTCACGCCCACAGGTTCCAAACGACCAGTAAAACATGTCTCGGAGGTGGGGCATGCTATGTGGAAAGGGACTCTGGAGTTTGGTGACTAGTGGTGTCGGTTTGAACTAGTTTTGACTACTGCCAAGTTTCTAACAGCAAACTTAGAGCTGACAAAACTAGGTCTTAGGTGGGGATCCTTGGAGAGAAATTATGTCTGGCAGTGCTAGGCATGGAAGGACTTTAATACTGCAAAGTTTCAGCTCAAGAAAACAAGTGTAGCTAGTACTTGCTGTACAAAGCCACATTTCAGCCAAAATGAACTTGAGGAGGTGCTGCTCATTTTCCCCACATGAGCATGCCATATCTTGGTTCTAAATGAAACCTTGGCATATATTAGATGCTCTGGAAAGAGTTGGGGGTCATAGATTAAGCAGAAGAATGGAAGGAAGGGTAAAACAGTGCTGCCAAGGGTAAAAATGAGAGAAACTTACAAAGGGACCTTCTCCAACAATTGACCAGTGGCCATGGGGAAGTTACTAGAGGTACAATATGACTATGTGAGGCTGTGGTAGAAAGTTGAGCTCAAGGAATAAAGTGGAAGGGGCAAACGAAACCAAATTAATGAGTGCAGACAAGGTATTTGATCTGTGGTTAGGCTACCAGATGGATTCCAATGGCTATGAAACTTAACAGAATCAAATAATAGATGAAAATAAGCTTGCACACCAAATTTGGGATTTGCTATAGAAGTTTTCCAATGTAGACTCGAAAAATCTTAGAAATGGGCAAAAATGGGTTTCTGCTTAGAACCCTATTCAAATGAATTCCCACAAATCCAATATTTGGTGTAGGGGCATTATTTGAGCATTAAGGCATGCACAAAAAGTTTGAGGTCAATTGGACAAACTTTATAATGTAAAGTTTGTCAAAGTCGGAAATCAACAGAGAGGGTTTTGAGGGTCTTAGGACAAGTTCATATATTCTCCTTGGTGTACCACTTGGTGTGGATGCCTTATTGGAGTACTGGAACATGTCCACCAAATTTGAGCACAATTGGAAATACTTCACAATGTAGAGTTGCTCAAATTTGATTATGGACAGATAGGGTTTTAGAGTGATTAGGGGAGTCAAATCAACTTCGATTGAAATGAAACTTGGCAAGATCATTAAGAATATCATAGATGACATGCTAGAATTTTACTGGAATTTATTGAGAATATTTCTTATAGAAATATTCCAAAATCTTGAAATAGGCAGGAATGGCTTTGGAGGGGTTTGCCCAATATTTTGAACATGACCATGTGTTGAAACTCATAAATATGGAATAAATATATCCAGTGAGTTTCCCTAAATTTTCTTAAATATTTTGAAAGCAATAAAAATAACTTCCCTTCATAGGAGACCATTTCTGGCCTCACAGAAAGGCTTTTAAATAAAATAATAAAATAACTTTTAAAATAATAATATGGTGGTTTTTGAAAGTCATTTTGATAATGGGTTTTAAATAAAATAATTGGTGCAAAAGAAATCCCTAATTTGAGGACTTGTAGTACAAACCTCATCTCAGAGGTTTGAAAGTTTAATTCAAAGAAATGCTTTTTGTAAAAATAGATATTTATCCTAAACACATGGCATGATCATTAGGCAGGAGATCATGGAGTGAGGAGGTGATTAGGAGAGTGACGTGATCTATTAGGTATCAAACACAATCATGCAACTAAGCAAGGCAAAGAATAGTCACTCCAAGCATCACAAGCATTCACAAAATTTTTAATTGGTCCTAAATTTTGAAATAAGTTAGTTAGTCAGGAAAGCCAAAAACTGGGGTGTGACACATAATCGATCGGGGAAGAGGGGGAAAATCTTCCTGGTGTCACGGGACTGCTCTCGTGGGCAGAGCGACGTGAGAGACGACGTGTAGTCAGAGATAGGCCGGAGATCCGAGGCGGAGGGGCCTTGGTCGATATCGAGCACCGGGGCTCTGCTTGCTCAATGGGGTGACTAGGGAGGTGATTGAGGTCTTGGCGAGGTGGAGCGAGGGGTTCTGGAGCGAGGGGAGGGGCTATCTATAGGCCCGGGACGGTGACCCGACTCGGGAGCACCGGCGATCCACCCTGGAGTGCATGGGGGTGCTGAGAGAGGCTGTGGTCGAAACCACGGTCTCAGGATGTGGTTTAGGACCTCCAGGACTCACTACGAGAGAGAGGGAGAGAAGAGAGGCGAGCTATCGTGATCGTGCTCCTCTGGCGCTTCTGGTGCACGCGGGCACGCGTCCCACCGACTCTTAGCGCAGGAAAGGAGGGGCCATGAGGGCTGCCTGATGAAGAGGGGTTGTTGGGAGAGAGGAGACACACCGCGGGGAGGCTGGAACTAGCCGAGGGAATCGCCCTCACCTCGGTTGCTCTCTGTAGCGCGCCCAAATCGCAGCTTTGGCATGCCACGGCATGCTGGCGAGCTCTGGGGTGCCTTGGACGTGTCTAGCGTGTCCTGGGAACTTGCTTTGAGATTCCTAGCCATTGGAGTCCTGTGGGAGCCTCGACTGGTCAAAGAGAGACAACGAAACAGGTGCTGTCAGCCTTGGGCTGAAGCTTAAATTGGCGATTTCGGTTTATCTACTTTGAACCAGAGAGGGGCCACTTGACTGGAGTTAGGCATTGATGTCAGCCACCTAATCTATGAGTTTGGGAGAAAGGGATTTGGTTTAGCTAATGTTAGGAGGGGTTTTACCCAACTATCAGATGGTGCTCGACAGTGGTTTGGGGTGGTTGCACCCCACCACCAGCTATGCAACTTAACAAGATTCGGTTTGGTGCTAAAACAAGGGGTTTCACCATGTTTGAGCTCCATTGGACAAGTTTAGCTTTGTAAACATGAAAACATCACCAAATGACCAGATCTCTTCCTTTCAAAGACAGTGTGGGCAAATCAAGTCCCACAAATCCCATTTTTGGCATGGAGTCCTCATTTGAGCTATTAGGCACTCCTGCAAAGTTTCTGCTCCACTGGATAAACTTTGCTATGTAGAGTTTCTCTAACTTCATACTGGACATAAGGGGTTTTGTGATTGTTTGGTGACCTTAACCACCTTGGATCAAGGTGAATTTTTATATGGGCACCGAATATGGCTTAGGAATACCAGTGGATTTTTATAGGGATTTATTGAGAATATTTCCTTTGGAAATATTTCAAAAGGTCAAAACAGACAGAAAGGGTTTTCAGGGTTTTACTCAAATAATAATAATATAAATAGGGTTTGAAAATCTTATGTATGGAAAATATATGTCCTTCTCAGTATCTCCAAATTTTCTCATATTTTCTCAAGGCAGAAAAGTATTTTTCCATATAGCAATATCATATCTGTCCTCAGAAATGGACATGCAATTAAAATAGGAAAATAATTCATAAAATAATTATTTTATGGTTTTGGTGAACTAAAATGGTGCTAGAACCAGATCACCAACTTTGGGTAAGAGCACACCTTGCCATCAAGGACTTGTAGTGCAACCCAATGCATGGTTTTGAATTATCCAAAAATAAGAAAAAGGATTTTGAAAATAATTAGGTTATGAGAAATGTGGTTTTTGATATGACACACTGAAGCATTCAAGCATACTATGGAAATCATGGCACTGACAACATTAGTTTTGAAAAAGTTTAAATAAACTTAGATTGTTGAATTACAGAAAAAGTGATAGTGAAAACAGGGTGTGACAGACCTATCCCCCTTACAAGAATCTCGTCCCCGAGATTCCTAAGCTTGGTGCTAAAAATGTACGGAAACTCAGATCGGAGATAGTCTTCACACTCCCAGGTTACTTCCGCTTCGGTGTGGTTGCTCCACTGAACCTTGAAATACTTGATGGTGCGGCTTCTGGTGCAATGCTCTGCTTCATCCATGATGCGGATCGGCCTTTGACAATAAGTGAGATCTGGCTGAAGGTCGATGGCCTGATGGTCAATGTCCTTATAAGGATCTGGACGGCTTGGCGCTTGAAGACACTTCCGAAGTTGTGACACATGGAAGATGTTGTGCACACCCGAAAGGTCCAGAGGTAACTCCAACTGGTAAGCAACTTCTCCACGCCTTGCCGTGATCTTAAAACGTCAGATGAACCTTGGAGAAATTTTCCCCTTGACGTGGAAACACTTGGTTCTCTTGAGAGGTACGACACAGAGGTACACCTGGTCTTCAAGGTTGAACTCCAATTCTCTGCGGTTAGAATCCCCATAGCTCTTTTGCCGCGACTTGGTTGCCTTCAGGTTTTCTCAGACAAGCTGCACCTTATCTTCTGCCTCTTGCAGACCTTGTGGCCTGAAAATCAACCCTTCACCGGTTTCGGACCAGTTGAGCAGGGTGCGGTACTTGAGTCCGTACAACACTTCAAATGGTGCCATCTGGAGACTGGACTGGTAGTTGTTGTTGTATGCGAACTCAGCGAACGACAGACAGTCTTCCCACTTGGCACCATGCGCCAAGACACAAGCGCGGAGTATATCTTCGAGTATCTGATTTACTCTTTCCGTCTGTCCGCCCGTTTGCGGGTGGAAAGGGTGCTGAAAGAGAGCTTGGTTCCGAGGGCTTCCTGGAACTTCTTCCAGAACCTTGAGGTGAACTGCGTGCCTCGGTTAGATACAATCTCTTTGGGAACTCCGTGGATACTCACTATACGATGGATATACAGACTAGCCAACGGGCTTCCATCATAAGCGGTGTTGACTGGAATGAAATGGGCCACCTTGGTTAGATGGTCGACAATGACCCATATGGAGTTATGCCCCTTGCTTGACCTGGGAAACCCAGTGCTGAAGTCCATGCCGACTTTGTCCCACTTCCATTTAGCCACTTGGAGAGGTTGTAGCAGTCCAGTAGGTCGCTAATGCCCAGCCTTCACTCGCTGGCACACGTCGCACTTGGCAACATAAGACGCTATTTCCCTCTTCATGCCATGCCACCAGAATCTTTCTCGGAGATCTTGATACATCTTGGTACCATCGGGGTGAATAGAGTAGAGTGTGTCATGAGCTTCCTGCAGGATCAAGTCCTTGAGTCCTACTTTGTTGGGTACGCATAAACGTTTCCCAAACCACACTGCTCCTTGCTCATCCACCAAGAATTTTGGGGCCTTGCTCTTCCTGGATCTTTTTTTCTTGCTTTCTTCTCGTGTTTTGTTTAAAAATGAGAAAAACAAAAAAAATAGTTGTAAGTTTACTTTCTAGCTTGCTAAGTGGTAATTAAAAGAAAACCCAAAAAGATTTCCCGTTCTTCTTTTTCTTGTTGGGAGCTTGCCCGTGTGAATAGTTTTCTTTTTCTTTGGTCGAGGTAGAAGACCATGATTAAAATGATTAGTGGCTCTCATATGCATCATTGTTTATCCGTCAAAGAGCCATATTACTTTTTCTTCTCCTGTGAGTTTGCTTGCAAATTCCAGCTTAGTCCAATGCACGAACACTATTATTATTATTCACATCATTCGGTCGTGCAAGTGAAAGGCAATAATGATGATATATGATGAAGTGACTGAGCCTAGAAAAGCTGGTATGAACTCGACCTATTTTATTTTTTTAAATATGACTAGCTCATCATTCCTAATTCAGCATTGATATGAGAGTAACATGTTTGCAATGACAACATAGAGATCATAGTTTCTCATGCCATGCTTAATTACCTAGGAGCTTAAAATGGTTTGTCTTGGATGCCAACATGAATTTCAAGATGATTATGATGTAGTATGATAGGATGGTATCCTTCTTTGAATGATTCAAGTGGCTTGACTTGGCACATGTTCACACATGTAGTTGAAACAAAATCCACATAGCCTCTACGATATTGTAATTTATGATGATTTCTATCCTACTCATGCTTGCACTCAACATTGGTTAATTTCAATGCATATTGATGACTGTTGTCGCTCTCTAGTTGGTCGCTTCCCAGTCTTTTGCTAGCGTTCAGTTGTACTAAGCGGGAATACTGCTCGTGCATCGACTTCCATAAACCCAAAGTTGTTCCATATGAGTCCACCATACCTACCAATATGTGGTATCTACCTGCCGTTCCAAGTAAATTTGCATGTGCCACTCTCTAAATATTAAAATAATAATCTGTTTTGTATGCCCGAACCGCTCATGTGGTGACAAGGGGCGGTTAGTATCTTCCATGCTAGGCATGTTATCCTCGATACGTGTTTATTCACTATCACTCACGAGAAAGGGGCCGGTAGTCGGAATGCCCAGTTCGATGCTCAAATCAAATCCAAAAATAGTTGCGAACAAAACTCCCCCTAGATTGTTGTTGGTATCGACGGCACCCGAGGATTCGGCTAGTCGTGGAGTGTGATTTATCGGTGGCGGGGGAGTTGACACTTTACTTTTCTGTTTGGGAATCGCTTATAATATGTGTAGCATGGAAGATGGTGAAAACTCTTGGTCATCGTGTTGACAATGAAAGCATGCCACCCAAAATTACTTATCCCTGTTTTAAAAGCTTGAGCTCTGGCACCTCTGTAAATCAATGCTTCCATCCGCGAAGGGCCTATCTATTTACATTACTGTTGAGTCATCCTCTTCTTATAAAAGGCACCAATTAGAGAGCACCTCTGTCATTTTTATGCTTTGCTATTAAGTGATATTGAGTATGACTGTTACTGGATATTCTTTGCCATGAATTACAATGTTCAGTCAGCCCTTGGTCTTTGAAGGTGCTCTGCATTTATGTTTTGCGGTCTCAAAAAGGCCTACCGAGATACCATGTGTTCATATTGTATCATGATTGTTCTGATTGAAGTGTTGACGTTTGAAACTTATTATTATTGCTCGCTAGTTGATTATGCGATTGATATGAGTACACCATGAGACCTAAATGTCATTGCTTATGCGGTTAGCTTATGATCTTGCTGAAAATCCGAATCTGAGTTAGACATAATTACAACAACAATATCAAACAGAGTTCATAAAAGTTTTTCTTTTGTCTCTTTCAGTTTGTCAACTGAATTGCTTGAGGACAAGCAAGGCTTTAAGCATGGGCGAGTTGATACGTCTCCATCGTATCTACTTTTACAAACTCTTTTGCCCTTGTTTTCAACTCTAATTTGCATCATTCGAATGAAACTAACCCGGACTGACGCTGTTTTTAGTAGAATTGCCATGGTGTTGTTTTTGTGCAAGAATCACCTGAAGACACGGAACCAGGAGCCCACGAGCCCAGGAGGCGCCCCCTAGGGCGCGCCTGGCATGCTCGTGGGGCCCACGTAGCTCCGCAGGCTCCAACTCCAACTCTATAAAGTCTCTCTCGCCCAGGAAAAATTAGGAGAGAAGAGTTCATCGTGTTTCACGATATGGAGCCACCACCACCACTTGTTCTTCCTCGTGATGGCAGATCTGGAGTCCGTTCTGGGCTCCGGAGAGGGGAAATCAACGTCGTCGTCATCATCAACCATCCTCCATCGCCAAGTCCATGATGCTCTCCATCGTTCGTGAGTAATCTCATCGTAGGCTTGCTGGACGGTGATGGGTTGGATGAGATCTATCATGTAATCGAGTTAGTTTCGATGGGGTTTGATCCCTAGTATGCACTATATTCTAAGATTGATGTTGCTACTACTTTGCTATGCTTAATGCTTGTCACTAGGGCCCGAGTGCCATGATTTCAGATCTGAACCTATTATGTTTTCATCAATATATGTGTGTTCTTGATCCTATCTTACAAGTTGTAGTCACCTACTATGTGTTATGACAATAGCCGGAACCACTTCCGGAGATGACCATAGTATGAGGAGTTCATGTATTCACTATGTGCTAATGCTTTGTTCCGGTTCTCTATTAAAACCAGACCTTAATATCCCTTAGTTTCCATTAGGACCCTGCTGCTATGGGAGGGATGGACAAAAGTTGTCATGCAAGTTCTTTTCCATAAGCACGTATGACTAAATACGGAATACATGCCTACATTATATTGACGAACTAGAGCTAGTTACATATCACCCTATGTTATAACTGTTACATGATGAATGTCATCTGACATAATTATCCATCACCGGTCCAATGCCTATGAGGTTTTCCTATACTTGTCCTTGCTAAGTTAGTTTACCGCTACTGCTGTTACACTTGCTATACAAATCACTACTGCTACTGTTACCGCCGCCACCGTTACTATCATACTACTTTGTTACTAGAACTTTGTTGCAGATACTATGTCTTTCAGGTGTGGTTGAATTGACAACTCAGCTGCTAATACTCGAGAGTATTCTTTGGCTTCCCTTGTGTCGAATCAATAAATTTGGGTTGAATACTCTACCCTCGAAAACTGTTGCGATCCCCTATACTCGTGGGTTATCACATAACGTTCAAGGTGTTGGCCTTCCTGCTTAAGGCATCAGCCACTACATTGGCCTTATCGGGGTGCTATTGGATGTTGAGGTCGTAGTCTTTGATTAACTCCAACCATATTCGTTGCCTCATATTCAACTCCCTTTGAGTAAAGATATACTTCAGACTTTTGTGGTCAGTGTATATTTCACATCGCTTCCCCAGAAAGTAATGGCGTCATGTCTTTAGAGCATGCACTACTGCTGCCAACTCGATATCATGGGTGGCATAATTCTCCTCATGCGGGCGCAGTTGCCGTGACAGATTTGCCACGACCCTACCGTCTTGCATTAGGACTCCATCGAGCCCAGTTCTAGAGGCATCACAATATATCACAAACTCCTTGCTGATATCTGGAGTAGCCAATACCGGGGCGGTAGTCAATCTCTTCTACAACGCCTGGAAGCTTGCTTCACACTCCGGCATCCATTCAAACTTCTTGCCTTTCTTCAAGAGCTGAGTCATGGGTCGAGCGATGCGGGGAATCCTTCTACGGACTTGCGGTTATATCCCGCGAGTCCGAGGAAGCTCCTTACTTCCTTCACATTAATTGGCGACTCCCAGTTGGTTACCGTAGTAATCTTGGAAGGATCGATAGCCAATACACTTGCCGTCATGGTATGACCCAAGAATCTAACTTCGTTCAGCCAGAATTGGCATTTGCTGAATTTGGCATAAAGTTGGTGCTCTCGAAGCTTCACCAACACTAACCTCAAGTGTTGCTCATGCTCCTCTTCGGACTTGGAGAAGATTAATATGTCATCAATAAATACGACGAAAAACTTATCCACGTATTCCATGAAGACCTTGTTCCTGAGGTACATGAAGTAAGCTGGGGCATTTGTCAACCCGAAAGACATGACAGTGCACTCATATAGACCATACCGGGTCACGAACGCAGTCTTGGGTATGTCTTTAGGTCGGATCTTCAGCTCGTAATATCTAGATCGGAGATCGATCTTGGAAAATACCTTGGCTCCATTTAACTATTCAAACAAGTCTTCAATCTTGGGGAGTGGGTACTTGTTATTGATCGTGACCTCATTGAGGGAACGGTAATCGACGCACAGTCTGATGGTCCCACCCTTCTTATACACGAACAGAACAAGTGATTCCCAAGGTGATGCACTCAGACAAATGAATCCTTTCCTGAGTTGCTCATCCAGCTGCTTCTTCAGCTCTACTAGCTCGTCGGATCCCATCCTATAAGGCTTCTCATAGATAGGCCTCGATCCGGCATGAGCTCAATGATGAACTCGATGTCTCGATCGGGAGGCATCCCTGGTAGCTCATCAGGAAAAAATCTGGGTACTCACATACTATTCGCACTCGGTCCAGCTCTTCTCCCGACAGGCTATTAACCCGCGGTACACGAGTGGATACTGGCTCAGAGACATACTTGACTTTGACCCCTTGGTCGCTTGTCATTGTAATAGCCCTGTTGGCACAGTCCAAGATGCTCTGGTGTTTGGCCAACCAATCCATACCGAGAATTACTTCTAGTACTTGTGACTTAATGACAATGAGATCTGCTGAGAAGCTTATCCCATTGATAACAATCCCGACCCCTCTACACCCTAGGTTGGTCCTTAACACTGCTCCCGGGGTATGTACTGCAATTTGCCCGTTAAGAAGGGTAGGCTTCAAACCACACTTTTCGGCAAACCTTTGAGTAACAAAAGAGTGCGAAGCACCACAATCAAACAATATTGTTGCTGGGGCGGAGTAGACGAGGAACGTACCCACAATGCAGTCTGGGTCTACCTATGCCTCTTTTGCAGAGATATGGTTGATACGTCCCCTGCTGTGACACTGTTGATTGCGGGGAGCCTGGTTCCTGCCTGATGCTCCTTGACCTTGATTTGGCACATTGGGGCGCGGTGCGTTGGGCTTCTTGTTGGGACACTGCCTGGAATAGTGCCTAGTCTGTGCACATCCAAAACAGCTCTTGACTCCACTGTTGTTTGGTGGGCTGAATGCTGGCTTGGTGTTGACTTGCTACTGAGGCTGGTAGTTATGGCGAAATGTTGGAGCCTTGTACTGCTGTTGCTGATAATTGGGTCTTGCTGGAGCTGACTGCCATGGGCGTGACTTCGTATTACTAGGTCCTCCACTACCCATCAGCTTGCACTTACGGGTGTCGTCCATTGCACGACGCTTATCTTCCAACATAAGGGCCTTATTAACCAGATCTCTGAAGGTACGACATTCACAAACAACCAGTTGATACTGGAGTGACTATTGCAGTCCTTCCATAAAGCGTTCCACTTTAGCGGCCTCAGTGTTGACGTCCCCTGGTGCATATCTTGATAGGAGGTTGAACTTCTTCAAATACTCCTTGACGGATCCACTGCCTTGCCTTAATGCTCAGAATTCCACTTCTTAATGGTCATCATTCCAGGAGGAATGTGAGCAGCGCGGAATCATTCCTTGATAATTGCCCAAGTGATGACTTGTCCCGCTCGCATGATCTGGAACCCATCCAACCAAGCTCTAGCCGTGCCTCCGAGATAGTGAGAAGCATAAAGGACTTTCTCACGATCATCAGTGCATTTGAACAGCGCGAGGAGGTCTTCGATAGTACGGATCCAGTCATCGGCATCCAATGGTTCAGTCGTCTCCATGAATATGGGTGGCGTAGTCCGCATAAACTCGGATAGAGTAGAGCGACCGTTGCCATTCCCGTTCTTCGGCGGGTTGTTCACCAAGGCTTGGGCCAGCTGCTGGATAGAGGCATTACTGGCTTGACGTTCCTCGCGGAGAGCTTGAAGGAACTGAGCCATAGTCAAGCTTTCTGGAGGATGTGGTGGCGGTGGAATATCGTCTTGCTGCTACTCGTGGTGATCTCCAGCTTGACTGTCCCCTCCGCTTCCCTACTACTGACCTGAAGAGGCAGAGCGGGATTGCCGAAGGTGCTGGTGCGAGTTGAAATCACCATCCTGTCACGGGAGTACACAGGTCAATATGCCGAACTGGCCGGAATCATAAGGGACGATGCTCTATTAACGGGGTTTGGTGTCGTGCTAGTGTGAGATTCTTAAGCCAAAGATTTTTGGAAAAAGCTAATGCATTAGATTAAAACAAGTGATGTAGTTGCTTACAAGCTGCCTAAGGCAGAAATGCGGCTTGTATCAAACATGCTTACACAGCACTCATGGTTCGCATGAACCAATACAAGAATTCACTACGCTTGGGGAGACTCCTAATTGCCTAAGCCGTAATCCTAAGCGGCGGACTGCTCGATCTCATAGGTGGGTTCTGCAGGGTCTTTTTCTTCATCTTCATCGGTGCTTTCCTCCTTCAGAGGAGTAGGAGAAGGAAATGTTCCATCACGACGTCTCTTAGTTGGCGAGGCAGTGAGGAGCTCAGTGCACTCTTCCGCGGTAAGGTGGCGACTCTGAATAGGAGTGGCCTGAAGCGGTGCGACTCCTCCTCGGAAGGCAATGGCTGATCGCCCTATGGGTGCTCCTTCCTTCTTATCCTTGCGGGTTTTCATCTTCTCCAGGCGAAGTAGGTCCTTGACTTGATGCATTTCTTGGCGAATCTTCGTTGACTCCTTGATCAAAAGGTGCGTCAAAGTGTCGGAGGAGAGAACGAAGTAGGTCTGAAACCTTAGTGGCGTCCCGTCCTCCGAAGACGGGTTAAGTGTCCAACTCCCATCTATCCCATCCTTAATAAAAGGTAGGTGATGAGTAGCTGGCCAGTTAGCCATGTCAGGAAGGATGTCGCAAAGACGCACGAGTGCCTCTCGTGCGGCTGTCTCCACTGCCAACATCATATCATCCATCTGTGGTCCTTCAAAGAACCAACTAGTGGGGGAGTCATTAGCCTTCACTATCATGTCCATGTGATATTCCTTGGTGTCGGCATTGACCCAGTGCTCGTGGTAGAGGACGATGGGAATGCGGCATACTTGACACTTCTCGAGGCTATCTCCCAAAAGTAGGGGAAAGCCCGTCTCCAGAAGCATATCAAGTACGACGGACATCTACAAGATGTAAGGGAGAGGGTTAGAAAGTTTTAGTGGGTGCAGAAAATCTCAGGATAAAGTCTAGGTGCACTAATCGTCTCGGCTATCCTCCATGCTACCTAAGGCTTCCTATAGTCAGGATGGCTCTGATACTAGCTCTGTGGGGACCCCGACTTACGAGTCGAGATCGCCGAATGAACGTGCTCAGTGATCCCAGAGATCAATGCTCACCGAACACACATATACTGAATATTGAGAGTCCTACATCTAAGTAGCATATTATTACATCACGTGACCGAATGGTCAAGTTCATAAGGTAGGACCTATAGGCCAAATCACACGGATACAACTAGTAGCGGAAATCTTAGGGCTAAGCGGGTGCCCATGCCATCAGCCTACACCAACAGGAATTCAGACTTGGAAGCGTCCTAGTTCGCAGGTTCGTCTCCGAAAACATACTCTTCTCCAAACTCCGGTCTTTCCATGTTTGGTCAATAATGTAACTAGTGGCAAGCCAATCAGTACTTCCAAATGTACTCGCAAATAGCCCATGATATGAACAATGCAAGTGAAGGATAACAAGCAATATGTATATTTGGTGGATAACATCTTGATTGTAAGTAAACATGATCATGGATGTGCAACATAAGTTAAATGTTACTTTGAAGAACAGGTTACATATATCAACATGTCTGTCAAGGGCTGAACACTCCGGGTTCACCCTATATGCCAAGTCACCAAACTTGGTCATATCAGTTGTTTCATAGAACACCATTTACCACATACTCACACACTTGGTTTATGTGGAAACGACTGGACGTAGTTCCAGCGGCACCACGCAACTGTCCTTGACCGTGGACACGGCTATTCGAATAGTTTTACACTCTACAGAGGTAGTACACTGGACCCACGAGATCAGGAAAACTTCTATGTCATCCACGACTCGCGGTATATATCATACCCGAGGTAAGTACCCGATCAATGCCTTTCCCCTGACGATACTAGACAAAGAGGTCCACTTGATTGGTACCCAGCCCACGTGTTGTACGTCTTACGAGCACCAACTCTGGACAATAACGTCCATGCGAGGACCAAGGGTGTGCCTGGAACACGTAAAAACGACAAAGTCTCCCTACCTGGGACGCCCCCATCACGAGAGTGACCATACATCACTCCCGCCACTAGTAATGTGGCTCTTTGCTAGCATCGAATAAACTAATCAACAAATCCTCGTCCCATAAAGGGGTAACGTAGTCATACATATAAAGTTAGGACGGTCGACACATCATAAATCTATTCCCATTTCTGAAACCATACTCACACAAATACCCGGTGCACCACTTCACCAAAATTGGCTACCTAACTCATCATCACCCTCGGGCATTAGTGGCACCCGACAGGGTTTTTATAAACCTTTGATTTTTATACCAACATCGTGCTCATGCTACTATGCTTAGCTCTACTTGTCAACATGATATTAGCGTGACCCTCATAGGCGGTAGGATCATGCTCAGAATGCAAGTGCTCCGGAGGAGCGATCGGTGACATCATTTCAATGATTTACTTATACTTATTATCACATGCAACAGAATGTTTTCTCTACTAGCATGCAATATAACATATGTTCAAAACATGGTCAAAGGGCTGCTTGCCTTGGTCAGCTAGGTATCCGGGGTCTTCGAGGTCTTCAAGTCCAATTCCTTCATCACACGGGTTTTCTATCGTCGTAATAAATAAAAGCAATAAATAGCTCACGTCAAAACATATCACAAAGTCACTTTAAAAATGTTGTTTAATTCTGATAACTCCATATTGTTATTTCAAAAATATTTGTCTCTGGTTTTATTGAAAGAATTTTTTAAAAATCAATATAACATAAGAAAAACTATTCCAAATTAACCCTTTTATTATTATAAAGTAGAATAATTGTTGCAAAAATTCATCCAATGGTTCTGTTAAATAATACACATTCTTTAGAAAAATAGAAGTGGAAGAATCATATTATTTCACTCGATAAATCTTTTTACAACAATCATTTCAAATCAAATTTTAAATAAAAAGAAAAAGGGCTAAAGCCCCTGGCCTAGCTCGGCCTGTGACTGGGCCGGCCACTGGCCATCCAACCAGCCTGCCCATGCCCGCGCGCCATCAGGTTTGAACCTGATGCGCGGGCCCCTGCGGTTAGTGGCTGCGGGAAGCGAGGGAGAGAGATGGGCCACCAACAGGTGTGGCACACCTATTGGGGTCGTCTCCTACCTCTGCCTAGAGAGGAGGAGGAGCACGCCGGTGTGGCTACCGACGTCCTCGGGCCTTAACGACGACATGAATGGGTCCGACTCGTTGTCGCCTACCTGCTGGTGGGCGAGTCGACGACGGAGGGGCTCTGGTTCACCGGCGATGAGGTAGCAGCGGCGGAGGCATTTCGGGTGAAGTGGAGGTGGCAGCTACCGGCACAGAATCGCTCGGGGAAGAGGGGGGAAAGCTTTCTGGTGTCATGGGGAGTGCTCTTGTGGGCAGAGGGACGCGAGATCCAATGTGCAGCCGGAGATCATCCGGAGCTCCGAGGCGGAGGGGCTTGCTCGATCTCGAGCACCGGGGCTCTGCTTTCTCAATGGGGTGGCTAGGGAGGTGATTGAGGTCTTGGCGAGGTGGAGCGAGGGGAGGGGCTATTTATAGGCCCGCAACGGTGAGCCGACTCAGGAGTGCCGGTGATCCACCGTGGCGCACATGGGGGTGTAGAGAGAAGCTGGGGTCGAAACCACGGTCTCAGGACGTGGTTTTGGACCTCGAGGACTCACTTTGAGAGAGAGGGAGAGAGGAGAGGCGAACTATTGTGGCCGCGCTCCTCTGGGGCTTCTGGTGCGGGCGGTCACACGTTGCACCGGCTCTTAGGGCGGGAAAGGAGGGTCCCCGAGGGCTTCCTCGTGCAGAGGGGTTCGCGGGGGAGAGGAGAGACACCGCATGGAGGCTGGAACTGGCCGAGGGAGTCGCCCCCACCTCGGTTGCTCTCTATAGCACGCGCATAGTGCAGCTTTGGGATAACACGACATGTTGGCGTGCTCTAGGGTGCCTTGGACGTGTCTAGCGTGTCCTGGGCACTGTCTTGGAGATGCCTAGCCGTTGGAGTCCCGTGGGAGCCTCGGCTGGTCAAAGAGAGACAAGGAAACAGGTGCTGTCGGGCTTGGGCTAAAGCTTAAATTGGAGATTTTGGTTTATCTACTTTGAACCAGAGAGGGGCCACTTGACTGGAGTTAGGCATTGATGTTAGCCACCTAATCTATGAGTTTGGGAGAAAGGGATGGGGTTTAGCTAAGGTTAGGAGGGGCTTTACACAACTGTTAGAAGGTGCTCAACAGTGGTTTGGGGTGGTTGCACCTCACCACTGGCTATGCAACTTAACAGGATTGGGTTTGGTGCTCAAACAAGGGGTTTCACCAAGTTTGAGCTCAGTTGGACAAGTTTAGCTTTGTAAACTTGAAAATATCACCAAATGAACGGATGTGTTCCTTCCAAAGAGAGCGTGGGAAAATCAAGTCCCACAAATCCCATTTTTGGCATGGAGTCCTCATTTGAGCTATTAGGCACACCTGCAAAGTTTCAGCTCCATTGGATAAACTTTGCTATCTAGAGTTGCTCTAACTTCATACTGTACAGAAGGGGTTTTGCAATTATTTGGTGACCTTAACCACCTTGGATCAAGGTTAATTTTTATATGGGCACCAAATATGGCTTAGGAATACCACTGGAATTTTCTAGGTATTTATTGAGAATGTTCCTTTGGAAATATTTCAAGAGGTCAAAACTGACAGAAAGGGTTTTCAGGGTTTTACTCAAATAATAATAATATAAATAGGGGTTGAAAATCTTATGTATGGAAAATATATGCCCTTTTGAGTATCTTCAATTTTTCTCAGATTTTCTCAAGGCATACAAGTATTTTTTCCATATAGGAATATCATTTCTGGCCTCAGAAATGGACATGCAATGAAAATAGGAAATTAGTTTTGGTGAACTAAAATGGTGCTAGAACCAGATCACCAACTTTGGGTAAGCGCACACCTTGCCATCAAAGACTTGTAGTGCAACCCAAAGCAGGGTTTTGAATTATCCAAAAATAAGAAAAAATATTTTGAAAATAATTAGGATAAGAGAAATGTGGTTTTTGATATCACACACTCAAGCATTCAAGCATACAATGGCAATCATGGCAGTGCCAACATCAGTTTTGAAAAAGTTTTAATAAACTCAGATTTTTGAATTACAGAAAAAGTGATAATGAAAATAGGGTGTGACAATTCATGGGAGGTATAGGGTGAAGATGGACTTTCTCAAACAACTCTGCAATCAAATACAAGAAATCTCTTGAGAAAGTGCGTTGTGATGAACGACTTGCAGCGGAATAAGTAATCAGGTGTATGCATAACATATCAATAGCATGGTCATCTTGATGAAATGAATCATACACACAACACAAGTAGCATGTAAAGATGATAAAGAGGTGAAGAACAAGGCGACTAAAGAATTTGAGATGAGGAAATTGAGAAAGTCTTTAGTAAAAGTCTTCAAACAGTATCGATCAATTTCATCAACAAGTACTCTAGGAAATAAAAATGTTAAGGAAATAGAACCAGGAGCCCGATGAAGATAATTGTTTGATGACCCAGTTCCAACTGCTATGATAGTTGTACGTTCGGTTTGGAGTGACTTGGTATTTAAACCAAAAGCCATACAATCCGAGGACATACAGACCTTATGTATTCTCCTTGAGCTAAGGTCACATAGACCCCACCCAACACTCGTGGTATGTCTTGAGAATAGAACTCCAAACCCTTACAAACTCGGTCAACCGATAATCCACAATTTCCTCGTGGATGCTCTATCACGTGACGCCTAACCATCTGGAAGATACACAGTCTTCAAAGGTAACAAACATCGGTTCAATGCAGAAACATTATCTTCAATGATGCTCAATCAATATGGGTTTCAGGTATTTGGGTATTTGGGTGTGGCATTTTTCCTCAGCGATGATTTTCTCTCAAAGCCCTCACAGGATGGGTTGCTCTCAAATGACACATGTCAAGTTCTCTCTCGGAGCAGCCAACCAATTAGTGGTTATGGGGGTGGCTACTTATAGCCAAGGTGCAACCCGACATGATAAGACATAAATGCCCCAATGATATCATCGTTATGTGGATAATATTTTAGGGACAGCTGGCGCAAAGCACAGCAACGGTCAAAATTTTGAACTATGAAAGTCCTGAGATCTATCATGTTCCTCACTCTAGGAAATTCCAACTTGCGAAATAGTAATTCCTTAGTTAGAGAAATTGCCTTAGAGACCAGAAGAGAAGTCTCTATCATTGAAGAATTTGACCGAACTGGTAGAGATCTCCAAAGGCTTCAGTCGAAGGATTGATTATGTGTATGCTTTGAGATTAGCATCACTCGGAAATTTCTCCTTAGCATTACCTTGACCCCTTTAACCATACGGTGTTTCTTATGACTCAAAAGAAAGGAAATGAAATTACAAAAGGAAAACTCTTCACACTTCATAATCCCCGGTCACACCCTGTGTTTTGCCTTTCCGAAGTAAGCTAATATAGCTAAAAAATTAGGACCAATTAAAAACTTTTGTGTGCTTATGATGCTTAACTTGATTGTTATTGCTCGTGTGCTTGTGTGTGTTTTAAAATTCGCAAGATCCTCTCTCTCAAAAAACCCATCTCCTTCATCCAAATCTTTGCCCAATGATCATGCCATGTGTATAGGACATAAAAATATGTTTACAAAATATTATATTGGAAAAAAGCTTTTACTTAATTTTGTTTTTCAAAAACCCCTAACTTGATGTTAGTACTACAAATCCTTAAATTTGGGAGGATGTTTTGCTCCAAATATTTTATTTTGTGTCCAATTATTAAAAATAATTCCCAAAAGCACAAAATTATTGTTTTACAAGTTAATTTCCTATTTTATTCAAATACCTTTTTCTGAGGCCATAAATGGTCTTTTTTAGGTGACAATTATTTTTATGCTTCCAAAATATTTGAGAAAATTTAGGGTGACTTAGTGGACTTACATTTTCCGTAAATAAGAGTTTCAACACACGGTCATGTTAAAAATATTGGACAAAACCCTCCAAAACCCTTTCTGTCATTTCAAGTATTTAAAATATTTCTATTCGAAATTTTCCCAAATAATTCCAGGTAATTTCTAGCAAGTCACACAAGATATATGTGATGATCTTGCCAAATTTCATCTCAACCATGATTGTTTTGATACACCAAAATATTCCAAACCCCTCTTTGTCCAGATCCAAATGTAAGCAACTGTACATTGCCAAGTTCTCCCAATTGATACCAAACTCTGTTGGCATGCTTTAATTACCAAATAATGCCACTACACCAAGTAGTGCATTAAAAGGGATATCTTTGCAAGATTAGATCTAATGAAACCCATTCCTGCCCATTTCTAGGGTTTACTAAGTTTGTATTGTCAACTTTCATCAAATAATATCAAATTTGGCGATCAGGACCAAACGCGATTACCATTTACCCTGGTAAATGTTAGGGCTATTGATATACCTAGATGCTATCGCACAACATCAACCCCCTTCATCCACAAGTTTGTGGACAAGCAAAGTTGACTTATAAAGATTCCCCTTGCTTCTTATTTTTTACCACAGCATGTGCTAGCCCACTTCTTCCTCGACTAACTCTCTCTTGGCGAGGGAGCAACATTTTACCATTTGGACAACATGGGCATTGCTCTCTTTCCCCTCTCCTTCTATTCTATTCGTGAAAATGCCCCCAAACTCTACCACAACTCCATTTGCATTCCCATGCATCTGACCAAACCCAAAGATGGCATGCTCATGCGGAAAATATGAGCAAATCATCCAAAGCTAGGTTTTGGAATCAAATGTGGCTTTGAACTACAAGTGCTAGCTTCTCTCATCCCTCTAAGCTCAAACCCGATGTTCATGTAGTCCTTCCCTAGCTAAAACCATTGGACAAGGTCTTCTACCAAATGATCTCTAGTAAAAACCCTTTTATTTGCCCCCTAGTTTGCTGCTGCAAACTTAACCTTAGTGCAAACCACCTCCACCTAGGTCCATATGGACGCAAAGTTCTCATGTTGCCTCTAATATGCTTGCCTTCCATGCTAGACAACTTGGGATGACCAAAATAATGCTCTCGACACAAGGTGGTGTGGTGATCACACCACTGGCCTCCAGACACGAGGCTCTGCAACTTGTCCTTGTCGTGTAGCTCGCGTCTATCTTCGGTAGAGCATCCCAGCCTAAGAGGGGATCCCTCTCAGCTTACCACTCACATCCCTGACTCAAGGATAGCTCCAACGTGACACTGGCATGCGTACTCTCCATGCTGAGAGCATCCGTGGTGCACCTGATGCTCCCTTTGGTCGCCCTGCCTATAGGCTCCCTCCTGAGCCCCCTTCCGGAGCCCTTCACTCTCCCTCCCTCCTAATCTACTGATACGTCTCCAACATATCTATAATTTATAAAGTATTCATGCCATGTTTAGAGTAATTTTATATGATTTTGGTATGATTTGATTAGAACTAACCCGGACTGATGCAGTTTTCAGTAGAATTACCGTGGTGTTGTTTTTGTGCAGAAATCAAAGTTCTCGGAATGAGCTGAAAATTTACGGAGAATATTTCTGGAAAATAGGAAAAATACTAGGGGACGAATCAACCGGAGGGGATCCTCCACCTGGCCACAATCCAGGGGGCGCACCCCCTGTCTTCTGGGCCCCTCGGGCACCTCCTTGCCATGAGACCGAAGCCAAAAAATCCTATAAATCAAGAAATCTCTAGAAAGAAACCTAGATCGGGAGTTTCACTGCCGCAAGCCTCTAGAGCCACTAAAAACCAATCGGGAGCCCGTTGCGGCACCCTGCCAGAGGGGGAAACCATCACCGGGGGCCATGTTCATGATCCCGACGGTCTCCATGACGAGGAGGGAGTAGTTCACCCTCGGGGCTGAGGGTATGTACCAGTAGCTATGTGTTTGATCTCTCTCTCTCTCTCTCTCTCATGTTCTCGAGATGGCACGATCTTGATGTATCGCGAGCTATATTAATATAGATGAATCATATGGAGTTTTCCCCTCTCTATCTTCTTGTGATGAATTGAGTTTTCCCTTTGAAGTTTTCTTATCGGATTGAGTCTTTAAGGATTTGAGAACACTTGATGTATGCCTTGCGATGGGATATCGGTGGTGACAATGGGGGCATTCTATTGATCCACTTGATGTATGTTTTGGTGGTCAGCTTGTGGGTTCTGTGACCTTGGGAATCTATGCATAGGGGTTGTCACATGTTGTCGTCTTGACTCCCCATTAGAAACTTTGGGGCACTCTTCGAAGTTCTTTGTTTTGGATTGAACATGATGAATTTGAAATTGTGTGATGCATATCGTATAATCAAGCCCATGGGTACTTGTCGTGACATTGGAGTATCTAGGTGATTAAGGTTTTGGTTGATGTGTATCTTAAGGTGTTATTTTAGTACGAACTCTAGGGCTGTTTGTGACACTTATAGGGATAGCTCATAAGATTGATCAGAAAATATAACTTTGAGGTGGTTTCGTACCCAACAATAGTTTATTCGTCAGTTCTCCACTATTTGTGACTTTGGAGTGAACCATTTGTCGCACGAGAGGTATTTACATATGAGTCAACTATGTTAGTATTGTTAAGAGAACTTGCACTATTGAAAGTATGAACCCTATGCCTTCTTTCCAAGCATCTATACAACGTTTTGCTCGCGGTTTACTATTTGTTACCTTACTGTTTTATATTTTTAGATTACAAAAACCTATATCTACCATTCATATTACACTTGGATCACCATCTCTTCGCTGAACTAGTGCACCTATACAATTTACCATTGTATTGGGTGTGTTGGGGACACAAGAGACTCTTTGTTATTTGATTGCAGGGTTGCTTGAGAGATACCATCTTCATCCTACGCCTCCCACAGATTGATTAATCTTAGGTAATCCACATGAGGGAAACTTGCTATTGTCCTACAAAACTCTACGCTTGGAGGCCCAAAACGAGTCTACAAGAAGAAGGTTGTCACTACTGAAATTCAGAAATTTGCCGTCTGCCAAGGCGGACGGCAAAGGGGGCTACCACGGACGGCAAAGGATTTGCCGTCGGTCAGCAGACGGCAAAGTAGACGGTAAAAAAAAATCCGGTGAAGAGGCTCTTTGCCGTCTGCTTTCACAAAGCGGACGGCAAAGAATCTTTGCCATGAGGGGGCGGACGGAAAAATAAGTGGGACGGCATATATTGCAACGTCCCCGTTAAGTGTTAACGGAGGCCTCCCCCCTTTGCCTTCTGCCTTCCCCCCTTTGCCATGTGGTGGCAGACGGCAAAGAGGGGAGAGAGGGGGGGCAGATTCCCCCCTTTGCCGTCTGCCTTCCCCCCTTTGCCATGTGGTGGCAGACGGCAAAGAGGGGAGAGAGGGGGGGCAGATTCCCCCCTTTGCCGTCTGCCTCCCCCCCTTTGCCATGTGGTGGCAGAAGGCAAAGAGGGGAGAGAGGGGGGGGGGCAGATTCCCCCCTTTGCCGTCTGCCTCCCCCCTTTGCCGTCTTCTTCTTCTTCTTCTTCTTCTTTTTTCTCCTCCTACTCCCCCTCCTCTTTTTCTCCTTCTATTCTTTTTCTTCTTCTTCTTCTTCTTCTTTTTCTTCTTCTTCTTCTTTCTCCTCCTCTTTCTCCTCCTCCTCCTCTCCTCTTCTTCTTCTTCTTCTTCTTCTTCTTCTTCTTCTTCTTTTTTCTCCTCCTCCTCCTCCTCCTCTTCTTCTTCTTCTTCTTCTTCTTCTCCTGCTTTTTTTCCTTCTGCTTTTTTTCTTCTAACCTAACTAACTAACCTAATTAGCCTAATAATCTAACCAAATAAACTAACTAAATTACCCTATATATAATAAAAAACTAACCTAATAAACTAACTAAAGTAATTAACTTTTTTAAAAAGAAAAACAAAAAAAACTCACCGGCAGGGGGCGGCGGCAGGGGGCGCCGGCGGCATGGGGGCGCGCGGCTGGGGGCTCGCCGCAGGGGGCGTCGGCGGCAGGGGGCGGCGGCAGGGGGCGGCGGCGGCAGGGGGCGGCGCGCGGCGCGCGGCAGGGGGCGGCGGCAGGGGGCGGCGGCGGCAGGGGGCGGCGCGCGGCAGGGGGCGGCGGCAGGGGGCGGCGCGCGACAGGGGGCGGCGGCAGGGGGCGGCGCGCGGCAGGGGGCGGCGCGCGGCAGGGGGCGGCGGCGGCAGGGGGCGTGGGTGGGTCGCCGCGGGAAGGGGGTCGCCGGGGGGGTGGGCTCGCCGGGGGGGTAGGCTCGCCGCGGGGAGGGGATCTCGCCGGCAGGGGTGAGAGTGGTCGGGGTGAGAGAGAGAGAGAGACAGTGAGCGAGGTGGGGGGTAACGGCCGTTATAGGGAGGCCCCTTTGCCGTCCGCCCCCCGACGGCAAAGGGACGTAAGGCAGACGGCAAAGGGCCTTACGGCTGACGGCAAAGGCCCGCGGACGGCAAAGGGCCCGGATTTCGGACGCGGCAGGCATGGGGCCCACACGTCCCCTTTGCCGTCTGCCCTGGGGCTCTTTGCCGTCCGCTGGCAGACGGCAAAGGACCCACACGTGGCAAATAGTATTTTTGCCATGTGTCAGTTCTTTGCCGTCTGTATTGTGTCAACTGATGGCAAAGAGGTTCTTTGCCGTCAGCCAGCAGACGGTAAAGAACTGGCTGACGGCAAATTTCTGGATTCCAGTAGTGTGTGTAGTAGACATCAAGCTCTTTTCTAGCGCCGTTGTGCTTGAAGTTATATCTTTTGATCTTTCAATTAAATCTTGTAGTTTCTTGTTTTTCCTAGTTTGGTTTTATAAAATAAAACGACAAAAAATGGAATTGAGGTTGCCTCATATGCTTCATCTTTTTAATGTCTTTCGTGAAAATGATGGAAAGGAAAATTGTGCTCAAGTGTTACAAGAAGAAGTTATTAAAATGTTAGGCACTAAATCTTTGACTAATGAGAATGATAGAAATATTGTTAGTATGAATTCTTTGATTATTCATGATGCTAAAGATATGCAAAGCCACAAGCTTTGGGATGTTGTGCTTGATGAATATGATATTTTTAGGCCCCCAAGCTTTGATGAGCTAAACTATTATGATGATAGCATGCCTCGTATGTATGATGATTATTGCGATGACATGTAGGCTATAAAGAGTGATAGTAACCATGAAAATTGTTATCATGATTTTAATATTCAAAGTGGTTATGTCAATCAAGTACCTCATGATAGTTATTTTGTTGAGTTTGCTCCCACTATTATGAATCATAAGAAGTTTGCTTATGTGGAGAGTGATAAATTTTTTATGCTCGTAGATCATGAAAATAATTTTGTATGTGATAGTTATATTGTTGAATTCCTTCATGATTCTACTGTAAATTATTATGTGGGAGGAACATATGCTTGTAGGAATTGCAATAATATCAAGTTTCCTCTCTATGTGTTCAAAGTATTGAAGCTATGCTTGTTTTGCCTTCCTACGCTAGTTGATTATTGCTCCCATAAATTGTTTGTTCACAAAAACGCTATGCGTAGGAAGTGGGTTAGACTTATATGTGCTTGTCATGAGATTCATGATGCTCTTTTGCATGTTAGAATTATTATTCCTATGTGAACATCATTGAAATCATCATGCCTAGCTAAAAGTCTTTGAAGAAAAGCGCTTGTTGGGAGACAACCCAACACTTTTACTTTCTGTTTGTTTGGTGTTCCCATGATTAAGCTATTGTAGTAATCATGTTTAATTCCTTTTATTTCGATACAGTGCCAATTAAAGCCTTTGGGATAGTGTGGCTGAGAGTTGAGTTGATTCTGTGCAAAAACAGAAACATTTGCTCTCAGTGCAGGAATTTTGTAAATTCACTCGAACGTGATTTTTATCTAACTTTTGTACACATGATTTATATGCAAATTTCTTGGATTTTCCTAATTTTTCAGAAGTTTTAGAGACAAGGAATTAAGGTTTTGTTTTGCATGCATCGTTTGCTTGTTTTAGTGTTCCCATAGCTTATATTTAGTGATATAAATTATGGGAATAGTATAGCATAGTAGGTATCATGTGAGAACAATTATGAATCTTTTCTTGACAGTACCTAAGTGAATGATCATTATTTATTATACTAACACATCTCACAAAGTTCCGTTAAGTTTTGTGTGATTGAAGTTTTCATGTTTTGGTTGAGACACCGATATGAGGAGAATAAGGAGTGAAAAGAACCTAATCTTGGGGATGCCCCGGAAGGCCTAAGCTTGGGGATGCCCCGGAAGGCATCCCCTCTTTCGTCTTCATCATTATCGATATATCTTACTTGGAGCTATATTTTTATTCATCACATAATATGAGTTTTGCTTGGAGTGTCATTTTATTTTGTTGTTCTCTGTTAGGTGTTATTTATATTCTTGTTTTTCAATAAAAAGTTCCAAGAATTGCATTAGGATGCTTGCATTGCATGCTTTGATTGGTGATGTGTAAAAAAAGAAACTGGTGTTGTAGTGTTTGAATTTTCATATTTTACTGGAACCTGAAAAGTTTCTGAAATTTTTACACAGCGTCGTATATAAATTTTATAGCATGTCCTAAATTTTAATAATTTTTTGAGTTACCGAATTACACTGTTTTCATAAACTGCTATAGATTGTTCTATTTGGACAGATTGTTGTCATAGTTTTGTTATATACTTATCGTATAGTTTCCATAGCCTACATTGATAGATATAAATTGTGGAAACGATAGTAAACAGTAGATGATGTTTTAAATTATTATTCAACTTGTCTTGGTAGTACATAAAGAGTTGATTGATTATTATGTGCACTAACCTATCCCAAGAGTTCTTTTCAAGTTTTGTGTGGATGAATTTTTTGAGAATAGGTGAAACCAGGATACGAGATGATTGACAAAGATACAAAAGCTCAAGCTTGGGGATGCCCAAGGCACCAAAAGTAAGTATTTCAAGAAATCTCAAGCATCTAAGCTTGGGGATGCTACACATCCCACCTCTCTTCGTCAACTATCGGTTAGCCTATGTTGAGGCTAAATTTTTATTAGTTCACATGATGTGTCCTATTCTTGGAGTACTATTTTTCTTTTGCTTGTTGTTTAAATAAAACAATCAGATACGAAAATGTTTATTAAGAGTGAGAGACGAAGTCCTCACATAGCTACTCAATTGTTTGACTACTCATTGATCTTCACTTATATGTTTTGGAGTAGTTTTGTCCTTTACCTTCGTGCTTCACTTATATCCTACGAGTAAATCGTTGAATGAATTGAATATCATAAATCTGAAATTAAATATGCTTCACATACTTATCCCATGCGGAGTAATGACTTCACACATAATAAGTATAGGTGGTAAAAATTATTGGAAGTTAGCAAACACCGCATTGGTCACTTGAACAATTCATGAAATAATATTGAAGGAAGAGAGATTGCACTATGATTGGACATCTTCCATGATTGTGAGCTGATTAATTATTTTCAAACTCGAGTAAATTAGTTAAAATTAAACAAGGAAGACAACTTAATGAGTTATGTTTTGGTATATTTGTATGGAAGTTATATTGTTATGGATCGTGCGACATGTGGTGCTTGCTTCCACCTCGTACTAGCCAAAACTTACGCACCAAGTAGAAATACTACTTGTGCATCCAAACACCCTTAAACCCAAAGTTGTTCCATATGAGTCCACCATACCTACCTATATGCGGTATTTACCTGCCGTTCCAAGTAAATTTGCATGTGCCTGCTACTGCAACAACAAACCTTCCCGGGTAACGGCGCCAGGAATCCTGCTGCTGCGGCTACGCCTCTAAGGACTTCCTTGGAAAATATGGAAAGGTTTTCCCCGCGGCCTTGGAGCCTTGCGTTGGTGTTCCATTAAAGAGGAAAGGGTGATGTAGCACGAAGCTGTAAGTATTTCCCTCAGTTTTGGGAACCAAGGTATCAATCCAGTAGGAGGAGAACGTCAAGTCACAAGTACCTGCACAAACGCAAAGAGCTTGCACCCAACGCTATGAAGGGGTTGTTAATCCCTTATAGATTGTTTGCAAAGTGAGAGCTGAAAGTAAAGAGTAAACAAAGCAAAGTAAAAGTGAAAGTGGAAACGATAGTTGTGAATAGACCCGGGGGCCGTAGTGTTCACTAGTGGCTTCTATCATGAAAGCAAGTAGACAGTGGGTGAACGAATTATTGTCGAGCAATTGATAGAACCGCGCAAAGTCATGACATTATCTAAGGCAATGATTATATCTATAGGTATCTCGTCCAAAACAAGTAGACCGATACTTTCTGTATCTACTACTATTACTCCACACGTCGACCGCTATCCAACATGCATCTAGTGTATTAAGTCCAAAAGAACAGAGTAACGCCTTAAGCAAGATGACATGATGTAGATGGACAATCTCATATCTACGATAAAAGCCCATCTTGTTACCCTTGATAGCAACAACACGATGTGTGCCTTGCTGCCCCTTCTGTCATTGGGAAAGGTATGAACCCAAAAC
Organism: Hordeum vulgare subsp. vulgare; assembly: GCF_904849725.1. Taxonomy (NCBI): domain Eukaryota; kingdom Viridiplantae; phylum Streptophyta; class Magnoliopsida; order Poales; family Poaceae; genus Hordeum; species Hordeum vulgare. The sequence continues at coordinate 303,139,080 of NC_058523.1, forward strand.
CAAGCACTTCTCCCATTGCAAGAATCGTAGATCTAGTTGGCCAAATAAAACCCAAGACTCGGAGAGACTTACAAGCATATCAAATCATGCATATAAGAAATCAGCAAAGACTCAAATATAATAAATAGATAATCTGATCACAAATCCACAATTCATCGGATCTCGACAAACACACCGCCAAAGAGGATTACATCGGATAGTTCTCCATGAAGATCATGGAGAACTTTGTATTGAAGATCCAAGAGAGAGAAGAAGCCATCTAGCCACTAACTACGGGCCCGTAGGTCTGAAGTAGACTACTCACGAGTCATTGGAGAGGCGATGATGTTGATGTAGAAGCCCTCCAACTCCAAAGTCCCCTCCAGCAGGGCACCCGGAAGGGTCTCCAGATGAAATCTCGCGGAAACAGAAGCTTGCGGTGGAGGAAAAGTGTTTTCGTGGATGCCCTGATTTTTTCTGGATTTTTAGGGAATTTATAGGCCAAAGATCTAGGGCAGGGGAGCGCCAGGGAGGCCACAAGCTTGGTTGCCGCGTGTCCCCCCTGGCCGCGACAACAGGGCTTGTGGGATCCCTGTGAGCCCACTGCCTTGGCCCTCAAGCCTCCCGATCTTCATCCGTTCATGGATTTTATTCCGTTTGGACTCCATTCCAAAATGAGATATGAAAAGAGTCAAAAACACAGAAAAACCAGGAACTGGCACTTGGCACTGAATTAATAAGTTAGTCCCAAAAAAGATATAAAAGGTAAACAAAACATCCAAAGTTGACAAGATAACAACATGAAACCATCAAAAATTATAGATACGTTTGAGACGTATCAAGCATCCCCAAGCTTAACTCCTGCTCGTCCTCGAGTAGGGAAGTGATAAAGAATGAATTTTTGATGCTTTCATGCTACCTAGCATAGATGTCCTTTGTAACTCTTCTTATGTGACGTGAATGTTCAGATCCATTAGATTCAAAACAATAGTTTGCTATTGACGTGGAGACAATAATAATTCAAGCAAACTAGCAAGGTAATCATGAACATTCAAAATAAGAAGGCCAAAAGAAAGTTATCCCTACAAAATCACATAGTATGGCTATGATCTATCATCCTTGCACAACGAATTTAAATCACGCACAACCCCGGTATTGGCCAAGTAATTGTTTTCACACCTTTACTTCCGAAAACTTTTTCAACTCTCACGCAATATATGAGCGTGAGCCATGGTTTTAGCACTATAAGTGGTGTGGAGTGTGGTGGAGGTTGCAAGGAAAACAAGGAGAAGATGGTCACATTGACTAGGCATATTAATGAGCTATGGAGATTCTCATCAATAGATATCAACGTGAATGAGTAGGGATTGCCATACAAATGATGCACTAGAGCTAAGAGTATGTGAAAGCTCTTAAAGAAAACTAGTGGGTGTGCATCCAACTTGCTTGCGCACGAAGACCTATGGCAATTTTGAGGAAGCCTATCATTGGAATATACAAGCCAAGTTATATAATGAAAATTTCCCACTAGCTATATGGTGGTGACAAAACGAGAGACTCTCAATCATGAAGATCATGGTGCTTAATATGCACAAGTGTGGAAAGGTGGTAGCATTGCCCCTTCTCTCTTTTTCTCTCATTTTTTGGTGGGCTCTTTGGCCTCTTTTTATTTCATCACATGGGTCAATGCTCCATCAATGATGATCATCAAACTTACAACTCAAAACTTAGAGCAATGATGATTCTATATGGAATGCCTTCGGTAGTGTACCGTGACAATGATCTAGCATGGCATAGACATCAATGGAAACATCATGCTAGCTATCTTATGATCATGCAATGGCAATGTAGAAGTGGAGGCACATGTCATGGTGGTAGTCGTATGACAATATATCTCGTAGTAGCTTTGAAAAAGCCATAGTAGGTAGGTATGGTGGCTGTTTTGAGGGAGGCTATATGGATGGTTTTGTGCACCGGCGAAAGTTGCACGACACTAAAGAAGATAGTGATGGTGGAAGGTGAAAGTGCATCTAAACCATGGACTCAACATTAGTCATGAAAAACTCATATACTTGTTGCAAAAGTTTTAGTAGTAATCGAAACAAAGCATTCAACGCATACTCCTAGGGGAAGGGTTGGTAGGTATAAACCATCGTGCGATCCCGACCGCCACGCAAAGGATGACAATCAATAGACTAATCATGCTCAGACTTCATCACATAGTTGTTCATCATACGTGCATGCTACGGGAATCACTAACTTCAACACAAGTATTTCTAGATCCACAACACCTTACTAATATAACTTCAATATTACCACAACCACAAATCAAAACTAATTGAGATGAATCAAACTTCTCTAACTATTCAATGCACATGAAGGTGGAAGTTTTCATATCCCTTTGGATAACTACCCCTTTCGAGACTACTTTCAAAGCATAGATCAACTACCAAGGCATGCACCACTGTGCTCTAAAAGATATAAGTGAAGCACATAAAGCAAAATCAACTAGCTCAAAAGATATAAGTGAAGCACATGTGAGCTGAATTGTCTAACGAAAGGATACAAGTCAAGCTCGACAAAATCACGGTGAGTACATGTCTCTCTCTCTAGGTGTGCATAAAGGATGATTGTGACACAACAATAATAAAAGACTCCTACGATACAAGACACTCCAACCAAAACACATAACATGTGGTGAATAAAAATATTGCCCCAAGTAACGCTAGCGATGGATTGAAGACGAAAGAGGGGATGCCTTCTCGGGGCATCCCCAAGCTTAGGCTTTTACGGCATCCTTGAACCAACTTGGGGTGCCTTGGGCATCCCCAAGCTTGATCTCTTGCCACTCTTTATCTTTTTGTCCATAAGAACTTCACCCAAAACTTGAAAACTTCACAATACGAAACTTAAATAGAAACTCGTGATAACATTAGTATAAGAAAGCAAACCACCACTTCCTTAGGTACTGTAGCAAACTTAAATTCTACTCTTGTTGATGTTGGGTTACTGTATTTTTAATCTTACATGGCTAATACCCCTGGATACTATCCATAGTTTCATCAAATAAGCTACCAACTCAACAAAAACAGAATCTGTTAACAGTACACCAGTCTGTAGCAATCTGTATACTTCATATAATTCTGGTACTTTAAAATTCTGAAAAATTACGACAGTCTAAAGAATTTGCGTAGCAATCAGCAGCAAAAAGAATCAACTCAAAAGCTCTTACAGAAAAAAATGAAAATTCTTTTCGTGATCAGAAAGTTTATGTCTTTTCCAGCATCACCAAACGATCATCCCCAAGACTAATCATAACGGTTTTGCTTGGCACAAACACAAAAAGAAACACAAAAAACACAATCATAACATAATTATGAAAGTGTGGAAAACACAAAACAGAAAGAAAAAGGATAGATTCGTTGGGTTGCCTCCCAACAAGTGCTATTGTTTAACGCCCTTAGCTAGGCAAAAGGTGATGGAATCACGTATAGTCATCCTTGGTGCTCAAACCATAAGTAGCCCTCATCATAGATTCATAAGGCAATCTTATTTTCTTCCTAGGTAAATGCTCCATGCCCTTCTTTAGGGGAAATTGAAATCTAATATTCCCTTCCTTAATATCAATGATAGCACCAATAGTCCTTAGGAATGGTCTACCGAGAATAATGGGACATGAAGGATTGCAATCTATGTCAAGTACAATGAAATCCACGGGTACATAGTTCTTATTTGCAACAATAAGAACATCATCGATCCTTCCCATGGGTTTGTTGACAGTAGAATCCGCAAGATGCAAATTAAGAGAACACTCTTCAATCTCATGAAAACCAAGAATATCACATAAAGACTTTGGAATCGCGGAAACACTAGCACCCAAATCAGACAAAGCATTGCATTCATAGTTTTTGATCTTGATTTTGATAGTTGGTTCCCACTCATCATGAAGTTTTCTAGGTACAGAGACTTCTAATTCAAGCTTCTCTTCAAGAGATTTCATCATAGCATCTACGATATGTGCGGTAAAGGCTTTGCTTTGGCTATAAGCATGTGGAGAGTTTGAAATGGATTGCATCAAGGAAATGCATTCAAACAAGGAGCAACTATCATAATTGAATTCCTTGAAATCCAAAGTGGGAGTTTCATTACTACCCAAAATTTTGATTTCTTCTACTCCACTCTCCACACCTTTATCATCAAGATAGGTGGGCTCCGAATCATTGGGGCGTTTTTCAACCAAAGTGGATTCATATCCAGCCCCATCATCAATAGGTTTGACACGCGAAAACAAAGATTCAAGAGGAGTCACACCAAGCACTTTAAGATCTTCGTGATTCGCATCAGAAATTACAGGTTTAGCTGCCATCTAATTGACTAAGGTAGCCTGCTTGTCAGAAATTTGGCCCACTAATTTTTCAGGGTGAGCAAGCTGAGTGTCGTGGATATATGTCTGAAGTAGATGTGTAGGGTACGAAAGGATGGGCAGAGCCTTAGCTACGCGAGGTTGTATGAGTTCAAGCCCCTCTACGGTGGAGGTAAAAGCCCTACTTCTCAGTGCTCTTGGGAGCTTAATGTCGAGTGAAATATGGAGTACAGTGAAATGCTAACCCCTGCACCAGTGGGGAAGGGTGGCTTATATAGAGTGCGCTGCCCTTCACAACGGTCCGGTGCACAGGAGTGGAGTAGTGGCGAATAAATGCCTACGTTACAGGTAACGTATGCCTTAAATGCTAATAATGGTGCATGAAAATGTATGACCGTTGCCCTCCAGGGAGGTTACGATATACAGAGTGGAATCCAGTCGGTATGTTTAATACGCTGCGAATGCTCGTCTCCGACTGGATGATGGGGGAATCGTCACCGACTGGATGATGGGAAGTCCTTAATTCAGTCAGAACTGACTAAGGGCCTTGTCCCTTATGAAGGGTAGTCCTTGGGTAGGACCTATGAGTCAGGCCTTTGACCCTACCCTAGGACTATAACCCCATCATTAGTCCCCGAATGGATCGGGGTTGGAACGACGAAGAGATGCCTGGAGTACGGATCCGACTGGTATGGATGCGACTTTGGCGTTGTTTGCCTCGATCCATTGTATCCTCTTGACAAGTGATCCGAGTGGATATATCCATGAAACGAACCGTCAGAGACCGAGTGCTTCCGTGGAATCTTTCGACGTGACCGGTCAACTGACAGTGGCAGATTTTCCGGGATCCTCAAATTTCGGTTGCCGCGCGCTCAGCGGGGATGTCGACATCGTCATCAAGTAGTTTCTGCCGCCTCGATTACCACGCCTTTATCTTCTCCACTAATATCGCAGTAGCCGCTCAGGGGATAAGATTTCGGGGCCACCTTTTAGTGACTCAGTCGGAACCTTATTTAAACCTCCCCAGCGGGGGTTTCTCGTTGCGCTCCCCTGATTACTCGCACTCGCGCCGCTCCTCCCGTAGCTCCCTGCCGCTCCAAGCTTCCTCCTTCCTCTCTTCCCCAGCGGATCTACTACCTCCACCATGATGAAGGGGCAGATGAGCAAGCTCGAGTCGCAGAAGAAGAAGAAGAAGAAGGCGGCCCCTGCTCAGCGGCGATAGCGGGCACTGTCGGCGGGTTGGATCCAGGGGGATTTCCTCCCCTCTACAGTGACGACGGACGACCTGCTGGAGCTGGTGGAGCAAGGCATGATTGCCAACAAGTCGTGGAGGTTGCCGGTGGAGGGCGAGACGGAGCCGGCGCCGCAGAAGGGAGAGCGCGTCTTGCTGCTTAGTCACGTGTACCAGGGCTTATCTCTGCCTCCTCATCCCTTCTTCACAGGTATCATGAAGCACTTCGGGGCACAGCTCCATCATTTTCCTCCCAACGCGATAGCCCATCGTTCTGCATTCGTCGTGCTTTGCGAGTGCTTTATCAGTTGTCCTCCCCATTGGGGGCTCTTTAAGTACATCTTCTCCGCCAGATCCCAGACTGTCAAAAAACTTAGCCAATCGGACGACAAAACTCATATCCTCCAGCTCTGCGTCACGGATTTGCTGGAGACTTTTCTGGGTCGGCGCATCCAGCCTCTGCAAGCTCGACACCATGCCATGTGGAACTACGCGGGGCCTAGGGACTCCACTCGGACTCATCCCGAATGCGTGACCGGGGAGGTTGTGACGGCGTGGGTTCGCAGCATCACAGGCGCGTGCGATAACCCCAGAGGAGCCCAGCGAGTGAAGCCCTTCCGCGCTGACAACCCTCCTCCGAATGAGGTGAGCATATCTTGTCGAGTTCTTTCAATCCACATAGACTTATCGCTTTTTCTTGTATCACCGTCTGACGTCTGATGTTGTCGACTGTATTTTGTGCAGGCGTGGACCAACTGGTATTCTCCCGTCTCGAACGGGAACCGGCTGAGGAAGAGGAAGGCAGCCAGGAGGGCAGCATGGACAGCGTACAGTACGTCTCTGACAGTGGGGAGACGGAGGAGGAGACCGAAGAGGAGGAGGGGGAAGTTGGGGAGCAGAGCTCACCACCCCCACCACCAGAGCCTTGAACTAAGCGCCATCACAAACCCGTGACTCCGTCGGCTCCTCCAGCGGCCCCGAGTGCCTCGCCAGCTCCTCCCGTGGCTCTGAGTGCCTCGCCAGCTCCTCCCGTGGCTCCGAGTGCTCGGAGCATGAAGAGGACCTGGGACGCTGCTGCCGAGCCCACGGACCAACCTTCCAAGGTGGCCAAACCGAGTGGATCCAAGCCTCGGAAAGCTCTGCCTCGGATGAGGATCGTTGTTCCCGTTGCCTCAGCGTAAGTATCTTGTTCTCCTATCTTCTTTCATTATTTGATTGAACTCATACTTATTGGTCGAGTGGATTTTACTCGACAGAGCTGCTACCTCCGCCACCTCTCTGCCACGCCAGGAAGACGATCCCATGGATACGGATAACGTTGCCACATCGCAGCAAGGTACGTTGTGACGACTCCGAGAGTTTGCATTATTGTTTCGCGAATTCTGTCTTTAATCTTGCCCTTTTTCTGTAATCTCATGTCGTTCAGTTGGGCTTTCTTCAGAGGTGATTCATCTGGAGGAGGATGACTAGAAGAGGTCAGGGCAAGCTTTGGCGCCTGTCCTTGGGGCTGTTCCATCTGTTGCTGCTCCCGCCACGGACGCGCCGCCGACCGAGACGATGCCGTCGAGTGAGACGGTGTCCCTCGCGGCAGAACCGACTAGAGCGGGACTTGGGATGCCCAAGGAGTCCCCTGTCGTGCCGGGTCCATCGACCGTCCAGTACGACGCCCAGACCTCCCGGAAGACCAAGTGGGAGCCGCCTAGGAGGCCATGCTGCAGGTGGAGTTGATGGTGGGTGATGCCAAGGGAGCGTATGACTCCATCGCATCTTTGTACAAGAGAAGCTTGGAGCTCCGGGATGATATCCGAGTAAGTGCGCTAGTAAGTATTTACTTTCCTCTTGTAACCCACTGGGGGTTGAAGTGATAGACTCGGATACAGTAGGATTATTTTGCAGTGGGTTCACTCCGAGTGAACCCAGTGGGTGTAGTCCCCGAGACTTCTGTCGAGTGCTTGCACCGGCAGTTGTCTTTATATATATTTTCTGTGACTTGATCGGACCAGAACTGATCTGCTCGAATGGTACCAGTGGGGGCACTCCGAGGGCACCCACTGGAAGTAGTCCCCGAGAGTAGTTTTACTCAGGTCAAGTAATAGTAGCCTCATAGGCTTGTTTTTGTCATGTAGCTCAATAGGGAGGACCTGTTTGAGCTTCATGCCAGTGGGGTCACTCTCAGTGAACCCACTGGGTGTAGTCCCCGAGACCGCTGTCGACTGCTTGCGTCGGCAGGGGTCTGAAGAAGTTTGAGCTTTTATTGTTTTCCTTGTTGAATGTGTCTTATCTTCTCTTCGCGCTGATTTGCAGAAGACTTGCGAAATGGGATTATCATACAATGCTCTCAGGGCTGAAAAGATTCAGCTTGCTGCGGAATTGGAGGCAGCTGTAAATGACTTAGCTGGTGTGAAGGGAGCTCTTGCTGACCGAGAGAAGTCTTTGGAGTAGTCCCGTGAGGCGAACATGGCATTGGTGGCCGAAATTGAGAAAATGGGCAAGCAAAGAACTGAACTGATGTGTCAGATGAAGTTGATTAATAGTCGGTGCATATCGCAGGAGAAGTACGTCAGCGACTGGCTAGGAAGATGATTGCACTGCTCGGTGGTAAGTTTTTTCCAAGTGCTTCTTGACTTTGTATTTCATTCTGCGCTTACTTTCTGCTCGTCTTGTCTTTGTAGATTTTTGTGTGGACGCTGAGGCTGAAGCAACTGACATTGAGCGGTCGGTTATTCCGAACGTTCCACTCGGCAACGAAGCCAATCGAGACATGCTCCGAGCGCACATTGGCCCTGGCAGACTGGGACCTTTCATCGGCCACGTGAGAGAAGTCGTCAACCGAATTGACAAGGAGCTGTGGCCCGAAGACGATTCCCGGCGGGAGATAGAAGGGTTGATGACTCGGCTGGAGGACGTCCCGAACCGAGTGCAGGCGTGGAAGAAGTCTGCCGCTCATTGTGGTGCGGACGTGGCGCTATCGCTGGTCCGAGTGCACTTCAAGGAAGCTCGCGAAGAGAAGCTGAAGGCGTTGCAGGTCGGCAACACCAAGAAGCTTCAATTCGAGGATTTCATGGAGACCTTCCCTGAGACAGCCACTCGCATCGCAGACGAGATCGACCTTGACACATTTGTGGAGCGTTCCAGTCCTGGTGACGCTTGAAAAACTTTACCTCGTATGCAGAGTGGTATTTGTATCAAACTTTGGCCACTGCTATTGGCCATCACATTCATGGTTCGGTGTGGATAAGCTTGATCTACACCGAGCCGACTATCGTTGAACCAACTTTGAATTCAAATCGAATATTTTCGTGTTCTTTCGCAAAAAAAAAATTGACACGATTTTGGCTCGTGTTTTTTGTTTGGCGTTTCTTGGTGAAGCCAATGGCAATCATGCGGAGCATGTAGTTGTCAGTTGTCTTCACATCCACATGAGCCTCAATGAGGCTCTGCTAAGCCTCCGAGTGGATCTCTAGGATACACTCGAAGGAATCGTTTTACTTAGGTGATTCCGGATCGCAGCTCAGTCCCCGAGCGCGACTGTAAGATCGCACTCGAAGCGAGTTGCTACTCGTGTAATTGTCAGTTGTCTTCACATCTACATGAGCCTCAATGAGGGTCGGCTAAGCCTCCAAGTGGATATCTAGGATATACTCGAAGGAAGCTTTTTACTTAGGCGATTCTGGATCGCAGCTAAGTCCCCGAGCGTGTCGTTTAGTGCACTCGGAGCGAGTTGCTACTCATGTAGTTGTCAGTTGTCTTCACATCCACATGAGCCTCAACGAGGGTCTGCTAAGCCCCTGAGTGGATCTATAGGATACACTCGAAGGAAGCTTTTTACTTAGGCGATTCTGGATCGCAGCTAAGTCCCCGAGCGCGACTATAAGGTCGCACTCGGAGCGAGTTGCTACTCATGGAGTTGTCAGTTTTTCTTCACATTCACATGAGCCTCAATGAGGGTCTGCTATGCCCCCGAGTGGATCTCTAGGATACACTTGAAGGAAGGTTTTTTACTTAGGCGATTCTGGATCGCAGCTAAGTCCCCGAGTGCGACGTTTAGTGCACACTCGGAGAAAGTTTGTACTTAGGCAATTCTGGATAGCAGCAAAGTCCCCGAGTACGACGTTTATTGCACACTCGGAGATAGTTTTGTACTTAGGCGATTCTGGATCGCAGCTAAGTCCCCGAGTGCGACGTTTAGTGCACACTCGGAGAGAGTTTGTACTTATGTGATTCTGGATCGCGGCTAAGTCCCCGAGTGCGACGTTTAGTGCACACTCGGTGATAGTTTTGTACTTAGGCGATTCTGGATCGCAGCTAAGTCCCCGAGTGCGACGTTTAGTGCACACTCGGAGAGAGTTTGTACTTAGGCGATTCTGGATCGCAGCTAAGTCCCCGAGTGCGACGTTTAGTGCACACTCGGAGAGAGTTTGTACTTCGGCGATTCTGGATCGCAGCTAAGTCCCCGAGTGCGACGTTTAGTGCACACTCGGAGAGAGTTTGTACTTAGGCGATTCTGGATCGCAGCTAAGTCCCCGAGTGCGACGTTTAGTGCACACTCGGAGCGAATTTTTTATTTTTTTTAGACCTGAGTCTGCCAATGCGGAAGAATTTTGAATTTGCAAAAAATCAATCTGCTTTGTATTACTTCAATGATACTTGTTCTTTACATTGCCTCAGTCGGCGGTCACGTGTAGAAGCGCTTCAGGAGATCTCTGTTCCATGCTCGCGGCTCGTCCGTTTCCCTGTCGAGGTTGTAGAGTTGATATGCACCGTTGTTCACCACCTTGGAGATGATGAAGGGTCCTTCCCAGGCAGGAGCCAACTTGTGAGGTCTTTGCTGATCCACTCGGAGCACCAGGTCGCCTGCTTGGAATGTACGACTCCTGACGTGTCGTGCGTGAAAACGCCGCAAGTCTTGTTGATAAATAGTTGAGCGAGTCCGTGCCATCTCGCGCTCATCTTCTAGAAGATCCACTCCGTCTTGCCTGGCTTGCTCTGCTTCGGCTTCGGAGAAGAGTTCAACTCGTGGAGAGTTGTGAAGCAACTCACTCGGAAGGACTGCCTCTGCTCCATAAACGAGGAAGAACGGGGATCGCCCCGTAGATCTATTTGGAGTTGTGCGGAGGCCCCACAACACCGAAGGCCGCTCGGTGACCCATGTGCCGGAAGCATGTCCAACTTCCCGCAGGCGTCGAGGCTTCAACCCTTGAAGAATAAGTCCATTCGCCCACTGTGCTTGCCCGTTTGTTTGGGGATGCGCCACAGATGCAAAATCCACTCGGATACCTTGGCCCGTACAGAAACCTTTGCATCTGTCCGAGTCAAAGTTTGTGCCATTGTTAGTGATTATGTTATGCGGTACCCCGAATCTGGAGATGATGTCCCTGACAAACTTGATGGCCATAAGGGCGTCGATCTTCTTGATGGGCTTGGCTTCAATCCACTTGGTGAACTTGTCGAATGCCACCAACAGATGTGTGACCCCCCCTTGGCCTATCCTAAATGGACCAACTGTATCTAATCCCTACACTGCAAACGGCCAAACAAGAGGGATTGTCTTCAGCACAGATGTTGGCTTGTGGGACTTGTTCGAGTAGAACTGACAGCCTTCGCATCGGTCAACCATATCCTTCGCCATTTCATTCGCCTGCAACCAGAAGAAACCAGCTCTGAATGCTTTGGCGACGAATGCTCTTGAGGAGGCATGATGACCGGAGGTTCCCGAGTGAACTTCTACCAGGATTAACTGTCCCTCCTCAAGGGAGATGAATCGTTGAAGGACGCCTGAAACACTTTCTTTGTACAACTGGCCATCAATGACCATGAACGACTTCGAGTTGCGGACGATCTGCCTAGCTTGGACCTCGTCTTCTGGTAATTCTTGCCTTAGGATGTACGCAATGAACGGCACAGTCCAATCGGGGATGATAGCAAGAATCTCCTTGAACAAATCAACCACAGCGGGGACCTCAACTTCAGTCGGATCTGTCGAGCTCTTTGGTAGTACCGGTTCCTCTGTGAAAGGATCTTCTTTAACTCTGTGAAAGGTGCTCGAGGCAGACATCACTCGAGACTGGTCTTCGAGTGGATCCAAGTTTCGCCAATTCATCAACTGCTTGGTTTTTTAGTCGCGGAACATGGTGGGGTTCCAGACCTTCAAACTTTTTCTCGAGCTTCCTCATTGTGTTGCAGTATGTAGTCATGGTGGGGTTCCTTACATCCCAATCCTTCATCACTTGATTAACCACCAAATCTTAATCGCCATAGACCATCAGGCGACGGACGCCGAGTGTGATGGCCATGCGCAATCCATAAAGGAGAGCTTCATACTCTACCTCGTTGTTGGAGGAATCGAAATGTATCTGCAACACATACTTGAGTTTGTCGCCTTTTGGCGATATGATCACAACGCCAGCGCCGGAGCCATTCAACATCTTGGACCATCGAAGAACATTGTCCAATGAGCCGAGTAGATGTGAGTTGGTTGCTGTTGTTCTACCCATTCTTGTATGAAGTCAGCTAGAGCTGGAGACTTTATAGCCTTCTTGGCCTCGAACTTGATGTCGCAGTACAACATCTCCATTGCCCACTTAGCCACTCGGCCTGATGCGTCCCGATTGTGGAGGATTTCCGACAATGGAGCATCAAAAACGATAGACACCGAGTGGTATTGGAAATAATGAGCCACCTTCTTCACAGTCATGTAAATCCCGTAAATAAGCTTTTGATAATGGGATACCTCTACTTGGAAGGAGTCAGGACTTCGGAGACATAATACACTGGCCACTGAACCTTGTATGCTTTGCCTTCTTCTTCGCGTTCGACTGTCAGAACAGTGCTAACGACTTGATTTGTAGCCGTGATGTACAGAAAAAGGGGTTCTTTACTGAGCAGGGCAGTAAGAACCGGCTGGGTGGAAAGCAGGGCTTTGAGGTCGTCGAATGCAATTTGGGCTTCGTCTATCCACTCGAAAGTATCTGATTTCTTCATGAGTCGGTACAGAGGTAGCGCCTTCTCGCCGAGTCGACTGACAAACCTGCTCAAAGCTGCTAGGCAACCTCTGAGCCTTTGAACATCATGTATTCTGACCGGCCGCTCCATTCGGACGATGGTCCTAATCTTTTTGGGGTTGACATCGATCCCTCGTTCGGAAACGAAGAAACCGAGTAACTTTCCGCTGGGAACACCGAATGAGCACTTGGCAGGGTTGAGCTTGATATCGTACCTACGAAGGTTGGCAAATGTTTCTGCCAAGTCAGTCAGCATGTCAGAAACTTTGTGTGACTTGACTACGATATCATCCATACATGCCTCCACATTCCGACCAATCTGATCAAGGAGGCATTTTTGGATCATGCGCATAAAAGTTGCTCCTGCATTCTTCAAACGAATGGCATAGTGATGTAGCAGAAGCACTCGAATGGGGTGATGAAGGCTGTTTTTAATTCATCAGGGCCATACAAACGGATCTAATGATAGCCCGAGTAGGCATTAAGGAATGACAAACGCTCGCAACCCGCAGTCGAATCGACAATTTGATCAACGCGGGGGAGCGGGAAATGGTCTTTCGGGCAGACCTTATGGAGATGCTTGAAGTCGATGCACATTCGGAGAGACTTGTCCTTCTTGGGCACCATGACAACATTGGGGAGCCACTCGGAGTGGTGTACCTCGCGAATGAAGTTGGCTGCCAAAAGTTTAGCCACCTCTTCTCCGATTGCATTCCTCTTGTGCGCGGCGGACCGACGCAGGCGTTCTCGGACGAGACGAGAAGCAGGATCCACATGCAGTCGGTGCTCACCCAACTCCTTGGGTACACCTGGCATGTCGGTGGGCTTCCATGCGAAAATGTCCCTGTTCTCACGGAGGAATTGGATGACCTCGGCTTGCCATTTTGAATCAAGGGTGGTGGAGATGTTCGTCGGGGCAGCGGTGTCGTCTGTAGGGTGGATGCTGACCTTCTTCGTGTCTCCCGCCGACTAGAATGCGGACTCCGATGCTGGCTTCTTTGAACGCATCAAGTCAGCGGGGTCGATTGTCTTCTTGTACTCGTCCAGCTCGAGGATAGCCATCTGCTGATCGGCGATCCTCGACAACTGCTGCAGACACTCCTCGGCCCGCTGCCGATTGCCTGTGACAGTGATCACACCTTTGGGACCTGGCATCTTCAGCTTCAAGTACACGTAACATGGACGGCCATGAAACGCGCATAGGCCGGACGACCCAGAGTCGCATGGTATGCACTCTGGAAGTCTACCACCTCGAATGTCAGCTTTTCCTTGCGGAATTTCTTGTCGGAGCCGAAAACGACGTCCAACGCGATCTGGCCGAGTGACTTGGCCTGTCGTCCAGGGACGACTCCGTGGAACTGCATTCTCCTCTCGCTAAGTTTGGACATCGGAATGCCCATCCCCTTGAGAGTGTCGGCGTACATGATGTTCAAGCCGCTGCCGCCGTCCATGAGGACTTTGCGCAGTCGGACTCCTTCCACCACCGGGCCGACGACCAGAGCCTCCCTCCCTGGGGTGGGCACGTGTGCTCGATGATCCGACTGGTCAAAGGTGATCGCAGTCTGAGACCATTTGAGGAACATGGGGCAGGTCAGGGTGGCCATGTTCACCTCCCTGCTCACCAGCTTCAGTCGACTCTTGCTTTCCACGTCAGCAAAAATCATCAGAGTTGCATCGACTTGGGGGAACAGATCCTCCTTGTCCTCATCATCCTGTTCATTGTCCTTTTCACTCGGCTGCCCTTTGGCGAACCCTTGGATCAGGAGGCGACATTGCCGAGTGGTGTGCTTCGGGAATATGGCGTTGCCGTCTTCGTCCATCTTCGTGTGGATTGGACATGGCTGATCCAGGATGGAGTTTCCGAACTGCTTCTTCTTGGGGGTGAACTGCGCCTTCCCCTTGGCCTTGAACTTGGCATTGGTAACGGCTGCGGCCTCTGCCTGCGGAGTGGACGGAGATTTCTGCTTCTGCTTTCGAGTGTTGTTCCCATCTCCATCAGCGACTACTTTATGCTTGCCGCTACGTATGTGGTCCTCTTCTTCGCCATTTGCATAGCGTGCCGCTATCTCCATCATCTTGCTCATGGAGATGTCGCCTGTATGACCGAACTTCAGGTACAGATCTCTGTACCGCACAACTGCCTTGAAGGCGCAGACTGCTTGGTGCTCTGTGACGTTCTCCACCGTGTGGTAGAGGGTTGTCCACCGCTGGATGAAATCGCGCAGGGGCTCATTCTGCTTCTGGACACAGCGCTGGAGCTCCACGAGACCAGCAGGGCGTTTGCACGTGCCCTCGAAGGTCCTGATGAAGACTCGGGCCAGATCTGCCCAGCTGTAGATGCTTGAAGGAGCCAACTGGTTCAGCCACGCTCGTGCCGAGCCGTCGAGCATCAGGGGGAGATGTTTCATGGTGACCTGGTCATCCCCACCACCGATCTGGACCGCCACTCGGTAATTGTCCAGCCACGTTTCTGGCTTGGATTCTCCTGTAAACTTGCTGATCCCCGTCGCCAATCGTAAGTTGGGTGGGATGTCAGCCGAACAGATGGCCCGACTGAATCACTCGGGGCCGGAGACGATTGTCCTGCTTCCACTCGGACGGTCTCTATCGTGACCATCACGATGGGCTCGAGTCGTGTCGACCTTCCTCTGGGTGATGTACCCTCTTGCATCGGGCCTTGGATCATATGTGTCACCAACTGAATGCCGATCATCATGATGTCGGGGCCGTAAGACCCACCCCGCGGAGGGGTCCATGAACCGCGACGATCTTCGGGATTCATGGAACGACTGCCTCCTCTGTGTCGCTGATGAGAATCGGGGCTGAAAACCGACCGATGCGTGTTCGCGTGAACAGAACTGTTGTGGATCCTGTTGTGCGACTGGGAGACCGCCGAATTCTGCTGCTGCGCCGTGTGCAACAGGGCACGGATCTGCTCGATCCCTCTGCCAGCCTCTGAATCAGTCGGTTGGAGGGAATCGGCTATCTTGGCGGCAGCAGCCAGGTTGAGGACGGGTATGCGGAACACCTCCACGTTGCTCTGACGAGTGCGTCGACTAGCAGAACGGCGGGGCTGACGGCGAGCGCCAGAAGACTCGCCGACCTTGTGCTCGTTCCAAGCAGTTTGTTGGGGACTTTCATGGGAATTGGCCATGAGAACTTCGGCTGCAGGCCTGCGACCCAAATACTCGGAAGGCAACTTAGTCGGAACCGAGTCCAAGCACTGGGACGACGGCGCTACCACAACCGACTCGAGGACCGCCACTTGAGAGGACGCGTTCTGGCGCGCCTGGGCGTGTCTCACCCAACACTGGAGCCGCGGATGGCGAGACCGCTTGTTGTGGCTCGTGACGGGGGCGAAGATCGACACCGGAGCCGAGTGCTGGAGAAGAAGGACGCCGCGGGCACCGGCAAGGAAGTGCGTAGCCTCGCGACTGGGGAGCGCCTCGACGTCGAGAGGCGCATCTCGAAGCCATGCCGAATCGTCGACGATGAAGGAGAGTGCGCCGAAGAGGATCTCATGACCCATGCACAAATCTCCACTAGACGACATTATGAAAAGATGTAGTCGCAAACTCGCCGGAAGTCGCTTAGACGCCTGCCCCACGGTGGGCGCCAACTGTCGTGGGTATAAGTCTGACAGTAGATCTGTAGGGTACGAAAGTCTGGGCAGAGCCTTAGCTACGACGAGTTTGTATGAGTTCAGGCCCCTCTACGGTGGAGGTAAAAGCCCTACGTCTCAGTGCTCTTGGGAGCTTAATGTCGAGTGAAATATGGAGTATAGTGAAATGCTAACCCCTGCACCAGTGGGAAAGGGTGGCTTATATAGAGTACTCTGCACTTCACAACGGTCCGGTGCACAGGGGTGGAGTAGTGGCGAATAAATGCCTACGTTACAGGTAACGTATGCCTTAAATGCTAATAATGGTGCACGAAAACGTATGACCGTTGCCCTCCAGGGAGGTTACGATATACAGAGTGGAATCCAGTCGGTAAGTTTAATACGCTGTGAATGCTCGTCTCCGACTGGATGATGGGGGAATCGTCACCGACTAGATGATGGGAAGTCCTTAATTCAGTCAGAACTGACTAAGGGCCTTGTCCCTTATGAAGGGTAGTCCTTGGGTAGGACCTATAAGGCAGGCCTATGACCCTACCCTGGGACTATGACCCCATCACTCAGACTTTAGTGCAAGGAAATCTTTGGCCATATCATCAACTTCTTTATTTAGACAGACCAGAAAAGAATTTTTCTCTTTTAATTCCCTATGGAAGTAACTATTTTGGTCAAACTGAGAAGACATGAAACCTTTGACACTAGTTTCAATCTCTTCCAATTTTCTGAAATAGTTTGGTTTGGCCATGAGGAAAGGTCTCTCACGCACAAGCCTAAGAGCAGGCGAGGAAAACGGGCGAAAGGGAAGGGAAAAAAGGCAAAAGAAAACGGCAAATGTGAAGTGGGGGAGAGGAAAACCAGAGGCAATTGGCAAAAAAGGTAAATGCAAGAGATGAGTTTCTGACACATACTTGGATAGATCTCCTCCCCGGCAACGGCGCCAGAAATCCTTCTGCTACTGTGACAAAAGACCTTCCCTGGTAACGGCGCCAGGAATCCTGCTGCTGCGGCTACGCCTATAGGGACTTCCTTGGAAAATATGCAAAGGTTTTCCCCGCGGCCTTGGAGCCTTGCGTTGGTGTTCCCTCGAAGATGAAAGATTGATGTAGCACAGCGGCGGTAAGTATTTCCCGTAGTTTTGAGAACCAAGGTATCAATCCAGTAGCAGGAGAACGTCAAGTCACAAGTACCTGCACAAACACAAAGAGCTTGCACCCAACGCTATGAAGGGTTTGTCAATCCCTTATTGATTCTTTGCAAAGTGAGAACTGAAAGCAAAGTGTAAACAAAGCAAAGTAAAAGTGAAAGTGGAAACGATAGTTGTGAATAAACCCGGGGGCCGTAGTGTTCACTAGTGGCTTCTCTCATGAAAGCAAGTAGACGGTGGGTGTACGAATTACTGTTGAGCAATTGATAGAATCACGGAAAGTTGTGACGTTATCTAAGGCAATGATTATATCTATAGGCATCACGTCCAAAACAAGTAGCCTGATACTTTCTGCATCTACGACTATTACTCCACACGTCGACCGTATCCAACATGCATATAGTGTATTAAGTCCAAAAGAACAGAGTAACGCCTTAAGCAAGATAACATGATGTAGATGGACAATCTCATATCTACGATAAAAGCCCATCTTGTTACCCTTGATGGGAACAACATGATGCGTGCCTTGCTGCCCCTTCTGTCACTGGGAAAGGTCACCACACGGTATGAACCCAAAACCAAGCACTTCTCCCATTGCAAGAATCATAGATCTAGTTGGCCAAACAAAACCCAAGACTCGGAGAGACTTACAAGGATATCAAATCATGCATATAAGAAATCAGCAAAGACACAAATATAATTCATAGATAATCTGATCACAAATCCAAAATTCATCGGATCTCAACAAACACACTGCCAAAGAGGATTACATCGGATAGATCTCCATGAAGATCATGGAAGACTTTGTATTGAAGATCCAAGAGAGAGAAGAAGCCATCTAGCTATTAACTACGGACACGTAGGTCTGAAGTAGACTACTCACGAGTCATTGGAGAGGCGATGATGTTGATGTAGAAGCCCTCCAACTACAAAGTACCCTCTGGCACGGCACCGGGAAGGGTCTCCAGATGAGATCTCGCTGAAATGGATGCTTGTGGTGGCGGAAAAGTGTTTTCGTGGATGCCCTGATTTTTCTGGATTTTTAGGGAATTTGTAGGCCAAAGAGCTAGGGCAGGGGAGTTCCAGGGAGGCCACAAGCTTGGTTGCCACGGGCCTCCCTGGCCGCGGCAAAATGGCTTGTGGGCTCCCTGTGAGCCCACTGCCTTGGCCGTCAAGCCTCCCGATCTTCTTCGGTTCTGGAAAAATTTATTTCGGGGATTTTATTCCGTTTGGACTCTGATGGGGTTATAGTCCCAGGGTAGGGTCATAGGCCTGCCTTATAGGTCCTACCCAAGGACTACCCTTCATAAGGGACAAGGCCCTTAGTCAGTTCCGACTGAATTAAGGACTTCCCATCATCCAGTCGGTTACGATTCCCCCATCATCCAGTCGGAGACGAGCATTCGGAGCGTATTAAACTTACCGACTAGATTCCACTCTGTATATCGTAACCTCCCTAGAGGGCAACGGTCATACGTTTTCATGCACCATTATTAGCATTTAAGGCATACGTTACCTGTAACGTAGCATTTATTCGCCACTACTCCACCCCTGTGCATCGGACCGTTGTGAAGGGCAGCGCACTCTATATAAGCCACCCTTTCCCACTGGTGCAGGGGTTAGCATTTCACTGTACTCCATATTTCACTCGACATTAAGCTCCCAAGAGCACTGAGACGTAGGGCTTTTACCTCCACCGTAGAGGGGCCTGAACTCATACAACCTGGCCGTAGCTAAGGCTCTGCCCATCCTTTCGTACCCTACACATCTACCGTCAGACTTATACCCACGACAGTTGGCGCCCACCGTGGGGCAGGCGTCTAAGCGACTTCCGGCGAGTTTGCGACTACATCTTTTCATCATGTCGTCCGGTGGAGATTTTTTCATGGGTCATGAGATCCTCTTCGGCGCACTCTCCTTCATCGTCGACGATTCGGCATGGCTTCGGGATGGGCCTCTCGACGTTGAGGCGCTCCCCAGTCGTGGGGCTACGCACCTCCGTGCCGACGCCCGCGGCGTCCTTCTTCTCCAGCAGTCGGCTCTGGTGTCGATCTTCCCCCCCGTCATGAGCCGCAACAAGCGGTCTCGCCGTCTGCGGCTCTAGCGTTGGGTCTGACACGCCCAGGTGCACCAGAACGCGTCCTCTCAAGTGGCGGTCCTTGAGTCGGTTGTGGTCACGCCGCCGTCCTAGTGCTTGGACTCAGTTCTGACTGAGTTGCCTTCCGAGTATTTGGGTCGCAGGCCTGCAGCCAAAGTTCTCATGGCCAATTCCCATGGAAGTCCCCGCCAAACTGGTCGGAACAAGCACGAGGTCAGCGAGTCTTCTGGTGCTCGCCGTCAGCCCCGCCGTTCTGCCAGTCGATGCACTCGTCACACCAACGTGGAGGTGTTCCGCACACCCGTCCTCAACCTGGCTGTCGCTGCCAAGATAGCCGATTCCCTCCAACCGACTGATTCAGAGGCTGGTAGAAGGATCAAGCAGATCCGTGCCCTATTGAACACGGCGCAACAGCAGAATTCGGGGGTCTCCCAGTTGCACAACAGGATCCACAACAGTTCTGTTCACGCGAAAACGCATCGGTCGGTTTTCAGCCCCGATTCTCATCAGCGACACAGAGGAACCCCGAAGATCGTCGCCGTTCACGGACCCCTCCGCGGGGTGGGCCTTACGGGCCCCGACATCATGATGATCGGCGTTCAGTTGGTGACACATATGATCCAAGGCCCGACGCAAGAGGGTACATCACCCAGAGGAAGGTCGACAGGAGTCGAGCCCACCATGAGGGTCACGATAGAGACCGTCCGAGTGGAAGCAGGACCATCGTCTCTGGCCCCGAGTGTTTCAGTCGGGCCATCCGTTCGGCTGACATCCCTCCCAACTTCCGATTGGCGACGCGGATCAACAAGTTTACAGAAGAATCCAAGCCAGAAACGTGGCTGGACGATTACCGAGTGGCGGTCCAGATCGGTGGTGGGGATGACCAGGTCGCCATGAAACATCTCCCCCTGATGCTCGACGGCTCGGCACGAACGTGGTTGAACCAGTTGGCTCCTTCAAGCATCTACAGCTGGGCAGATCTGACCCAAGGCTTCATCAGGACCTTCGAGGGCACGTGCAAACACCCTGCTGGTCTCGTGGAGCTCCAGCACTTTGTCCAGAAGCAGAATGAGCCCCTGTGCCATTTCATCCAGCGTTGGACAACCCTCTACCACACAGTGGAGAACATCACAGAGCACCAAGCAGTCTGCGCCTTCAAGGCAGGCGTGCGGTACAGAGATCTATACCTGAAGTTCGGTCGGACAGGCGACATCTCCATGAGCAAGATGATGGAGATAGCGGCACGCTATGCAAATGGCGAACAAGAGGATCGCGTACGTAGCGGCAAGCATAAAGCAGTCGTCGATGGAGATGGGAACAACACTCGGAAGCAGAAGCAGAAAGCTCCGTCCACTCCGCAGGCAGAGGCCGCAACCGTTACCAATGCCAAGTTCAAGGGCAAGGGGAAGGCACAGTTCACCCCCAAGAAGAAGCAGTTCGGAAACTCCATCCTGGATCAGCCATGTCCAATCCACACGAAGATGGATGAAGAAGCCAACGCCATATTCCCGAAGCACACCACTCGGCAATGTCGCCTCCTGATCCAAGGGTTCGGCGAAGGGCAGCTGAGTGAAAAGGACAATGACCAGGATGATGAGGACAAGGAGGATCCGTTCCCCCAAGTCCATGCAACTCTGATGATTTTTGCTGACGTGGAAAGTAAGAGTCGACTGAAGCTGGTGAACAAGGAGGTGAACATGGCCACCCCGACCAACCCCACGTTCCTCAAATGGTCTCAGACTGCGATCACGTTTGACCAGTCGGATCATCCAGCACACATGCCCACCCCAGGGAGGCAGGCTCTGGTTGTCGACCCGGTGGTGGAAGGAATCCGACTGCGCAAAGTCCTCATGGACGGCGGCAGCGGCTTGAACATCATGTACGCCGACACTCTCAAGGGGATGGGCATTCAGATGTCCAAACTTAGCGAGAGCAGCATGCAGTTCCACGGAGTCGTCCCTGGACGAAAGGCCAAGTCACTCGGCCAGATCGCGTTGGACATCATTTTCGGCTGCGACAAGAACTTTCGCAAGTAAAAGCTGACATTCGAGGTGGTAGACTTCCAGAGTGCATATTCGAGGTGGCACAAACTTTGACTCGGACATATTCAAAGGTTTCTATACATGCCAAGGTATCCGAGTGGATTTTGCATCTGTGGCGCATCCCCAAACAAACGGGCAAGCAGAGCGGGCGAATGGACTTATTCTTCAAGGGTTGAAGCCTCGACTCCTGCGGGAAGTTGGACATGCTGCCGGCGCATGGGTCACCGAGCTGCCTTCGGTGTTGTGGGGCCTACGCACAACTCCAAATAGATCTACCAGGCGATCCCCGTTCTTCCTCGTTTATGGAGCAGAGGCAGTCCTTCCGAGTGACTTGCTTCACAACTCTCCATGAGTCGAACTCTTATCCGAAGCCGAAGCAGAGCAAGCCAGGCAAGACGGAGTGGATCTTCTAGAAGAGGAGCGCGAGATGGCACTGACTCGCTCAACTATCTATCAACAAGACCTGCAGCGTTTTCACACGCGGCACGTCAAGAGTCGTACATTCCAAGCAAGCGACCTGGTGCTCTGAGTGGATCAGCAAAGACCTCACAAGTTGGCTCCCGCCTGGGAAGGACCCTTCATCATCTCCAATTTGCTGAACAATGGAGCATATCGACACTACAACCTCGACAGGGAAACGGACGAGCCGCGAGCATGGACCGAAGATCTCCTGAAGCGCTTCCACGCGTGACCGCTGACTGAGGCAATGTAAAGAACAAGTATCATTGAAGTAATACAAAGCACATTGATTTTTTGCAAATTCAAAATTCTTCCGCGTTGGCAGACTCCGGTCTAAACAAAAATCGCTCCGAGTGTGCACTAAACGTCGCACTCGGGGACTTAGCTGCGATCCAGAATCGCCTAAGTACAAACTCTCTCCGGGTGTGCACTAAATGTCGCACTCGGGGACTTAGCTGCGAACCAGAATCGCCTAAGTACAAACTCTCTCCGAGTGTGCACTAAACGTCCCACTCGGGGACTTTGCTGCGATCCAGAATCGCCTAAGTACAAACTCTCTCCAAGTGTGCACTAAACGTCGCACTCGGGGACTTAGCTGCGATCCAGAATCTCCTAAGTACAAAACTATCTCCGAGTGTGCACTAAACGTCACACTCGGGTATCTAGCTGCGATCCAGAAAAGCCTAAGTACAAAACTTTCTCCGAGTGTGCACTAAACGTCGCACTCGGGGACTTAGCTGTGATCCAGAATTGCCTAAGTATAAACTCTCTCCGAGTGTGCAGTAAACATCGCACTCGGGGACTTAGCTACGATCCGGAATCGCCTAAGTACAAAACTATCTCCGAGTGTGCACTAAACGTCGCACTCGGGGACTTAGCTACGATCCAGAATCGCCTAAGTACAAACTCTCTCCGATTGTGCACTAAACGTCACACTCGGGGACTTAGCTGCGATCCAGAATCGCCTCAATAAAAAGCTTCCTTCAAGTGTATCCTAGAGATCCACTCGGGGGCTTAGCAGACCCTCATTGAGGCTCATGTGGATGTGAAGACAACTGAAAACTACATGAGTAGCAACTCGCTCCGAGTGCGACCTTATAGTCGCGCTCGGGGACTTAGCTGCTATCCAGAATCGCCTAAGTAAAAAAGCTTCCTTCGAGTGTATCCTAGAGATCCACTCGGGGGCTTAGCAGACCCTCATTGAGGCCCATGTGGATGTGAAGACAACTGACAACTACATGAGTAGAAACTCGCTCCGAGTGTGCACTAAACATCACGCTCGGTGACTTAGCTGCGATCCAGAATATCCTAAGTAAAAAGCTTCCTTTGAGTGTATCCTAGAGATCCACTCGGAGGCTTAGGAGACCCTCATTGAGGCTCATGTAGATGTGAAGACAACTAACAATTACACGAGTAGCAACTCGCTCCGAGTGCGATCTTATAGTCGGGCTCGGGGACTTAGCTGCGATCCAGAATCGCCTAAGTAGAACGCTTCCTTCGAGTGTATCCTAGAGATCCACTCGGAGGCTTAGCAGACCCTCATTGAGGCTCATGTGGATGTGAAGACAACTAACAACTACATGCTCCGCATGATTGCCATTGGCTTCACCAAGAAACACCAAACAAAAAACACGAGCCAAAATCGTGTCAAATTTTTTTTTTTGCGAAAGAAGAGCAAAATACTCGATTCGAATTCAAAGTTGGTTCAACGATAGTCGGCTCCGTGTAGATCAAGCTTATCCACACCGAACCATGAAAGTGACGGCCAACAGCAGTGGCCAAAGTTTGATACAGATATCAGTTGGCATACCGAGGTAAAGTTTTTCAAGCGTCACCAGGACTAGCAGGCTCCACAAAAGGGTCAAGGTCGATCCCGTCTGCGATGCGAGTGGCTGTCTCAAGGAAGGTTTCCAAGAAATCCTCGAATCGAAGCTTCTTGGTGTTGGCGACCTGCAACGCCTTCAGCTTGTCTTCGCGAGCTTCCTTATAGTGCACTCGGACCAGCGATAGCGCCACGTCCGCACCACAACGAGCGGCAGACTTCTTCCACGCCTGCACTCGGTTCGGGACGTCCACCAGCCGAGTCATCAACCCTTCTATCTCCCGCCGGGAATCGTCTTCAGGTCACAGCTCCTTGTCGATTCGGCCGACGACTTCTCTCAGGCGGCCGATGAAAGGTCCCACTCTGCCAAGGCGAATGTGCGCTCGGAGCATGTCTCGATTGGCTTCGTCGCCGAGTGGAACGTTCGGAATAACCAACCGCTCAATATCAGCCCTCTACCACACAGTGGAGAACGTCAGAGAGTTCCAAGCAGTCTGCGCCTTCAGGGAAGGCGTGCGGCACAGAGATCTGTACCTGAAGTTCGGTCGGACAGGCGACATCTGCATGAGCAACATGATGGACATAGCGGCACGCTATGCAAATGGCGAAGAAGAGGACCGCATACCTAGCGGCAAGCATAAAGCAGTCGCCGATGGAGATGGGAACAACACTCGGAAGCAGAAGCAGAAAGCTCCGTCCACTCCGCAGGCAGAGGCCGCATCCGTTACCAACGCCAAGTTCAAGGGCAAGGGGAAGGCGCAGTTCACCCCCAAGAAGAAGAAGTTCCGAAACTCCATCCTGGATCAGCCATGTCCAATCCACACGAAGATGGACGAATAAGGCAACGCCATATTCCCGAAGCACACCACTCGGCAATGTCGCCTCCTGATCCAAGGGTTCGGCGAAGGGCAGCCGAGTGCAAAGGACAATGAACAGGATGATGAGGACAAGGAGGATCCGTTCCCCCAAGTCCATGCAACTCTGATGATTTTTGCTGACATGGAAAGCAAGAGTCGACTGAAGCTGGTGAACAGGGAGGTGAACATGGCCACCCCGACCAACCCCACGTTCCTCAAATGGTTTCAGATTGCGATCACCTTTGACCTGTCGGATCATCGAGCACACGTTCCCACCCCAGGGAGGCAGGCTCTGGTCTTCGACCCGGTGGTGGAAGGAGTCCGACTACGCAAAGTCCTCATGGACGGCGGCGGCGGCTTGAACATCATGTATGCCGTCACTCTCAAGGGGATGGGCATTCCGATGTCCAAACTTAGCTAGAGCAGCATGTAGTTCCACGGAGTCGTCCCTGGACGAAAGGCCAAGTCACTCGGCCAGATCGCGTTGGACGTCGTTTTCGGCCCCGACAAGAACTGCCACAATGAAAAGCTGACATTCGAGGTGGTAGACTTCCAGAATGCATATTCGAGGTGGCACAAACTTTGACTCTGACAGATTCAAAGGTTTCTGTACATGCCAAGGTATCCGAGTGGATTTTGCATCTGTGGCGCATCCCCAAACAAACGGGCAAGCAGAGCGGGCGAATGGACTTATTCTTCAAGGGTTGAAGCCTCGACTCCTGCGGGAAGTTGGACATGCTGCCGGCGCATGGGTCACCGAGCTGCCTTCGGTGTTGTGGGGCCTACGCACAACTCCAAATAGATCTACAGGGCGATCCCCGTTCTTTCTCGTTTATGGAGCAGAGGCAGTCCTTCCGAGTGACTTGCTTCACAACTCTCCATGAGTCGAACTCTTACCCGAAGCCGAAGCAGAGCAAGCTAGGCAAGATGGAGTGGATCTTCTAGAAGAGGAGCGCGAGATGGCACTGACTCGCTCAACTATTTATCAACAAGACCTGCGGCGTTTTCACACGCGGCACGTCAGGAGTCGTACATTCCAAGCAGGCGACCTGGTGCTCTGAGTGGATCAGCAAAGACCTCACATGTTGGCTCCCGCCTGGGAAGGACCCTTCATCATCTCCAAGGTGCTGAACAATGGAGCATATCGACTCAACAACCTCGACAGGGAAACGGACGAGCCGCGAGCATGGAACGAAGATCTCCTGAAGCGCTTCTACACGTGACCGCCGACTGAGGCAATGTAAAGAACAAGTATCATTGAAGTAATACAAAGCAGATTGATTTTTTGCAAATTCAACATTCTTCCACGTTGGCAGACTCCGGTCTAAACAAAAATCGCTCCGAGTGTGCACTAAACATCGCACTCGGAGACTTAGCTGCGATCCAGAATCGCCTAAGTACAAACTCTCTCCGATTGTGCACTAAATGTTGCACTCGGGGACTTAGCTGCGATCCAGAATCGCCTAAGTACAAACTCTCTCCGAGTGTGCACTAAACGTCGCACTCGGGGACTTAGCTGCGATCCAGAATCGCCTAAGTACAAACTCTCTCCAAGTGTGCACTAAACGTCGCACTCGGGGACTTAGCTGCGATCCAGAATCGCCTAAGTACAAACTCTCTCCAAGTGTGCACTAAACGTCGCACTCGGGGACTTAGCTACGATCCAGAATCGCCTAAGTACAAACTCTCTCCGAGTGTGCACTAAACGTCGCACTCGGGGACTTAGCTGCGATCCAGAATCGGTAAGTACAAACTCTCTCCAAGTGTGCACTAAACATCTCACTCGGGGAGTTAGCTGCGATCCAGAATCGCCTAAGTACAAAACTATCTCCTAGTGTGCACTAAACGTCACACTCGGGTATTTAGCTGCGATCCAGAAAAGCCTAAGTACAAAACTATCTCCGAGTGTGCACTAAACGTCGCACTCGGGGACTTAGCTGCGACCCAGAATCGCCTAAGTATAAACTCTCTCCGAGTATGCACTAAACATCGCACTCGGGGACTTAGCTGCGATCCAGAATCGCCTAAGTACAAAACTATCTCCGAGTGTGCACTAAACGTAGCACTCGGGGACTTAGCTACGATCCAGAATCGCCTAAGTACAAACTCTCTCCGAGTGTGCACTAAACGTCGCACCCGGGGACTGAGCTGCCATCCAGAATCGCCTAAGTAAAAAGCTTCGTTCAAGTGTATCCTAGAGATCCACTCGGAGGCTTAGCAGACCCTCATTGAGGCTCATGTGGATGTGAAGACAACTGACAACTACGTGAGTAGAAACTCGCTCCGAGTGTGCACTAAACATCACGCTCGGGGACTTAGCTGCGATCCAGAATCTCCTAAGTAAAAAGCTTTCTTTGAGTGTATCCTAGAGATCCACTCGGAGGCTTAGCAGACCCTCATTGAGGCTCATGTAGATGTGAAGACAACTAACAATTATACGAGTAGCAGCTCGCTCCGAGTGCGTACTTATAGTCGGGCTCGGGGACTTAGCTGCGATCCAGAATCGCCTAAGTAGAACGCTTCCTTTGAGTGTATCCTACAGATCCACTCGGAGGCTTAGCACACCATCATTGAGGCTCATGTGGATGTGAAGACAACTGACAACTACATGCTGCGCATGATTGCCATTGGCTTCACCAAGAAACGCCAAACAAAAAACACAAGCCAAAATCGTGTCAATTTTTTTTTGCGAAAGAAGAGGAAAATATTCGATTTGAATTCAAAGTTGGTGCAACGATAGTCGGCTCCGTGTAGATCAAGCTTATCCACACAGAACCATGAATGTGACGGCCAACAGCAGTGGCCAAAGTTTGATACAGATATCAGTTGGCATACCGAGGTAATGTTTTTCAAGCGTCACCAGGACTGGCAGGCTCCACAAAAGGGTCAAGGTCGATCCCGTCTGCGATGCGAGTCGCTGTCTCAAGGAAGGTCTCCAAGAAATCCTCGATTCGAAGCTTCTTGGTGTTGGCGACCTGCAACGCCTTCATCTTGTCTTCGCGAGCTGCCTTCGGTGTTGTGGGGCCTACGCACAACTCCAAATAGATCTACAGGGCGATCCCCGTTCTTTCTCGTTTATGGAGCAGAGGCAGTCCTTCCGAGTGACTTGCTTCACAACTCTCCATGAGTCGAACTCTTACCCGAAGCCGAAGCAGAGCAAGCTAGGCAAGATGGAGTGGATCTTCTAGAAGAGGAGCGCGAGATGGCACTGACTCGCTCAACTATTTATCAACAAGACCTGCGGCGTTTTCACACGCGGCACGTCAGGAGTCGTACATTCCAAGCAGGCGACCTGGTGCTCTGAGTGGATCAGCAAAGACCTCACATGTTGGCTCCCGCCTGGGAAGGACCCTTCATCATCTCCAAGGTGCTGAACAATGGAGCATATCGACTCAACAACCTCGACAGGGAAACGGACGAGCCGCGAGCATGGAACGAAGATCTCCTGAAGCGCTTCTACACGTGACCGCCGACTGAGGCAATGTAAAGAACAAGTATCATTGAAGTAATACAAAGCAGATTGATTTTTTGCAAATTCAACATTCTTCCACGTTGGCAGACTCCGGTCTAAACAAAAATCGCTCCGAGTGTGCACTAAACATCGCACTCGGAGACTTAGCTGCGATCCAGAATCGCCTAAGTACAAACTCTCTCCGATTGTGCACTAAATGTTGCACTCGGGGACTTAGCTGCGATCCAGAATCGCCTAAGTACAAACTCTCTCCGAGTGTGCACTAAACGTCGCACTCGGGGACTTAGCTGCGATCCAGAATCGCCTAAGTACAAACTCTCTCCAAGTGTGCACTAAACGTCGCACTCGGGGACTTAGCTGCGATCCAGAATCGCCTAAGTACAAACTCTCTCCAAGTGTGCACTAAACGTCGCACTCGGGGACTTAGCTACGATCCAGAATCGCCTAAGTACAAACTCTCTCCGAGTGTGCACTAAACGTCGCACTCGGGGACTTAGCTGCGATCCAGAATCGGTAAGTACAAACTCTCTCCAAGTGTGCACTAAACATCTCACTCGGGGAGTTAGCTGCGATCCAGAATCGCCTAAGTACAAAACTATCTCCTAGTGTGCACTAAACGTCACACTCGGGTATTTAGCTGCGATCCAGAAAAGCCTAAGTACAAAACTATCTCCGAGTGTGCACTAAACGTCGCACTCGGGGACTTAGCTGCGACCCAGAATCGCCTAAGTATAAACTCTCTCCGAGTATGCACTAAACATCGCACTCGGGGACTTAGCTGCGATCCAGAATCGCCTAAGTACAAAACTATCTCCGAGTGTGCACTAAACGTAGCACTCGGGGACTTAGCTACGATCCAGAATCGCCTAAGTACAAACTCTCTCCGAGTGTGCACTAAACGTCGCACCCGGGGACTGAGCTGCCATCCAGAATCGCCTAAGTAAAAAGCTTCGTTCAAGTGTATCCTAGAGATCCACTCGGAGGCTTAGCAGACCCTCATTGAGGCTCATGTGGATGTGAAGACAACTGACAACTACGTGAGTAGAAACTCGCTCCGAGTGTGCACTAAACATCACGCTCGGGGACTTAGCTGCGATCCAGAATCTCCTAAGTAAAAAGCTTTCTTTGAGTGTATCCTAGAGATCCACTCGGAGGCTTAGCAGACCCTCATTGAGGCTCATGTAGATGTGAAGACAACTAACAATTATACGAGTAGCAGCTCGCTCCGAGTGCGTACTTATAGTCGGGCTCGGGGACTTAGCTGCGATCCAGAATCGCCTAAGTAGAACGCTTCCTTTGAGTGTATCCTACAGATCCACTCGGAGGCTTAGCACACCATCATTGAGGCTCATGTGGATGTGAAGACAACTGACAACTACATGCTGCGCATGATTGCCATTGGCTTCACCAAGAAACGCCAAACAAAAAACACAAGCCAAAATCGTGTCAATTTTTTTTTGCGAAAGAAGAGGAAAATATTCGATTTGAATTCAAAGTTGGTGCAACGATAGTCGGCTCCGTGTAGATCAAGCTTATCCACACAGAACCATGAATGTGACGGCCAACAGCAGTGGCCAAAGTTTGATACAGATATCAGTTGGCATACCGAGGTAATGTTTTTCAAGCGTCACCAGGACTGGCAGGCTCCACAAAAGGGTCAAGGTCGATCCCGTCTGCGATGCGAGTCGCTGTCTCAAGGAAGGTCTCCAAGAAATCCTCGATTCGAAGCTTCTTGGTGTTGGCGACCTGCAACGCCTTCATCTTGTCTTCGCGAGCTTCCTTGTAGTGCACTCGGACCAGCGATAGCGCCACGTCCGCACCACAACGAGCGGCAGACTTCTTCCACGCCTGCACTCGGTTTGGGACGTCCTCCAGCCGAGTCATCAACCCTTCTATCTCCCGCCGGGAATCGTCTTCAGGTCACAGCTCCTTGTCGATTCGGCCGACGACTTCTCTCAGGCGGCCGATGAAAGGTCCCACACTGCCAACGCGAATGTGCGCTCGGAGCATGTCTCGATTGGCTTCGTCGCCGAGTGGAACGTTCGGAATAACCGACCGCTCAATGTCAGCCCTCTACCACACAGTGGAGAACGTCACAGAGTACCAAGCAGTCTGCGCCTTCAGGGAAGGCGTGCGGTACAGAGATCTGTACCTGAAGTTCGGTCGGACAGGCGACATCTGCATGAGCAACATGATGGATATAGCGGCACGCTATGCAAATGGCGAAGAAGAGGACCGCATACCTAGCGGCAAGCAGAAAGCAGTCGCCGATGGATATAGGAACAACACTCGGAAGCAGAAGCAGAAAGCTCCTTCCACTCCGCACGCAGAGGCCGCATCCGTTACCAATGCCAAGTTCAAGGGCAAGGGGAAGGCGCAGTTCACCCCCAAGAAGAAGCAGTTCGGAAACTTCATCCTTGATCAGCCATGTCCAATCCACACGAAGATGGACGAAGAAGGCAACGCCGTATTCCCGAAGCACACCACTCGGCAATGTCGCCTCCTGATCCAAGGGTTCGGCGAAGGGCAGCCGAGTGAAAAGGACAATGAACAGGATTATGAGGACAAGGAGGATCCGTTCCCCCAAGTCCATGCAACTCTGATGATTTTTGCTGACATGGAAAGCAAGAGTCGACTGAAGCTGGTGAACAGGGAGGTGAACATGGCCACCCCGACCAACCCCACGTTCCTCAAATGGTTTCAGACTGTGATCACCTTTGACCAGTCGGATCATCCAGCACACGTGCCCACCCCTGGGAGGTAGGCTCTGGTCTTCGACCCGGTGGTGGAAGGAGTCCGACTGCGCAAAGTCCTCATCGACGGCGGCAGCGGCTTGAACATCATGTACGCCGTCACTCTCAAGGGGATGGGCATTCCGATGTCCAAACTTAGCGAGAGCAGCATGCAGTTCCACGGACTCGTCCCCGGACGAAAGGCCAAGTCACTCGGCCAGATCGCGTTGGACGTCGTTTTCGGCTCCGACAAGAACTGCCACAATGAAAAGCAGACATTCGAGGTGGTAGACTTCCAGAATGCATATTCGAGGTGGCACAAACTTTGACTCAGACATATTCAAAGGTATCCGAGTGGATTTTGCATCTGTGGCGCATCCCCAAACAAACGGGCAAGTAGAGCGGGCGAATGGACTTATTCTTCAAGGGTTGAAGCCTCGACTCCTGCTGGAAGTTAGACATGCTGCCGGCGCATGGGTCACCGAGCTGCCTTCGGTGTTGTGAGGTCTACGCACAACTCCAAATAGATCAACAGGGCGATCCCCGTTCTTCCTCGTTTATGGAGGAGAGGCAGTCCTTCCGAGTGACTTGCTTCACAACTCTCCACGAGTCGAACTCTTATCTGAAGCCGAAGCAGAGCAAGCCAGGCAAGACGGAGTGGATCTTCTAGAAGAGCAGCGCGAGATGGCACTGACTCACTCAACTATTTGTCAACAAGACCTGCGACGTTTTCACGCGCGACACGTCAGGAGTCGTACATTCCAAGCAGGCGACCTGGTGCTCCGAGTTTATCACCAAAGACCTCACAAGTTGGCTCCCGCCTGGGAAGGACCCTTCATCATCTCCAAGGTGCTGAACAACGAAGCATATCGACTCTACAACCTCGAAAGGGAAATGGACGAGCCGCGAGCATGGAACGGAGTTCTCCTGAAGCGCTTCTACACGTGACCGCCGACTGAGGCAATGTAAAGAACAAGTATCATTGAAGTAATACAAAGCAGATTGATTTTTTTCAAATTCAAAATTTTTCCGCGTTGGCAGACTCCGGTCTAAAAAAATCGCTCCGACTTTGCACTATACGTCGCACTTGGGGACTTAGATGCGATCCAAAATCGCCTAAGTACAAACTCTGTCCGAGTGTGCACTAAACATCGCACTCGGGGACTTAGCTGCGATCCAGAATCGCCTAAGTACAAACTCTCTCCGAGTGTGCACTAAACGTGGCACTCGGGGACTTAGCTGCGATCCAGAATCGCCTAAGTACAAACTCTCTTCGAGTGTGCACTAAACGTCGCACTCGGGGACTTAGCTAAGATCCAGATTCGCCTAATTACAAAACTATCTCTGAGTGTGCACTAAACGTCGCACTCGGGAACTTAGCTGCGATCCAAAAAAGCCTAAGTACAAAACTATCTCTGAGTGTGCACTGAACGTCGCACTCGGGGACTTAGCGGCGATCCAGAATCGCCTAAGTACAAACTCTCTCCGAGTGTGCACTAAACGTCGCACTCGGGGACTTAGCTGCGATCCAGAATCGCCTAAGTACAAAACTATCACCGAGTGTGCACTAAACGTCGCACTCGGGGACTTAGCCGCGATCCAGAATCACATAAGTACAAACTCTCTCCGAGTGTGCACTAAACGTCGCACTCGGGGACTTAGCTGCGATCCAGAAAAGCCTAAGTACAAAACTATCTCTGAGTGTGCACTGAACGTCGCACTCGGGGACTTAGCTGCGATCCAGAATCGCCTAAGTACAAACTCTCTCCGAGTGTGCACTAAACGTCGCACTCGGGGACTTAGCTGCGATCCGGAATCGCCCAACTACAAAACTATCTCCGAGTGTGCACTAAACGTCGCACTCGGGGACTTAGCTGCGATCCAGAATCGCCTAAGTACAAACTCTCTCCGAGTGTGCACTAAACGTCGCACTCGGGGACTTAGCTGCGATCCAGAATCGCCTAAGTAAAAAGCTTCCTTCAAGTGTATCCTAGAGATCCACTCGGGGCCTTAGCTGACCCTCATTGAGGCTCATGTGGATGTGAAGACAACTCACAACTACATGAGTAGCAACTCGCTCCGAGTGCGACCTTATAGTCGCGCTCGGGGAGTTAGCTGCGATCCAGAATCAGCTAAGTAAAAAGCTTCCTTCGAGTGTATCCTAGAGATCCACTCGGGGGCTTAGCAGACCCTCGTTGAGGCTCATGTGGATGTGAAGACAACTGACAACTACATGAGTAGCAACTCGCTCCGAGTGTGCACTAAACGTCACGCTCGGGGACTTAGCTGCGATCCAGAATCGCGTAAGTAAAAAGATTCCTTCGAGTGTATCCTAGAGATCCACTCGGAGGTTAGCATACCCTCATTGAGGCTCATGTAGATGTGTAGACAAATGACAATTACACGAGTAGAAACTCGCTCCGAGTGCGATCTTACAGTCGCGCTCGGGGACTTAGCTGCGATCCAGAATCGCCTAAGTAAAACGCTTCCTTCGAGTGTATCCTAGAGATCCACTCGGAGGCTTAGCAGACCCTCATTGAGGCTCATGTGGATGTGAAGACAACTGACAACTACATGCTCCGCATGATTGCCATTGGCTTCACGAAGAAACGCCAAACAAAAAACACGAGCCAAAATCGTGTCAAATTTTTTTCTTTGCGAAAGAAGAGCAAAATATTCAATTTGAATTCAAAGTTGGTTCAACGATAGTCGGCTCGGTGTAGATCAAGCTTATCCACACCGAACCATGAATGTGACGGCCAACAGCAGTGGCCAAAGTTTGATACAGATATCACTCGGCATACCGAGGTAAAGTTTTTCAAGCGTCACCAGGACTGGCACTAGGACTGGCAGGCTCCACAAAAGTGTCAAGGTCGATCCCGTCTGCGATGCGAGTGGCTGTCTCAAGGAAGGTCTCCATGAAATCCTCGAATTGAAGCTTCTTGGTGTTGGCGACCTGCAACGCCTTCAGCTTCTCTTCGCGAGCTTCCTTGCAGTGCACTCGGACCAGTGATAGCGCCACGTCCGCACCACAACGAGCGGCAGACTTCTGCCACGCCCGCACTCGGTTCGGGACGTCCTCCAGCCGAGTCATCAACCCTTCTATCACCCGTCAGGAATCGTCTTTGGGCCACAACTCCTTGTCGATTCGTCCGACGACTTCTCTCAGGCGGCGATGAAAGGTCCCACTCTGCCAAGGCGAATGTGCGCTCGGAGCATGTCTCGATTGGCTTCGTCGTCGAGTGGAACGTTCGGAATAACCATCCACCTAATGTGAGCTGCTTCAGCCTCAGCGTCCATAGAAAAATCTGCAAAGACAAGACGAGCAGAAAGTAAGCGCAGAATGAAATACAAAGTAAAGAAGCACTCGGAAAAAACTTACCACCGAGCAGTGCAATCGTCTTCCTTGCCCAGTCGCTGACGTACTTCTCCTGCGATATGCACCGACTGTTCCTCAACTTCATCTGACCCATCAGTTCAGTTCTTTGCTTGCCCATTTTCTCAATTTCGGCCACCAATGCCTTGTTCGCCTCACGGGACTCCTCCAAAGACTTCTCTCGGTCAGCAAGAGCTCCCTTCACACCAGCTAAGTCATTCACAGCTGCCTCCAATTCCGCAGCAAGCTGAATCTTTTCAGCCTTCAGAGCATTGTATGCTGATCCCATTTCGCAAGTCTTCTGCAAATCAGCGCAAAGAGAAGATCAGACACATTCAACAAGGAAAACAGTAAAATCTCAAAGTTCTTCAGACCCCTGCCGATGCAAGAAGTCGACAGCGGTCTCGGGGACTACACCCAGTGTGTTCACTGAGAGTGACCCCACTGGCGTGAAGCTCGAACAAGTCCGCCCTATTGAGCTACATGACAAAAATAAGCCTATGAGGCTACTATTACCCGACCTGAGTAAAACTACTCTCGGGGACTACTTCCAGTGGGTGCACTCGGAGTGCCCCAACTGGTACCATTCGGGCATTTCAGTTCTGATCCAATCAAGTCACAGAAAATATATATAAAGACAACTGCCGGTGCAAGCACTCGACAGAAGTCTCGGGGACTACACCTACTGGGTTCACTAGGAGTGAACCAACTGTAAAATAATCCTACTGTATCCGAGTCTATCACTTCAACCCCCAGTGGGTTACAAGAGGAAAGTAAATACTTACTAGCGCACTTACTCGGATATCGTCCCGGAGCTCCAAGCTTCTCTTGTACAAAGATGCGATGGAGTCGTACGCTCCCTTGGCATCACCCACCATAAACTCCACCTGCACCATGGCCTCCTTGGCGGCTCCCACTTGGTCTTCCGGGAGGTGTCGGGCGTCGTACTGGACGGTCGACGGACCCGGCACGACAGGGGACTCCTTGGGCATCCCAAGTCCCGCTCCAGTCGGTTCTGCCGCGAGGTACACCGTCTCAGTCAACGGCATCGTCTCGGTCGGCGGCGCGTCCGTGGCGGGAGCAGCAGCAGATGAAACAGCCCCAAGGACAGGCGCCAAAGCTTGCCCTAACCTCTTCTGGTCATCCTCCTCCAGATGAATCACCTCTGAAGGAAGCCCAACTGAATGACATGAGATTACAGAAAAATGGCAAGATTAAAGACAGAATTCGCGAAACAGTAATGCAAACTCTCGGAGTCGTCACAACGTACCTTGCTGGGATGTGGCAACGTTATCCGTGTCCATGGGATCGTCTTCCTGGCAGAGTTCAATCAAATACTGAAAGAAGATAGGAGAACAAGACACTTACTCTAAGGCAACGGGAACAGCGATCCTCATCCGAGGCAGAGCTTTCTGAGGCTTGGATCCACTCGGTTTGGCCACCTTGGAAGGTTGGTCCATGGGCTCGGTAGCAGCGTCCCTGTTCCTCTTCATGCTCCGAGCACTCGGAGCCACGGGAGGAGCTGGCGAGGTACTCGGAGCCACGGGAGGAGCTGGCGAGGCACTCGGGGCTGCTGGAGGAGCCGACGGAGTCACGGGTTCGTGACGACGCTATGTTCGAGGCTCTGGTGGTGGGGGTGGCGAGCTCTGCTCCCCAACTTCCCCCTCCTCCTCTTTGGTCTCCTCCTCCGTCTCCCCACTGTCAGAGACGTACTCGACGCTGTCCACGCTGCCCTCCTGGCTGCCTTCCTCTTCCTCAGTCGGATTCCTGTTCGAGACGGGAGAATACCAGTTGGTCCACGCCTGCACAAAATATAGTCGACAACATCAGACGTCAGACGGTGATACAAGAAAAAGCGATAAATCTAAGAGGATTGAAAGCACTCGACAAGATATGCTCACCTCATTCGGAGGAGGGTTGTCAGCGCGGAAGGGCTTCACTCGCTGGGCTCCTCTGGGGTTATCGCAGGCGCCTGTGATGCTGCGAACCCACGCCGTCATGACCTCCTTGGTCACGCATTCGGGATGAGTCCGAGTGGAGTCCCCATGCCCCGCATAGTGCCACATGGCATGGTGTCGAGCTTGCAGAGGCTGGATGCGCCGACCCAGAAAAGTCTCTAGCAAATCCATGCCGGCGACTCCCTTGCGGACGACATCTATCAGCGCTTCGACCAGAGGTTGGATCTGGATCTCTTCCATCTTCGTGAGCGCAAGCTGCCTGGGCAGAGCCGGTCGGTCTAGGCTAAAAGGTGGCAGCCCAGTTGCAGCATTCGGACAAGCGACGTCCTGGCAATAGAACCAAGTCGACTGCCAGTTCCTAAAGGACTTGGACAACTGAAGAGCGAGGTAGCTACTTTTGTTTTTCTTCTGGAAGACTAAGCCCCCGCAGAGCTGGAGGATATGAGTTTTGTCGTCCGACTGGCTAAGTTTTTTGAAAGTCTGGGATCTGGCGGAGAAGATGTATTTCAAGAGCCCCCAATGGGGAGGACAACCGATAAAGCACTCACAAAGCACGACGAATGTAGAAAGATGAGCTATCGCCTTGGGAGGAAAATGATGGAGCTGTGCCCCGAAATGGTTCATGATACCTCTGAAGAAGGGATGAGGAGGAAGTGAGAAGCCCAGGTACACGTGACTCAGCAGCAAGACGCGCTCTCCCTCCTGCAGCGCCGGCTCCGTCTCGCCCTCCGCCGGTAGCCTCCACGACTTGTTGGCAATCATGCCTTGCTCCACCAGCTCCAGCAGGTCGTCCGTCGTCACCGTGGAGGGGAGGAAATCCCACTGGATCCAACCCGCTGGCAATGCCCACTGTCGCCGTTGAGCAGGGGCCGCCTTCTCCTTCTTCTTCTTCTGCAACTCGAGCTTGCTCGTCTGCCCCTTCGTCATGGTGGAGGCAGCAGATCTGCAGGGGAAGAGAGGAAGGAGGAAGCTTGGAGCGCGCAGGGAGCTACGGGAGGAGCGGGGCGAGTGCGAGTAATCAGAGGAGCGCAACGAGAAACATCCGCTCGGGAGGTTTAAATAAGGTTCCGGCTGAGTCACTAACAGGTAGCCCCGAAATCTTATCCCCCGACCGGCTGCTGCGATATTAGTGGAGAATACAAAGGCGCGGTAATCGAGGTGGCAGAAACTACTCGATGACGATGTCGACATCCCCGCTGAGCGCACGGCAACCGAAATTTGAGGATCCCGGAAAATCTGCCGCTGTTAGTTGACCGGTCACGTCGAAAGATTCTGCGGAAGCACTCGGTCTCTGACGGTTCATTTCACGGATATATCCACTCGAATCATGGGTCAAGAGGATAAAATGGATCGAGGCAACCAATGCCAAAGTCGCATCCATACCAGTCGGATCCGTACTCCAGGCATCTCTTCGTCGTTCCAACCCCGATCCATTCGGGGAGTAATGAAGGGGTTATAGTCCCAGGGTAGGGTCATAGGCCTGCCTTATAGGTCCTACCCAAGGACTACCCTTCATAAGGGACAAGGCCCTTAGTTAGTTTCGACTGAATTAAGGACTTCCCATCATCCAGTGGGTGACGATTCCCCCATCATCTAGTCGGAGACGAGCATTCGGAGCATATTAAACATACCGACTGGATTCGACTCTGTATATCGTAACCTCCCTGGAGGGCAACGGTCATACATTTTCATGCACCATTATTAGCATTTAAGGCATACGTTACCTGTAACGTAGGCATTTATTCGCCACTACTCCACCCCTGTGCACCGGACCATTGTGAAGGGCATCGCACTCTATATAAGCCACCCTTTCCCACTGGTGCAGGGGTTCGCATTTCACTGTACTCCATATTTCACTCGACATTAAGCTCCCAAGAGCACTGAGACGTAGGGCTTTTACCTCAACCGTAGAGGGGCCTGAACTCATACAACCTCGCTGTAGCTAAGGCTCTGCCCATCCTTTCGTACCCTACACATCTACCGTCAGACTTATACCCACGACAGACTCCGTTCCAAAATTAGATCTAAAAAGAGTCAAAAACACAGAAAAAACAGGAACAGGCACTTGGCATTCAATTAATAAGTTAGTCCCAAAAAGATAAAAAAGGTAAACAAAACATCCAAAGTTGACAAGATAACAGCGTGAAACCATTAAAAATTATAGATACGTATGAGACATATGAGTGCCAAACTCTAAACCTTCAAATAATGTCATCTTTTGTATGCCCAAATCTCTCAATATAGTGACTAGGGGCTATTAGTATCTTCAATGCTAGCTGAGTAATTCTCACGATATGTGTTGATTCACGACCATTCATGATAAAGTGGTTTGGTATTCGGGATGCCCAGTCCCGTGCTCAAAAAAAATCAAATCAAAATATAATGAAACAAAAGTCCCCTAGGATTCTTGTTTGTATGGACGGTACCCGTGGATTCGGCTCGCCGTGGAGTGTGATTGATTGGTGGAGGGGGAGTAAAAACTTTACCATTCTGTTTGGGAACCGCCTATAATGTATCTAGCACGGAAAATACCGAGATCTCTCGGTTGTTATGTTGACAATGAAAGCATACCGCTCAAAATTATTATTCATCTCTGTTTTAAAAGCTTGAGCCCTGGCACCTCTGCAAATTAATGCTTCCATGAGTGAAGGGTCTATCTTTTACTTTCTACTACTTACCTTTATACAAGAGTCATGGTGATCTTCACCACTTCCTATATTTCGCCTTTTTCTCTTGGAAAGCATCATGTGGTTGGGAAAGATCCAAGCACATATGGTCATTCAAATATATTTGATCATGAATTATTATTGTTGACAATTATCTATCTCATAAATAAGTTGGGAGGCGAAACTTTAAGCCCCTATCTTTCTTTGTGTTTAACGGATGCCATTTGCTCTAAAAATACGCTTTGAGTATTAGCAATCATAAAACACTATATGATAGTTAAGAATGTGGAATTTGCTAAATCAAAAGCTCTTACATAGACCCTTCCTCGAAATAAGATGAATTGCCATTATTTGGTGACTGAAAGCATGGTTTGTTAGTTTTCAATAAACTTTTTGGTCCATACTTTAACATGTGAATAGCTTGTTACTTTATCATGATAAGTTTTATGGGATGAGCTAATGTTTATGGTTTATATGGATGCTATAAAAAGTGATAGGAAGTATCTTTGATCAAACTCATGCTCTTGCTAGCATTCACACTTCATAGATTATTTCTTTTATCATTTATCTACTCGAGGACGATCATGAATTAAGCTTGGGGATGCTGATACGTCTCCAACATATCTATAACTTATGAAGTATTCATGCCATGTTTACAATAATTTTATATGATTTTGGTATGATTTGATTAGAACTAACCCGGACTGACGCTGTTTTCACCAGAACTACAGTGGTGTTGTTTTTGTGCAGAAATAATAGTTCTCGGAATGAGATGAAAATTTCTGGAGAATATTTTTGGAAAATATAAAAGCTTCTGGTGAAAGAATCATCTCGATGGGGTCCACCACCTGGCCACAAGCCAGGGGCACGCCCCCTGTCTTGTGGGCCCTTCGGGCACCGCCTTGACTTGAGACCGACGCCAAAAATTCCTATAAATCAAGAAACCTCCACAAAGAAACCTAGATCTGGAGTTCTGCAGCCGCAAGCCTCCAGAGCCAAAAAACCAATCGGGAGTCGTTCCGGCACCGTACCGGAGGGGGAAACCATCACGGGAGGCCATCTTCATCATCCCGGTGGTCTTCATGACGAGGAGGGAGTAAATCACCCTCGGGGCTAAGGGTATGTACTAGTAACTATGTGTTTGATCTCTCTCTCTCTCATGTTCTTGAGTTGGCATGATCTTGATGTATCTCGAGCTTTGTTAATATAGATGAATCATATGGAGTTTTCCCCTCTCTATTTTCTTGTGATGAATTGAGTTTTCCCATTGAAGTTTTCTTATCGGATAGAGTCTTTAAGGATTTGAGAACACTTGATGTATGTCTTGCGATGGGATATGCATGGTGAAAATGGGGTGTTATATTGATCCACTTGATTTATGTTTTGGTGGTCAACTTGCAGGTTGCGTGACCTTGGGAATCTATGCATAGGAGTTGGCACATGTTGTCGTCTTGACTCTCCGGTAGAAACTTTGGGGCACGCTTTGAAGTTCTTTGTATTGGATTGAACATAATGAATCTGAAATTGTGTGATGCATATCGTATAATCAAGCCCATGGGTACTTGTGGTGACATTTGAGTATCTAAGTGACATTAGGGTTTTGGTTGATGTGTATCTTAAGGTATTATTTTAGTACGAACTCTAGGGCTGTTCATGACACTTATAGGGATAGCTCAAAAGATTGACCGGAAAAGATAACTTTGACGTGGTTTCGTACACTTTGGAGTGAACTCTTTATCGCACAAGAGGTATTTACATATGATTCACTTATGTTAGTATTGTTGAGAGAACTTGCACCAGTGAAAGTATGAACCCTGGGCCTTCTTTCCAAGCATTTATACATTGTTTTGCTCGTTGTTTACTATTTGTTACCTTTTTGTTCTTATATTTTCAGATTACAAAAACCTATATATACCATCCATATTACACTTGTATCACCATCTCTTCGCCGAACTAGTGCACCTATACAATTTACCATTGTATTGGTTGTGTTGGGGACACAAGAGACTCTTTATTATTTGATTGCAGGGTTGCTTGAGAGAGACCATCTTCATCCTACGCCTCCCACGATTGATAAACCATAGGTCATCCACTTGAGGGAAACTTGCTATTGTCCTATAAAACTCTACGCTTGGAGGCCCAACACGAGTCTACAAGAAGAATCTTGTGTAGTAGACATCAGGTACCTCTTGGACCGACGCACTCGCCCTCCCATCTCTGCCATGTTACTCCGCATCCATCCCCGTTTCCTCTCCCCATGCTCCGCAATCCCGTGGCCAACTTCTTCATGCCCGAAGCTGTAGTCAACCCCGACCTTTCCCGGGGTCAAGGAATACCCAGGCGGGTGCGTCAGGCTACACCGGTAGCCGAAGCACCATCGGAGGCGGCTGGGGCCACCGAGGCAGGCGTTGGGGCGCGCTCGTTCGGGCTCCTCTGTCTCTCCGTTATACGGCGGGAGGTGGGAGGACGACCTGCCTGCGGGGCATGTTGGTTAGTGGCTAAACCCACCCCCTCCCGTTAAGTGCAGGCGCCTTTCATGGACACCGCCTCCCTATAGAGGAGGCGTACTCCATGGAGTATGCCTTTGAAGTCTCTCGCTCCCCACCCTGGCCAAACCATTGGTTGTCCTAGTCCCTATCGAGCGCCATGGGTGTATTATATCCGATTGGTAATATCCTTTTTTATTTTTATTTTTTGAGAGGAGCCAAACAGTTCATAATAAATGCAATTCAACTCCAAATTTGGTGGCTGAAATTCCTAATTGTTTCTAAAATCATGCTCTATCCAAAATCATACCCTACTCATTTTCCTGCAAACTTTTCTACAGTGTTGACATTAAAATTAAAATTTGAATTATTCGAATCCTGCTTGGCAAAATCTCTAGAATCTTCAAATCCACTCCAAATGGAGAGATTCAAATTTTTAGAGGCTCTAAATACCATGCCCTACTTAATTAGCCATGGTTAACATTTTTCCTATGCTATATTCTGGTAGGATCAAATAAATGGCCCATTTCCCATTTATTCCATATTAGGAAACCCCTAAGAAATTCATCCCAACTCCAAATCTAGTAAGACCACTTCCAAAATTCATCTCAAATCATGCCCTAATTGATAGGTGCATACAACCATTTTTATAAAAATATTGTCAGTAGAATCCTGATAGGAGCGTAAACCCTTTATTTCCGCCATTCAAAAATCCCCATTGAACAAGATCCAACAAAACCTCTTTGGTTATTTTTATTATCCCGAGAGGTGTACAATGAAAATAAAACTCATATTTTAGAAGACTTCTATTTCTTTTCTTGTCATGTTGCTTATTGTGGGTGTTTCCGATAATAGTTGATGAAGTAGACGAAGTGCTAGGAATTGGACTAGAAGCTTGTGAAGACCTCGAAGACTTTGCAGAGCCAGGCAAGCAACCGTTTGACCATGTCTAAGAAACTATTTTATGCATGGCATATAGAACTTCATTTTTAGCGTTTAATTATGATGAATCGGTGACCACCGCAGTGGGTTACCACCATTACTTTTCTTGTTGATACTTGAACTGAGCATGACCCTACCTTCTTATGAGGGTTGTGCGGGTGGGAAGTAGTTAGGATGCTAAGTAGTTTCTACACAAGTGGGATGGGAATGTGCATGTTGCTGAGAAAAGGAAATGATTTGAAAGACTTCTCGAAAACCCCGTCGGGTGCCACTAATTCCCGAGGGAGATGACGTTGAGTTGGGTAACCACTTCAGCAAGAAGTGATGTACTAGAGCAAGTGTGTGTGTGTTTTCAAAAACGGATTAGATTTAAGATTAGTTGACCATCCCAACCTTATATGTGTGACCAAGATACCCCTTTATGTGACAGGGCTTTCTTGATTACCTTGGTCAATGCTAGCAGAGAGCCCACATTACTAGTGGCGAGCGAGCCGAGTCAATCTCTCGATACGATGTCATGCGTGGTAGGGCGACCATGGGCTGTTTTCACAGATACCAGGCACACCGTTGGTCCCCTCTTGGATGTTACGATCTTGAATGAGGCTCGTATGATGTACATCATGAGGGTTGTGCTCCAATTGAGTGGACTCTTTGTTTACTGTTGCCAGGGGAAAGGCATGGTTCGGGTGCTTACCTCGGGTATATAATATATCGCGAGTCGTGGATGACATAGAAGTTCCTTGAGTCTTGTGGGTACATCACGCAACCTCCACAGAGTGTAAAACTATTCAAATAGTCGTGTCCATAGTCAAGATGTTTTCACAAAAAACTTAGTGTGTGAGAGAGAGAAAGATGATACTTGAGCTAAGGTAGACGAATTAACATGATGATTGAACATGAGGTGTTCAACGCATGCTTATATCGATATTTGTAACTTGTTCATATGGATATCTATGACCTGTTGATGTATTCTTTACAAGTTGATTTGGAGATGTCCTTGCACTCAAAATTAGCTTTCTACAACTTACCTACTTAGTGCTATATCACGAATTGTTATTGCCTTGTTCCAAACATGAGTTGCTTGTGAGTACATTAAAAGTACTCATTGGCTTGCCTCTGGTTCACACTTTCGATCAATATTTCCGCCGATATAATGTGTTTGGTGTTTGGCCTTCATGGCCCTATCCATGTAAGACCTGACCTTGCTCGTGTTTATTTATGTAAGACGGTATGTATGGATGTAAGACTCTTGTTATTCAGCTTCTGTGTGTTTACTGAGCATTGATCTCTGGGATCACTCTACACATGCATTCGGTGATCACAACTTATGAGTCGGGGTCCCCACATCCTTGCATCAATATCTTCATGGACACACCAATTTCCTTATTTTCAATGTGTTCAGGAGAACATTAAAGTCTTCAGTTTAAGACATTCATTTTTAGGGGTCGACATTCTTCAGATATATCAAACTCCTCAGCGACTTATAGAGCACGTGTACACTCACAAACATAGTGCTCCCTTAACCGATAATTCTTCAATACACCAAAATCACTAAGGGGCACTAGATGCACTTACAATCTCCCCCTTTTGGTGATTGATAATAAATAGGTTAAGTTTTCAACGGGGATAGACATATGAAGTGTAAGTACCTATTTTGAGTAATTTGATTACAAGATTTAGATAAACTCACCCTAAACATGTGTATATTTGAGGAATTTGCTTTGGACTGCAAATGCACATGGTAGGTGAAATCATGGAGATCTCCCCCTATATGTTGTAATCCATACATGCATTTAACATATATCTTGAGGAAA
The DNA here is from genome assembly GCF_904849725.1 of Hordeum vulgare subsp. vulgare. Taxonomy (NCBI): domain Eukaryota; kingdom Viridiplantae; phylum Streptophyta; class Magnoliopsida; order Poales; family Poaceae; genus Hordeum; species Hordeum vulgare. The sequence continues at coordinate 303,183,141 of NC_058523.1, forward strand.
TTGAAATTCAAGATGGAAAATGATGTCTGACGAAATTCAGCATGCGTGCATTAATGAACGTGAGGAATAAGCATGGAGAAAGCAGTTCAAAAATGTTACGGAACCATTGGAATGAAGTTTACAACTCATACAAACAAACACTTCAGAAGAACAAGAGTTGTAAATTCAACAAAAAACAGCCCATATATAGACCCAGTTGAATACTAACTTAAATTTCTCCCCTTTTGTCATCAAGTGATGAAAAGGGACAAAAATTGAGGACTAACTCCCGTGAAGAATATCATCTTGAAGGTGGTGGAGGAGCGCCAACGTTGTGAATGTCATTTGTCGATGCAGGTCCCGCAGGAGTGTCGTCAAGATCCTCAGTCTCACCCTCGAGCGTGATGAAGAAAATGAGCTTGTAACTAGCTGAGGAAATTTATCTTTCTTGAATTTCTTCGAAGGAGGCCATGACCAATCGAAGTTCTTCTGAAATTCCATCTCACGTAGTTATTCAAGAGTCTTAAGATTAGTTAGAATGGCCCAAGTGAGATAGAAGATTTTATGCACATAGTAATGGTTCTTCCCCACTGAGTTCTGCATGATGGTCATATTTTGAAGAATTGCACCAAATTGAGGCTTTACCTACTTGTGATTTCGATCGATTTTCTGAGGAAGACTTAGAAGAAGCTCATGATCTGTCACCCCTCGCGGGGCAGAAACTCGAGGGTTTTGTACGGTGGACTTTGCTGCAGAGTCCTGGGAAGCAGTGTCATCATTTGTGGAATATGAAGCAGCTTGACGAAATTGGCCATCCGGAGCGTGAGTGCGTTCATCAGTAACAACTTTACCCTTCCCTTCTATTGAGGAAAATGTCTTCTTGATGACCTCAATCAAAGACAGAAAGCTGAAGTGATTCCGAAAGTTAGCTTGATAAGGAATTAAAGATCTTGATCTAATGAATTCATAATCCAGGGGGCATAAGGCTTCAATCAAAATGGAAATAAGGCAATATTGGCCAAAGTCCTCATGGAGAAATCATGAAAATTGATGGGACTCCCATGAATGACATTGAAAAGCAAATTCTTCATCATGCCAACTACATCCTCTTCTTCAGAGTTTTGACCATTGATTGGACTCAGGGTTTTGGTCAATATGCGATATGCAGTCCTTGGCACATACAAGAAATCCTTCACTAGGAGGTGGTTCTTGGAGCTTGTCCAGGTGCCAAAGGCTTCATCGGCACTTGCATCAGATGATTTGGGATTTTAGGTTCCTCATATATGCATATTGGACCTTCAGGAGGAATACTGACTCGGATGTCACGAAGAAATTTAGTTGTTGAGGTCGTGTAATGTGTTTATTTAGTCATCCAGTCAAGTATCGACGTTTTAATATCATCGGGATCACCTGAGATGTGCAAAGTTGCATAGAACTGAAGAATAAGCTCTTCATTCCAAGCACATATGTCAACATATAAAGGTAGGACCCCAGCTTCATGAAGAAGATTGAGAACTCGAGAGAATCATGGAATGGACTCCATATCCACATGAGGAATTTGACGGTGCTAGAAGATTTTGATCTTGTCAAACAGAACAACAACATAGAAATTGATCTGGTTAGAAGTCGACAACCTCTTGCTCCTAACTCTTGTTAAGTCTTAGGGTTTTTCAGCCGTGAAGAAATGATGTTCATCATAGAAATTTTCTTTGCTCAATTTGAGAAGATTGGTTTCCTTTGAAGGGCAGAAAGGGGTTGGGCTAAAGATTTTGCTTGTAACTGCTCACAGTTTCCCTTGGCACAATAGTTGTTTCAACAGTCCGAGGATTTTGTGCCACAAATTCTTCAACTGCATACTAAGGAATTTGAGAAACAGTTTCTTCAATAGCCACTGGTTCTTCAACTGTTGGATGAGGAATATGAGAAGCCAGTTCTTAAACTATGGGCACTTCAGTCTGAGGAATTTTAAGAACAATTTCTTCAACCGATTGGGTTTTGATGTCTTCAGCTGATGCAGCTGTAATTTCTTCTGGTATAGACTTGAGCGGAGTGGGAGGACCTTCATACCCTGTTTGAATTTCTTTAGTTTGCGAAATCAAAAAGATCAAATAGGGTAATAAAATTATATTTTAATTACCCTTTATGAAGAACATGACGAATTGGGAGTCGAACTAGGGAAGTTCGTTAGTCCAAATCTCATGCACCCTAACTCGGCGACAGAAGACACCTATGGAGGCGACGGAGTGAGGATTTCCATGCCTATCACGAGTACGATGACAAGGAGGTTGAGATAGTGATGCTCTTTCTCTCGAGTGGCGACGATGTTTAGCAGCGAGGCTATGTCTAAGCTTGAGTGGGATGACGATGAGATTGAGCAGAGTAAACAAGATAGTGAACGGGCGAGGAGTATTTATACTGGGATTGAAAATTGACCCGTTCGAAGATTTTGGAAATTTTTACCCCTAACCCTTGCTATCCTATCGACATGTGTTACCACGTACTTTGAAGTGGAGATAGTGGGGGATCGCGGATTATCAGTCATGGGAAGTGGGATCGGTTTGAGCGGCAAGTGCCAAAAATTTGATAAGAAAATTTTAAAGTTTTGTGCGCAAATTCTTCAGCTGAAATGGACCAAGTGAAGACTTTGAACGGGTTTCAAGTAGAACGCACCTAAATAATTTGTGAACAATATGTGTTGAGCTTAGCATAGAGGGAATGGGCCCGATCACATTCACTTAGAAGAAAAAAAACTTTATGAATTAGCAAGAAGTGAATGCTATTCTACAAGATTAACGAAAGGTTAACGCGAGTGCACTGCATCCCTATCAAATGAGCACTCGAGTGTGAGTAGAAAAAACTGCATGCATATTTTGATACCGTTTTTCGTCCACTTTCTAAACCGTTTGACAGAATGAGACACATAATATACCGTTGGATACCTATAGAAAATACACAAATTTTTCATGTTGAGCATTTTTCGCGATTCTTCACAGTTTAAAAGCGGTTTTGAAAACGGTGGGCGCCCAACGAATGGCAGCGAGCGTATTTTCACATTTTTCTCAACTGCTCGTCGAAGTGAAACAAATGGTACGGCTTTGGAAAGACATGGTCGACGCGAAATTGTTCATGTAGTGTTTAGTTTACACTCTTTAGTTCCTTACGGCTTGAGAGTAATTTCATATTTACTCAAAAAACAATATGTTTTTCAATTTTTCTGAATTTTTTGGTACGGTTTTTTCTTTAGTTTTCTAACCGTTTGTTGTAATGAGGCATGTGATACGGTGTTGGAAAACTGTGGCATATGCCCAACTTTCATATGTTGGTCATTTGTTTAGATTCTTTACGATTGTAAATGAATTTTGAAAACAGTACCGCTGCCTACGAGTGGCAGCGAGCATATTTTTACATTTTTATAAACTACTTGCCGGAATGATGCAAATAATACGGCGCTGAAAATATATCAACGAGGTGCAACTTTTTGATGTAGAACACTTTCCCTAATTTCTTACTGTTTAAGAACAGTTTCAAAATTATTGAAATGCGGACACTTTGTTTTTCGCGACACCAAAATCAACACGTGAACGGCATCAGACAAAGGAACGCACTGCGTCAGATGGAAAACCACACTGCAAACACAAGAAAATTGCATGTTTTCTTTTGTTTGTATTTTCCAAGAAGAGGAAGTGCAATACTTTTTGACGTATGTATACTAGGCGAGTGGACCACAGAGATTGAACAAGTGAACTCCATTAAGGGCAAACTTACTACATTGTTTCGTTTCTAATTTTTGGTTCCAAATATATTTGGATTTAAATATTTTTGCTTAAAATGATTTGCATATATGAAAAGGAAAGTGTAGCAAACTGCATAATTTCCTTCTACTTTTTGGCAAATTGCATCACAAACAATATAGTAATGGACTGTGAAATCATTGAACATTGCATGACAAAACAATGAAAAACTTCTTCATACATACAACCATACAGATGTCCACAACACACAAAAATGATTCATTTTAGGGAAGTTCCACATTTGATAGCCCCCACCTAAACTGCCCTAGAGAACAACACCGAATCCAACTGCACTTCAAAACTAAAAACACATGTGAAATCGTGAACCAAGCTCGAGGACCGCACGCGGAAACACACTGCACTGCAACCACACGAGTTGGACTGTACATCCCAAATCTGAAAAAATATGTTCGTCTCCTCCTCCCCGACGACCTCTACTACGACGAAATGTACGCCACCCACTCCACCCTTTGGGACACCTGGCTCAGGGACGAGCACGACGTGCGGCGTGCCTCCTACTTTGCCGGCATGGTCTCTAGGCCGCCGCGGGCACGAGAGGTGCGCGAGCGTACACCGTTGTGCGGCCTCACGCCCACGCCGTCGCCTTCCCCGTCTCCGTCACCACCTACACCTCCTCGCATGACGGAGGAGGAGGAGGCCCGGCTCATCCAGCGTGTCATGGAGGACACCATGACGTTGCATGATGAGCGCCAATGGCCGGGCCTCGACCGCGTCACTGCCGTCTATGTGGTCCGCGATGTCGCCATCCCCGAGCAGATGGAGGAGCAGGAGGTGGCCGCGTTCCCTCCGGAACTGGTTTGCGCGTTATGGTACTGGTCGTGCACCGCGCCGGAGATGGCGCACGCAGTGGGGGTCGTGAACTGGTGCCCCACACCGCCGAGGTCACCAGAGCGGGATGCCTCGCCACGACAGGAGGTGTTGCAGGCCAGCTTCCAGCCCGCCCCCGCGCACCAGGGACCGCCGGCCCACCTCAGGACGTCGCCGGCCTACGTCGACCTCGTCACCGACAGCGACGATGACGACACCGGCGGCCAGTGAAGACGGCGACAGCGACGATAACGACGGATTATTTTATCTTAATTATGTCAAACTGGGCCATTTTGTGGCCGTGAAAACTGGGTCATTTTTAATGTTAATGTTATTATGTTTTAGGTTTTTTAATCAGCGTTTTTCAATGGCAGCGCGACGGCACGCACGACCCAACGGACACAGGCGGATATGGGCGAACCCATTGCCATCCCAAACGGATAAAATTCGGCCAAACCGACGTCCGTTTGGGGTCGTGCCGTGGAGTTGGCCTTAGGCCGGGGATGATGTGCTTTCTGTTTGCTTTGGTCGGGGTGGGATGGGGTGATGTTGGAATAAGCGTTTTAACTTTCAAAATAAGACTCTTAAGGGCTTATCTGACCAAATGGGTCGGCCCGACACGGCCCGTCGGGGCACGTTTATTAAACGGGCCATGTCGTACCGGGCCACGTGCCCGGGGTCCAGGCCCAAGCACGGCACACGCCATAAACATGCCGGCCCCTGGCATGTTGGGGCATGCTGGCCCGCGACACGCTGGGCATGTAATCCCTCCTAAACCCACCTAATCCTTCCTAATCCCTCGTAAATCCACGTAATCCTTACTAATCTCCCTCCGACGGTTATACTCCCGCGCTCCCCCAGGCCACAGCTAGCTGACCGTGGGGCACCCTCGCCCCGCTCCCCCGCTCCAACGGTCGACTCCCCCGCCCCGCTAACCCAGTGCCCGAGGATGTCGTGCCATGCCACGGGCCGGCCCACGGTAATCGTGTCTTGCCATGCTGGCACGCGGGCTCGGGGTGGCGGCCCGGGCATGGCCCACGGCGTGTTTGTGCCTAGCCCAAGCACGATTAGCCCGTGTCGGGACGGGAAAGTGTCGTTCTTGGCTTGCGGGTTGTCGGGTCGGCCCGTCAAGCACGGCCCGTTTGGCCAGATTTGCTTAAGGGGTGCTGTCAAAATAGACCCACCATGTATATATATATAATTAATGAAGAACATCAGTTGAAAAGTTTTGAAGTATTTGAACATTCTGAGGAATTTGCAAACTTGAGAAATTTGAAAATTTGAAGAATTTGCAAAATGTGGAAAAACTCAATTTTGAAGAATATCAACTGTGGTTGGTGGCTTGACCCACCGTACAAGAATGACGATTTTAGACACCGCCTACAATTATCGTAGGGTTCTTAGAATCAAATTCTTCACACTTAGAGGGTTAGTCTTCATTGATTGAAGAAAGAACGTTACTTCATGTGTTGCACATCTAAGTCATCTATTTTGCATAAGTGTGAGGTTGCCTGTCCTTTCAAAGAATATTCGAAGATTCTAGGATATTTAGCTCACACCACAACTTGCAAATCTTTTTTCATCCAAGGGATTAGTGAAAATATCATCGAGTTGTTCTTTAGTCTTCACGCGGTCGATGAAGATGTCACCCTTTAGTACATGATCACAAAGAAAATGATGACGAATCTGGATGTGCTTTTCTTCGAATGCTAAACTGGGTTATGAGCAATCTTGATGGCACTCTCATTGTCACAATAGAGAGGCATGTTCTTCACAGTGATGTCGTTGTCCTTGAGGGATTGCTTCATCCACGGCAATTGAGCACAATAGGAACCACCAGCAATGTACTCAGCTTCAGCACTAGATGGTGACATGCAAATCTGTTTCTATGAGGACCAACATACTAGGGATCATCCGAGGAAACGGCATGTGCCTAATGTTGACTTGCGTTCCACGAGATCACCAGCATAGCCAGTGTCAGAATATCCAATAAAATCAAGATTCGATCCCTTGGAGTACCATACTCCAAACGTTGGTGTATGAGCTAGATATCGATGAATATTCTTCACAACCTTATGGGGTGATTCCTTCAGTGTTTCTTGGAAATAGGCACACATGAAAACACTGAGCATACTATCTCGCCTAGATGCACATATCTACAAGAAAGAGCCAATCATGGAACGATATACCTTCTGATCAAAATTGTTACCACCACTAGTAGAAAATGACCCATTTGTCCCGGTTCGAGAGGCCCATTAGCCCCGGTTCCGGAACTGGGACTAATGCCCAAAACCTTTAGTCCCGGGTCCTTTACCAACCGGGACAAAAGGGCCTCAACGTGGCCTTTGCGGGGAGCCCAGGCAGGAGGACTGTAGTCCCGGTTTGTAATACCAACCGGGACCAGGAGGTGATTTTTTTGAATGGGGGTGTGTTGGGGGTTTTGGAGGGTTAATTTAGGGGTTTCAAATTGTGTTAGATAGCTAATAGAGAGAAGTGTCCTCTCTTTCTCCGTGACTTAGAAGTAATGACTTTAGCAAGTTATCCTCGGTCTCTTATGTATTGTGGCGTGCCGACCATTCATTTACGACATCTGGGCTAATGAACCCAACGTCGAAGATTCATCCGCACATGAATCTAATCCGCTTTCCTTCCCCCAATGATATAATAACCAATCATGATCATAATAACAAATCATCATGATAATCATGATCAACATCATCATCATATTAATATAAAAACTCTTGCATCACTATAGCTAATAATCATAATAGTCATTACCAACAACACTATTTAATCATCATTTTCGTTAGTGAGACATCATATAACAAAAGTTGATCACTAGTCATAATCACAACTCCTCCTCCTCATCATCATCAACTATAACACATTGTAGCACATCATAACACATTGTACCTAGGACCTACTCCTCTCTCGTAGGACCTACTCTACCCTCTCTTAGGTAGAATATCATAAAACAAGATAGACCCTGACTCTCCAATATGGAGAATGGAGATCATCTTGTCTCCCAATCTTGGCCTACACAAAATGTTGCTTCCAAGTAGCTCTCTAAATTGACCATACATTTTTTCCAATCTTTGATTCTCATTTCATCAGTTTTAGAAATCCGGTATGGACAAGAGTGATGCAGATACCTAGGCTGACCTGGCCGTGTTGGTCGTATGCTCATAACATCAACGCGGCCTCATGGAAACATTAGATGAGGCACACAATCTTGCGGGATTTTCTGTTGAAAAACATAGTATTAACTTTGTAGCTAGCAATGTAGTTTAGTTTTACAAGAATTTATGCAAAAGATGCACAGATGTCGTAATAGTAGAAAATCGTACCACGCAATCTCCATGCATGTTACCATAGTTCACCACGTGCACCAGTGTCACGTATTGACCATAATGTGGGGGAGTTTGCTGATAGGTATTGTAATTCTCAAGATCATCGATAAATGCGACAAGATGATGTTTCTCCTTACAAGTTAATTTCGCTTCATCATTGTAGTAAGAGGTTTTGTCTACCATCTTCCATACATTTTTTGAAGAACAAAAATAAGCTGTGAATGGAAATAAGTTGTCAACTATTTTTAAATAAAGAAATAAATTACTTAATCAAAATGATGGATAAACTCACATAATAGTAGAACTGGAGGCGTCTGCACATCGACCCAGATGTCGATATTACCTTCAATTTCACCTTCCGGACGAATATCAAAGGTGATAAGCATATTAGGCCCAAATGCATAAGCCTTGCATAGTGCTTGCCAATTTGTGCATTCAAAATAGGTGTAGGTGTCTGCATTGTACAACTTTACGGCAAAAGTATAACCTTGCTCGATCCTCAAGTGAACTCTCTTTACCTCCATAGTTTTTTCAGTACTGAAACCAACTTATTCAAGACATAAATTCTTCCATGGCAGGGGATACGCTAGTAGAATAGTAAAAAATAAAAATTATAAGTTGAAGCAAAAGAAGTCATTCTTAATTAGGAAAAAAGACTTGTCGTTGTGACTTACTGTATCCACTTCGAAGTCCTCATCCAGCACGATGTTGAAGCGCCTATGATCAACTAGGTGAGGTGTGTCGCACAGGCCGCGCTCATCTTGGCAGTATTCGCTCATAGCGAATTTCCTTTCATCGTTAGACATTTCCTTCCTAAAACTGATCAACACACACATCACTATTACTCAATATGCAACGGGTTGACTTTAGGTCTGTCGAGTCTTTCCTTCCTAAACTCTCATCTCACGTATATGGTGCGCACTCCCTCTGATATTTTGACCGTCAGTGATGGTGGCTACTCCTCCTTTCCATAGTGCATTACAAATATCTAGCACAAGGAAAAGAAGGAGAAGCGACCCCCACGACAACAGTCGGGATTCTTCCTCTATCTAGCACACAAGGAAAAGAAGGAGAAGCAACCCCCACAATACCTAAAGTCAACCCATTCCATACATCAAATAAATGACATATAGCTCATCATCATCTTACTCATTTTACAACTCATGAAAGTCATACAAGGAGCAACGACAAACCGAAACATAACTAATATTATCACTAATACATTGATACGTCTCCGTCGTATCTACTTTTCCGAACTCTTTTGCCCTTGTTTTGGACTCTAATTTGCATGATTTGAATGGAACTAACCCAGACTAACGCTGTTTTCGGCAGAATTGCCATGGTGTTGTTTTTGTGCAGAAATAAAAGTTCTCAGAATGTCCTGAAAATTTACGGAGAATTTTTCTGGAATTAATGAAAAATACCTGCGCAAAGATCCACCGGAGGAAGTGGGCCCGTGGGCCACAAGCCCACAGGCCGCGGCCACAACCCTGGTCGCGCCGTGAGGGATTGTGGGGCCCACGTGGCGCCACCGCCTCCAAACTCAGCTCTATTTATTTCGTGTCGCCCGTAAAAAAACCAGAGAGAAGGATTCATCGCATTTTACGATACGGAGGCGCCGCCACCCCCTGTTCTTCATTTGGAGGGTAGATCTGGAGTCCGTTCTGGGCTCCAGAGAGGGGAAATCGTCAACCTTCCTCCATCGACAATTCATGATGCTCTTCACCGTTCGTGAGTAATCTCATCGTAGGCTTGCTGGACGGTGATGAGTTGGATGAGATCTATCAGGTAATCGAGTTAGTTTTGACGGGGATTGATCCCTAGTATCCACTATGTTCTGAGATTGATGTTGCTACTACTTTGCCATGCATAATGCTTGTAACTAGGGCCCGAGTGCCATGATTTCAGATCTGAACCTATTATGTTGTCGCCAATATATGTGTGTCTTAGATCCTATCTTGCAAGTTGTAGTCACCTACTATGTGTTATGACCCGGCAGCCCCAGAGAGACAATAGCCGGAACCACTCCCGGAGATGACCATAGTATGAGGAGTTCATGTATTCACCAAGTGTTAATGCGTTGGTCCGGTTCTTTATCAAAAGGAGAACCTTAATATCCCATAGTTTCCATTAGGACCCCGCTGCCACAGGAGGGATGGACAATAGATTTCATGCAAGTCCTTTTCTCTAAGCATGTATGACTACATACGGAATACATGCCTACATTAGATTGACGAACAGGAGCTATTTACTTATCTCTCCGTGTTATAGCTGTTACGTGATGAATCACCTCCGGCATACTCATCCATCACCTATCCACTGCCTACGAGTCTTTTACTACTGGTCCATGCTATCTTACTTTGCTGCTACTGCTCTTGCTACTGTTGTTTCTCTGCTGCTGCTACTGCTGTCACTACTGCTGTTCCTTGCTACTGCTGTCACTACTGCTGTTACTTTGCTGCTACTTGTTGCAAGATTTTTCTGGAGCCGTTGCGGGGAAGAATAGTCCCCCGTCCACGTGCTATTTACTAGCGCCGTTGATACAACAAACTAGGAATAGTCTGCCGTCAACAGATCTTTTTCTCACACCGTTCCTATCATACCACTTTGCTACTGATACTTTGCTTGCAGACACTAATGTTTCAGGTGTGGTTGAAACTGTTAAACTCAGTTGCTAATACTTGAGAATATTCTTTCGCTTCCCCTTGTGTCAAATCAATAAATTTGGGTTGAATACTCTACATCGAAAACTGTTGCGATCCCCGACACTTGTGGGTAATCATACATCTTGAATATTATCATACAATATCACTAATAAAAACCAAGTTGATGTCTCACGGTGCAGGCGGTGGCAACCCAAAGATAAGGAGCCATCATCGGATCATAGCTCGGGTGATGTCCCTGGAGAACCTGGCATGCAACGCAGCAATGTAGCGACAGACGTGCTCGTCCTCCTCCCTCAGACGGTGATGTACCACCTCCGTGGGGACCAGCTCCCTCAGCATCGATAATGGGCCACGCGACCGCCACCAAAGAATCTCCGGTTCAACGATGAGACCCGGATTCCTCACCAAGGTGCGCCCCCGGAAGGTAGCACCTCCCAGTGCTAGCCTGGCAGAGCAGAGTCCCGGACATGCTGGCGCCTATCAAGCAGGCTCTCGGTGACCAACCGACGACGAGGATGCGGGCCGGGCATCATCGACGTCGAGACAAATTCCTCGGAGAAAATTTTCTTATTGTTTAATGTTTTACTTTCTAGTTATCATTTATACAATAATCATCTCATTTGAATTTAGCTAGCGCCCACTACCTATTTTTCTCAACATGCAAGTATGACACCAAATATACAATAATAAAACACAATATATATATTTTGGAATTTTCCCACAACAACATTCGGGGCTTGAGCAAATATTTTGCAAATATACAGGAATCATATCCTAGCAATAACCCGAGGCATGGGGATGTCGCACCAGAGGTTTGGGTCGGTATCGGGGTCGAGGTCAGGGTCGAGGCTGGAGTCGAGGTCGTCGATGGGCTCGGGGCGGGGGTGGTGACGACGACGGACTCGCGGTGGGGGCGGCGACAGCAACGGGATCGGGGGCGGTGACGACGACGGGCTCGGGCGGGGGCGGCGACGGCGAGGGGTGATACGTATCCAACGTATCTATAATTTTTGATGGTTCCATGCTATTATCTTGCCAAACTTTGGATGTTTTGTATGCCTTTTATATCTTTTTTGGGACTAACTTATTAACTCAGTGCCAAGTGCCAGTTCCTGTTTTTTCCGTGTTTTGACCCCTTTCAGAGGAGAATATTAAACAGAGTGCAAACGGAATAAAACCTCCGAAAAGATTTTTTTTCCGGAACAGAAGATACGCAGGGAGCGTGAGAACCAAGGTAGAGGCCACCAGGGGAGGCCACAAGCCCCCTAGGCAAGACCAGGGGGCCCGCGCCTAGCTGGCTCGTGGGCCCCCTGTGGCTCGTCTGCCCTACTTCTTCCGCCTATAAATCCCCGAAAAATCCAAAACCACGAGAGAGATCCACGAAAATACTTTTCCGCCGCCGCAAGCTTCTTTCTCCGCAAGATCCCGTTTGGGGCACGTTCTGGTGCCCTGCCGGAGGGGGGATTCGGATAGAGAGGGCTTCTTCATCAACACCATTGCCTCTTTGATGATGCGTGAGTAGTTCACCATAGACGTTCGGGTCCATGGCTGGTAGCTAGATGGCTTCTTCTCTCTTGTGGATCTTCAATACAAAGTTATCCATGATCTTCATGGAGATCTATCTGATGTAATCTTCTTTTGCTGTGTGTTTGCAGAGATCCGATGAATTATGGATTTATGATCAGATTATCTATGAATCTTATTTGAGTTTCTTCTGATCTCTTATATGCATGATTTCATATCCTTGTAATTATCTTCGAGTTGTGGGTTTTGTTTGGCCAACTTGATCTATGATTCTGGCAATGGGAGAAGTGCTTGGTTTTGGGTTCATACCGTGCGGTGAACTCAGCCATTGATAGAAGGGGTAGCAAGGCATGCATCGTGTTGTTGCCATCAAGGGTAAAAATATAGGGTTTATATCTATTGCATGAATTTATCCTTCTACATCATGTCATCTTTCTTAGGGCGTTACTCTGTTCGTCATGAACTCAATACACTAGATCCATGCTGGATAGTAGTCGATGTGTGGAGTAACTGTAGTAGATGCAGAAAGTATCGGTATACTTGTCTTGGACATGATGCCTATATGTATGATCATTTCCTTAGATATGGTCATGGCTTTGCGCGGTTCTATCAATTGCTCGACAGTAATTCGTTCACCCACCGTAATATTTGCTATCTTGAGAGAAGCCTCTAGTGAACACTATGGCCCCCGGTCCACTTCACATCATATATTCAGCCCTACACTTTTACTTTGCTGCACTTTCTGCCTTCAAATCTGACCTTGCAATCAATCATGAAGGGATTGACAACCCCTTTGTAGCGTTGGGTGCAAGTTTGTTGTCTTTGTGGAGGTACATTGGTGCTTCATCCTTGATACTGCTACTGGACTGATACCTTGGTTCTCAAACTGAGGGAAATACTTAGTGCTACTGTGCTGCATCACCCTTTCCTCTTCAAGGGAAAAAACCAACGCAAGCTCAAGAGGTAGCAAGGGGCTCAGGGGCAGCGACGATGACGGGCTCGGGGCGGGGGCGGCAACGGCGACGGGCTCGTGGGCGGCGACGACGATGGGCTCGGGGACGGCGGCGACGAGGAGGAGGAATGGATCAGCGGCGGTGATGCGGGGAAAATGGGAGAGGTTGGGGAAAATTCAATAACTCCCGCCTTATATGCGAAAACCTATTGTCCTGGTTTGAGGAACAAACCGAGACTAAAGGTCAATTGTCAGCAGCCTAACGGGCGGTAAGAAGAGACCTTTAGTCCCGGTTTGTGCCGCAAACCGACACTAAAGGGAGTCTTTGGTCCCGGTTTGTTCCACCAACCGACACGAAAGGATGTCTTTGGTCCTAGTTGGTGCCACAAACCGACGCGAATGGCCTATGCCTGCCACGGCCGAGATGCTTGGTGAAGAACCACCAAAAACAAGATCTATTCTTCACATGATTCGGCGAAACCCTAGCGCCGCTAACCCTATATAATCTCCTCCCCACCCACACCGCCAGCTTTCCCCCGCCCACAGCCTCCAACCCCTCCCCAGACCCGAAACCCACCGGCAGCGACGCAGCGCGAGGAGAGGAGAAGGAAGATGGTGAAGTTCCTCAAGCCCGGCAAGCCGGTGATCCTGCTGGAGGGAAGGTACACCAAGAAGAAGGTGGTGATCGTGCGGGTGTTCCAGGAGGGCACCCACGACCGCCCCTACGAGAACTGCCTGGTCGCTGGCCTGGGCAAATACCCGAAGAAGGTGATCCGCAAGGACTCGGCCAAGAAGACGGCCAAGAAGTCCCGCGTCAAGGTCTTCCTCAAGCTCGTCAACTTCACCCACCTCATGCCCACCCGCTACACCCTCGACGTCGACCTCAAGGAGTTGGTCTCCAGCGGCCCCAACTCTCTCACCACCAAGGACAAGAACCTCACCACTGCCAAGTACGCCAAGGCCAAGCTCGAGGAGAGGTTCAAGACCGACAAGAACAGGTGGTTCTTTACTAAGCTCCGCATGATTCGACATGATTCGAGAAATGCTAACAAGATCTATTCTTCACATGATTCTACATGATTCCACATGATTCAACATGATTCAAGAAATTACAACAAGATCTATTCTTCACATGATTCTACATGATTCGTCATGATTCAAAAAATTCCAACAAGATCTATTCTTTACATGATTCGACATGATTCAAGAAATGCCAATAAGATATATTCTTCTCATGATTCGAAACGATTCAAGAAATGCCAACAAGATCTATTCTTCACATGATTTGACATGATTCGACATGATTACACATGATTCGACATGATTCAAAAATTCCAACAAGATCTATTCTTCACATGATTCGACATGATTCAATAAATTCCAACAAGATCTATTCTTCACATGATTCAACATGATTCAAGAAATGCCAAAAAGATCTATTCTTCCATGATTCGACATGATTCCACATGATTCGACATGATTCAAGAAATTCCAACAAGATATATTCTTCACATGATTCGACACATGAAACCTAACATCTCCTAAAGATCCACACTAAAAACAGAGTCTCCATGAACCATTCAAGGCCAGATAATCAATTTTCAACACTTTCTGACTTCATTTGGTATTTTTCATGCTTTTACTGATTTTTTGGAGCTAAATGAGCCTGAAATTGAAAAGCACTACAAATGAACTCTTAATAGGTTGAAAGTTGGCATGGTATCATCATTTCACCCACATAGCATGTGCTAAAAAGTTGAGAGGGTTGCCGCAAAAACTGGATGCACTTCGTGTACAAATTGGACAATCTCTTTCGAAGTATGAGGGTTTCATACGAAAACTCATATGTTACAAAAGGCATTTAAATTTTCCGAACTTATTTGAACTCGAGACTTTTTGTGTGTTCAAAATGAACCATTCAAGGCTACATCATTAATTTTCAACACTTTCTGACTTCATTTGGTATTTTTCATGCTTTTACTGTTTTTTGGAGCTAAATGACCCATAAATTGAAAAGCACTACAAATGAACTATTAATAGGTTGAAAGTTGGCATGGTATCATCATTTCACCTACATAGAATGTGCTAAAAAGTTGAGAGCGTTGCCGCAAAAACTGGATGCACTTCGTGTACAAATCGGACAATCTCGTTCGAAGTATGAGGGTTTCATACGAAAACTCCTTTGTTACAAAACGCATTTCATTTTTCCGAACTTATTTGAACTCCAGACTTTTTTTGTGTTCAAAATGAACCATTCAAGGCCACATCATCAATTTTCAATACTTTCTGACTTCATTTGGTATTTTTCATGCTTTTACTAATTTTTTGGAGCTAAATAACCCATAAATTGAAAAGCACTAGAAATGAACTCTTAATAGGTTGAAAGTTGGCATGGTATCATCATTTCACCCACATAGCATGTGCTAAAAAGTTGAGAGGGTTGCCGCAAAAACTGGATGCACTTCGTGTACAAATCGGACAGTCTCTTTCGAAGTATGAGGGTTTCATACGAAAACTCCTTTGTTACAAAAGGCATTTCATTTTTCCGAACTTATTTGAACTCCAGACTTTTTTGTGTTCAAAATGAACCACTCAAGGCCACATCATCAATTTTCAACACTTTCTGACTTCATTTGGTATTTTTCATGCTTTTAATAAATTTTTGGAGCTAAATGACCCATAAATTGAAAAGCACTACAATTGAACTCTTAATAGGTTGAAAGTTGGTACGGTATCATTATTTCACCCACATAGCATGTGCTAAAAAGTTGAGAGTGTTGCCGCAAAAACTGGATGCACTTCGTGTACAAATCGGACAATCTCTTTCGAAGTATTAGGGCTTCATACGAAAACTCCTTTGTTACAAAAGGCATTTCATTTTTCCGAACTTATTTGAACTCCAGACTTTTTTTGTGTTCAAAATGAACCATTCAAGGCCACATCATCAATTTTCAATACTTTCTGACTTCATTTGGTATTTTTCATGCTTTTACTAATTTTTTGGAGCTAAATGACCTAGAAATTGAAAAGCACTACAAATGAACTCTTAATAGGTTGAAAGTTGGCGTGGTATCTTCATTTCACCCACATAGCATGTGCTAAAAAGTTGAGAGGGTTGCCGAAAAAACTGGATGCACTTCATTTACAAATCAGACAATCCCTTTCGAAGTATGATGGTTTCAGACGAAAACTCATCTGTTACAAAAGGCATTTCATTTTTTTGAAATTATTCCATTTTTTCCACATGGGTGCGTGTATTTAAAACCATTACAACATATCATGAATACAGAAGTGAACAAATTAATAGAAATTCATCATCACATTAAAGCCAAAGTACAATAGTGACCAAAATAAATATATATCATTCTTACATAGTTCTCATTATTGAACAACATATAGCTCTCTAGAGCATCTAATTAGAACATACATTGAATCTACTAAATTTAAATGCAACAACAAATCTGATCATAACCGCAACTAAGGTACAAATTGATCCAACGGCATAATTATACCAAGCCTCGATATGAATGCCATATTTGCTAATGTTTCTAATCTTCAAGCGCATTGCATTCATCTTGATCTTGTGATCGTCACGCACATCAACACCATCCAACTCCAATATCATCTTCTCCTCTTCAACTCTTTCTAATTTTTCTTTCAAGTTACTATTTTCTTTTTCAACCAAATTTAACTTCTCGGCAAGAATTTGTATGTCGGTTCGAATTTCCGGTTCACATACCTCCTAGATAAAAAATCTATGTCATGTTGGTCGGCATAATTGTCATAAACACTAAATAAAACAAATAGTCATAAAATATAATATATACCACATCCGAATCATAGACAGGACGAGAATCAACGGAGGCGGATACCAAAAACATTGCACTATATAATAACAAACAATAATAGAAGTAAGAAAATTACACAAGTATCTATCTAAATCATATAAGTAAGAACATTTTTCTTTTAGAAAGAAGATAAGAAGAAGAGACTAACCGGGGTGGTGCCGACACTGAGATGAGCGCGGGCGATCGACGATGGTGAGGACGGGGACGGGACAACGGACGGACCGCCAAAGCTACACAAAACTAGAGGAAAATGGAGCTTGGACAAGGAGCTTCGAGAGGAGAAAGGTTAAGTGTGGCTTGGGCATTTCATCGAACACCTCATGTGCATAGCACGTGAGCTGGAGGACGACAAAGCTCTCCCGCGGTCGGCCAAAAAAACAGAGCAGTGCACTTCTTTGCTCGCGGTAGGGTGGTACATGTAGGCCAAGCATTGGTCCCGGTTTGTGGACGGAACCGGGAGTGAAGGACAACATTTGGTCCCGGTTCTAGCCAAAAACCGGGACCAATTGTTGTGGGCCAGGAGCGAGGCACATTCGTCCCGGTTCGTGTCTGGAACCGGGACCAAAGGGGCCAGACGAACCGGGACCAATGGCCCACGAGGCCCGGCCGGCACCCTAGCCTCACGAACCGGGACCGATGTCCCCATGGGTCCAGGTTCATAAGTGAACCACGTCTAATGGGATTTCATCAAGTGGACCAAAGCCCTCTTTTCTACTAGTGCACTTTCGTCAGTGTAGAGGTGACCGTTAGTGGGCATAGAAGTCTTGGCACCCTTGGAATCTTGCATGCTGAATTTCTTCAGGACATCCTTGAGGTATTTCTATTGAGAGATGAAGATGCCATTGTGTTATTGACAAAATTGAAGACCTAATAAGAATTTCAACTCCCCCATCATGAACATTTGATACTCTTCACTCATCATGTAGCCAAATTTGTCATTGAAACGTTTGATAGTACAGCCGAAGATAATATCATATACATATATTTGGCACACGAATAATTAAATTTTATAGGATTTTGTGAAAAGAGTTTGGTCATGTGAACAGGTTTGAAGCCTTTATTCATGAGGAATTCCTTCAGAGTGTCATAGCATGCTCGAGGGGCCTCCTTGAGGCAATAGAGGGCCTTGTTGAGTCTGAAAAATTTGCCAGGATGCTTTGGATCTTCAAAACCTGGGGGCTAAGCAACATATACTTCTTCTTCAAGCTTACCATTGAGGAATGCACTTTTCACATCCATTTGATATAAGATGATATTGTGATGGTTATCATAAGCAAGCAATATTCGAATAGCTTCAAGTATAGAAACATGTGCAAAAGTCTCATAAAAGTCAATTCCCTCAACCTGTGTGGCCCTGTGCTACAAGAAGAGCCTTATTCCTCACCTCGTGTCCATTTTCGGCTTGCTTGTTACGGTAGATCCACTTGGTACCGATGATATTGCGCTTGCAAGATCAGGCCGCTGGATAAGTTCCCACACGTTGTTGAGCTTGATTTGCTGCAATTCCTCTTACATAGCTTGAATCCACTCAAGCTATGTTTGGCATATCCTCAAGGTTTGACCCGGCCAGGAAATATGACCCGGCCTATCAGCTGGCGGCTCAAGAGTCACCTCGCTCGCCAGATCGAACTGGACGAAGCGGCCCACGGCCCAGTGTGCAAGCCGTCGTAAGGCGGTTCATGGAGAGGTCTAGAAGGCGGCTCACGAAGAAGGCCCAAGAAGAGGAAGAATTACCTCGAAGAGAAGCTAATCCAAGTCCTAACAGGACACTATGTAAGCCTACCCCTTCAACCTATATAAGAAGGGGTGGGGCGCCCCAAGAAAAATCATTAGATAGACAGATTAAACACCCTCAAGATTAGAGGTGGCAATTCTGCACCCCTGTAATTGAGATCATCATATTCATCAATGAAACACAAGGAGGACATATGATTTTACCTCAATCAGAGGACATCTGATGTGACAAAATCACGACAGTTGGCCCGCACCATGGGGCGAGCGCAGAGTGGTGTCGTGTTCTTCTATGGAGCATTCGAGTGTTCAAGAAGTTCACAATTGGTTGGATGAAGAAGAGCCGTCTCTCAAGAGTCTATATTGACACTGAGTTCACTAGTCAAGATTCGAGAACAATTTTCGACAGCAAGGGACGAAGCGTAGCGTTCGCAAAGTTCAATTCGATCAACCTCACCGGCTCCGACTATTCTTGGAGGTTGACTGTAGTGCATCACGCCTATCATACAGATTCTCATAAAAAAGGAAGGGTCCAATTTCAAGATCGGAACTAAGAAAGTTTTTTCGTTTGCTATCCGGTCTCGAGAAACCTATCCGATCTAGGTCCGCGCAATGATAAACCTACAACCGGATCAACACAGAAACTCCTACAACGATTAGTAAGGCTAGTTGTAATGGGTAGTATCATATACTAGTATCATGCATGTGATACTAGTGTATGATACCACAGCCGTAATGCATAGTATCATGTGTTAGTATCATAGGATGGTACATTTATTGTCATGCAAGACACATAGTAGCACATCATTTAATATGATACGGTATCATGATACCATACTCAACCCTCTCTTTCTTCATTTAATTCTATGCCACCTCATCGAAATTTACTAGTTGGCATGCATGATACTCCCTTTACGGGTAGCCTAAGGCCACCACCCACGCTTAGACCAAGTACAATAATATAGCCAACTGCTGGCTATAAGCCATTGCCATGTCGTCTATAGCCCATCTTATAGCCAACATGTACAATAGTTCATAGGAGAAGTATACTACTTTTTTTATTACATGACACACCTTTCATACTCACAAAATGCCTAGGAGCATGTGCTAGAGCTGGCTCTTAGCTAAGAGCCCGCTTACCATCTCTCTCCTCTTCTCTTTCCTCCAACTAAACAAAAATATATTAGTTCATTCCTTATAGCCAGCTGACTCAGCTCTATTGTACTTGCTCTTAGTGATGACAGCGGCAAGTCCAAGGAGGAAAACAACTTGGCGGTTGATGTCTACTACGCAACCTTTTCCTTGTAGACGTTGTTGGGCCTCCAAGTGCAGAGGTTTGTAGGATAGTAGCAATTTTTTTTGACAAGCACAGTAGCAATTTTCCCTCAAGTGGGTGACCTAAGGTTTATCAATCCGCGGGAGGCGTAGGATGAAGATGGTCTCTCTCAAGCAACCCTGTAACCAAATAACAAAGAGTCTCTTGTGTCCCGAAAACACCCAATACAATCGTAAGTAGTATAGGTGCACTAGTTCAATGAAGAGATGGTGATACAAGTGCAATATGGATAATAGATATAAGTTTTTGTAATCTGAAAATATAAAAACAATAAGGTAATTAATAATAAAAGTGAGCACGAACGGTATTGCAATGCGTGGAAACAAGGCCTAAGGTTCATACTTTCACTAGTGAAGTTCTCTCAACAATGATAACATAATTGGATCATATAACCAGCCTCAACATGCAACAAAGGGTCACTCCAAAGTCACTAATAGAAGAGAACAAACGAAGAGATTATTGCCCGGTACGAAACCACCACAAAGTTATTCTTTCTGATCGATCTATTCAAGAGTCCGTAGTAAAATAACACGAAGCTATTCTTTCCGTTCAATATATCCTAGAGTTCGTACTAGAATAACACCTTAAGACACACATCAACCAAGACCCTAATGTCACCTAGATACTCCATTGTCACCTCAAGTATCCGTGGGCATGATTATACGATATGCATCACACAATCTCAGAATCATCTATTCAACCAACACATAGAACTTCGAAGAGTGCCCCAAAGTTTCTGCCGGAGAGTCAAAATGTGTGCCAACCCATATGCATAGGTTCCCGATGTCACGAAACACGCAAGTTGATCACCAAAACATACATCAAGTACTCACATGAATATCCCATTGTCACCACAGATAGACACGTGCAATACATACATCAAGTGTTCTTAAAGACTCAATCCGCTAAGATAACTTCAAAGGGGAAACTCAATTCATTACAAGATGGGAGAGGGTGAAGAATAGTATAGGATCCAACTAGAGTAGCAAAGCCCGCGGTACATCGAGATCATGACATCTCAAGAACTCGAAAGGGAGAGATCAAACACATATCTACTGGTACATACCCTTAGCCCCGAGGGAGAACTACTCCGTCCTCCTCATAGAAATCACCGGGATGATGAAGAAGGCCACTAGAGGTGGATTCCCCCTCCGGCAGGGTGCCACAACAGGCTCCCGATTGGTTTTTGGTGGCTACAGAGGCTTGCGGTGGCGGAACTCCTGATCGAGGTTTATTTCCGGAGGCTTCTGTATTTATAAGACCAGATGGCATCGAGAACAAGTCATGGTGATGACAGCGGCATGTCCAAGGAGGAAAACAACTTTGCGGTTGATGTCTACTACGCAACCTTCTCCTTGTAGACGTTGTTGGGCCTCAAAGTGCAGACGTTTGTAGGACAGTAGCAATTTTTTTTTGACAAGTACAGTAGCAATTTTCCCTCAAGTGGGTGACCTAAGGTTTATCAATCCGCGGGAGGCGTAGGATGAAGATGGTCTCTCTCAAGCAACCCTGTAACGAAATAACAAAGAGTCTCTTGTGTCCCCAACACACCCAATACAATGGTAAGTTGTATAGGTGCACTAGTTCGGCGAAGAGATGGTGATACAAGTGCAATATGGATAATAGATACAAGTTTTTGTAATCTGAAAACATAACAACAGCAAGGTAATTAATAATAAAAGTGAGCACGAACGGTATTGCAATGCGTGGAAACAAGGCCTAGAGTTCATACTTTCACTAGTGAAGTTCTATCAACAATGATAACATAATTGGATCATATAACCAGCCCTCAACATGCAAGAAAGAGTCAGTCCAAAGTCACTAATAGCGGAGAAAAAACGAAGAGATTATTGTCGGGTACGAAACCACCACAAAGTTATTCTTTCTAATCGATCTATTCAAGAGTCCGTAGTAAAATAACACGAAGCAATTCTTTCCGTTCAATCTATCCGAGAGTTCATACTAGAATAACACCTTAAGACACACATCAACCAAGACCCTAATGTCACCTAGATACTCCATTGTCACCTCAAGTATCCATGGGCATGATTATACGATATGCATCACACAATCTTAGAATAATCTATTCAACAAACACATAGAACTTCAAAGATTGCCCCAAAGTTTCTGTCGGAGAGTCAAAACGTGTGCTAGACGCATGCTCCTAGGGGAAGGGTTGGTAGGAATTAACCATCGCGCAATCCCGACCGCCACACAAAGGATGAAAACCAATAAAAACATCATGCTCCGACTTCCTAGCATAGCGATTCACCATACGTGCATGATACGGGAATCACAAACTCTAACACAAGCATTTCTACCAATCCATAATTACTCACTAGCATGACTCTAATATCACCATCTTTATATCCTAAAACTATATGCAAAGAATCAAACTTCTCATAGTATTCGATGCACTCTATACGAAAGTTTTTATTATATCCCTCTTGGATGCCCATCATATTAGGACTAGATTCATAACCTAAGCAAATTACCATGCTGTTTAAGACTCTCACAATAATATAAGTGAAGCATGAGAGTTCAACTATTTCTATAAAATAAAATCATCGCAATGCTCTACAAAGATATAAGTGAAGTACTAGAGCAAAAGGCAAACTACTCCAAAAGATATAAGTGAAGCTCAATGAGTAGTTGAATAATTATTTGGCTATGTGAAGACTGTCCCATCTAGTAATTTCAGACCTTAAGTAACTTATTCATACATAATAAAATGACACTTCAAGGATAGCACGAATCATGTGAAGAAGCAAAAACTTAGGTTCAACCGATACTAACCGATAATTGTTTGAAGAAGAAAGGTGGGATGCCATCCGGGGCATTCCCAAGCTTCGGTGCTTGAGACTTCTTGAAATATGAATTGGGGATGACATTGGCATCCACAAGCTTGAGCTTTTGTGTCTCCTTAATTCCTCTCATATGATGGTCTCCAAAATCTTAAAAACTTCATCCACACAAAACTCAACAAAAACTCGTGAGATAGGTTAGTATATCATCTTCTACTGTAGTAAATCACTAAGATTATTAGTTGACATTGCATACTAAATGCCTCTGCATATTTTAAACTCCCATCATCGAATGGAATCATTAAAGAAGCAAACATATGCGAACAATGCAAACATAACAGCAATCTGCCTAAACAGAAAAGTCTGTGAAGAATGCATCAAGTGTTCTTAAAGACTCAAGTGTTCTTAAAGACATACTTAAAGACTCAAGACATACATCATGTGTTCTTAAAGACTCAAGACATACATCAAGTGTTCTTAAAGACTCAAGACATACATCAAGTGTTCTTAAAGACTCAATCTGATAAGATAACTTCAAAGGGGAAACTCAATTCATTACAAGAAGGGAGGGGGGGAAGAACGTCATAGGATCCAACTACAGTAGCAAAGCCCGCGGTACATCAAGATCATGACATCTCAAGAACACGAGAGAGAGAGAGAGAGAGAGATCAAACACAAAGCTACTGGTACATACCCTCTGCGCTGAGGGAGAACTACTCCCTCCTCATGATGGAGATCGCTGGGATGATGAAGAAGGCCACCGGAGATGGATTCCCCCTCCGACAGGGTGCCGGAATGGGCTCCCGGTTGGTTTTTGGTGGCTATAGAGGCTTGCGGCGGCGGAACTCCCGATCTAGGTTTATTTCTGGAGGTTGCTGTATTTATAAGACCAGATGGCATCGAGAACGAGTCAGGGGGACCCACGAGGGAGTCATGAGCCCCCCAGGCCACCCAGGAGTGGTGGGCACGCCTCCCTCGCTCGTGGCTTCCTCAGGACTCCCCTCTAGTATCTTTTTCTTCTTGTATTTTTGATATTTTCCATAAATATCACGGCGAAAGTTTTATTCCGTTTGGACTCCGGTTGATATTCCTATGTGAAAAAGGTCAAAAACAAAGAAAAAACTAGAACTGGCACAGGGCTCTAAGTCAATAGGTTAGTCCCAGAAATAATATAAAATATCATATTCATGCATATAAAGCATCCAAAGTTGATAATATAATAGTATGGAACGATAAAAAATTATAGATACGTTGGAGACGTATCAGCGGTCAGGTGTGCCCTATCGTGCGTGTGGCTGAAGTTCGACACCAACTGAATTCATCATAAATACGAAGAACGCTAGTGTCCAAGATAAGCACTCGAAAGTAAAAAAAAACTACAGTGGTCACGTCAACCACTGAGGCTGACTTACACATCTACATCAACACGATGGAGCCTCACCTAATCACTCAAGACGTCCTATGGACGAACACATGCCACCCCCGCGGTCCGTCGCTTCAACAACATTGAAGCAAAGGAAAAGCGATACGTTCTACTTCAACATATCAAAAGAAACAGAATAGGTGCCATTTAGGAAATATACATGGAGAAGTTATGATTTGAGTCGGCCAAACATTGAGCCGGTAATTCCAAAGCCAAGCAGCAAAGAAAGATAAATTGCCCTGGAGAAGAAAGGACGGCCAGATCAAATGAGAAAAAGAAAGATGTCAACTTTACACCGGCCTATGCTACAAGAAAGTATGAAGACTCTCAAGATGCCTCCGCGAATCGACATAAGACTTGGGGGCTACACGGTTATTACTCAATAGATTCGGTTGTTTTCAACAAATTCAAGAACTCTGGGTCATTACAAGGAAGACAACCCAGAACCCAGGGGTTGCTGCCATATTCGCAAAAAGTTAAATGTTGCTAAAGAGAGCTTGCTGCCATGATGCACAATTCGAACATGGATGTTGTGCCTTTCTGGGTGAAAAAGTAAAGATTGCCAAAGATGACCATTGCTACTGCAACAAAAGACCTTCCAACGGCGCCAGAAACACGTGCTGACGGGAGACTATTCTTGTCTTGATACTCCTCAGGAACGGCACCAGGAATCCTTCTGCTACGGCTACGCCTTTAGAGACTTCCTAGGCAAATATGCAAAGGATTCCCCCTGGCCTTGGAGCCTTGCGTTGGTGTTCCCTCGAAGCGGAAAGGGTGATGTAGCACAGCGGTGGTAAGTATTTCCCTCGGTTTTGAGAACCAAGGTATCGATCCAGTGAAGGAGTATCACAAGTACCTGCACAAACACAAAAAGCTTGCTAACAACGCTATGAAGGGGTTGTCAATCCCTTCTAGGTTTTTCTCAAGTGAGAACTGAAAGCAACAAGGTAACAAAGCAAAGCGAAAGCGAAAGTGGAAACGATAGGTGTGAATAGACCCGGGGGTCGTAGTGTTCACTAGTGGCTTCTCTCATGAAAGCAAGTAGACGGTGGGTGAACAAATTGCTGTCGAGCAATTGATAGAACGGCGCAAAGTCGTGACATCATATATGGCAATGATTATATCTATAGGCATCACGTCCAAAAGAAGTAAACCCATACTTTCTGCATCTACTACTATTACTCCACACGTCGACCGCTATCCAGCATGCATCTAGTGTATTTAGTCCAAAAGAACACAGTAACGCCTTAAGCAAGATGACATGATGTAGATGGACAATCTCATATCTACAACAAAGCCCATCTTGTTTCCCTTGATTTCAACTACAAGATGTGTGCCTTGCTGCCCCTACTCTCACTGGGAAAGGTCACCACACGGTATGAACCAAAACGAAGCACTTCTCCCATTGCAAGAATCATAGATCTAGTTGGCCAAACAAAACCCAAGACTCGGAGAGACTTACAAGGATATCAAATCATGCATATAAGAAGTCAGCAAAGACTCAAATATATATCATAGATAATCAGATCACAAATCCACAATTCATTGGATCTGGACAAACACACCGCCAAAGAGGATTACATCGAATAGATCTCCATGAAGATCATGGAGAACTTTGTATTGAAGATCCAAGAGAGAGAAGAAGCCATCTAGCTACTAACTACGGAGCCGTAGGTCTGAAGTGAACTACTCACGAGTCATTGGAGGGGCGATGATGTTGATGTAGAAGCCCTCCAACTCCAAAGTCCCCTCCGGCAGGGCACCGGGAAGGGTCTCCAGATGAGATCTCGTGGAAACGGAAGCTTGCGGCGCCGGAAAAGTGTTTTCGTGGATTCCATCATTTTTTCCTGTATTTTAGGGAATATATAGGAGAAGGAGCTAGGTCAGGGGGGCGCCAGGGAAGCCACAAGCCTGGTAGCCGTCACCCCCCTGGTGGCGGCTACAGGGCTTGTGGGCCCCCTATAGCTCTCCTGCCTTGGCCCTCAAGCCCCCTGATCTTCTTCGAGGATTTTAACCCGTTTGGACTCTGTTCCAAAATCAGATCTAAAAAGAGCCAAAAACACAGAAAAAACAGGAAGTGGCACTTGGCACTGAATTAATAAGTTAGTCCCAAAAAAGATATAAAAGGTACATAAAACATCCAAAGAGGACAAGATAACATCATGAAACCATAAAAAATTATAGATACGTTTGAGACGTATCAACCATCCCCAAGCTTAACTCCTGCTCGTCCTCGAGTAGGGAAGTGATAAAGAATGATTTTTGGATGCTTTCGTGCTACCTAGCATAGATGTCATTTGTAACTCCTCTTATGTGACGTGAATTTTCAGATCCATTAGATTCAAAATAATAGTTTGCAATTGATGTTGAAACAATAATAATTCAAGAAAACAAGCAAGGTAATCATGAACTTTCAAAATAACAAGGCCAAAAGAATGTTATCCGTACAAAAGCATATAGTCTGGCTATGCTCTATCATCATTGCACAACGAATTTAAATCATGCACAACCCCGGTATTGGCCAAGTAATTGTTTTCACACCTTTACTTTCTCAAACCTTTTCAACGCTCACGCAATACATGAGCGTGAGCCATGGTTTTAGCACTATAAGTGGTGTGGAGTGTGGTCGAGGTTGCAAAACAAACAAGGAGAAGATGATCACATTAACTAGGCATATCAATGAGCTGTGGATATGCTCATAAATAGATATCAATGTGAATGAGTAGGGATATCCATACAAATGACGCACTAGAGCTAAGTGTATGTGAAAGCTGTTGGGGAACGTCGCATGGGAAACAAAAAGTTTCCTACGCGCACGAAGACGTGTCATGGTGATGTCCATCTACGAGAGGGGATATTCGATCTACGTACCCTTGTAGATCACACAACAGAAGCGTTAGTGAACGCGGTTGATGTAGTGGAACGTCCTCACGTCCCTCGATCCGCCCCGCGAACCGTCCCACGAACCGTCCCGCGATCCGTCCCACGATCTGCTCCGATCTAGTGCCGAACGGACGGCACCTCCGCGTTCAGCACACGTACAGCTCGACGATGATCTCGGCCTTCTTGATCCAGCAAGAGAGACGGAGAGGTAGATGAGTTCGCCGGCAGCGTGACGGCGCTCCAGAGGTTGGTGGTGATCTAATCTCAGCAGGGCTCCGCCCGAGCTCCGCAGAAACGCGATCTAGAGGAAACACCCTGGAGATATGTGGTCGGGCTGCCGTGGCAAAGTTGTCTCAAATCAGCCCTAAAACCCCACTATATATAGGAGGGAGGGAGGGGAGGAGGCAGCCTCAAAACCTAAAGGTTTGGCCGAAATTGGAGGTGGAGGAGTCTTACTCCAATCCTACTTGGAGTAGGATTCCACCTTCCCACTTGGAAACTCGTTCCACCTTGTGTTTTTTTTCTCAAAACTTATGGGCCTTAGTGGGAACTTATTCCAGCCCACTAGGGGCTGGTTTATCACTTCCCATAGCCCATGAGACCCCTTGGGGCGTGACACCCCTCCTGATGGTCCCGGAACCCCTCCCGGCACTCCTAGTACACTACCGATGAGCCCGAAACTTTTCCGGTAATGCACGAAAACCTTCCGGTAACCAAATGAGGTCATCCTATATATCAATCTTCGTTTCCGGACCATTCCGGAAACCCTCGTGATGTCCGTGATCTCATCCGGGACTCCGAACAACATTCGGTAACCAACCAGATAACGCAAATACGCATAAAACAACGTCGAACCTTAAGTGTGCAGACCCTGCGGGCTCGAGAACTATGTAGATATGACCCGAGTGACTCCTCGGTCAATATCCAATAGCGGGACCTGGATGCCCATATCGGATCCTACATATCCTACGAAGATCTTATCGTTTGAACCTCAATGCCAAGGAAACATATAATCCCGTATGTCATTCCCTTTGTCCTTCGGTATGTTACTTGCCCGAGATTCGATCGTTAGTATCCGCATACCTATTTCAATCTCGTTTACCGGCAAGTCTCTTTACTCGTTCAGTAATACAATATCCCGCAACTTACACTAAGTTAGATTGCTTGCAAGGCTTGTGTGTGATGTTGTATTACCGAGTGGGCCCCAAGATACCTCTCCGTCATACGGAGTGACAAATCCCAGTCTTGATCCATATTAACTCAACGAACACCTTCGGAGATACCTGTAGAGCATCTTTATAGTCACCCAGTTACGTTGCGACGTTTGATACACACAAAGCATTCCTCCGGTGTCAGTGAGTTATATGATCTCATGGTCATAGGAACAAATACTTGACACGACGAAAACAGTAGCAACAAAATGACACGATCAACATGCTACGTCTATTAGTTTTGGGTCTAGTCCATCACATGATTCTCCTAATGATGTGATCCCGTTATCAAGTAACAACACTTGCCTATGGCCAGGAAACCTTGACCATCTTTGATCAACGAGCTAGTCAACTAGAGGCTTACTAGGGACAGTGTTTTGTCTATGTATCCAAACAAGTATTGTGTTTCCAATCAATACAATTATAGCATGGATAATAAACGATTATCAGGAACAAAGAAATATAATAATAACTAATTATTATTGCCTCTAGGGCATATTTCCAACAAAAGCTCTTAAAGAAAATTAGTGGGTGTGCATCCAACTTTCTTGCTCACGAAGACCTAAGGAAAATTTGAGGAAGCCTATCATTGGAATATACAAGCCAAGTTATGTAATGAAAATTTCCCACTAGCTATATGGTGGTGACAAAACGAGAGACTATCAATCATGAAGATCATGGTGCTTAATAAGCACAAGTGTGGAAGGATAGTAGCATTGTCCCTTCTCTCTTTTTGTCTCATCATTTTCTTTTTTTTGGTGGGGTCTTTGGCCTCTTCTTTTTTGGTGGGCAACTTTGGCCTCTTTTATTTCCTTACATGGGACAATGCTCCATCAATGATGATCATCACACTTTCAACTCAAGACATTGAGCAACGATGACTCTATATGGAATGCCTTCGGTAGTGTACCGTGACAATGATCTAGCATGGCATAGACATTTATGGAAACATCATGCTAGCTATCTTACGATCATGCAATGGCAATGTAGAAATGGTGGCACATGTCATGGTGGTAGTTGCATGGCAATATATCTTGGAATGACTTTGAAAAAGCCATAGTAGGTAGGTATGGTGGCTGTTTTGAGGGAGGCTAATGGTGGGTTTTGTGCACCGGCGAAAATTATACGGCACTAAAGAAGATAGTGATGGTGGAAGGTGAAAGTGCATCTAAACCATGACTCAACATTAGTCATGAAGAACTCATATACTTGTTGCAAAAGTTTTAGTAGTAATCGAAACAAAGCATTCAACGCATACTCCTAGGGGAAGGGTTGGTAGGTATAAACCGTCGCGCGATCCCGACCGCCACGCAAAGGATGACAATCAATAGACTAATCATGCTCAGATTTCATCACATAGCGGTCCACCATACGTGCATGCTACGGGAATCACTAAATTAAACACAAGTATTTGTAGATCCACAACACCTTACTAGCATAACTTCAATATTACCACAACCACAACTCATAACTAATTGAGATGAATCAAACTTCATAACTATTCAATGCACATGAAGGTGGAAGTTTTCGTATCCCTTTGGATAACTACCCCTTTTGAGACTACTTTCATTGCATAGATCAACTACCAAGCCACGCATCGCTGTGCTCTAAAAGATATAAGTGAAGCACATAGAGAAAAATCAACTAGCTCAAAAGATATAAGTGAAGCACCTGTGAGCTAAATTGTCTACCAAAGGATATAAGTGAAGCTCGACAAAATCACGGTGAGTGCATGTATCTATATCTAGGTGTGAATCAAGGATGATTGTGACACAACAAAAATAAAAGACTCCTACGATACAAGACGCTCCAAGCAAAACACATAACATGTGGTGAATAAAAATATAGCCCCAAGTAACGTTACCGATGGATTGAAGACAAAAGAGGGGATTCCTTCCCGGGGCATCCCCAAGCTTAGGCTTTTACGGCATCCTTGAATCTCTTGGGGTTCCTTGGGCATCCCCAAGCTTGATCTCTTGCCACTCTTTATCTTTTTGTCCATAAGAACTTCACCCAAGACTTGAAAACTTCACAACACGAAACTTAAACAGAAACTCGTGATAACATTAGTATAAGAAAGCAAACCACCACTTCCTTAGGTACTGTAGCAAACTTAAATTCTACTTATGTTGATGTTGGGTTACTGTATCTTCAATCTTCCATGGCTAATACACCCCGATACTATCCATAGTTTCATCAAAATAAGCAACCAAGAAAACAAAAAACAGAATTTGTTAATAGTAGACCAGTCCGTAGCAATCTGTATACTTCTGGTACTTTACAAATTCTGACAAATCATGACAGTATGAAAAATTTGCATAGAAATTAGCAGCAAAAAGAATCAACTCAAAAGCTCTTACAGAAAAAAATTAAAATCCTTTTCGTGAGCAGAAAGTTTCTGTCTTTTCCAGCATGACCAAACGATCATCCCCAAGACTAATCATAACGGTTTTGCTTGGCACAAACGCAAAAAGAAACACAAAAAACACAATAATAACAGAATTATTAAAGTGTGGAAAACACAAAACAGAAATAAAAAGGATAGATTCGTTGGGTTGCCTCCCAACAAGCGCTATTGTTTAACGCCCTTAGCTAGGGAAAAGGTGAAGGAATCATGTATAGTCATCTTTGGTGCTCAAACCATAAGTAGCCCTCATCATAGATTCATAAGGAAATCTTATTTTCTTTCTAGGAAAGTGCTCCATGCCCTTTTTAAAGGAAATTGAAATCTAATATTCCCTTCCTTCATATCGATGATAGCACCAATAGTCCTTAGGAAAGGTCTGCCAAGAATAATGGGACATTAAGGATTGCAATCTATGTCAAGTACAATGAAATCCACGGGTACATAGTTCTTATTTGCAACAATAAGAACATCATCGATCCTTCCCATGGGTTTCTTGACAGTAGAATCCACAAGATGCAAATTAAGAGAACACTCTTCAGTCTCATGAAAACCAAGAATATCACATAAAGACTTTGGAATCGCGGAAATACTAGCACCCAAATCACACAAAGCATTGCACTCATAGTTTTTGATCTTGATTTTGATAGTATGTTCCCACTCATCATGAAGTTTTCTAGGTATAGAGACTTCTACTTCGAGTTTCTCTTCAAGAGATTTCATCGTAGCATCTACGATGTGCGCGGTAAAGGGTTTGCTTTGGCTATAAGCATGTGGAGAGTTTACAATGGATTAAATCAAAGAAATGCAT
The DNA here is from genome assembly GCF_904849725.1 of Hordeum vulgare subsp. vulgare. Classification (NCBI taxonomy): domain Eukaryota; kingdom Viridiplantae; phylum Streptophyta; class Magnoliopsida; order Poales; family Poaceae; genus Hordeum; species Hordeum vulgare. Next base: position 303,214,682 of record NC_058523.1, read on the forward strand.
TCAAACAAGGAGCAACTATCATAATTGAATTCCTTGAAATCCAAAGTGGGAGTTTCATTACTACCCAAAATTTTGATTTCTTCTACTCCACTCTCCACACCTTTATCATCAAGATGGGTGGACTCCGAATCATTGGGGCATTTTTCAACCAAAGTGGATTCATATACAACCCCTTCATCAATAGGTTTGACACGCGAAAACAAAGATTCAAGAGGAGTCACACCAAGCACTTTAAGATCTTCGTGAGTTGCATCACTAGAACGCACCCTTTTAAACCATTCATGCCTAGCGCGAATTTGGGCGGTTCTTTCTTTGCTCTCATTCATGGAGACACGCATAGCTTTCGAAGTTTCATCCAAGTTGACCTTGGGAGGAGCGCAACTTTCAAATCATCAATATCACAAGACATCCTATCAATGCTCTTAGCCAAATCGTCTATTTTGAGTAGTTTTTCCTCTATGGACGCATTGAAAATCTTTTGAGAGTTGATGAACTCTTTGATATTACTCTCTAAATCAGAGGGTAATTTGTTGTGATTTCCATAAGTGTTGTTGTAGGAATTGCCATAATTGTTAGAGGAGTTACTAGGAAAAGGCCTAGGAACATAGTTTCCTCTAAAAGCATTGTTGTTGCCAAAATTGTTCCTACCAACAAAGTTAACATCCAAACTAGCATTGCTACTCTCAGTCAAGGAAGATAGTGGCATGTCATTAGGATCTAAAGGAGCATTTCTACTAGCAACCAAATTCATCAACTCGTCCATCTTAGCACTAAGCGAGTTAATTTCTTCTATAGCGTGTACCTTTTTGCTAGCAGGTGACCTTTCCCTGTGCCACTTAGAGTAGTTGGTCATGATATTGTCTAGGAGTTTCGTAGCGTCTCCTAACGTGATTTCCATGAACGTTCCACCTGAGGCAGAGTCCAAGTTATTGCGAGAGGAAAAATCCAAGCCAGCGTAAAACATTTGTATAATCATCCACAAACTCAAGCCACGAGCGGGACAATTTCTAATCATAAGCTTCATCCTCTCCCAAGATTGTGCAACGTGTTCATGATGAAGTTGCTTGAAATTCATGATATCGTTACGTAAGGAGATGATCTTAGCCGGCGGAAACTACTTGGATATGTAAGCATCTTTGCACTTATCCCAAGAATCGATACTATTTTTGGGCAAAGAAGAAAACCAAGTTTTTGCGTGATCTCGCAACGAGAAAGGGAAAAGCTTTAACTTATCACGTCATTATCCACATCTATTTTCTTTTGCATATCGCAAATCTCAATGAAGGTATTGAGATGGGATGCGGCATCTTCACTAAGAAGGCGAGAGAATTGATGCGTTGATTTCCTACGATCCCGCACTAGTGGCGGGAGCAATCGGAGTACTAATAAAATCATCATTATTGGTACTCGAGAAGTCACAAAGTTTGGTGTTTTCAGCCATGATGACTTCAACAAACAAACAAGCACACAAGCAAGCAATAAAACCGGCGAAGGAAAACGGCAAAAAGGCAAAAGGAAAAAGAAAACGGTAAAGGAGAAAGGCAAATGAAAACGACAAATGTGAAGTGGGGGAGAGGAAAACGAGAGGCAACTGGCAAAAAAGTAAATGCAAGAGATGAGTTTGTGAGACCTACTTGGATAGATCTCTCCTTCCCCGGCAATGGCACCAGAAATAGTTCTGCTACTGCAACAAAAGATCTTCCAACAGCGCGAGAAACGCGTGCTGACGGGAGACTATTCTTGTCTTGATACTCCTCAGCAACGGCACGAGGAATCCTTCTGCTATGGCTACGCCTTTAGGGATTTCCTAGGAAAATATGCAAAGGATTCCCCCGTGGCCTTGGAGCCTTGCGTTGGTGTTCCCTCGAAGCTGAAAGGGTGATGTAGCACAGCGGTGGTAAGTATTTCCCTCGGTTTTGAGAACCAAGGTATCGATCCAGTGAAGGAGTATCACAAGTACCTGCACAAACAAAAAAAGCTTGCTCCCAACGCTATGAAGGGGTTGTCAATCCCTTATAGATTGTTTGCCAAGTGAGAACTGAAAGCAACAACGTAACAAAGCAAAGTAAAAGTGAAAGTGGAAACGATAAGTGTGAATAGACCCGGGGGCCGTAGTGTTCACTAGTGGCTTCTCTCATGAAAGCAAGTAGACGGTGGGTGAACAAGTTACTGTCGAGCAATTGATAGAACGGCGCAAAGTCGTGACATCATATATGGCAATGATTATATCTATAGGCATCACGTCCAAAACAAGTAGACCGATACTTTCTGCATCTACTACTATTACTCCACACGTCGACCGCTATACAGCATGCATCTAGTGTATTAAGTCCAAAAGAACAGAGTAACGCCTTAAGCAAGATAACATGATGTAGATGGACAATCTCATATCTACGACAAAGCCCATCTTGTTACCATTGATGGCAACTAAACGATGTGTGCCTTGCTGCCCCTACTTTCACTGGGAAAGGTCACCACACGGTATGAACCCAAAACCAAGCACTTCTCCCATTGCAAGACTCGGAGAGACTTACAAGGATATCAAATCATGCGTATAAGAAATCAGGAAATACTCAAATATATATCATAGATAATCTGATCACAAATCCACAATTCATCACATCTCGACAAACACACCGCCAAAGAGGATTACATCGGATAGATCTCCATGAAGATCATGGAGAACTTTGTATTGAAGATCCAAGAGAGAGAAGAAGCCATCTAGCTACTAACTACGGACCCGTAGGTCTGAAGTGAACTACTCACGAGTCGTTGGAGGGGCGATGATGTTGATGGAGAAGCCCTCCAACTCCAAAGTCCCCTCCGGCAGGGCACCGGGAAGGGTCTCCAGATGAGATCTCGCGGAAACGGAAGCTTGCGGCAGCAGAAAAGTGTTTTCGTGGATTCCCTCATTTTTTCTGTATTTTAGGGAATATATAGGCGAAGGAGCTAGGTCTGGGGGGTGTCATGGAGGCCACAAGCCTTCTAGCCGCCGCCCCCTGGTGGCGGCTACAGGGCTTGTGGGCCCCGTGTAGCTCTCCTGCGTTGGCCCTCAAGCCCCCTCATCTTCCGTTCGGGAAAAAAATATTTCGGGGATTTTATTCCATTTGGACTCCGTTCCAAAATCAGATATGAAAAGAGCCGAAAACACAGAAAAACAGGAACTGGGACTTGCCACTGAATTAATAAGTAAGTCCCAAAAAAGATATATAAGGTACATAAAACATCTAAATATGACAAGATAACAGCATGAAACCATCAAAAATTATAGATACGTTTGAGACATATCAACCAACTACCATGATGCGCTGTTCATACATAAGTATCATCTTATACTGGACAATCATATTATCATATCGTGATCAATGGAATCAAGCCGGCTTATCTGGGGGCTAATGGTCCCTAGATTGTTTCTTAGTAATATCATTGTCCTCTGTAATCGTATGATGGGCTTTTCTATTGATAATAGGTTACTTGGTTGCTTCCAACTCATTGAGTTTAGCTTTCTCACCCTCTTGATCTGGCAAAGACGCCATAAAATGGTTAAACCTGTCCGTATGTTTGATGCGACTCCGATAAGGTGACTCCATGTACTCTTGACTATTCAATCCATTATGGACCCTGAATTAGCAAGGTTAAGACATTGGTCTGTCACGTGAGAGCCGGCATACTAAAAGCAAGGATAAACCATGGGTTATCACACCCGCTTCACTGAAGCAAGACTGGCCTCGATAGCCGGTCTCTTTTTACAGGGTCTCACAGAGCCGGATTATTATTGCTTTATCATCACTTGATTTTTTCAGGTACAAGTACTATTTTTACCGGCTCATCATGAATGACCGGGTCACAAAAGTTGCAGTCATATCATGAATAGTTCAGTCATATATCATCCTACATCACATCACGCATACATATCATGCCGGTCTTCAAAACGGGTAACAAACTTTTTGCATGAACAAATAAGTCTTTGTGAGCCAAAACTAGTTGGATTTTCATCATGGTTTATCATAACCAGTGTTAAATGATTGAGGTTTTGCAAATAAGCTCAAGATAAATAAATAGTCTTGAAAAACCAATTTGTCACATATTGTTGAGCTAGTATATTACATATCGCTGAGCTGGAGTATCACATATAATGTTGGGTCGTATAATTAATCGGCTCTTGGAATTTTCAAGCATATATTTGCTAGGTTCCATCGAAGACCATGACTAGGGATTTTCATATGTAGGACAATGGTATTATTCCAGGATATTTGTACAACCGATAAAATACTTGGTTGCATTCCAACCATGATCAAGGATTCATTCAAATCCAGGGGAACTTACGAAGTTCATTATGACGGGTTATATTATTCTCACAAAGTCCCAAGTCGCTCCAAGCATGCGACCTGGCACTTGGGGGCTACATCATATGATGTTCTATTTCAAAGGAGAAGTACGTGTAAGTCTCGAGTCGGCGCAAGCAATCGACCCGGCACTTGGGGGCTACACTTCTCATATCAAATTTCTAGAAGTCCCAAGTCATTGCAGGCATGCGACCTGGAACTCAGGGGCTACAACATTCAGTTGTTGAACAGATTATGAGGTCTAAATTGAAGACCCAGCCCATCACATACCAATGAGCCGACCCTTGGGGGCTACACATGTGAAATTCAAGACATTCAGCTCAGCTCCTATCTAGGACTCAGATGACAGCCTGGATTTCCCCAAAGCTATCTATCTATATTCAAAACAAAGTTCAAGTGTCCTAGGTTGTCCACAAGAAAAAAAACCCGGCCCTTGGGGGCTACCCCAGCTGAAGCTTTCTAAGTATAAAAAACTAAAAGTCCCATGCTACTGCAGGAAAGACAACCCGACACTTGGGGGCTACATAGCCAAGCAATATTTCTATCCGAAACGCTAAGTCATCATGAATTGATAAACTCGCAGCTTGGAGGCTACAGGTAATATGGATATAAAAAGAGAGAGAACAAGAACATCCTCAAGGGATAAATTTTAAAGTGGAGCTGAAGCATTGAAAGACCGGCTCAACATATTTCTATCTAGATGAAGCATTGAAAGACCGGCTCAACATCACATGGATTCCTTTATTCCCAATAATTTTATCAAATCCACCGAAGTGCTGTTGTTTGACCTGGCGTCACCAACAATCATGACCCAACATTTTTAAGGAACATGCAAATGGCTGGTGACAATTGTGGATCGTGAACACTTTGTCCAGCGCACCAGCGAGTCAGCTCATTATTGGACCCGCCGAGTTGCAGAAATCATCCACTCCTTGGACAACATTATGGCTTCCCAAGCCGTCCTGATTTTCGAGAAAAATTGCCACTTCCAATCGCGAGTCCTAAAGCTTGGTAAACCAAAATGGAAGACACAAGATATGGGCGACTTGATGGATGTCTCATGCGGTATGCTGAGTTAGACACCATGAAGGATCCCAGCTAGGACTAGGAGAAAGTTGGCAAGAACTAGAAAGGTGAAGGTGGTGAGAGCAATCAACAAGGTGGAAGCCCTAAAGGTCAAAAATAACAAACAGAAGCAGCCTGAGGGCGTGTAAGAATTTTTGGCTAATACCAATACTGGATTCATGAACGAGCGCCGCTTTGGGGGAACTTACAATGTAAATAATCCATGTAATTATGAGGAATCACTCAAGGCATCTTTCCCAAAGCTTAGTACCCAAGACAAGCCATTTACTCACTCATGGGAGAATTGTTATATTACGCAGGAGTTTCGGAACTAAGCCTTCCAGAATCACCAGGGGACTAATGGTGGAGTAAATCCGGGTCCGTATGGTCAAACCCGCTCACAAGGTGGATCTTCTAGCGGGTTCTCGGGATCAGTATTATTGAACCAGGCGGCTCGCGATTCGGTTTTTAGCACCAAGGATGCACAAGAAATGGGCAGGATCCTAATCATGGCAATGAGCAGGATAACAATCCATCTAGGTTTCAAAGTAACCCTAAGCAGCTAAACAATGGTCAATACCCCATTTTCATCAACAACAATTGCAAATAAGACCACATGCATAAGCATGGAGCCATCAATATGGTCGAGCCGACAGTCCCTAGATACCTCGACTAGTCTGAGCAACTAATCATTTGGAGCAGAGAGGATCACCCTCCAGGAGATCTAACCTTTGTGGTGGTGCACCGATTGGTGGTTATACCCTCACAAATGTCCTCGTGGATGGAGGAAGAAGAATCAACATCTTATATGGCGATACTTTCCGGTGGATGAACCTTCACGATTACAATTTGCAAACTTGTGCCACGTTTTTTCATGGCATTATTCTTGGAATATCAGCTTACCTAGTAGGGAGGATTGATCTCAATATTGCTTTTGCGGACGTACACAACTAGAGATGTGAACCCTTAATGTTTACGGTAGTCAAGTTAAAAATCCCATACACGGTGTCATATGGTTTTCTTACCTCCAATATTTTCATCAAGACAAAGCATTGGAGGCCGACCCCATGAGATATGGGTGTTCTATTCCCAAATTCGTTGCAAAGTACATTGACCAGAAAGATGATTATGAAGACTTCTCGAATAAACAAGGATTTCGAGGAACCACTTCATTGAAATAAGGAGGTCAAGGAGCAAGACAGTCCCTTAACATATTTATTATCCTTAGTTTTAGGAGCTTGCGATGAAAAAAATCAAGCTAACCTGGGGGCAAATTGTGGGGATATACCCCCACGGTTTGACTTGACCAAGAAATATGACCCGGCCTATTACTTGACGGCTCAAGAGTCACCCCGCTCGCCGGATCGATCTAGACGAAGAGGCCAAGGCCCATTATGTAAGCCGTCGTAAGGCGGTTCATGGAGAGGCATGGACGGCAGCTCACGAAGAAGGCCCAATAAGAGGAGGAATTCCCTTCAAGAGAAGCTAATCCAAGTCCTAGTAGTACTCTATGTAAGCCTACGCCTTGAAACTATATAAGAAGGGGCAGGGCGCCCCATGAGGGACAAGTCAAATTAGGTCTAGACAAGACAAATCATTAGATAGACAAATTAGACACCCTCGAGATTAGAGGTAGCAATGCTGCACCCTTGTAATCGACATGATCATCTTCATGAATGAAACATAAGCACGACATGGGATTTTACCTCCATCGGATGGGCCGAACCTGGGTAAACTTGCGTCTCTCGATTTGCCCGACCCCTATCAAGCCGCCACATAGTTGAGATGGCCTCACACCTAAGTTCTCTCAGGAGGACATCTGTCATAACAAAACAATGATAGGATCCATAAATGCTTCATCAACTTTAGTGGGTTCTGTGATAGATAAAAAAGCAAAGTGCCCGTAGAAGTTAGATAAATATAAAGCTTTTGAGCGAGTGAGGGGCCTAGTGCATTAATGTCATCCAGGATTTTGTCAATCTGCACTTCAATTGCTACTCTTGGATGGGTAGGTTGACGACTTTGTTGGGGTTGAGGGTTTTTTTCAGCACCATTTTTGTCAGGTGCACAAGAATTAATTTATTCACTGTTCGGGATGACTTCATTAGCTGGTAGAGGTTCTTCAGTGGGTATAATATCTTCGGAGCCTTGAACCTAATGAATTCCTCGGGACGGATTTCATCTAGCACAGGAGGTAGGTCCTTTCTTTGGGAGCCATTAGCTTCATTTAACCACACATCTACAGTTCCAACAACCTTGTTGTGGTAGGTGTTGAAGACTCTGTAGGTGTGTGAGTCCTTTTCGTGACCAAGCATAAAATCTTCATGTGCTTTCGGTGCGAATTTCTAATTGTGATGAGGATCTCTAATCCAGCATTTTGCACTGAAGACTTTGAAATAACTGGCATTGGGTTTCTTGTTAGTAAGGAGTTCATACGAAGTCTTCTTGAGGAATATGTGAAGATATACCGTGTTGATGTTGTGGTATGCAGTATTGATTACCTCGGGCCAGAAGCAACGAGGGGTCTTGTATTCCTCAAGCATAGTGCAAGCCATCTTAATAGAGTCGTGTTCTTGGCCTCCAAAATTCCATTCCGCTGAGGAGTATATGGGGCACATAACTCATGAGTAATACCAAGTTCATCAAGATAGTCATCAAGACTAGTGTTCTTGAACTCTGTCCCATTGACACTACTAAGGTGCTTGATCTTAACACCAAAGTTTGTTGAGGCCCTTGAGGAAAATTGTTTGAAGACTTCGTGTACTTTAGTTTTGTAATACATAATATGCACCAAAGTGTAACGTGAATAATGATCAACAAGGACAAGCCATATAGAGAAGCTGCATTGATTAGAGTAGCATAATGAGTAGGTCCAAAGAGGTCCATGTGAAGAAATTCAAAGGGACGAGTGATAGTCATGATAGTCTACGATGGATGCTTGGATCTAGTCATTTCTCTAGACACGAAAGCCTCACACAAATGATCCTTGAGGAATTTGACACCCTCAGTGCCTATAACGTGCATATTCTTCACGGTGTGTGCAGATTCCTCATGCCAGCATGTCCAAGTCATCAATGCCATAGCCAGCCTTGTGAAGTTTTTACATGTAGACATAGTGCACGCCGAGGACCTATAGAGAAATCAATGATATACAAGTCTCCTTTCCTAAAGCCTTTGAAGACTTTGGATTTGTCAGATTCCACGAGCACTATGCAACAATGTTTGCCAAAGATGACAATCATATTTAGATCACAAAGCATTGAGACAGACATGAGATTGAATCCGAGGGATTCGACAAGCATGAATTTGTCCATGTGCCAATCCTTCGAGATTGGAACCTTACCTAGACCCAATACCCTCATTTTTTCCTTTATTTGCACAAGTGATATGCTTCAGATGAGAAGGAGTTAATGGAATTTCCATCAATAGGTACTTGTTACCAGTCATGTGATTAGTGCATCCACTATGGAGGACCCATTCAGTAGCTTTGGCTGATTCATCCTGCAAATGAATTATTACCACTTATGAACTGATCTACTTCGGGGTGAAGAACGGCATCAATTTCACCATAGTGAATTTCATGAAATACTGTAGTAAGTAAAGTAGCATGAGGACGTGTGAAATGAACAATTCATTTTAGCATTATTAGTTTGCATCCTTTCAAGCATTTCCTCAGGTCTCCAGCAAATTCTTCAGATGTTCAAGTTCACCACCCACATCTGGAGACGTGTCCTGCATAAGATATTAGTTTGTTTTCTTCACCACCCACATCTGGAGGGGTGACAAAGAGTTCATTATTCTATGAGAACCATATGAAAATTTATGCATTGAAGGTAAAGCACTTCATTTCACTATAGGGGTTAGAGTACTCAAATGCATATGCACAGAAATTCGAGGATTTATGAACATAATGGTTTGAAGAATAATGCACATATTCATGACCCTTAGATTTTCTGTGCAAAGCTGAAGCATTATCATGAGCATGAGTAGAATTTTGACCATATGGGGAATTTGGTCCATGTGAAGACTTTGATCCATGTGAGGAATTTGATCTAGGATTCCTATTCTTCATGGGTGGTGTCATGAGGACATAAACCTGAACACTTTCTAGGCAGCTCTTCGAACCTAGATTTTCATCATAGGTGTATCGTTCCTGCAGTTAGTTCCAACGTATGTAGCAAATACTTCACCATTCTGATCTTTGAATATTTTATAGTTGGAGTCAAATAACACATGAGAGGAATATGAAGATTCAAAAGTAAAGCCAAATAATTTGGATGGATCTACACGAGGTACTTTTACATCAACCCATGAGGTTCTCGAATACTGCTCAGGTTTCAAGTAAGATCAATGAACATTTAATTTCCTCTTGAATGCAATACTGTCTTTCCTAGGGTTCCTATTTAGAATCTACTTTTCGAGCACATCGCAAAGGGTTTGATGCCCTTTGAGATTTTTGTATATTTCTGTCACATACAAATCCTTCAAACCTGCATTTTCGTAAGTGAAATTCGTGCTTTCCTCAGTTGAGGAATTTTTTACCACATATATAGTTGAAGAATTTGCAGCAATAGAATCATTTGAACTTTCAGCTAAAGAATTAGTAGTTTCACTTACAATGCATTTCAAGAAAGATGGAATGAATTCTTCCTAAGAGGAATCGATCTTTTGAGCAAGCAAAGAATCATTTTCCCTTTGAAGATAATGATGAGACACCCTTAGATTCTCAAGATCTTGCATTCTTTGAAGAAATTCATACGAAAGCTTCTCATGATTAGCTAAGAGAGTTTCATGATGACTTTGAAGGCAAACTTAGATTAAAGACATTGAAAGTCATGAGTCAGAGTTTGAGTCCGATCCATTTCCTCGTTCAACAGGTCATCGCTTTTGTCTAGGAGTTTCTAAAGCTTTTCAATAGCATTCTGTTGCTTAATGGCAATATTAGGAAGTTTTTAGTAACTAGGTTTGTGATAATCATCAGGTTCATTCTTGCTTAAGTGAGACAAGGAAGTATGTTTGAGTACCTTGGAACCTTTGGCCATGTAGAAATAGGTGGGAGCAGAGTCATCGTCCTAGTTAATAGTGTTGTCAACGATATTATTTTCTTCAATGTTGAAGATGGACTGGCTGAAGAAATGTGGTAGCAAGAGCTAGGCTTTCCACACTAGAGTCTAACTCCTCCTAAGATCCTTCTTCTTCCTCACATTACTCAGATTCTTCTTCAAAATCCATTTCCTTACCAACAAGTTCCCGGGCCTTTCTAGAACTGTTCTTCTTGTGCGATGAGGACTTTGAAGATTTCTTCTTTTTCTTCGAGTCATTAGAACTATCGTCCGTGTATTTCTTCTTCTTTGATTCCTTTACCCAGTGAGGGCAATTATCGGAATCGGGGCTCCATGGACCCAAGGAATGGTTCGAACACTATGGTGTGCTCATTCTCCTACCCTGCACTACCTCGCGGCTCCATGGCGACTCTCCGGTGGCACGATCTAGGAAGACGAGCTGAAACACACTGCAGTTTACCTAGGTTTGGTCCACCTTGTGATGTAAGACCCTACTCTTGCTTGTGGTGGGATTGCTTGAGGTGGAAGACAAGTACAAAGGTGGGTTATTTCCCTAGCCGGCGGATGAGGTTGGATCCCCTTCTGCGGAGGCCGGGCCTCTCCTATATATTGGCGTTGGTTCTCTTCCCCCGAAAACATTGGGGGGAAGGGTTGCCACAATGGCCATTTTCAAAATGTGACGTGACTGCAGTCTGGCATGACAAAGGTAGTCTTTGCTTGCAAAAGATTCTCTTCATGATGCGGTGGTGGGCTCGAGGATGACCTCCATCATGCCGAGCCCTTGGCTTTAGTCTCCTTGCTCCTACGCTGCCTACACAACCTGCCTTATCCACGTGAAGGAGCTGGGTCATGGGACCCTACCAAGTCGACCTCGTCTGGCCCACTTCGCGAGGGTATCAGGGGAAAACCTCGCGACGCACACCCTCCTGAGGCCCTTGGCGATGATCTTCAAACGCTCGCCTCGCGAGCCGAGGCCCCCGCGAGGGTCCTCCTTGTCGGGCTCACTAATGGGCCGAACCAGGATTATCCTGCCACTTCGCTTCCGAGGCCGCAGGCCGACTGGCCTGGGTACCCCCGGTCCCAGGGGCCCCATAGTATCCCTTGAGAACACATTGTGCATGACCCCAATTGTTGTGGGGGGCAAAGTGACACGGGCCCCAACCGCCTGCGGGTCAGGCTCGACACGTGGCAGCCGACGCGGTGTGGGAACCTTCCTTCATGCAACGCTTCGGAAACCGCTCCAAGCGGACTGAAGCAAAGCTTGTGTGAAAGGCCCACCATCATTGCTCTTGATCGACGCCATCCACTTGCATTGTTCTTTCGGTGAAGACAACCGGCTGGGGGAACAAGGTGACGCAAGTCAGAACCGCCCACGGGCCAATCATGGCACGCAACACATGACGGGCTCATGTTGCCACTACTCCCATGACGCCTTGGGGGTCGTCATCATGGCTATAAAATGGCTTCCCCTAGGGCATGCCACCCCACCACTTCTTCCTTCCTCCTGCATTTGTGGTGCTCCACCATCCCCGCGCGAATGCCACCTCCTTCTTTCCTCCTCCCATTCCATGGCGACTGGAAGGGACGCTTCCGGCGATGAGACGCTCAGAGCCTTTAGAGCCACGGTTGGCCCCACTGCGACGATGCTCGGCCGCCAGCGATGAGTAAGTACACCAATGTCGTTGCTTCTTCTCGTTTGTCTTGCTTGGTCTGAGGAATTCTGATTGCCGGACTTTCAGGGCGCCCACGTCCCATAGGCGCCACGTGGGCCTGCTGGGGCGTCCTCTCGCGTGCCGCCTTCCAGGGAGTCCTCCTCCTCCATGCGCAACCTAGCAAGGCCCGTGGGACCCACAACCCCCGTTGGAGCGACGACCAGGCCCTTAGAGCCCAACACATAACTCGCCATGCCTGTCCACGGGGCACCGGGTGCGAGGTGGACCTGAACGGCCGCGGACCTGCCCGGCAAGAGGACCGCTTGCGGCTTAGGTGCGAAGCACTTCTGGCGGAGACGAACGTGCTCAAGGTCCACCTACGGGATGCTCGGGTTGTACTCCTGGCCGCCCTGAGGGGCGAGGAGGGCACCAAGGAGGAGCTGACCATGCTCGAGGCCCAAGTTGAAGAAGCTGCCGACGCCGTGCAGAAGGCCAAGGACGACGCTACACATGCGCGGATGATGGAGGCGTGCTACGGCGACAGAAATCTTCTGTCGTCTCTTGAGCTTGCGTTGGTTTTTCCCTTGAATAGGAAAGGGCGATGCAGCACAGGAGCAGTAAGTATTTCCCTCAGTTTGAGAACCAAGGTATCAATCCAGTCGGAGAATCGTGTCAAGTCCAGAGTACCTGCACAAACACAAAAGAGCTTGCACCCAACGCTATAAAGGGGTTGTCAATCCCTTCAAGATTGATTGCAAAGTGAGATCTCAAGGCGGAAAGTGCAACGAAGTAAAAGTGTAAGGCTGAAAATATGGTGTGAAGTAGACCCGGGGGACATAGTGTTCACTAGAGGCTTCTCTCAAAATAGAAAATATTACGGTGGGTGAACAAAGTACTGTCGAGCAATTGATACAACCGCACAAAGTCATGAGGATATCTAAGGCAATGATCATACATATAGGCATCACGTCCGAGACAAGTAGACCGATACTTTCTACATCTACTACTATTACTCCACACATCGACCGCTATTCAGCATGCATCTAGTGTATTGAGTTCATGACGAACACAGTAACGCCTTAAGCAAAATGACATGATGTAGAGGGATAAGCTCAAACCAATGATGAAAACCCCATCTTTTTACCCTTGTTGGCAACAACATGATGTGTGCCTCGCTACCCCTTCTGTCACTGGGTGACATCACCGCACGGTATGAACCCAAAACTAAGCACTTCTCCCATTGCAAGAATCATAGATCAAGTTGGCCAAACAAACCAACAACTTGAAGAGCATTAAAAGGATATGAAATCATGCATATAAGAGATTAGAAGAAACTCAAATAAGATTCATAGATAATCGGATAAACACGCCGCAAAGAAGATTATATCGGATAAATCTCCATGAAGATCATGGAGAACTTTGTATTGAAAATCCAAGAGAGAGAAGAAGTCATCTAGCTACTAGCTGCGGACCTGTAGGTCTATGGTGAACTACTCACGCATCATCAGAGAGGTCATGGTGTTGATGAAGAAGCCCTCCGTATCCGAATCCCCCCTCTGGTAGGGCACCAGAACATGCCCTAGATGGGATCTTGCAGAGACAGAAGCTTGCGGCGGTGGAAAAGTATTTTCGTGGATCTCCTGAGTTTTTCTGGGATTTTAGGGAATATAGAGGCAAAAGACCTAGGGCAGAGGAGGCCCAGGGAGCCCACAAGCCTTGGAGGCGCGGGCCCCTTGGCCATGGCTAGGGGGCTTGTGGGGTTCCTGGTGACCCTCTGTCTTAGTTCTCAAGTCTCCCGATCGTCTTCTGTTTCGGAAAAAATCTGTTCAGAAGTTTTATTCTGTTTGGACTCCGTTTAAAGTCCTCCTCTCAACAGGGTCAAAAACACGGAAAAAACAAGAACTGGCAATTGTCACTGAGTTAATAAGTTAGTCCCAAAAAAGATATAAAACGCATACAAAACATCCAAAGTTTGACAAGATAATAGCATAAAACCATCAAAAATTATAGATACGTTGGAGACATATCAAGTATCCCCAAGCTTAACTCCTGCTCGTCCTCGAGTAAGGAAGTGATAAAGACTGAATTTTTTATGTGAAATGCTACCTAGCATAGTTGTCCTTTGTAACTTCTTTCATGTGACATGAATGTTCAGATCCGTAAGATTCAAAACAATAGTTTGCTATTGACATGAAAACAATCATACTTCAAGCAAACTAGCAAGGTAATCATTAACTTTCAAAATAACAAGGCCAAAGAAAGTTATCCCTACAAAATCATATATTCTGGCTATGCTCCATCATCCTCACACAACTAATTTAAATCATGCACAACCCCGGTATTGGCCAAGTAATTGTTTTCGCACTCTTACTTTCTCAAACCTTTTACAACTATCACGCAATACATGAGCGTGAGCCATGGATATAGCACTATAGGTGGAATAGAGTGTGGTGGTGGTTGTGAGACAAAAAAGGAGGAGATTGTCACATTGACTTGGCATATTAAAGGGCTATGGAGATGCCCATTAATAGATATCAATGTGAATGAGTAGGGATTTCCATACAAAGTATGGACTAGAGCTACAAGTATGTGACAGCTCAAAAGGAGAACTAGTGGGTGTGCATCCAACTTGCTTGCTCACGAAGACCTAGGGCAATTTGAGGAAGCCCATCATTGGAATATAGAAGCCAAGTTATACAATAAAGATTCCCACTAGCATATGGTGGTGACGAAACAAGAGGCTCTCAATCATGAAGAACATGGTGCTATTATGAAGCACAAGTATGGAAAAAGATAGTAGCATTGTCCCTTCTCTATTTTTCTCTTTTTTTATTTTCTTTTATTTGCGCTCTTTGCCCTCTTTTTTTTATTTGGGCTCTTTGGCCTATTTTTTTTATTTCCTCACATGGGACAATGCCCTAATAATGATGATCATCACACTTTTATTTACTCACAACTCAAAGTTTAGAACGATTATGACTCTATAGGAAATGCCTCCGGTAGTGTACCGGGATGTGCAATGATCTAGCTTGGCGTATGATGTTGAAACTTCTTGCTAGCTATCTTACGATCATGCAATAGTAATATGAGAGTGACGGCACAAGTCATGATACGGAACGGTGGGAGTTGCAAGGCAATATATGTCGAAATGGCTATGAAAATGCCATAATAGGTAGGTATGGTGGCTCTTTTCAGGAAGGCATATGGTGGGTTTGTGCACCGGCGAAAATTGCGCGGCACTAGAGAGGCTAGCAATGGTGGAAGGTGAAAGAGCATATATACGATGGACTCACATTAGTCATGAAGAACTCACATACTTGTTGCGAAAGTTTTTATTAGTAATCGAAACAAAGTGCTAAACGCATACTCCTAGGGGAAGGTTTGGTAGGTGTTAACC
Organism: Hordeum vulgare subsp. vulgare; assembly: GCF_904849725.1. Classification (NCBI taxonomy): domain Eukaryota; kingdom Viridiplantae; phylum Streptophyta; class Magnoliopsida; order Poales; family Poaceae; genus Hordeum; species Hordeum vulgare. Next base: position 303,230,205 of record NC_058523.1, read on the forward strand.
ATCGCGCGATCCGGACCTCAACAAAAAGGATGACAATCAATAGATCAATTATGCTCCAACTTCCTAACATAGCGGTTCACCATACATGCATGTTACGGGATCACTAATTTGAACACAAGTATTTCTAGATTCACAATACCCTACTAACATAACTATTAATATTACCAAATCGACGTGTCAAAACTAATTGAGAGGAATCAAAACTTTTCTTTCTACTCAATGCACATGAAGATGGAAGTTTTTGTATCCTCTTTGTGTACCTATCACCTTTGGGACTACTTTCATAGCACAAACCAACTAACAAGTCACACACTGCCGTGCTCTAAAAGATCTAAGTGAAGCACATAGAGAAAAATTATCTAGCTCAAAAGATATAAGTGAAGCACAATGAGCATTCTAGGAAAATCACGATGAGTGTGTGTCTCTCTCAAAAGTTGTGCAGGAAGGATGATTGTGACACAACAAAAAGTCAATACTCCTACGATACAAGACGCTCCAAGCAAAACACATATCATGTGGTGAATAAAAATATAGCTCCAAGTAATGTTACCGATGGATTGAAGACGAAAGAGGGGATGCCTTCCCGGGGCATCCCCAAGCGTAGGCTTTTTGGTGTCCTTGATTTTGTCTTGCGATGCCTTGGGCATCCCCAAGCTTGAGCTCTTTCCACTCTTTATCCATTTGTCCATGAGAACATCAGCCAAAACTTGAAAACTTCACGACACAAAACATAAACAGAAACTCATGATATCATTAGCACAAGAAAACAAACTACCACCTCCTTAGTTACTGTAGCAATCTTGATTTCTATTTATATTGGTGTTAGATTACTGTATTATCACTTTTTCATGGCTAATACCTCCCGATACTATCGATAGTTTCATCCAAACAAGCAACCAACTCAACAAAAATATAATCTGTCAAAAACAACAGACCAGTCTGTTGCAATCTGTATACTTCGTATACTTCTGGTACATCAAAAATTCTGAAACATTATGACTGCTTGGGAAAAAGGCATGTAAACCAGCAGCAAAAATAATCAACTCAAAATCTCTTTCTAAATAAAAATGAAAAATAATCTCGTGAGCAAAAAGTTTCTGTCTTTTTCCAGCAGGATCAAACAACCATCACCAAGACTAGTCATAAAGGTTTTGCTTGGCTCAAACAAAAAAAGAAAGACAAAAGACACTATCATAACAGAATTATGATGTTGTGGACGCAACAAAACAGAAAGAAAAAGATAAATTCATTGGGTTGCCTCCCAACAAGCGCTATTGTTTAACGCCCTTAGCTAGGCATAAAGCGATAGAATCACGTATCGTCGTCTTTGGTGCTCAAACCATAAGTAGCCCTCATCATGGATTCATAAGGCAATCTTATTTTCTTTCTAGGAAAGTGCTCCATGCCCTTCTTTAAAGGAAATTGAAATCTAATATTCCCTTCCTTCATATCGATGATAGCACCGATAGTCCTTAAAGGTCTACCAAGAACGATAGGACATGTAGGATTGCAATCAATGTCAAGCACAATGAAATCCACAGGTACATAGTTCGTATTTGCAATAATAAGAACATCATTGATCCTTCCCATGGGTTTCCTGATAGTAGAATCCGCAAGATGCAAATTAAGAGAACACTCCTCAATCTCATTATAACCCAAAACATCACATAAAGACTTTGGAATCGTGAAAACACTAGCACCCAAATCACACAAAGCATTGCATTCATAGTTTTTGATTTTTATTTTCATAGTAGGTTCCCACTCATCATGAAGCTTTCTAGGGATAGAAACTTCCAATTCTAGTTTCTCTTCAAGAGATTTTATCATAGCTTTGACGATATGATCGGTAAAGGCCTTGTTTTGGCTATAAGCGTGTGGAGAGTTTAGCATGGATTGCATCAAAGAAATGCATTCAATTAAGGAGCAACTATCATGATTGAATTCCTTGAAATCCAAAGTAGTAATTTCATTACTACTCAAAGTTTTAACATCTTCTACTCCACTTTCAATGATTTTAGCATCAAGATAGATGGACTCCGAATCATTGGGGCGTTTTTCATCCAAAGTGGATTCATATCCAGCCCCATCATCATTAGGTTTGACATAATAAAACAAAGATTCAATGGGAGTCACACCAAGCACTTTAAGAACTTCGTGATTCTCATCACGAGTTTCAGGTTTAGCAGCCATTTTATTGACTAAGGTAGCCTCTTTATCAGAAATCTGGCCTACCAACTTTTCCAGATGAGAAAACTAAGAATTTAGCACAAGCAATTCTTTGGCCATATCATCAACTTCTTTATTCATAAAGGACAAAAAAGAATTTTGCTCCTTCAGTTCCCTACGGAAGTAACTGTTATAATCAAACTGTGTAGACATGAAGCCTTTAAGACTAGTTTCAGTATCTTCCAACCTTGCATCGAATTCCCTTGGTTGGGCCATACAGGTCTTAGCAGGCAGACAAGCGAACAGAAAGCAAGCAAGAGAAAAGGGCGAACGAAAAGGGCAAACGAAAAAGGCGAATTGTTTTGTAAATTTTTGGTTTTCAGAAGTGGGGGAGAGGAAAACGAGAGGCAAAAAACTAAATGCAAGAGATGAGTTTGTGACACTTACTTGGATGAGTTTTTGACTTGATCCTCCCCGGAAACGGCCCCAGAAATCCTTCTGCTACGGCGACAGAAATCTTCTGTCGTCTCTTGAGCTTGCGTTGGTTTTTATCTTGAAGAGGAAAGGGCGATGCAGCATAGGAGCAGTAAGTATTTCCCTCAGTTTGAGAACCAAGGTATCAATCCAGTAGGAGAATCGCGTCAAGTCCAGAATACCTGCACAAACACAAAAGAGCTTGCACCCAACGCTGTGAAGGTGTTGTCAATCCCTTCGAGATTGATGGCAAAGTGATATCTGAAGGCGGAAAGTGCAACGAAGTAAAATTGCAAGGCTGAAAATATGGTGTGAAGTACACCCGGGGGCCATAGTGTTCACTAGAGGCTTCTCTCAAAATATAAAATATTACGATGGGTGAACAAATTACAGTCGAGCAATTGATAGAACCGCGCAAAGTCATGAGGATATCTAAGGCAATGATCATACATATAGGCATCACGTTCGAGACAAGTAGACTGATAGTTTCTGCATCAACTACTATTACTCCACACATCGACCGCTATCCAGCATGCATCTAGTTTATCAAGTATAGGGATAAACTCAAACTAATGATGAAAACCCCATCTTTTTACCCTTGATGGCAACAACACGATGCGTGCCTCGCTACCCCTTATGTCACTGGGTGAGGTCACCGCACGATATGAACCCAAATCCAAGCACTTCTCCCATTGCAAGAATCATAGATCAAGTTGGCCAATAAAAACCACAACTCAAAGAGAATTACAAGGATATGAAATCATGCATATAAGAGATCAAAAGAAACTCAAATAAGACTCATAGATAATCTGATCATAAATCCACAATTCATCGGATCTCGACAAACACGCCGTAAAGAAGATTAAATCGGATAGATCTCCATGAAGATCATGGAGAACTTTGTATTGAAGATCCAAGAGAGAGAAGAAGCCATCTAGCTACTAGCTACGAACCCGAAGGTCTATGGTGAAATACTCACGCATCATCGGAGAGGTCATGGTGTTGATGAAGAAGCCCTCCGTATCCGAATACCCCCTCCGGCAGTGCACCAGAACGTGCCCAGATGGGATCTTGCGGAGACAAAAGCTTGAGGCGGCGTAAAAGTATTTTCACTGATCTCCTGATTTTTTCTGGATTTTAGGGAATATATAAGAGAAATACCTAGGGTAGAGGAGGCCCGGGGAGCCCACAAGCCTGGGAGGCACGGGCCCCCTGGCCGCCGCTAGGGGGCTTGTGGGGTCCCTAGTGACCCTCTGCCTTGGTTCTCAAGTCTCCCAATTGTCTTCTTTTTCGGAAAAAATCTTTTTGGAAGTTTTATTCCATTTGGAATCCGTTTAAAATCCTCCTCTGAAAAGGGTCAAAAACACGGACAAAACATGAACTGGCACTTTGCCTGAGTTAATAATTTAGTCCCAAAAAAGATAAAAAAAGGCATACAAAGCATCCAAAGTTTCAGAAGATAATAGCATGAAACCATCAAAAATTATAGATACGTTGGAGACGTATCACGGCGCAATGCGCCAAGCAGTTTCTGGAGCTCGCCCTCCATGTGAACACCATGCCATTCAAAATCACCATGTATTTGCAGGGGCGTTAGATGTCATGTAGTATACCTTTTTTTAACGATGTTCGATTCACATGCTTGTCGCGTCCCTGCTCCCTTCATTTGGCCTTTCGGCACCCCTCACGCATTTCCTTAGTCCCCACCGGGGGGCCTAGCGGCACTGTGCTCTGGCGGCCCTTTCCCATTGGGCGATGAGGCCTCGGGAGGGGGGTAGGGTAGCCCCCGTGCTCTCCTTAGTACTCTCCCTTGCCTGGCTAAGGTGCCTATCCGTGTTGCCTTGGTCATCCTTCCCGTGTACCGCTCCACAGCGAGCCTCAAAATCACTGATGTCGGTCGCACGCAAGCCTCACTAGACTGGTGCCTTCACGAGGGCCTTGTCCGCGCGGCATGGTGACGGGCCAATCTGCAGGCCATGGCGTGCACCATGAGTCCGCAACTAGCAACTCTGGATTCCCCGGGCCTTCAGGGCCAACAGCTCGACCCGCAGGTGCACGCTCGATGCGTTTTATCCTATAGTGGGGAATGGAGCAGCGCGTGCCTTCCCCACCAAAGAGTCACACACGACATGTGGCGAGCAGCGGGCGTCGGGGCACTCCCACTTCCAGCATCGCCTCGGTGCCCGTCTGGCGCCGACATAAAGCATGCGCCTGGCATGGGGCCATTATTGGCCTTGTTAATATTCCACCTATGGGGTACATGATAAGCAGCGTGGACCAACCGCCCACTCGGAGGCCCGATACAAGGGCGAGGGGGAGGGACCTCCTGCCCTGACCTTCTCTTTGAAAGCACAATTGCTCCCTAAGGTAGTTTTGGTAATTAATCACAACATATGCATCATTGGACTAATGAGTTTTTCAAAGTATTATTTTAGAAAAGTTCAAAAGATGCTTTGGCTATAGGATTGAGTGGAGATGCTCCTTGATGAAGGAAGGAATAATATTGGCTAAAGCTTCAAGCAAGAAGACTCTTCATTTTACACTTTGTGAGAAATCACATTTCAGTCCATAGGAAAGCCAATACTATTAAAAGGGGATGATGTGTTATGATAAATTGGTTTCCCAAGTGCTTAGAGGTAGCCACCAAAAATACTGAGCCAGTCTTCCACAAAATATATCTGTCCCAAGACAAATTTCCAAAATCGATGCCACCAACAATTTCCACTCGGCCCTACCGATTTCAGACTTAGAGAGATCCTAGCCAAACCCTAACACGTCGGTTCAACCTAAACTACATCGGTGCTACCGAGTTCAGGTGACCAACTTTCTGTTGCCTCGGTACACAAAATCAGAATTTCGGTGCCACCGAGTTGTGTCATACAACCATTAGTCGCCTTTTCGGTGCCATCGAGTTGTGTGTATCTATTCCGCCGAAATTCAAAGTTGCTACCTTTTGAGCAAGTCGGTACCACCAAGTTTGTAACTTTGGTGTCACCGAGTTGGTCAATCTTAGTGTAACAGTTGGATTTTGTGTGTTGCCTATATATACTCCTCCACCTACCTCTCATTCGCACAGGAAGCACTCAGAACACACACTTCATTGCCAGATTCATTATTCTAAGAGAGAGCCACCTACTCATGTGTTGAGATCAAGAGATTCTATTCCAACCATTTGATCCTTGATTTATAGCCTCCCCAAGTTGCTTTCCGCAAGATCAATCTCTCCTATCCCTGCCAAATCTAAGAGAGAGTGATTGAGTGTTGATGAGACTATATTTAGAATCACAAGAGGAAGGAGTGCATGGTTCTACCACATCTATTATCCTTTGGAGGGTGGTGCGTCCTAGATTGGTTAGGTGTCGCTTGGGACCCTCCTACTTCGTGTTGTGGAGTTGAACACAAAGATGTTTGTAAGGGAAAGGAGATCACCTACTTCGTGAAGATCTACTATGAGTGAGGCTAGTCGTGTGTGGACGGAATCCATGCTGGAATAGACAAGGCCACTTCTTCGTGGACCCCCTATGGGTGGAGCCCTCCGTGGACTCTCAGAGCCGCTGCCCTCCGTGGGTTGAAATCTCCACTAACATAGACGTACGATAGCGCCACCTGTCGGAACCATGCCAAAATTTGCCTTGTCAACCTCATGCATTTGATATATCTACCCTTCCCTACTTTAAACTTGCATGTTTTACTTTCCACCGCCATGTACTCTTAGATGTGCATGTGCACGGTGTACTTAACTAGTCATAGTTTTTAAAACTAACCCACACTAAAAATTGGGAAAAGGCTAAGTTTTTATCTTGTCAAGTAGTCTAATTACCCCTCTCTACACATAGTTTCGATCCTAGAAGTTGTATCAGAGCTTTGGTCTCAGTTGCATTGGTTTCACAACCTAGGAGAGTATGGCGTCTATAGAGGGAAGTTATCACCGTAGAGGTCCATACTTTGATGGCACTTATTTTGCTAGTTGGAAGCATAAGATGAAAATGCATCTTCTTCGTCATAATTCTGCCATATAGGGCATTGTTCGTGTTGGTGTGCACGGTGATTTCTTTGGTGAAGGGCGAGAACCACATCATGATATGACAACGGAATAATTGAAGATGTTGCAATTCAATGCACAAGCCTGTGACATCATATTCAACTACCTATGTCCCGAAGAATTCAACAAAATCAGTCGCCTTGAGAATGCAAAGGAAATTTGGGATCCTTTGACTGATATGCATGAAGGTATCAATTCTGTCAGAGAATCTAAGTTGGATGTGCTTCAAAGTTAGCTTGACAAGTTGAAGATGGAGGATGGTGAAGGAGTCGCTGAAATGTACTCTAGGCTAGCTCTCATCACAAATGACATTGTCGGTTTAGGAAGCGAAGAGAAGACCGACAAATTCATCATTAAGAAGATACTTAGAGCTTTGGATGGAAGATATGACAGCGTGCGCACATTAATCCAAATGATTTCCACCTATAGAGATCTCAAGCCTACCAAAGTCATTGGAAGGATTGTTGCTCATGAAATGTGTCTCAAAGACCAAGATGAGTTGCACAACAATCAAGCGGTGCTTACAAAGCTTCAGTCGATGCTCTCGCTACTTCATGTGACAACCTTGTTACCAATGAAGATATAAGCCTCATGCTCAAAAAATTCAACAAGTTCCACAAGAGTAGAAGCAAAGAGAGAAGCTCAAGCTCAAGACAAGATGAGAAGCGTTCGTCTAGTCATGACCGAAACTGCTACAACTGTGGGAAGCCCGGACACTACTTCAATGAGTGCTCGGCTCCCTATAAACAAAGAGAAGAGTCACCTCGAAGAAGAAGCTCAAGATATGAGTCACCTCACAGAGAGAGAAGGAGTGGAGAAGATCATTATGAACGAAGACACTCCCAAAGAGGCAAGGACTCAGAGAAGAAGGACAATCACACCAAGAGAAGCTCTAGAAGAAGACATCAAGGTCATGTCGGTGAGTGGTTTTCTAGCTCCGAATCTCCTAACCAATCCGAGAGAAGCTATCACTCCAACTCTAACTATAGTCAAGATGAAGTTGTTGCCGGCATTGCACTTGTTTCCTCCAAATCCTACGCCATATTTTGACTTTGATAGTGATGAGGATAACTTTTTAGGAGAAGATGACTTGCTTCTTGATAAGACTGGTGATAATGCTGAAAATGAACTTGCTAATTTTCATGCTAGTCAAGAGAAATCGAACGATCATGATAAGAGAGAAATCGAACGACTAACTAAAGAATTAAACACTCTTAAGTTAGCTCATGCAACTACTCTAGAAGGTCATAGAGAGCTTGCAAGAACTCATGAGAAGCTATGCTTCGAGAAGCTAAATTTAGAGCAAGAGCATGAGTTCCTAAAGCAATCAATGATGATATTCAAAAGAAGAGTTCCTCTTATCTAGCCAAACGAATACTCTTGTCTACTTTTGTTCCACAAGTTAAACATAAGAACACTAGTAACAAAGGCTATAAAGTTTCTTCTTCTAGTAACAACAATGCTAAAGCTAAATAAAATGATATTTTTCCTAGTATCTCTCCTGATTCCACTAATGATTCTCTTAGCCAAGTTACACATGAGCAATAAAACGATTTATTGAAAGGGATTATAGAGAGAGGTGTCTTCAATAGTCCTGTGGAAGTAAGCAATTTGATGAAATTTTGTGCAAGCAAGGAGGACATCGGAAGAAGCAAGGTGTTGGCTACTTCAACGTCGATGGAGATATTTGGGAAGAAGGTCCATATCCCATTCCCAAGTTTGTTGCTCAAGAGGAGAAGTATGATCCTACTCCTCCCAAGGGAACAAGCTCACAAGATTGCCTACTACCACAAGAACACAAGGGTAAGGGAAAGCTTCAAGAGGACATTGACTCATTTGAAGAAGATCCCCAAGCTAAGGTTGAGTGGGTTCCCAAGGAAACTTCTAGTACTACCTCATCTAGTGCTACGACAAGTCCAAGGATTGCCATCAAAGTAATTTGGGTCCCCAAGAGGAAGAACTATAAAGTTCTTGAGGGGTGACTCCGCCAATGAAATTCACTCCCATTCATTTTGGCAAGAACTATATGCAATTAACCTCAACCATATGCATTGGTTCAAGGAGTCACACATTGCCTCAAAGGTGAGTAAGGGATAAGGTAATTAAAGCATACTTGGATATCAACTCCCATGTATTTCACTCCATGTCCATAGATATCTTTGTGTTTGTTCCTTTTGCTTTGGGTCTAACCCATGTAGGTGAGAATAGTAAGAAACAACAAGGATTGCTCCCAACTCAAGATGATATTCATCCACATTGAGCATCCACCATAGTTCACCTACTTGAAGTCTTCTACGAAAAACACAAGGTTAGTTTGTCCCTCTTAGGGGGTGTCATATCAAGGCGGAGCTTCACTCTAAATCTTGATTATAAGCATCTCCTAAACATATGAACACATTAATGGTTTATGTAAAAGTGGTAACCCCAGTTTTGCTTAAATGATGAGTATGACCTATGATCAAGTATTCTTACTTGACTCCTAAGTCAATATACTCATATATAGATGAATTCGTCATCGCCCAAGTGCTTGATAGGTTCTAGGATGTTTGTGCATGTTCATCATGATTATATTTGACATCTTATTGTGTGAGCATGTAGGTGTGCATATCTTTTCTCGTTCGAGGATATCCAATTGTTGCTATTTGGCTTTAGATTTATCTATTGCCAATTGGATAGATAAGAGTGCCTAGGACCCTTCTCTAGCTATCTATGCTTTATCACAAAACTTGAACCAACACTTCTCTATCCCTCTGTATGCTTTATCACAAAACTTGATAAGTTATATTCATGCTTCATCACAAAACTTGAACCAATACTTCTCTATCCCTCTGTATGAAGGAGCACTCGGAGTTCCGTATAGACAAAGGCTGCACTCCGAAACCTCTTTGTGAATCTCGGTGCAACCAACCCCACAATCTCGGGTCCATTGAATTCCCAAAGTAGATCTGGGTTTCCATCACGGTACTAGAGAGACCACTATCTCGGCATGACTAAGTTTCCATGTAAACTAACAACAACGAAACTCAATGGCACCAAAATCGTAGTATCAGTGACACCGATACTGACGTGTATATATTCTGGCGGATCCAACATTTTGAAATCAGTCCTGAAACGTCTGTCCCCAAACCTACGTTGCCATCACAAGGACCCGTGGTCATCGCCTTTGCATTCCCGAGCGCTCCGCCGTTGGGCTTCGCCGGCGCTGACGCAATCCTCGCCACCGTCGTCATCTAGCGGGTTCATTACTGAATTAGGGTATGAATCTGAAACCTCTCACCCTCCTTAATCTGATTCTCATGCATTAGGTTTCCCCCATCCCCAATACACAGTTTGCAATCTTCCTATTCCACTAGAAAACTCCATAAATTAGAGAATGAAGGAATTTTGGATCTGATTTCCCGCAACATGCATCTCGGTGATACCAATTTATTTTTTAGGGTTTCTAAGAACCGCTTCGGAGAGACCGAGTAGCTCTTTTCGGTTAGACCAAAAAGATTGCCCAAGTTTTTGTTTAGCAAGTGGTCAATCTCGGTGACTCCGAAAAACCCAACCCGATGCTACTCATATTCATTCTGCAGTAGATCATACCCAAAGGTTCAGAATTCAAATTTTGATTTATTTGTGTTTTGTGATCCTCAACCCTTCTACTCCTCTATATCTATTGCACAGGGTTGCTTGTGTGCTAATTTGTTGGTCTGCCTGTTAATACGTCTCAAACGTATCTATAATTTTTGATGGTTTCATGCTGTTATCTTGTCAACTTTGGATGTTTTATGTACCTTTTATATCTTTTTTGGGACTAACTTATTAATTCCGTGCCAAGTGCCAGTTCCTGTTTTTTCTGTGTTTTTGACTCTTTCCATATCTGATTTTGGAACGGAGTCCAAACGGATTAAAATCCCCGAAATAAATTTTTCCAGAACAGAAGAAGATCGGGGGACTCGAGGGCCAAGAAAGGAGAGCCACAAGGGGCCCACAAGCCCTCTAGCCGCCACCAGGGGGCGGCGGCTACCAGGCTTGTGGCCTCCCTCGCGCTCCCTGCCCTAGCTCTTTGGCCTATATATTCCCTAAAATCGAGAAAAAATCAGGGCATCCACACAAACACTTTTCCGCCGCCGCAAGCTTCCGTTTCCGCGAGATCTCATCTGGACACCGTTCCGGGTGCCCTGCGGAGGGGACTTTGGAGTTGGAGGGCTTCTACATCAACATCATCGCCTCTCCAATGACTCGTGAGTAGTCCACTTCAGACGTACGGGTCCGTAGTTAGTAGCTAGATGGCTTCTTCTCTCTCTTGGATCTTCAATAGAAATTTCTCCATGAGCTTCATGGAGATCTATCCTATGTAATCTTCTTCGGCGGTGTGTTTGTCGAGATCCGATGAATTGTGTATTTGTCATCAGATTATCTATGATATATATTTGAGTCTTTGCTGATTTCTTATATGCATGGTTTGATATCCTTGTAAGTCTCTCCGAGTCTTGGGTTTTGTTTGGCCAACTAGATCTATGATTCTTGCAATGGGAGAAGTGCTTGGTTTTGGGTTCATACCGTGTGGTGACCTTTCCCAGTGATAGAAGGGGCAGCAAGGCACGCATCATGTTGTTGCCATCAAGGGTAACAAGATGGGCTTTTATCGTAGATATGAGATTGTCCATCTACATTATGTCATCTTGCTTAAGGCCTTACTCTGTTCTTATGAACTTAATACACTAGATGCATGCTGGATAGCGGTCGACGTGTGGAGTAATAGTAGTAGATGCAGAAAATATCGGTCTATTTGTTTTGGACGTGATGCCTACAGATATAATCATTGCCATAGATGACGTCACAACTTTGCGCGGTTCTAACAATTGCTCGATAGTAATTCGTTCACCCACCATCTACTTGCTTTCATGAGAGAAGCCACTAGTGAACACTACGGCCCCCGGGTCTATTCACAACTATCGTCTCCACTTTTGCTTTTACTTTGCTTTGGTTACTTTTTGCTTTCAGTTCTCACTTTGTAAACAATCTATAAGGGATTGACAACCCCTTCATAGCGTTGGGTGCATGCTCTTTGTGTTTGTGCAGGTACTTGTGACTCGATGTGCACCTCCCAATGGATCGATACCTTGGTTCTCAAACTGAGGGAAATACTTCGCGCCGCTGTGCTACATCACCCTTTCCTCTTCAAGGGAACACCAACGCAAGGCACCAAGGCCGCGGGGAAATCCTTTGCATATTTGCCAAGGAAGTCCCTAAAGGCGTAGCCCGTGACAGAAGGATTCCTGGCGCCGTTGCCAGGGAAGGTTTGTTGTCGCAGTAGCAGAAGCATTTCTGGCACCGTTGCCGGGGAGGAGGATCACTTGGCGAGGAGAGATCAAGTCAAGATCTATCCAAGTAGGTATCACAAACTCATCTCTTGCATTTACCTTTTTTGCCAGTTGCCTCTCGTTTTCATCTCCCCCACTTCACATTTGCCGTTTTCATTTGCCTTTCTCCTTTGCCTTTTTCTTTTCCCTTTTTCGTTCGCCCTTTTCTCTCGCTTGCTTTCTGTTCGCTTGTGTGCCATGTGCCTTCAATATGCTTGCATCTTCGCTTGCTGAAAATCTAGTGATATGGATCCTCATCCACTTGCTAATCTCTTTAAGAGATCCAATTATGTTGATCCAATTGCTAGTGAGTTGAGTGCACTTGACTATCTTTATGGAGTGTTGCTTGAGATGCGTGATCTTAAAATTGTGAGGAAGAAATTCGTGAAGTGATCACGAGGGCTCCTTGATTAAAAGCATGATTGCAATGGTTTCACTATAACTTCTATTAGTGACAGTCATGCTAAAAATATGCAAAACCCAAAGCTTGGGGATGCTAGTTTTTCTATGTCCACTACTTGTTGCAATAATCATGATTGGGGTGATGATCTTTCTTATGATCTTGAAAATTTGTTCAAACCTCATGATGAATATGATATTTGCAATAATATTGAAAGTGGGTTTGGAGAAGTCGTGACTTCAGTTGATGATAATCCCACTATTTTTGAAGAGCGTCAACTTTGCATGCATGTGGATCATGAAAAGAATATCCTATGGGATAGCTATATTGTTGAATTTGATTATGATCCCAGATGTAATTGATATGAGAGAGGAAAATATTTTGGTAGAAACTTTCATGTTACCAAATTACCTCTCATTATGTTGAGATTGCTATTGTCTCTATGTTCTTCCTTGCATTTGGTAACTATTGGTTGTCTTGCAAATTTGTTTTCCTATAAAATGCCTATGCATAGGAAGTATGTTAGACTTCGATGTGATTTTCACATGCTTTATGATGCTCTCCTTGTACTTCAACTCTTGTATTTTGTGTCAGCATCATTGATGCCTAGCTAAGGGTGTTAAACAATAGCGCTTGTTGGGAGGCAACCCAACGAATCTATCCTTTTTCTTTATGTTCTGTGTTTTCCACACTTTCATAATTCTGTTATGATTGTGTTTTTTGTGTTTCTTTTTGCGTCTGTGCCAAGAAAAACCGTTATGATTAGTCTTGGGGATGATCGTTTGGTCATGCTGGAAAAGACAGAAACTTTCTTCTCACGAAAAGAATTTTCATTTTTTCTGTCAGAGATTTTGAGTTGATTCTTTTTGCTGCTGATTGCTACAAAAATTCTTCACACTGTCGTAATTTTTCACAATTTGTGAAGTAAGAGAAGTATACGAAGTATACAGATTGCTACAGACTGGTCTGCTGTTAATAGATTCTGTTTTTGTTGAGTTGGTAGCTTATTTTGATGAATCTATGGATAGTATCGGGGGGTATTACCCATGGAAGATTGAAAATACAGTAACCCAACATCAAGATAAGTAGAATTTAAGTTTGCTACAGTACCTAAGGAAGTGGTGGTTTGCTTTCTTATACTAATGATATCACGAGTTTCTGTTTAAGTTTCGTGTTGTGAACTTTTCATGTTTTGGGTGAAGTTATTATGGACAAAGATATAAAGAGTGGCAAGAGCTCAAGCTTGGGGATGCCCAAGGCACCCCAAGTTGATTCAAGGATTTCATAAAAGCCTAATCTTGGGTATGCGCCGGGAAGGCATCCCCTCTTTTGTCTTCAGTCCATCGGTAACGTTACTTGGGGCTATATTTTTATTCACCACATGCTATGTGTTTTGCTTGGAGCGTCTTGTATAGTAGGAGTCTTTTATTTTTGTTGTGTCACAATCTTCCTTGCTGCACACCTAGAGAGAGAGACATGCACTCACCGTGATTTTGTCGAGCTTCACTTATATCCTTTGGTAGACAATTCAGCTCACATGTGCTTCACTTATATCTTTTGAGCTAGTTGCTTTTGCTCTATGTGCTTCACTTATATCTTTTAGAGCACGGCGGTGCGTGGCTTGGTAGTTGATCTATGCTATGAAATTAGTCTCAAAAGGGGTAGTTATCCAAAGGGATATGAAAACATCCACCTTCATGTGCATTGAATAGTTAGAGAAGTTTTATTCATCTCAATTAGTTTTGAGTTGTGGTTGTGGTAATATTTAAGTTGATAGTAAGGTGTTGTGGAACTAGAAATACTTGTGTTGAAGTTAGTGATTCATGTAACATGCATGTATGGTGAACCGCTATGTGATGAAGTCTGAGCATGACTAGTCTATTGATTGTCATCCTTTGTGTGGCGGTCGGGATCGCGCAATGGTTTATACCTACCAACCCTTCCCGTAGGAGTATGCTTTGAATGCTTTGTTTCGATTACTACTAAAACTTTTGCAACAAGTATATGAGTTCTTCATGACTAATGGTGAGCCCATGGTTTAGATGCACTTTCACCTTCCACCATCACTATCTTCTTTAGTGTCGTGCAACTTTCGCCGGTGCACAAAACCCACCATTAGCCTCCCTCAAAACAGCCACCATACCTACCTACTATGGCTTTTTCAAAGCCATTCTGAGATATATTGCCATGCAACTACCACCATGATATGTGCCACCACTTCTACATTGCCATTGCATGATCGTATGATAGCTAGCATGATGTTTCCATTTATGTCTATGCCATGCTAGATCATTGTCACGGTACACTACCGAAGGCATTTCATATAGAGTCATCATTGCTCTAAGATTTGAGTTGTAAGTGTGATGATCATCATTGATGGAGCATCGTCCCATGTGAGGAAATAAAAGAGTCCAGCGAAGCTCATATACAAAAAGAGGCCAAAGATGCCCAACCAAATAAAAAAAAGCCAAAGAGCGCACAAAAAAATGAGAGAAAACATAGAAGGGACAATGCTACTATCCTTCCACATTTGTGCTTATTAAGCACCATGCTCTTCATGATTGAGAGTCTCTCGTTTTGTCACCATCATATAACTAGTGGGAAATTTTCATTATATAACTTGGCTTGTATATTCCAATGATAGGCTTCCTCAAAATTGCCTTAGGTCTTCGTGAGCAAGCAAGTTGGATGCACACCCACTAGTTTTCATTAAGAGCTTTCACATACTCTTAGCTCTAGTGCATCATTTGTATGGCAATCCCTACTCATTCACATTGATATCTATTTATGAGCATCTCCATAGCTCATTGATATGCCTAGTTAATGTGACCATCTTCTCCTTGTTTGTCTCGCAACCTCCACCACACTCCATTCCACTTATAGTGCTAAAACCATGGCTCACGCTCATGTATTGCGTGAGAGTTGAAAAGGTTTGAGAAAGTAAAGGTGTGAAAACAATTACTTGGCCAATACCGGGGTTGTGCATGATTTAAATTCGTTGTGCAAGGATGATAGAGCATAGCCAGACTATATGATTTTGTAGCGATAGCTTTCTTTTGGCCTTGTTATTTTGAAAGTTCATGATTACCTTGCTAGTTTGCTTAAATTATTATTGTCTCCACATCAATAGAAAACTATTGTTTTGACTCTAATGGATCTGAACATTCACGTCACATAAGAGGAGTTAGAAAAGACATCTATGCTAGGTAGCATGAAAGCATCAAAAATTCATTCTTTATCACTTCCCTACTCGAGGACGAGCAGGAGTTAAGCTTGGGGATGCTTGATACGTCTCAAACGTATCTATAATTATTGCTGGTTTCATGATGTTATCTTGTCAACTTTGGATGTTTTATGTACCTTTTATATATTTTTTGGGACTAACTTATTAACACACTGCCAAGTGCCAGTTCCTGTTTTTTCTGTGTTTTTGACTCTTTTCAGATCTGATTTTGGAACGGAGTACAAACGGAATAAAATCCCCTAAATAAATTTTTCCAAGGCAAGAGAGCCACACGGGGCCCACAAGCCGTGTAGCCGCGACCAGGGGTCGGCCGCTACCAGGCTTGTGGCCTCCCTGGCGCCCCCCTGCCCTAGCTCTTTGGCCTATATATTCCCTAAAATCCAGAAAAAAATCAGGGCATCCACGAAAACACTTTTCCGCCGCCTTAAGCTTCCGTTTCCGCAAGATCTCATCTGGAGACCTTTCCCAGTGCCCTGCCGGAGGGGACTTTGGAGTTGTAGGGCTTCTACATCAACATCATCGCCTCTCCAATGACTCGTGAGTAGTCCCCTTCAGACCTACGGGTATGTAGTTAGTAGCTAGATGGCTTCTTCTCTCTCTTGGATCTTCAATACAAAGTACTCCATGATCTTCATGGAGATCTATCCGATGTAATCTTCTTTAGCGGTGTGTTTGTCGAGATCCGATGTATTGTGGATTTGTGATCAGATTATCTATGATATATATTTGAGTCTTTGTTGATTTCTCATATGCATGATTTGATATCCTTGTAAGTCTCTCTGAGTCTTGGGTTTTGTTTGGCCAACTAGATCTATGATTCTCGCAATGGGAGGAGTGCTTGGTTTTGGGTTCATACCGTGTGGTGACCTTTCCCAGTGATAGAAGGGGCAGCAAGGCACGCATCATGTTGTTCCCATCAAGGGTAACAAGATGGGCTTCTATCGTAGATATGAGATTGTCCATCTACATCATGTCATCTTGATTAAGGCGTTACTCTGTTCTTAAGAACTCAATGCACAAGATGCATGCTGGATAGCGGTCGACGTGTGGAGTAATAGTAATAGATGCAGAAAGTATCGGTCTACTTGTTTTGGACGTGATGCCTATAGATATAATCATTTCCATAGATGACGTCACAACTTTGTGCGGTTCAATCAATTGCTCGACAGTAATTCGGTCACCCATCGTCTACTTGCTTTCATGAGAGACGCCACTAGTGAACACTACGCCCCCCGGGTATATTCACAACTATCGTCTCCACTTTCGCTTTTACTTTGCTTTGTTTACTTTTTTCTTTCAGTTCTCACTTTGCAAACAATCTATAAGGGATTGACAACCCGTTCATAGCGTTGGGTGCAAGCTCTTTGTGTTTGTGCAGGTACTTGTGACTCGACGTGCACCTCCCACTGGATCGATACCTTGGTTCTCAAACTGAGGGAAATACCAACGCAAGGCTCCAAGGCTGTGGGTAAATCCTTTGCATATTTGCCAAGGAAGTCCCTAAAGGTGTAGCTCGTGACAGAAGGATTCCTGGCGCCGTTGCCAGGGAAGGTCTGTTGTCGCGGTAGCACCTGTCTGCTTGGTCTGCAAGATGTGAGGATCTAATGATAGCTAGAACAACTTCACTAAGGATAGTGTTGAGATGGATTCAGGTACTAGTCCTCAGAGGTCCCCTTTTGATCGAGGCACCCCCAGTGACGGGAAAACGACACCTATGGGAATCTCTAAGGGTCCCTTGATCGTTCAGCGGAGGGAGAGAGGTGGCGCCAAGAGCGGAACTAGCGATCAACACCGACAAGGTTTTTTACCCAGGTTTGGGCCGCTTGGCCCTTAAACCCTACTCATGCATTGTTTGTATTGGGTTCTTACTGTAGGGTTATTTTCTACAGTAATTTAGCTAGTGATGAGAGAGTCTAAAAACCCAAAAAGGTCCAACCCCTAGAAATGAGCCTTGGGCCTCCTTTTATAGGCAAAGGGGTCACCAACAGTGTGCTCACGGGCTGCATAGTGAACAGGGTTCACCGCTTATCTTTCTACTATGGTGTTAGGGGCAGTAAATGCCTTGGCAGGGCCCCTGACCAGCATCAAGCTGGCTTCGACACGTACCTGGGTGTGTTGACACCTGGGCTTTGTGCTAGGGCATGAGGCATGCTCTGGAGCGGTGGCGGTCGGTGGCACTGTGGTACGAGGGACACCTGTCGGGCGAAGAGATCCTGCTGGCCTGGCGTCCTTGCCTACGGCCTCGTGCATCTTCCCGGCAAGGATGGCTTGCCGGGGTCTTGGACATCTTCCCACCAAGGAGGGCTTGCCGGGGCCTTGCAAGTCTTCCCGACAAGGAGGGCTTGCTGGGGCCTTGTGAGTCTTCCCGGCGAGGAGGGATCACAGGGGCCTTGTGAGTCTTCCTGGCGAGGAGGGCTCGCAGGGGCCTTGTGAGTCTTCCTGACGAGGAGGGATCGCCGGGGCCTTGTAGCCTGGGCTAGCACTTCACACCTTTGGTGGGGCATGGTCTTGGAAAGCCTAAGGTTTAGCTTCCCCTCAGCTGTCTTGGTGTGTTGCTGCCAAGTGCGTTGTTGGTGCACGTGCACAAGTGTGGGGCACGGAAGAACCCAGTCTCTATTGCACCGACACCCAGTTCTAAAAGCTTGCCCAAGGCTGCTACAAGGACAAGAAAGAAACTGAATTCTGATGAAGAAGACTTAGACTTTGTTCGTGTTGAGTTTGCTCTCCAAAAACATAAAGAGAAGCCTGGTGTCAAGAAAACTGCTAGGAAGATGTACTTTAAACATTCTGACATTAGAGCTCCACAGTCTGCAAGGAAAGGGACATTTACCCTTGAGAATCCTCCTAATAAGGCTGGTGTGAAGAGAGTCAGGAAATGAACCATTCATTTCATGTGTAGATAAACTTCCATGGTTGAAGACCCAGCTGAAACAGCTGCTGCTGAGGAAAACGAAGTACCAGCAAAGGACCCTCGTGCAAAGAAGAAAAAAAAGCTTATGGAAGATGTGATGAAGCCTTCAGCTCCAAATCCTTCAGCTCCAAAGAAGCCTGTAGATCCCAAGAGGACTCCAAAGGTCATACCTGCAACTGCTAAAGAGAAAGGCACTGCTTCCAGAGACTTTGCTGCAGAGGAAGATGTTGAGAATGGACCAATTCTCATGAAGTTAAGGCCTCATTTGCCACTTCACAATGAGGCTCATCTAATATCTGAAGACATGAAGAATAGAAGGGATGATGGGTTAAGGAAGTGGAGAGCTATTTATCCTTATGTTGTGAGGAGAAGGACTGCAGTTGATCCCAGGTTTCAAGACTTATATTTGACAGTTCTATATGACAAATGTCGAGTAGTTAGTGACATGAGATATGTCGACTCGAATTACATCAAAGCCAATGAAGATTTATTTCCTCATGTGAGCAGGAACTTCAATCTTGTTGACATTGAAGAGTTTGTTGGCAGAGAGATGACTGCATGGAATGATGAATTGATTATGCTATTCTATTTAATAGTTCATTTCTATTCAAATGGAACAATTGTTTGGATGACTGATGGCCATATATATGAAGCCACAATTGAAGAATGGGCTAATATCGTTTGTGGTGCAAAGTCACGAGCACTGGACTTGGATGTGTATTCAGAACAGTGCCAAATGACTTCCTGCCATCTGACAAGCTTGGGTGTGCCTATTTCTTGCAAACTAGAATAACCACTACCAACACTATCTTGAGGCATACCGTGATTCCCAAATCAGGTGATGACAAAATGATTAGAAGCTATTCCACAAATATGCTCATTCATTTAGACACCCATACTCGCTTCAAAGTCATGGATTTGATTGCTGAGACTATGAGGACAACTTTTGCAGATCAGAGGATATATTGTGGATATGCACGATACATTCACATGCTCATCAATGCCAAGATTGGCAAGCATGCATATCAGCTTGATCGTCCTCATTAGCCACTGTAGCCAGAGTTCGAGGATAATGAAGTTGTGATGGATGGCACTCATCCACATTCAACTACAGCTAGAGACGCTGCTTTGGTTGTTTGATCATATGCTTTGATTGTCTTATGCTACTAGATTACTATCTTTGAGCTATCTACATCATGATCATTCACTTGTCTATGGTGCTATGTGCATTGCTATTCATTCTTATCTTTTATGCACACCACCAAGTTGTATGTGACATGGAATGTAACCCATATTCCTAATCGATTGTGCATTTTCATTCAAACACAAATTTGAAATAATGAACAAATTTAGGGGGAGCTCTTGTTTTTTACATACCTCTCAAAGCATCGATGCGAATCATTGATTATATCTTTTGTCGAAGCTTTGATCTATATGTGGTCATTAATTACCAAAAAGGGGGAGATTGAAAGAACAATTGCTCCCTAAGGTAGTTTTGGTAATTAATTACAACATACGCATCATTGGACTAATGAATTTTTCCAAATATATTTCAGAAAATATCAAAAGATGATTTGGCTAATTGAGTGGAGATGCCCCTTGATAAATATGAAGGAATAAGATTAGCTAAAGCTTCAAGCAAGAAGACTCTTCATTTTACAGTTTGTGAGTAATCACATTTGAGTCTATAGGAAAGCCAACACTATTAAAAGGGTATGACATGTTATGATGAATTGGTTGCTCAAGTGCTTAGAGTTAGCCACCAAAAATACTGAGCCAGTCTTCCACAAAATATATCTGTCCTAAGAGAAATATCCAAAATCGGTGCCACCAACAATTTCCACTCGGCCCTACCGATTTCAGACTTAGAGAAATCCTAGCCAAACCCTACCACTTCGGTTCAACCTAAACTGCATCGATGCTACCGAGTTCAGGTGACCAACCTTTTCTTGCCTCGGTACACAAAATCGGAATTTCCGAGTTTGAGTATCGGTGTCACCGAGTTGTGTCATATGACCATTAGTCACCTTTTCGGTACCACCGAGTTGTGTATATCGGTTCCGCCGAGATTCAAAGTTGTTGCCTTTTGAGAAAGTCGGTACCACCAAGTTTGTAACTTTGGTGTTACCGAGTTGGTCAATCATAGTGTAACAGTTGGATTTTGTGTGCTGCCTATATATACTCCTCCACCTACCTCTCATTCGCACAGGAAGCACTTTGAACACACACTTCATTGCCAGATTCATTTTTCTAAGAGAGAGCCATATACTCATGTGTTGTGATCAAGAGATTCCATTCCAAACATTTGATGCTTGATTTCTAGCCTCCCCAAGTTGCTTTCCACAAGATCAGTCTCTCCTACCCCTCCCAAATCTGAGAGAGAGTGATTGAGTGTTGATAATACTATCTTTAGAAGCGCAAGAGCAAGGAGTTCATCGTTCTACCACTTATATTACCTTTTGGAGGGTGGTGCCTCCTAGATTGGTTAGGTGTCGCTTGGGAGCCTCCTACTTCGTGTTGTGGAGTTGAACCAAGATGTTTGTAAGGGAAAGGAGATCCCCTACTTTGTGAAGATCTACTGCGAGTGAGGCTAGACCTGTGTGGATGGAACCCGTGGTGGAATAGAGAAGGCCGTTTCTTCGTGGACCCCTTGTGGGTGGAGCCCTCCGTGGCCTCTCGCAGCCGTTACCCTCCGTCTGTTGAAGTCCCCACTAACATGGACGTACACTAGCACCACCTATCGAAACCATGCCAAAAATCTCTGTCTCAACCTCATGCGTTCGATCTCTCTACCCTTCCTTACTTTACACTTGTATGTTTTACTTTCCGTTGCTATATACTCGTAGATGTGCATGTGTAGGATGTACTTGACTAGTCATAGTTGCTAAAACTGGCCCACACTAAAAATTGGGAAACGCTAAGTTTTTATCTTGTCAAGTAGTCTAATCACCACCCCTCTAGAAATACTTTCGATCCTACAACTTTGCCTCCCATTCCGGCTTGTCGTCGCTATGGTGATGGCGCCAACAAAGATGTCCCTCGCCACCCAGAGGATGACAACAGTAGAGAGGGGAGCGGGTGTGCGACGGTTGACAATGAAAAAGGGGCGTCCTCACATGGTTGTTGCCGCGCTCGAGGCGCCTCCGCGGCAGCGCGTGCACTCCTCACCGATGGCCCATGGCGACCACAGCATCCGCGGGAAGGGTGTCGTCCGCGGGTGCGGTGGGTACTGATACGTCTCGAACGTATCTACTTTTCCTAAATCTTTTCCTCTTGTTTTGAACTCTAATTTGCATGATTTTAATGAAACTAACCCTGGACTCACGCTGCTTTCAGCAGAACTACCATGGTGTTGTCTTTGTGCAGAAATAGAAGTTCTCAGAATGGAACGAAGCTTTGCGAGGATTTTTTATATCAATAAAGATAATTTCTGGAGCCAAGAGCCACCTGAGCGGGGCACCTGGGTGGGCACAACCCACCAGGGCGCGCCTGCTCCCCCATGCGCGCCCCGGTGGGTTGTCACCACCTGGTCGCCCCTATGACCATGAAACCGACGCTATAAAATCATATTTGTTCCAGAAAAAATAATTGAGAAAGAAATATAGCGTTTCACGACACAGAGCCGCCGCCGTCTCTTCTTCTTCATCTAGAGAACAAATCTGGAGTTCGTTTGGGGCTCCGGAGAGGGGGTTCATCGATCTTCGTCATCACCAACACATCTCCATCGCCAATTCCATGATGCTCCCCACCGGGAGTGAGTAATTCCTTTGTAGGCTCGCTGGTCGGTGAGGAGTTGGATGAGATTCGTCATGTAATCGAGTTAGTTTTGTTAGCGCATGATCCCTAGTATCCACTATGTTCGAAGATTGATGTTGCTATGACTTTGCCATGTTTAATGCTTGTGACTTTGGGCTTGGGTTCCATGATTTCAGATCTAAGCCATTTATGTTATCACCATTATATCCATGTTCTAGATCCGATCTTGCAAGTTATAGTCACCTACTATGTTTTATGATCCAGCAACCCCGGAGAGACAATAGTCGGGACCACTCCCGGTGATGACCGTAGTTTGAGGAGTTCATGTATTCACCTGTGTTAATGCTTTGTTCAGGTTCTCTATTAAAAGGAGGCATTAATATCCATTAGTTTCCAATAGGACCCCGCTGCCACGAGAGGGTAGGACAAAAGATGTCATGCAAGTTCTTTCCATAAGCATGTAGGAATATTATAGAATACATGCCTACATTATATTTACGAACTGGAGCTAGTGTCATATCTCCCTAGGTTATAAGTGTCTCATGATGAATATAATCCAACGTGTCAATGATCCAATGCCTACGAATTTACCTTATATTGTTCTTGCTAAGTTACTAGTGTTGCTACTTCTATGGTTACTACTACAAAATCACTGCTATCACTGTTACTGTTATTATTGCTGCTCCTACTATCATCAAAACTATCATAATATTGTGCTACTAATCACTTTGCTACGGATAATTAATCTCCAGGTGTGGGTGAATTGACAAGTCGGCTGCTAATACCTTCAGATATTCTTGCACTCCCCTTATGTCGAATCTATAAATTTGGGTTGAATACTCTATACTTGTGGGTTATCAAGCCCTTTTTCTGGCACCGTTGCCAGGGAGCATAGAAATATATGTTGAGTCACTTGGGATTATTATCACATTATCACTATGAAGAATCTGAACGATGCTAAGACTAAGATTTTTCCCTCTAAGACGAAGTGAGGTAAAGAACTGCCATCCAGCTCCGCTTTAGATTCACCTTCTGTTATAAGTTAACTTGCAACACCACAACATCCTACTACATTTGATATGTAGCAAGTTATTAATGATTCTACTTCTGCTATGAATACTACTCATGATGATGCTAGTACCTTGCTTAATGATGATGTGCCACTAGGTGTATTTCTTGATGAAGAAATTGCTAGAGTAAGACAACATGGTACTGTTGAATCTGATGATGAACTTGAAACTGAGAATTGTGAAACACCTACTAGAACTAGTCCTCCTAGATATGAATTGCCAAAGGTACCGGAAGGTTATACTATGAGTGAGGAGGCAACTAGAGATATTCTTGCTTGTAAGGATAGAGATGATCTTGAGAAATTATTTTGCAAGTATAAGGAAAAAATCTGTGAATGCCAAAATGAAATGTGATCCTGAGTATGCTACTTCACCTATCTTTATTGATGATTAGGATTATGAATTATGTGTCGACCTAGGGTTAATCACTTTGGTTCAATCTGATCCTTTCCATGGTTATGAAACTAAAACTGTTGTGGCACATCTTACTAAGTTGAATGATATAGCTACCCTTTTTGCTCATGATGAGAAGATTCGCGATTACTATATTCTCAAGTTATTTCTGTTCTCATTAAAGGGTGATGCTAAAGCTTGGTACAATACTCTTGCTCCTCGTTGTGTGCGTAATCCCCAGGATATGATTTATTACTTCTCTGAAAAATATTACTTAGCACATAAGAAACAAGCTGCCTTGGAGGAAATATTTAACTTTGTGCAAATTGAAGAAGAGAGTCTCCACAAGATTGGGGGAGGCTTCTCCAATTGCTTAATGCTTTGCCTAATCATCCTCTTAATAAAAATGAAATACTTGATATCTTCTATAATAGACTAACCGATGCTTCTAGGTATTTCCTAGATAGTTGTGCTGGTTGAGTTTTCAGGGAACGAACTATTTGGCAGGCTGAAGAATTATTGAATAACATATTGAAAAATTATGATGATTGGACTCCTCCTGAAACACCTATTAAACCCACTCTGAAGAAAAGGGGTATCTTATATCTCAGTTCTAAAGATATACAAGAGGCAAAGAAATCTATGAAGGAAAAAGGTATTAAAGACGACGATGTTAAAAATTTACCAGCTATCGAAGAAATACATGGGCTTGAAGCACCACCACCACCTAAGGTGGTAGAGGTAAAATCTTTAATGAAATTCAATAATAGCGATGATCCTCGTAATAAACATTCTAGTCAATGCCTTTATGAGTTTGATAATTACATTAGAAAGCAAGATCAATTCAATGCAAATGTTATAAAACAATTGAAATACAACTCCGATATGATTGCTCTAGAATCTCAAATGATGTTAGAGGTGTAGGAAAGCATGCCATTATGGTTCAAACTCAACTAGAACAAGTTGCTAAATCTCAAAGGGAGTTACTTGATGAAATGAACAATAATATAAGTGACTTTGCTGTTAAAGTAGCCACTAGAGGAGGTAAAATGACTCAGGAACCACTCTATCCTGAGGGACACCCAAAGAGAATTGAAAAAGATTCTCAAAGAATTAACACTGATGCACCTAGTCCTTCTAAAAAGAAAATGAAGAATAAAAATAATAGGACTTTGTCTCCCTCTAGTGAACCTGAAATAAAAAAAACCTCCTAATAATGATAATGAAGTTTCTATCTTTGTTGCTGAAACTCAATCTGGAAATGAACACTCACCTTATGATAATGAAAAAGGTAATGATGAGGTTCATGAAGACACTCAAACAAATGATATAGAACCAGATAAAGGTGTTGAGATAGAACCAACTGTTGATCTTGATAACCCTCAACCCAAGAATAAAAGATATGATAAAATAGACTTTGTGGCTAGAAAATATGGAAAGGAAAGAGAACCATGGGTTCAAAAGCGTATGCCCTTTCCACCTAAGTCAACTAAAATGAAAGATGATGGAGAATGTGAACGCTTTGCTGAAGTGTCGAGGCGAGGCCTTTTGCGAACTCGCTTGATTGATATCTTGAAAATGCCTCCTTATGCAAAGTATATGAAATACATCTACACCAATAAGAGAAAAATACTGGAATCTAAAATCTCCACTATGCTTGCTAATTATACTTTTAAAGATGGAGTACCTAAAAAACTTGGAGATCCGGGAATACCAACTATACCTTGCTCCATTAAAACAAATTATGTGAAAACTGCTTTATGTGATTCGGGAGCTGGTGTTAGTGTTATGCCTTTCTCTTTATATAAAAGACTTGATTTGAATAAACTCACACCTACTGAAATATCTTTGCAAATGGTTGACAAATCAACTGCCATACCTATAGGTATTTGTGAGGATGTGCCCGTTGTTGTTGCTAATGTTACAATTTTTACTGACTTTGTTATACTTGAGATGCCCGAGGACGACAACATGTCGATTATCCTTGGTAGACACTTCTTGAATATTGCAGGGCCTGTTATTGATTGCAATAAAAGCAAGATCACTTTTCATATCAATGGTATTGAGGATACAGTGCACTTCCCGAAGAAACAATTCCAAGTGAATGGTATTAATGTTATTAAAAAATCTCCAACAATCAATATTGGAAGTTTTCAACTAACTCTACCTACTATTAAAAAATATATGAAATTCTTATTGTGGGGGACATTCATATCCCCATTGAGGTAACTTAGTGATTTACGAAAGTTCTTCGGTTTCATATTAATCGAAAGTGGTTGTCAATAAGACTTGATCTACCTTATTAATGGATTATTTTTGAGAGGTATGAAGTTGATGAATTTAGTGAGCACTACCTTCTGTCCCTACCTTTTGTTTTCTGTTTTTCTTAGTTATATACAATAAAATGCCATGCTTTGTCTGTTTTTGAGTTTTCCATGCAACAAAAAATGACCAAAAACTAAAAGACCTCACAATGCCCTGAAAATCTAACACGATTTGTTTCTGAATATTTCTGAATTTCTGGTGCAAATAATATCAGAGGGAGGTGCACCAGGTGGGCACAACCCAACTAGGCGTGCCCGGACCACAAGCGCGCCGACAACCAGAGCTGACGGCAAAGGACAGTTTAACTGATGGCAAAGGCTTTGCCGTCAGTGTGCTGTCGGCAAAGGTACCAGCCAAGATTTTATCGGCAATCACCTTCTTTGCCGTCAACTGAAGGTCGACCGACGGCAAAGACTTTGCCATCAGCTTTGTGGCACGGGCTAACGGCAAAGAGCAGTGGCGGCAACGGCGCAGGGCGAGCCCCGTTAGAAGGTTAACGGCAGGGTTTGCCCACAGCCGTAGCAAAGCTGACGGCAAAGCCGAAACCCCTGGGTCCCCTAGGTCCCCTCTTTGCCCACAGGCGTAGCAAAGCTGACGGCAAAGCCGAAACCCCTGGGTCCCCTTGGTCGCCTCTTTGCCAACAGCTGGAGCACAGCTGACGGCAAAGCCGAAAATCTGGGAAAATTTGGTATTCCCAGAGTTGTCAGGATACACAGGCTACCGCCACATGTCTTCTTTGGCGTCAGTCCACCGACGGCAAAGCCGTTGCCGTCAGTAAGCTGTAGGCAAAGACCCTCTCTGCTTTTTTCATATTTATTTTCTGTTAATTCCCTGCATTTGCAAAACATAGATACAAACAACAACATATATATATTTGCCCTGCCCCTAAACAGCACCACAAGTGCATCACAAAGTGCAAACAGCACAACATAAGTGCAAACATCACGAATATATGTAATTAAAGTGCAAACAAGATCACAAAGTATTACAAAGCATCACAAGTGCATCCACAAATACAATTGCATTACAAAGTTCATCTAAGACTACACAAGTGCATTACAAAGTCCCTCGAGCATCCATCCATAAGCCATGCTGCTTTATCAAAATCTGCATAATGAGAAAGAAGTTAGAAGAAGAATATAATAAGAAAGAAGTTATCTAAATTAAGCTAAGCAATTAGAAGAAGAAGTGGAAGAAGAAGAAGAAGAAGATAGAGAAAAAGAAAGAAGAGAACTTATCTTTTTCTCCTCTTTCTTCTTCTCTTATTTCTTCATCTCTTGTTTGTTCTTCTCTTATGGTTTCTTTTAAAACTTTCTAAACTAATTATGTCATTTTTGAGCTCTAATATCAACTAGAATTTACTAAGCTAACTAAACCATATCTAATATCAACTAGAATTTACTAAGCTAACTAAAGGATGGCATAATCTAAGTTGATCTAAACAATAAGAAGAATAAGAAGGAGAGGAATAACTTACCAAATGCCAAGAAACGGAGGAGAAGCTCCATCTACGTTGGTCGCTGGGTTGCTAGGGCTCTCACCAGGAGAAGAAAAGGGATCGTGGGATTCAACTCTGGAATGATGCTGCAACTCCTCGCTGTTCTCCTGATACACGTCTCGGCAACTAACCGAGAGGATGTGTACCCAGAGAACAACAAGGAGGAGCTATCGAAACTCTGCATGGGATCCGGAGCAAAGCATGGGAAACGACCCAATGTACACATACCCGGGCTGTCCATGGATAACTTTGGACAATTCGAAAGAATCACCGTTATAAATATGCAAATGCATGCATATTTATGACAGGAACCCTTTCGAACGGGAGACGCATATTGGTTACGCAACACCTTTGCATTTTAATACTAAAAATACCTAGCTAGATAGTGTCATCAGCACGAAGGCCGGAACAGAGAAAAATAAAGGGGGTGGAGGAGGAGTTAACAAATGTGCTCACTTTCGAATGCAGGGGAGGTCATCGAAAACCAATCCCTCGCGAAGAAGCTACTGCACATTTAAATGCACTCAATCAACACAAATACGCACTCGTGGTAATTAAGCTAACTAATACTAACATCTATTATTAATAATTTATTATTCAAGTTTTGTTACTCTTCTCTTCTTCTATTTCTTTTCTTCTTATTATTTTCTTTCTATTACTAACAGCTAGCTAACTAGTACTAACAGCTAGCTGACTAATACTAACAGCTAGCTAACTAATACTTACATGTACTAACATCTATTGCTAACTAAATCTAACTAAAAATCTACCACTAAGTAATTGCAAACTAAATTTAACTAAAAATCCACTACTAACAGATCTAACTAAGGCCTCCTTTGATTTGAAGGATTTTTCATAGGAAAAAAGCAGGAATGCAAATTCCATAGTATCTAACTAAGGCCTCCATTTCAAACGTTTCATTTGCTTCATATTCATGTACTTTTCCTTTGTTTTTCATTCCTCAGTTTTACACATGCATCTTCTATTCTTAAATAGTTGCAACCCACAAAGTATTTTTCCTAAGCATGCAATGCTTCCACACCAACAAACCATGCATGTATGCCACATAATTAATCTACAATCCCACTAAATATAGTTTCTATGCATGCAATCCTTTTCTATTCTTAAATAGTTGCAACCCACAAAGTATTTTCCTAAGCATGCAACGACTTCCACACCAACAAAACATGTATTTTCCTAAGCATGCAACGACTGCCAAATCACTAGGTCCGATAGTTTTCCTACATTTTTCCTATTCCCATGTTTTTGTGATCCTGTAAATCTAAGAGGCCCTAACATAGAAAAAATAAACTAAAAAAAGAAAAAAAGGGGGAGGAGGAGCTAACCGGCGAGTCGGGGCGGGGCTGGCGCCGGGCGGCGTCGGGGCGGGGCTGGCATGGGGTAGAGGCGAGTAGGGGCGGCGCGGGGCAGCGCCGGCGAGTACGAGCAGGCGCGAGGCAGTGCGGGGGCCGATGCCTCGGGGCGGGGCGATGGCGGGGCTGGCGCGGGGCCGCGCCGACGAGTTGGGGCGGCGCGTGGCGACGCAGGGCGGGGTGGCGCAGGGCGAGTAGGGTCGACGACGGTGGCGGGTCGGGACAGCAGGGTGGGAGAGGTGAGAGAGAGGAGGGGTTAGGTCGTGGCACGGGGGGATAACTACCCGACTATGCCGTCAGCTGGCTGTCGGCAAAGACAGCCGTTAGGCTTTGCTGTCAACTGGCTGTAGGCATAGACGGCTAACGTGGGACCGAGTACCTCCCGATGCTGTTAGCCACCCTTTGCCGTCAGTCTTTTGCTCCTTTGCCGTCAGCTGACTGACGGCTTAGATAGAGCGGACCGCATAGAGTTTCTATGCCGTCAGCATTTTTTTGGGCTGAGGGTAAAGCCTCTATGCTGTCAGCCCCGTGAAAATGCTGACGGCAAAGCAAAAAGATGTTGGCAAATTAGGTTTTTGCAGTAGTGGCCCTGGTGGGTTTTGGTCCCCACGTGCCCCCCTCACTTACTTCTTTTTCCCACATCACTCCATCCACCCAGAAAAAAATCACTATCACTCTCTCTCTCTATGTCTCTTTCTCGTGTTCTTGCTCCCGGAACCGCGAATTTCGATCTCTTTGCTAGAAGCTCCATTTCCAAAATATTTCGTGGATTTGTTGCTTGGTATGTGACTCCTCCATGTGTCCAATTAGTTTTTTTTAGTGGTTTATATTTGGAATAATTATCTACTCTTGGTGTTGCTGTAGATGAGCTTGCATGTTGAATTCTTAGAGTTCTAAGTAGTTTGAATGCTTACTATATCCTCTATACATCCCTATGAGTAGTTGCTATCATTTTTGTGATGTTTTGTTGAGAAAAATTTGGCGGACTAAAAATTTCAGAATTTGGTTCATAGGAAAAAGATGAGTTTGTTTAGGAAGTTTGCTTCGAGGAAGAACTCCAAGGGGGTTATTGGGGAGTCATCTGACAATGATCTCCATACCCGGAGGTTGGCGGAACTACGGCCGTGTGAGTGGCCGCATAATACGTTCATGGAAGGGGCTGGAATCCTTCAATAGTTCACACAATATGCTGCTAATGCTGGCCTCACTGACTTCATTGCAGCTGAATGCGAATAGGGCATTTACAGGATTGTGCCTGAGGACATTGTCGCTTACCGGAACAACCTAGCTGCGGCACAGGAGGAGCCTCAACAATGGGACCCTATGGTGACTGCTCCCCAGCACTTCAACATTGGACCTCACGGCTTCTACGACTGGTGATTACCAAGTTAGGCCAAAAGCCTATGCTTGGGGGAGTACGTCTTCCCACCGACATTACATTCATGTTCACAAATTTCATCCGAGTTGTCGGTGTCCACACTTGTTCATTGTATCACCCATGTTTAATTTATTTTCTCACTTTCTTCTTGTGTGCTTGAAAAACTTTGAGAAAATCCAAAAATATGTTTCTTGCTTCTTTTTTATTTTTTCTTCCTAGTTTAAATTGTTGTAGCACTAAAAAGAAAACGGCGAAAGATTTCCTTGTTCTTCTTTTACTTGTTGGGAGCTTTCCCGTGTAAATAACTTTTCTCGTTTTTGCTTTTATCTTTTCATTTGCTCGTTTGCAAAAAACCAAGAACTCCAAAAATATTTTAGTGTGTTTCTCTGAATTTATTTTCTTTTTATTTAGTCATACCGAGGAGAAGACCACGATGAAAATATTGCGTGGCTCTCATTTGCATCATTATTGATTTGATAAAGAGCCCATATTACCTTGTCTTCTCCTATTGAATAAAATGTTTGCAGATTCCATCTTAGTCCATGGCACTCTTGCACTATTATTATTTTCAAATCATTTAGTCGTGCAAGTGAAAGGCAATAATGACGATATTAGATGAACTAGCCATGGCAGAGAGATATGGGTATGAACTCGACTTGTTCTGTTTTTGTAAATATGCTTAACCTAGTATCCATGATTCAGCCTCTTATGATCAAACATGTTTGCAATTCCAATTAGAGATTATAGTTCCTCATGCCATGCATAAGTAGCTAGGAGTGAATAACACTTATCTTGGATCTCAACATTGTGTTAAAATGATTGTGATGTAGTATGATGATATGGTATCCTCCTCCAAATGTTCGAGTGGCTTGACTTGGCACATGTTCATGCATGTAGGTTAATCAAAACCAACATAGCCTCTATGATATGTATGTTCATGGTGTTCATATCCTACTCATGCTAGTATCCAATGTTACTTATGGATAAGCCATGTTCATGACCGTTGTTGTTCTCTTGCTGGCCGCTTCTCAACCTAATTGCTAGCCTTCGCCTGTACTAAGTGGGAACTCTGCTTGTACATCAAAAACCTGAAACCCAAGTTATTCCAGACGAGTCCACCATACATACCAATATGCGGCATTACCCTGCCATCCTTAGTAAATTTGCATGTGCCATCTCTAAAAAATTCAAATAAATATCCTTTTTTTGTGCCTGGATTGTTCATGGAATGAGATGAGGTAGTCGGTATATCCCATGCTAAGCGGGTTATTCTCAGGTCGAGTGTTTATTCACTCGCCATCGTACAAGGAAAGGGTGGTAATAGGGATGCCCAGTCCCCAACTCTAGAAGAATTGATTTCTCAAATAATCAAACAAAAACTCCCAATGGAGTCATAACCTTTACCTTTTCGCTTGGGAACCGCCACTAGCGTGCTTAGCATGGGAGATATTGCTAACTGATGGTCGTGAAGTAAATGAGAAGGGTGCATGTCTCAAACTTTCATTTACCTCTGTTTTAAAAAACTTGAGCTCTCGCACCACTAAAAATCACTGCTTCCCTGTGCGAAGGAACTATCTATTTAATTTTATGTTGTTTCATCACCTTCTAAAATATGCGCCAGATCCTAAGAGCATTGCTGTCATGCTGATGCATTATGTGTAGCTATTGTTGGGTGCATCTTGACTGGTTCTTGTCTACCGTGAATTACAATGTTTAGTCGCTGCTTGAACTTTGGGGGTGCTCTGCATTTATGTTTTGTCGTCTCACAAAGGGCTAGTGAGATACCACTATTGTCATATTGTATCATGGTTGTTTTGACAAAATGTTGCTGTTTGAGATATCTTACTATTGCTCTCTAGTTGATTATGTCATTGATATGAGTTAATATAATTTTCAAGAATAATTGTCGACATGGTTAGTTATAATCTTTGTTGAAAACCTGGGTGTTGTTTAAGCTTATTTATGAAACAAGAGCAAAAGAGTTCGTACAAGTTTTTCTTTTTCACTTTCAGTTTATCAACTAAATTGCTTGAGGACAAGCAAAGGTTTAAGCTTGGGGGAGTTGATACGTCTCGAAGGTACCTACTTTTCCTAACGCTTTTCCTGTTGTTTTAGACTCTAATTTGCATGATTTGAATGAAACTAACCCCGGACTGACGCTGTTTTCAGCAGAACTACCATGGTGTTGTTTTTGTGCAGAAATAAAAGTTCTCGGAATGGAATGAAACTTTGCGAGGATTTGTTGTATCAATAAAGATAATTTCTGGAGCCAAGAGCCACCTGAGGGGGGCACCTGGGTGGGCACAACCCACGAGGGCGCGCGTGCCCCACACGCACGCCCTCATGGGTTGTCCCCACCTGGTGGCCTCTATGACCCTGAATCCGACGCTATAAAATCACATTTATTCCAGAAACAAATCATAGAGAAAGAATTATCACGTTTCACGAGACGGAGCCGGCGCCGTCTCATGTTCTTCATCGGGAGGTCAGATCTGGAGTCCGTTCGGGGTTCCGGAGAAGGGGATCTTCGATCTTCGTGATCACCAACATATCTCCATCGCCAATTCCATGATGCTCCCCACTGGGAGTGAGTAATCCCTTCGTAGGCTCGCTGGTCGATGAGGAGTTTGATGAGATTCATCATGTAATCGAGTTAGTTTTGTTAGGGCCTGATCCCTAGCATCCACTATGTTCCGATATTGGTGTTGCTATGACTTTGCCATGCTTAATTCTTGTCACTTTGGGCCCAGGTGCCATGATTTCAGATCTGAACCCTTTATGTTGTCACCATTATATCCATGTTCTAGATCCGATCTTGCAAGTTATAGTCACCTACTACATGTTATGATTCGGCAACCCCGGAGTAACAATAGTCGGGACCACTCCCGGTGATGAATGTAGTTTGAGGAGTTCATGTATTCAACGTATGTTAATAGTTTGTTTCGGATCCATATTAAAAGGAGGCGTTAAGATCCCTTAGTTTCCAATAGGACCCCGCTGCCACGGGAGGGTAGGACAAAAGTTGTCATGCATGTTCTTTCCATAAGCACGTAGGACTATTTATGAAATACATGCCTATATTATATTTATGAACTCGAGCTAGTGCCATATCGCCCTAGGTTATAACTGTCTCATGATGAATATTATCCAACGAGATATCGATCCAATGCCTACGAATTTACCTTATGTTGTTATTGCTATAAATTCTGGCTCCCCTTGTGTCGAGTCTATAAATTTTGGTTGAATACTCTACCCTCAAAAACTATTGCGATCCCCTATACCTGTGGGTTATCAAGAGGCGCATGGGACCCGACGGGCAGGACGGCCATGGACGGGGCCGGCAGGGCAGCGCACGCGTCCGCCCCCCAAGTCACGAGGTCACTCTAACGATGCGGTCGGTGAGTTCATCATGCATGCAAAGGGCAGGGCCCACACCTCGCTCTGGCTCCCGGACTTCTTCGCGGAGGATATTTCTAAGTAATATTACCAGTAACTACACCATGCAATTTTGCTTGCTTTTAGTCTGATTCCCATGACTAGATTCTGTCATCTTGCCACTTGCAAATTGTGGAAAGAAACCAACTTTACTAGCGAAGATAAACGTAGATGTGAGGGATATTTCTTGTATGCCTTAATCCAAACGATTCAAACGTCAGCCTCTAGATTTTCCCAGGTTTTGGGAGTTTGTGGTGTCTTCTGCTAGCAGGTCCACCTAGCGGTAATCTCTAAAAAATTTGGCCTCGACGGCTGGTTCTGATTTGAGCGCTGGCTGATGAACTTTGAGTTGACGTAGATCCTTGTCTGTAGCCCATTTTATCTAATTTATCGCGAGCTTATTGATCACTCAGAATCTTCCTCCA
Organism: Hordeum vulgare subsp. vulgare; assembly: GCF_904849725.1. Lineage (NCBI taxonomy): Eukaryota > Viridiplantae > Streptophyta > Magnoliopsida > Poales > Poaceae > Hordeum > Hordeum vulgare. Next base: position 303,264,446 of record NC_058523.1, read on the forward strand.
AGAACACAATACCCCCATGTGATCCACCCCACGGTGGGTGCCAAATGTCGTGGTCTTGTACAGAAATATATCCTCGTGCAAGGACTTAGGTGTGGAGCCATTGCAGCTATGTGGCGGCTTGAGAGGGGTTGGTCGGAATCGAGTGACGCGAGTTTACCCAGGTTTAGACCCTCCGATGGAGGTAAAAGCCTACGACCTGCTTGTGTTTCGTTGATGAACACGATGATCTCAAATACAAGGGTGTGGAATTGCTACCTCTATTCTCGAGGGTGTCTAATCTGTCTATCTCTAATGACTTGAACTTGTCCCTCTTGGGGCGCCTTACATCTCCTTATATAGGTGGAAGGGGTAGGTTTACATGTAGAGTCCTACTAGGAGTAGGACTTCGAATAGTCTATTTTGAATACTAATCCGAGTCTTGTTGCCCTTGTGAGGGAGTCCTTAGTTTCCTTGGGCCTTATCTGTGAGCTGGCCCTCGTGGCCTCTCTGTGAGCCGCATTATCCCAAGGTTCACGCCGGGCCTTGGGCCTTCAGTCTTGTCATTCGTCTGACCCGACTACCGGGTCACTAGTGAGTCACCATGCTCGGCCGGGTCGCCGGTCAGTCGACAAGCTTGACCAGGTCATACTTCAAGCCGGGTTACACCGGGGGGTATATCCCTCGATAGAGGATATGGAGGATCTCACACCCTTGGGCATGTGGCTGCAACAGGACGGGTGTTGTATTGGGCCCAGCTGGGTGGCGATGGAGTTCAACTCCCTCGGCTTCTTATCCCTGAGGCGCGGGTGGAAGTCATTCGCCCTCGCTCAAGGCTTGCGGGATGGGTACGTCCTCCACTTCAAATTTTACGGGGCCACCACGCTCTTCGTTAAGGTCTTCGGAAGGGCCTATGGATGCCTGGACTACTGCATGGAGGACAACTGCGGTGGCAGTAGCGGCCCCTTCGGCACTGACAACAGTGGCAACAACTCCTCCTCCAATAGTGGTGAGGGTGACAGCGACTCTGATGGCTCCCAAGGTTCCTACGTGAAGGAGGAGGCGAACCCCGACTGAGTGTGCATGCGCCGCCGGGGCCGGAGTCTCCGACATCGGTGCTTCGAGGGCCCGTCCTTCCTTTCCTTATGTTGTTTCTGCTTTCCTCTAATGCAACACGCTGGCCCCGTGGGGTGTGTAAGAAAGTTTATGTTCTGCAAACCTTGAATGACAGGCTATTTTGAATTTTAGATTAACTTATCCCTGACATTTTCTGCCAAGCTCGGATCCAGCCCCCGAGCGCGTGCACTAAGGATCCCGATGCGCGAGGCCTGCCTCGCAAGGACTCGAGGGTTCGCACGAACTTTCGGGTAACCCCACGGAGGAGCGCCTTGTTGTGAATGTGCGTGTTTTGCCTTCCTGTGTCTGGTTGTTGCATGATGGGTACTCCCTGTGTCCTTCATGAGGTGGCACATGGATGGGGTGTGCCCACAAGCTGGGGCCTAGCTCCCCAGGTCACCAATATTTACAAGGCACCCCCAGGCTGGGACATCATCGTCGTCATCCCTTGCGCATGGTCTGGGGCCACCGCTGGTCACAGTCATGGTAAGGGAAACACGAACTAAGGGAACTCCAAAAACTAGAAGACCAAAACTTCCATCGAAAACTCGAGGCTAACTTGTTCATGAGCCCAAAAAAGGGGTGCGCGGCTGTCGCATGAAGTCGGATCAGCCTAGCGGACTTGCTCGCAAGTTGAAGATAAAGGCAAATGAAAATAGTTGCCGTATTCTATATGGGTCAACCTTAGAAAGAAAGCGGATGCCGTATTAAGTATGGGTCAACCTAAAAAGAAGGGTGTGACTAGCGAGGGATCTTATTTTGATCATCTTCTTTCCTAGCGCGGAGCATGAGGACTGACACTAGGACGTGGGAGGGTCCCTCCACCGTGGACACGAGGTGGCTCGTCATGGGGTTACACATAGGAGGCCCCCGGTCGTGTACATCCGAAAACTTGTTTTTTTGACAAACTACTGTAGGGAATCACCGCACAACTTTTCTTTTATTCCAGTAAAATATTATATGTACATGAGTGGGTTAGGATATACAAAGGGGGTGGGGGAAGAGATACAAACCTCAAAGAGGTAGAAAAGAGATACAAACCTCTAGGAGCGCCCATACACGGACCTGGCTGCGGCCCAGGGCTGGCCACAGGGACCCAGAGGCGCAAGAGCATGGCGCCGAATGCGTCTCGCTCGAGCACCGGGAGGTGAGACCCACTCGCGAGTCGCCACGGGGTGGCGAAGGCGGTTTGCCACTAGAACCGCCTCTTCTGGAACCGGGGGATGAAGCGGGGCTTAGGTCGCCAAGACCCTCCATGGGATGGCAACATGCCTTGCGATGAGGTCCGCCCTAGCGTCGTACCCTCCGTCGGCTAGGTGGTGGTGGAGCAACTCGCCCACCATGAGGAGCATGTCCAGCGCGTTCAGATCTCCCACGCGAATGGAGGCCTCGGTGTCCGCAACGGGGGGTGCGACGGAGTGGCCGCCCTGCCATGCCACGGGCCGTGACGGGCCATATAACCCATAGGCGATAGCGGTGGAGGTGGTCACGACCCCGATGGGCCAGTAGGGCCCGCCTGACATTGAGCCCTTGGGGCTCGTGTAGCGAGTGTGTGCCATGGAGCCGGTGAAGCCGGAGTGAAACTAAAGCAGGAGAGCGGCTGTGACCCCCTACCTAGCGGGCCTAATGTTGGAATCAGGGCTCTGCGGACCCAAGGAGAGGTTTGAACACTAGGGTGCGCTCACTCACCTACCCTGCTCTACCTCACGGCTCGATGGTGACTCTCCGATGGCACCAACTAGGAAGAGGAGCTGAATCACACGACAATTTACCCAATTTTGGTCCACCTCACAGTGTAAAACCCTACTCCTTCTTGTGGTCGGATTGCTTGAGGTGGAAGACAAGTAAAAAGGTGGGTTGTTGCCCTAGTCGGGGGATGAGTTTGGATCGCCTTCTACGAAGGCTGGGCCTCTCTTATATATTGGCCTTGGTCGTCTTCCCGCAAAAACATTGGCGGGAAGGGTTCCCACAACGGCCATTTTTTAAAGGAGACACTACTGCAGTTCGCACTCACAAAGGCGGTCTTCCCTTGCAAAAGCTTGTCTTCATGACGTGTTGGTGGGCTAGGGGATGAATTCTGTCCTTCCGAGCCCCTCGCTTAGTCTCCTTGCACTGAAGAAGAAATATTTGGGAGTCGCGTCGGGATCATGTGAGCTGTCCCAGATTACTTATCATGGAAAGGGAAACCCTCCCCGTACACGCATAATAGCACCGCTCCTGTGCCGCTTGCACCACGTGCCTCATCCACGTGAAGGAGTTGGGTCATGGGACCCCACCAAGTCACCCTTAGCGGCCCCACTCTGGGAGGGTCTCACGGAAAACCTCCTAATGGACACTCTCTAGAGGCCCTTGGCGACAATCTTCAGGCGCTCACCTCGCGAGGCAATTGCCCCGTGAGGGTCATCCTTGACGGGCTCGCCGATAGGCCAAACCAGGATTATCCTGCCGCGTCAAGCCCGGGGCCGCACATCAACAGGCCTGGGTAACCCCAGTCTTAGGGGCCCAACATCAATCAGCAATGTAGAGGCCATATTTCTTGTATTTGTGGCAAGTTGGTTTCTTGTCGTTCTTACATGAAGATTCTGATTTCTTCATATCTCTTTTTGAAGATTTTGCAAACAGACCTTTTCTAAAAAACTTCTGGAATTTCCTCACGAGCATTGCGAGCACCTGACCAAGTTCTTCATGATCACCAAGATGGCAATCAGATTCTTCTTCATCACATGAGGAAATTTCCTTTGACTTCAGTGCACGAGACCTTCCATAGCTTGGCCCATAGAGATGTCTTTTCTTAGATTGTTGGAATTCATGAGTATTGCAACTCTCAAGAATATCAATACGATCTAGTGAATTGTAGCCTCCATGCTCTTGAATCATCAAAGCAAGTGCGTCAAATGAGGGATCAAGAGATCTCAACAATTTATTCACCACCTCGTGGTCGGTGATGTCAATGCGCCAAGAGCTTGGAGCTCACTGGAGAAATTAGTGAGGAGATTGAAGGATTCCTAAAAATTTTCATTGTTGAATCTTTCGAAGTGGTTGAAGAGATTGCGAATAACATCAACCCAAGAGTCACCTTGAATTGAGATTGCTTCGTTGACTTCGGATATCCAATCCTAGTTGAGATTTGCAAATCCCAAAGCACTCGCTCTACCTACTGACCTTTGCTTAGATGACCACATGTGATATTCTTCGCTTGAGAGTAGAGTCACTTGAATATATTCACATGAGCAATTTTAGGATCAAAAGTATGCCTAGATGGGGGGTGATTAGACTACTTGACAAGATAAAAACTTAGCCTTTTCCCAATTTTAGTTGTGGGCCAGTTTTAGCAATTATGGCTAGTCAAGTTCACCCTACACATGCACATCAAGAGTATAGAAGGAGAAACTAGAGGCATGCAAATGTAATGTAGAACGTAAGGTAATAATATCAAACGCAAAGGTTGAAACTATGACTATTGGCGAGATTCTGATAGGTGGTGCTGTAGTACATCCATGTTAGTGGAAGCTAGAGTCCATGGAGGGCTCCACCCACAAGGGGTCCACGAAGGAGCGGCCTTGTCTATTCCACCATGGCTCCCGTAGGAGTAGCCTCACTCATGGTAGATCTTCACGCAGTAGGTGAAACCTTTGCATTTACAAACTGCTTGGTTCCACTCCACAACACGAAGTAGGAGGCTCCCAAGCGACACCTAACCAATCTAGGAGGCACCACCCTCCAAAAGGTAATAGATGCGGTAGAACAATGAAGTGCTTACTCTTGTGCTTGTAAAGATAGTGTCCTCAACACTCAACCACTCTCTCACAGATTTGGCATGGGTAGGAGAGATTGATCTTGTGGAAACAAACTTGGGGAGGCTAGAAATCAAGTTTCAAATGGTTGCATTGGAATCTCTTGATCTCAACACATGAATAGGTGGCTCTCTCTTAGAAAAATGGATCTGGCAAGTGTAAGTGTGTTCTGAGTGCTTCCTCTATGAATGAGAGGAGGTGGGTGGGGTATATATATGCATCTCCCAAAATCCAACCATTACAACATGATTCCCTAACTCGATGACACCGAAAAGAATCTCGGTGGTACCGAGTTGCACTAAATGTGGCAACTTTTGAATTCTCGGTGATACCGATATATCAATCTCGGTGGTACCGATACAATGACCTAGACCAGTTTCTAAATCTTGGTGAGAATGATTTCAAACTCGGAAATTCCGATTCTTGACATCTTCTCTACAGAAAGTTGGTAAATGAATCTCGGTGGCACCAATGTGAAAGATGGTGGTACCGAGATAGTAGGGTTTGGAATAGGATCTATCAAGTGGAAAATTTGTATGGCCGAGTGGAAATATTTGGTTTCACCGATTTTACTGATGTAGCTTTGGACAAAGATATTTTGTGCGAGAATGGCTGAGTATTTTTGGCTGCTACCTCTAGGCAATTGAGCAACCAATTCATCATAATACCTCACCCCCTTTTAATAGTATTGGCTTTCCTATGCACTCAAAGTGATTTATCACAAATGTCAAATGTAGAGTCTTCTTGCTTGAAGCTTGAGCTAATCCTATTCCTTTCCTTGCATCAAGGGGATTCTCCTCACAATCCTATAGTGAAGGCATCTTTGAACTTAATTGAAATATACTTGGATAAAATCATTAGTCCAATGATGCATATGTTGTGATCAATTATAAAAAGCACCTTAGGGAGCAATTGTGCTTTTTTTGACTCAACAATTCAAGGGCAAAGCCCCTCACAACCACAAACCTTTAGTAAAAAGATATTACAATACGTACATGGTTACCTCGGTAACCGAAATTCAAGTAGAAGGGGAAGGAGCCTAACCTAAAAAGTTGTCTATATTTAGAGTGCTAAGAAAGAGACCCATTTGAGAAAGTCCTCTTTGAACTTAGGCTTAATTGTATGTGCCATAAGGGACATGTGAGTTATAAATCTTGACTTCCAGGAAGCGAATCTAGGCCGAACATTCTAGAGTACCTTGGCATTTCTGACTAGCAAATATGCCAACATGCAATGAACACCATCTCAGAGAAAAAAGGGTGTTGGAAGGAACTTTTAGCATGGGAGACAACAGCTGCCATATCATTTCTATCACCTCAGTCAATGTCCAAATAATTCCAAATTCTGCTGCTGAAGAGGTAGGTGAAGAAAAGATGATTCATGTCTTCTCTTACTTGTGCATGGCAAATTCTAGAATTGACCCCATCATCCATGTGCCAATGCCTTCTTTCTACCATGTCCTTGGTGTTCAATTTTTCCATGATCAGCATCCAGGCAAAGACCTTGATCTTCAATGTGCAACAACTGGCCCATATCATATTCAACAGAGGGTTAAAAGTTTGGTCCCTATGCACATGGGACTAGAAAGCCTTTGGGCTATAACGTTTATATGTTTCCATCCGAGCCCAGACATCATTTTGGCTTGAACTGGGTTGGAAATCCTGGAGGGAAGATTGAAGTGTGGACATCTCCAAGTAAGCCTGCTCAGAGAGAGGCAAATTGAACCAGGGGCACAGATCCTTAGTGTTTAGTCCATCTTTGACCATTTTCCAAGGATCCTTGATATATGAAAACAGTCTAGGAAATCTGTCTTTGAGAGGAATAAATGAGTTGCCAATGTTCCATTTGTCATGCCAAAAGAGGACAGTATCTCAGTGCTTGACTTGCACCCAAGTTACCTCCCTAAAGTTTTCCAATAACTTGAGAATACTCTTCCACCAATTTGATCCACATGGCTCAGTTCCTTGTGGTACTCGGTCATGGTAGTAAGTGCTCCAGATCAGCTGAACCCAAGGTAGATCCATTCTGTTAAGAAATTTGGTGGCATGTTTCAAAAGCAGAGGTGCATTTTTTACACCCGGGTTTAGAATATCCAATCCACCCTTGTTCTATGGTATGCAGATCAATTCCCAAGTAGCCAGAGAAGGTGAATGCTCCTTTCTATTCCTTGTTCAGAAACATTGCCTCTAGATCCTTTCCAGCTGGTTGAGAATTCCTCGAGGGATAGAAAGACTCCAAAGGAAATAGATTGATAAACAGGATAGAGAAGAGTTCGGGTATTGCAGCCTTCCTCCTTGAGCCAAGAAGGAGGAGCTAGAGCACTTCCTCCATTCCATGCGTGAGACAAGACGCATCATGTGCTCCATCTTGGGTGGTGATATGCCAACCGGCAATCTAAGATATGTAAAAGGCATAGAATCAACTTTACAGCCAGAAACCTGAGAAAGTCTCGCAGTTTCCTCTGAGGAAACATTGGCTGACACCATTGATGATTTTTCAAAGTTAATACGTAGGCCCGTTGATCTAGTGAAAATCTGAAGCATCTCTTTCACAGCCTTCAACTTTCCTTCCTCAACAGGGAACACGATCAAAGTTTCATCAGCATATTGGACAACAGGAAAATCCTTGTCTTGACATGGGATTGGTAACCGAAAGTGACACTTTGCTAAGATATCATTAATAACAGACTGTTGCAAATCTGTTGCAAGAACAAAGAGTAATGGGGAGATGGAATCTCTATGTCCGACACCAGCCGTGCAGTGAAAATGTTTTCGAGGAACACCATTAATAAGAATGGAAGATGACCCAGAGGTGAGGATTGATCAATCCATCCTCTCCATTTGCTGTTGAACCCTTTATACTTAGTATATCAATGATGAACTCATGTTCAATAGAATCAAAAGCTTTCTCAAAATCTAGTTTAAGAATGAGAATTGGTTTTTTGGACTGATGGCATTGATGCTAATATTCTAGGGTCCAACCAATGTAGTCCTGAACGGTTCTGGTCTTAATAAATCCATACTGGTTTTTATCGACGCAGTTTAGAATGACATCTTGGAATCTATTAGCACCTATCTTGGTTAGGAATTTGATAACCACACCTATCAAGGATATGGGCCTATAATCCCCAACAAACTCTAGTGAGGCTTTCTTTGGAATGAGTGTGAAAAATGAGTTGTTCAGACATTCCATATTTGCTTTTCCTTGAAAAAGGTGATGAGCAAGTGCATAAAATTCAGTTTCTTACAATATGCCAACACTTTTTAAGCAACAACCCATTGAAACCATCTGGACCTGGCGCCTTGTCCACATGCATGCATTTGACTATGCTCTGAAATCACTGTGCCATCAGCAAGAGTGAGGTTGGGAATAGTGTTTCTTCTATGTCTCTCAGAGGCCATGGCATGGAAGAACTTAGTATTCTCTTACCCTAACTTGATTGACCTAATCATACACCTATGTTTCCAGTAGACAAATTGCGAATGTAATAAATGCTGCAGGTGTGCCTTGACAATCTTTCTGAAATTGAATTCCTGTCTGAAGAGGGATCTGAGCTCCGCCAAACCGTCAATCCATTCAATCACCTTATTACATTTGTCAATGACAATTTTTATCTTTGAGATTCCCAATTTCTAATGCTTAATATCATGTCTCAGGGTTTTAATCTTGTGAGTGAGAATAGGTGTAGGATCTCTCTTATAAGAAGGCTTATTCCAGGATTTGGCAACACATTCCAAGAAACCCTCCACCTTGGTCCAATAATTCTCAAATCTGAAGATAGTGGTTTTGGGGATTCAGGTGGTGATGACCACCACACAGGGCATAGGATCAGAGGCAGTTCGGGCCAAAGGCAAAACTTCAGTCAAGGGGTGAGATCCAATAAGTGGAAGTAAAGAACCAGTCTAGTTGCTCTAGAAGAGGAGTATCCTACATATTTGACCAAATGTATGATCTACCTTTAATAGGTAATTTAACTAGACCGAGATGCCCAATGATTTCATTGAAAATGAATGTATCATTCATATCCCCTCCAGGGATATATTTGTTTTATCATGGTGTCTAATAAAAATTAAAATCTCCCAACAGAAGCCAATTCTCCTCAAAAGCAATCTGCAAATTATATAGCCACTCAACGAAAATGTCTCTTAATTCCCCCTCACATGGTCCATAAATATTAACTAATGTCCAAATGTCTGCGCTCACTTTGGAGGTGAACTTAATTACCATTCCAAATGATTGTATCTCCATTAAATCACCATGGAGAATTGCAGAATTCCAAACCACCAAAAGACCCCCTGAAGCACCATTAGAAGGGGAAAAAGCAAAATGATCATATTGTGTTGGGAAAAAAGACTGAATCTCCTTAAGTGTATATGCACCACACTTAGTTTCCTCGAAGCATGCGACAACACATTGACTTTCCTCCATTTTTTGTCGCACGGCTCTCTGCCTAGCCAGAGAGTTTAGCCCTCGGACATTTCAGCATAGTACATTCTAGTTTCTATGCTTGTGACTATTCATTAATAGCTCATGTAAGTAGTAGCCATCAGCCAGTTACATAGTAACAATTGACATATAGACATGCCAAAAGATAACATGTCATGACAGAGTACTAACATAAACTTACAAGAAATCACAATAACACATAGTTTTGGACGACGGAGACAAAATAGACATAGAAAGGCAGACTTATGGGCATGCCAGACCCCTTTGGAGAGTAGCTTTGTTAATCATCAACAACCACACCTGGCTTGGTTGCATGGGCAGCCATAAGCTGCTCCTCCAAGAGCTTGCCTTCCTCAATTCCAAGATGACGCCCAATCACCTAAAGCGCCTTGATCGGGGTGGGTGGTGGGACATTTGCTTTCTCTTGCTCTGACCTTGAGGTGTTTCCCTCCTGGATAGGCCTACTACACGGGTTCTTCTTCTTTGGCTCTAATGCTAGCTCAAAGAAAACATGCTTGAAGCCATCATGCCAACTGAACCTCTGGTGCATATATGGACCCGTGTTTCCACTAGAGGAGTTTTAGCCTTTGGTTTACCTTTCATCGTTGAAGTAGCCTCAAAGTGCATAGTGTTGTCTTCTGGACTGATATCAACAACATATTCTTCTGGAGAGGATGACTGGGGACATAGGTTTGACAGACAGAGGGTTTGGGACTTCAAAAAACATCTCACCTTGTAATAGAGTCTCAAAAGTTCTCTTCCAAGCAAGCTATGAAGGTAGAGGAGGTCCATAGACCATCCTGATAGCTCCAACAAATATTTGGTGATCATCTACCACGGGTGGTTGGTATGGAACACTTGCCAACTATTGATCATTGTGATCATGCTCATCATGTTGTTGGTGCTCTTGCACTGGCTCCTCCTGATCCTGATCATTCTGCATCCGGTACTCCTGCAGATGATCCTACTAATCTTGCTGATGTTGTACATTGAAGTTGTTCTCAGACAGTGTGGAAGATGGCTGATCAATCGCAATGGATTCTTGATCCTAAAGTGGATGATCTTCTTCCTGATGGTGTGGAGGTTCTTCAACTTCAACATCACCCCAGTGACCGTGACCCCAGTTGTCAGGATCAACCTGATGGTTCATGGGTGGTGGGACTGGAGGAAGATCGTTCCATCCCAGAGAAGGGTATGGTGGGAGAGAAAAATTGTGGGGCTCTGGAAACAGCGCTCCTGGCAAAGGATGTGGGTTACCATTCACTGGCATATGATGTTCAACCTCAGGCATCTGATCTGCAAAAGTTTCCCCCAATATGTAACAGGGGACAGTCCAACAGACTCTGGCTCCTCCTCTAGTTGCATAGTCACTGGAGACCACATCCCTAGGGACCAAAATATCATCAGGGAATGAAGCAAAGACAATGGTTCTTGCCAGGTATGGATCATCATTAATCCAGTAGTGAAACTTCCCAAAAGTGTTAACAGCCGCACATAGATGTTCAGTTGTGTGCAGATCAAGAGGAACACCCAGGAACATCACACAACCATCATGAAAACCCTGAGCCCCTCGGTATCCCTCTCCCTTGTCATGCTTCATGAATCTGACAAATCTATTAGGCCCCATAGCAATAGGAGGAAGCTGAAGTAGAGAAAAGCGCACTCCCGCATCGCGCAAATGAAACAGACCGACACCAGAAATCCAAGGCTGCGCTAACATGACTTGAACCCCCTCTGCTCAAGCAACTGGACCACCGTTCCCTCAAAAAACCTATCTCATTGGGCGCAGGAAGCGGCATTACCTCCGCAATGACGAACTCTTCATGGCGACTCTAGACTCCAATGGGGAGAGTGACGAAGGTCCAAGGAAGTCTGAGATCACCACCATTGATGATCTCAGGTCCTGCCGGTAGAAATTGCTGTGGGTTTAGCCGGAAGTGGGCCATTTTCTCTCGAGGTTTTTCTCCCGATGGAGGAGGGGGGGGTCTTCCAGGGAGAGCAAGATGGTGGTTGTGGCAGGCCAGCGATGGGACTAGACGGGGAAAAGCACTAAGCATCACATATATGTCTTGTTGGAGTAATGGAAGTGGGTCCCGCAAAATCTGGCTTCGGCGGTTTCTCCCTCCAAACCAGACCCAAGTCCCTAGCACGTGTTGTGCAAGCCTTCCAATGATGGCCTACCTTCAAGCATGCCATGCAAATCAATTCTGATGGGGAGTTACTCGCAAAATGTCCCTCCTTGGACAACCCCACACAATAATTTTTGTGATGCGATATCAGAAATCAAATTATTATAAGAATCCTATGCATCTTGGGTGGAAGGGATAAAACATCATCAGGATGAGATGTTTGGGCCAATTCAGAAGACTCTGGCCCATTCCGAGGCCGATTACCCGTCCGAAGATTTGAAAATCTCGCATTCTCGCCGTTGAAGTCGGGTGTGACAGGTGCCATGATATCCGGACCTACCAAAGAAGGGCAGGTAGATCTCGTCGACAAATCACCCACCGGTGAAGCTACCATCATTGGAGATTCCACCGGCGGTGGAGAAGACCTTTGAGGGGAAGAAACAGACCCAAATACAATATGTGGGCGAGATATTGTCCAATTGATAACTGGTGGTGGAGGAGGAAGAATAATCACCCGCTGATGGGTAGAGAAAGAATAGCCGACATCCTTATAGAGCACATCAGTTTTATTCTTAGTCGCCGCATATCTATACCCTCGGTATATAGGATAATTGTGAATAGTAGCAAACGATAACTTTTTCATCCCAGAATCCCGGTTCTTAAAAGATGAATTCATAGGAGGTTTATGAATGGCCAATAATCCCATAGTTGCATGTCGCTTGGAAGGACTTATCAAAATCCATTCATCGTCGCATTCGTTTTGCCAAATGTGAAATTCTCTGGCCCAATTAGGCCCCCCAATCCCCAAAGATGAAAGAAACATTTGAAATCCGAACAAGAATACGAACACAGTCGAGTAATTTCAAATCAAACACTTCCAAACAAATAAGTTCATCCAAAAGATCAAAAGTTTTGAAAAACCAAATGAGAGCAAATAAAGTGCAACGCAGCGCAAAGCTCTCCCTCTTGAAGCCTATTTTACTATATACTTCTCCCCCTTTAGCTAGAAGTTACCAAAATGTTAAAAGGTGTAGAACTAATCGTCTCCCTTTGCTCGATCTCCTCCGGTAGGTGATGATTGAGTGGATAGAAGAACGTCCATGAAGGCTGTTACAGATGTTCCTGGAGCTAGAGGTGTAGGCATTGGAGGTGCAGGAGAAGGAGCTGAAGCTTGAGCCGATGAAGATGGTCTTGCTTCCGGAACTGGCAGAGCTGTTGACCTAGTCTGGGTCCTAAAGTTAGTTGTAGTAGGAAGAGGAGACTCTTCATCATCACTGATGGAGTGGGGAATCTTCATATAATTCACTTGCCGTTGAAGCTGCTCAATAGTGGTGGTCAACTCCGTTACCTTAATGTCGTGGTTTTGTCACAACACATGTCCTCATGAAAGGACTTAGTGGTGAAGCCTTCACAACTATGTGGCGACTCAACGGGGTTGATCAGGAACGAGAGACGAGTTTACCCAAGTTCGGCCCCTCCGATGGAGGTAAAAGCCTACATCCTGCTTTGTGTGTATTGATGGTGAAATTGATTACAAGGGTGCGGCTTTGCCTGACCTAGATCTTGATTAATTGTAACTTAAGTCTATCAACCCTAGAGATTCACCTTTATATACAGGCCGAGACCCTTAGGTTTACAAGAGTCCGGGTCACATTATGACCCGTGACGTGTTATGTCTATAACTCGCCTTTCTCCTTAAGCAAGGAAAACTCCTGGCGACCTTCTCCCTTGTGGGCCATGACCCGCCATCTTCGTGTCTTGGGCCGCTGCCAGGTCTCGTTCGTAAACCGCCTTGCACCTCTCGCTTTGTAGGTCAGGGCCCAGCTTGAGTATGGACGTTGAGCCGCCACCATCTTGACCCGACCTCTTAGGGCGTGTCATATGGCGGGATAATATCCCCAACATTAGGCCCTAGATTGACTTGAATATATTCACGTCAATAGACTTTTCTTTAATCTTGGCGGCTCATATACAACCCGGGTCTTACCTTTCAAGATAGAAATGTCGGCTTCAAATATCCATTGAAGCTCTTGCCCTGGTTTGTCCGTGATGTCACCCGCCCCAGGATTTTAGGGACCTTAATGACATCCTACCAATAGATCTCTTGGCTTATCTTCTTAGCCCAAAAATCAAGGCGCCATCAGTTCCGATATTTACTGCGCCTCCTGGATTCTCGTGCCTACCGTTTTTTACTTCAGCTCAGGGCCATTAAATACTCATGAGGAAATATTTTAGTTCTACCTTGCTCCCATCTTCTTCTTTCTGCTCGAGCCCATACCTTCACCGTGCTACCGCTGGAGAACTCCCGTCATCAATCGACCTGGTCCAGGAGTCTTTTTCCATTCGACTTCTCCTTCGAGTTACGGGTCATTTCTGCCGCCATCAGCTCTATCAGGCAAGTTCTCTGTTTCTCTAGATCCACGTGTGAATCCACCATGGTTTAATAGGGTACGCTGGAGTTCATCCTTGTTCATCACCATCACATATTTTCTTAGTTCTTTGATGCAACCTTTCCCAACTATTAACATTGCGATAGATGTAGGGATCCAGTTCCTGTAAATTTTTTGAAATGAGTTGTCGAATCTGGACTCAAATAATGAAATTTTGTTGCGCCGTACTACGCTGTCATCCAAGCGCCATTGAATTTTTCCATTTTATGGAACCATCGGTAGATCCATATTTTTATGTCGAAACTAAAGTCACCATCCTCCTTTAAGCCGCCCTTATATTTACACCAACTTGCTTGATAGGATTGTTACTCACCATCTTGAGAAACCGCCTTTACCTTAGGGCGACTTGAACATTGTAGGATACCTTGTTTCTCAAGTCCCTTTGCTCTGTCAAGACAAATGTTGTTCATCCAGATAACCTGCCAACATCTTCCTCCAGCTCTTTTCCTTCCTGAACGTGCCAGTATGTCAAAGCCTTCGAAATGTGAGTGGCTGCGTCAGAAATTTCTGACGTCTCCCTTTAGCAATACATAACTATAGGAGTCTTGTCTCCTAAGGAAGTACGTCCTGCACTTCGCTGGAGAAGTACGTCTGCAACCCGCCGAAGGAGAAGTTGTGGTCTTCACCGATCACCTTGAACGAGGTTTTTCACCCCCTGGATCAAAATTATTTTGAGACACCCTGCACTACTACAATCTTCACCCTCAAGACCCGAGCCCCAACTGAATTAGCAATTTATGGCAATTTCAAGTTTCTCCGAAGCATACTTGCAAATAGAGCCCACTGTTCCCTTGTTTAGGGAATTCTTCTACTTGAATCGAAAGATGTAATGTGCAGATGGTCCCAACTTAGAACTTGGTGGAGTCACAATCCAAAGGCGGCAAGAATGTGGCTTTCCTGCTGTTACCTTGCCCAGTCATGCCAAAGGCTGGGGAAAACTTGGTTTTATTGTAAGAATACTGCACCTGTCAGCGAAAATCCCCACCCACGGTTTAGACAGGAGCGCCTTCATATTTCTCCAACGTATCTACTTTTCCTAACTCTTTTGCCCTAGTTTGGACTATAATTTACATGATTTGAATGGAACTAACCCGGACTGGCGCTGTTTTCAACAGAATTGCCTTGGTGTTATTTTTGTGGAGAATTGACTTGAAATATTACGGAGAATATTTTTGGAATTACTAATAAATATTGGTTGAAGAATCAACTGGAGGGGGCCACCACCCGACCACAAGCCTACATGACGCGGCCCCCCTAGGGCGCGCCCCTGTCTTGTGGGGCCCCTGTGGCTCCTCCGACCTCATTTCAACTTCTATATATTCCTATTCGGGGAGGAGAAAATCAAGGAGGAGATTTCATCGCGTTTTACGATATGGAGCCACCGACACCTCCCGTTCTTCCTTGGGAGGACATATCTGGAGTCTGATTTGGGCTCCGGAGAGGGGAAATCGACGCCGTCGTCATCACCAACCATCCTTCATCACCAATTTCATGATGCTCTCCGCCATTTGTGAGTAATTCCATCACAGGCTTGCTGGATGGTGATGGGTTAGATGAGATCTACCATGTAATCGAGTTAGTTTTGTTAGGTTTTGATCCCTAGTATCCACTATGTTCTGAGATTGATGCTGCTATGACTTTACTATGCTTAATGCTTGTCACTAGGGCCCGAGTGCCATGATTTCAGATATGAACCTATTATGTTTTCATGCATATATATGTGTTCTTGATCCTATCTTGCAAGTTGTAGACACCTATTACGAGTTATGATCTGCATCCCCCAGGGTGACAATAACTGGGACTCTTTCCGGTGATTTCCATAGTTTGAGGGGTTCATGTATGCACTAAGTGCTAATGCTTTGGTACGATTCTTTATTAAAAGGAGGCCTTAATATCCCTTAGTTTCCATGAGGACCCCACTGCCACGGGAGGGTAGGACAAAAGATGGCATGCAAGTTCTTTTCCATAAGCACGTATGACTATATATGGAATACATGCCTACATTACATTGATGAATTGGAGCTAGTTCTGCATCACCCTATGTATGACTGTTGCATGATGAATGCCATCTGACATAATTATCCACCACTGATCCATTACCTATGAGCTTTCCACATACTGATCTTTGCTAAGGTACTTTTCTGTTGCTATTGTTACAATCACTACAAAACTGCTACTGTTACGATTGCCACTCTTACCATTACTTCCATACTACTTTGCTGCGGATATTAAGTCTTTGAGGTGTGGTTGAATTGACAACTCAACTGCTAATACTAGATAATATTCTTTGGCTCCACTTGAGTCGAATCAATAAACTTGGGTTGAATACTCTACCCTCGAAAACTATTGCGATCCCCTATACTTGTGGGTTATCAATATGTTTTTCTGGCGCCGCTGCCGGGGAGCATAGCTCTATTCTCTGAGTTACTTGGAATCTATATATGTTGATCACTATGAAGAATCTGAAAGACGCTAAAACGAAGATCTACGCCTCAACTACGAGGACAGGTAAGGAACTACCATCTAGCTCTGCACTTGATTCACCTTTTGTTTTGAATAAATTTTCGACACCACCACCTGCTACTGAATCTAATATGTCACAAGTCATTGATGATTCTACTTCTGTCATGTATGATGCTTATGATGATACTTTGTTTGATACTATTGTGCCACTTGGTGAATTTCTTGATGAACAAGTTGCTAGAGTGAATGCTGAAACTGATGATATTTCTGAATGTGATGTAATTATTGAAACTGAACACTATGATGCACCTGCTAGACCTGGCTTTCCTAGATATGAATTGCCTAATATACCTAAGGGTTATGTTATGAAAGGAGAAGTAGCTAGGGAATTTCTTCCTTGTAAGGATAGAGATGATCTTAAGAAATTGATATGCAAGTGGAAGGAAAAATCTTTGAATGCTAGAATGCAATATGATCCCAAGTTTGCTACTTCACCTATCTTTGTTACTGATAAGGATTATGAATTCTCTGTCGATCCTAAGTTAATTACTTTGGTAGAATTGGATCCTTTCCATGGTTATGAATCTAAAACTATTGTGGCACACCTTACTAAATTGAATGATATATACACCCTATTTACTCATGAGGATAAAAATTGTTTTTGCTATATTCTTAAGTCGTTTACGTTCTCATTAAAAGGTGATGCTAAGACATGGTTTAATTCTCTTGCTCCTGGTTGTGTGCGTAGTCCCAGGATATGATATTTTACTTCTGTGAAAAATATTTTCCTACCCCTTAGGAACAAGCTGCCTTGCAGAAAATATTTAATTTTGTGTAGATTTAAGAAGAGAGTCTCCCACAAGCTTGGGGGAGGCTTCTCCAGTTCCTTAATGCTTTTCCCAATCACCCTCTCAAGAAAAATTAAATACTGGATATATTTCATAATGGACTAACCGAAGTTTCTAGTGACCATCGAGATAGTTATCCTGCTTGTGTGTTCGGGGAACGAATTGTTGAACAAGCTGAACTACTATTGAATAATATATTGAGCAATGATAATGATTGGACCATTCCCGAACCACCTCCAAAACTAACTCCAAAGAAAAGAGGTACTTTATTCCTCAGTCCTGAAGATATGCAAGAGGCAAAGAAATCTATGAAAGAAAAAGGTATTAAAGCTGAAGATGTTCACAATCTACCACCTATCAAAGAAATACATGGTCTTGATAACCCGACACATGTAGTTGAGGTAAATTCTCTTCGTATATTTGATGAAGGTGATATTCCTTATAATAAGTCTTCTAGACAATACATGGATGAATTTGATAACTTTGTTGTTAAACAAGAAAATTTCAATGCTTATGATAGTAGACAATTGAAACATAATGCTTACATGCTTGATCACTTGGGTGATTATATGAGTAGAACTGTTAATGACCTTAGGTTATTCGTAAACATGCTTCCATGGTAACTACTCAATTAGAACAAGTACTTAAGGCACAAAATGATTTGCTCAATGAGATGATTACTAAGAACAATGATCATTCTATTAAGGTTGTGACTAGAGGTGGTAGAATGACTCATGAACCTTTGTATCCTGAGGGCCATCCTAAGAGAATTGAGCAAGATTCTCAGAGAGTTAATACTGATGCACATGTCCTTCTAATAAAAGGAAAAAGAATGACGATAGGACTTTGCATGCTGCTAGTGAACCTGTTGTAGAGTCACATGAAAACACAAAAGATATCTCTATTTTTAATGCTGAGACACAATTTGGTAATGAATATGAACCTAGTGATAATATTAATGATGATGTTCATGTCGATGCTCAACCTAGTAATGACAATGATGTGGAGATTCAACCTGCTGTTGATCTTGTTAACCCACAACCTAGGTATAAGAGATATGATAAAAGATATTTTATTGCTAGGAAGCATGGTACAGAAAGAGAACCATGGGTTTAGAAACCTATGCCCTTTCCTCCTAAATCACCCAAGAAGAAGGATGATGAGGAGATTGAACCCGCTGTTGTCAATAAGACTTGATCAACCTTATTGATGGATCATTTTTGACAAGCATGAGATGCACTACTGGAATCCAGAAATTTGCCGTCAGCCAGTTCTTTACCGTCTGCTGGCTGACGGCAAAGAACCTCTTTGCCATCAGTTGACACAATACAGACGGGAAAGAACTGACACATGGCAAAAATACTATTTGCCATGTGTGGGTCCTTTGCCGTCTGCCAGCGGACGGCAAAGAGCCCCAGGGCAGACGGCAAAGGGGACGCGTGGGCCCCATGCCTGCCGCGTCCGAAATCCGGGCCCTTTGCCGTCCGCGGGCCTTTGCCGTCAGCCGTAAGGCCCTTTGCCGTCTGCCTTACGTCCCTTTGCCGTCGGGGGGCGGACGGCAAAGGGGCCTCCCTATAACGGCCGTTACCCCCCACCTCGCTCACTCTCTCTCTCTCTCTCTCTCACCCCGACCACTCTCACCCCTGCCGGCGAGATCCCCTCCCCGCGGCGAGCCTACCCCCCCGGCGAGCCCACCCCCCCGGCGACCCCCTTCCCGCGGCGACCCACCCCCGCCCCCTGCCGCCGCCGCCCCCTGCCGCGCGCCGCCCCCTGCCGCGCGCCGCCCCCTCCCGCCGCCCCCTGTCGCGCGCCGCCCCCTGCCGCCGCCCCCTGCCGCGTGCCGCCCCCTGCCGCCGCCGCCCCCTGCCGCCGCCCCCTGCCGCCGCCGCCCCCTGACGCCGCCCCCTGCCGCCGACGCCCCCTGCGGCAAGCCCCCAGCCGCGCGCCCCCGTGCCGCCGCCGCCCCCTGCCGCCGCCCCCTGCCGGTGAGTTTTTTTTGTTTTTCTTTTTAAAAAAGTTAATTACTTTAGTTAGTTTATTAGGTTAGTTTTTTATTATATATAGGGTAATTTAGTTAGTTTATTTGGTTAGATTATTAGGCTAATTAGGTTAGTTAGTTAGGTTAGAAGAAAAAAAGCAGAAGGAAAAAAAGCAGGAGAAGAAGAAGAAGAAGAACAAGAAGAGGAGGAGAAAAAAGAAGAAGAAGAAGAAGAAGAAGAAGAAGAAGAAGAAGAAGAGGAGAGGAGGAGGAGGAGAAAGAGGAGGAGAAAGAAGAAGAAGAAGAAAAAGAAGAAGAAGAAGAAGAAGAAAAAGAATAGAAGGAGAAAAAGAGGAGGGGGAGTAGGAGGAGAAAAAAGAAGAAGAAGAAGAAGAAGAAGAAGAAGAAGAAGAAGACGACAAAGGGGGGAGGCAGACGGCAAAGGGGGGAATCTGCCCCCCCCTCTCTCCCCTCTTTGCCTTCTGCCACCACATGGCAAAGGGGGGGAGGCAGACGACAAAGGGGGGAATCTGCCCCCCCTCTCTCCCCTCTTTGCCGTGTGCCACCACATGGCAAAGGGGGGAAGGCAGACGGCAAAGGGGGGAATCTGCCCCCCCTCTCTCCCCTCTTTGCCGTCTGCCACCACATGGCAAAGGGGGGAAGGCAGACGGCAAAGGGGGGAGGCCTCCGTTAACACTTAACGGGGACGTTGCAATATATGCCGTCCCACTTATTTTGCCGTCCGCCCCCTCATGGCAAAGATTCTTTGCCGTCCGCTTTGTGAAAGCAGACGGCAAAGAGCCTCTTCACCGGATTTTTTTTTACCGTCTACTTTGCCGTCTGCTGACCGACGGCAAATCCTTTGCCGTCCGTGGTAGCCCCCTTTGCCGTCCGCCTTGGCAGACGGCAAATTTCTGAATTTCAGTAGTGATGGATGAATTTAGAAAGCAGAACCTTATGTACCCAACTTGTATTTTCTGTTCGTTAGTTTCAATTTAGTAAAAATGCTATTGTTTCTATGTTTTCCATTTTATCTGTGCAATAGAAAAATGACCTAAAAATAAAAGTTCTAAGAACGCCCTAAAAAATTAGTACGATTTTTTCTGGAATATTCAATAATTTTTGGCCTAGAGAAGATGTCACACGGCTGCACGAGTGGGCCACAAGCTTACAGGGAATTGCCACCCCCGTGGGCGCACCCCTAGCTTGTGGGTCCCACATGGGGCCCCTTCACTTATTCTAGTACACTTCCACTTCGTCTTCCTCTAGAAAAAATCCCACCATTGCTCAAACCCGTGTTTTAGCTCATCTTGCTGCCATTTTCGATCTCCTTTCTCAAAGCTCCATTTGGAAAACTATTTTAGGGGATTGTTCATCGGTATGTGACTCCTCCAATGGTCCAGTTAGTTTTTGGTCTAGTGTTTTATGTGTTGCAATTTTTTGATGCTGTGGTGACCTTGTTCTTGAGCTTGCATGACAAACTTGTAGGGCCCCAAGTACTTTCCGATGCATGATATACCTTCTAGTCACTTGTGGCAGTAGTTTCTATAAGTTTTGATTGCGTTTTATTCATTTTTATGTGGAGTCACTAAAAATTTCAGATTTATCTTTCAGAGAAATAAAATATGAGGAGATTGTTGAGAGCCTCTTCAAGCCGTGGTTTTAAATAAAATGAAAATATGAAGCCTATATACAATATTCCTCACACCGCG
Organism: Hordeum vulgare subsp. vulgare; assembly: GCF_904849725.1. Lineage (NCBI taxonomy): Eukaryota > Viridiplantae > Streptophyta > Magnoliopsida > Poales > Poaceae > Hordeum > Hordeum vulgare. The sequence goes on from NC_058523.1 coordinate 303,285,358, forward strand.
GAAGTTCGACATGTGAATGGCCAAGTGATGCATTTTTTAGGGCAGTCGGAATTTATGAACATTTCTACTATCTAGCAGAAAATGGACGCATCACTGACTTCCTCAATGATAAGTGTGACTAGTATCTCCTACTTACTTATACTTTCGTGGAAAAGTTTCACTTTTATCCTATGAAGAATCCTCCCATGGTAGAATTTCATTTATATGATGTGCCTAACGAAATGTCACTTTAAATTTTTTGCAATGTTTGAAAAATACCTTTTGAGGGCAGCATCAGTGAACCATGTCCTAGAGTCATGGATGATTTTATTTCCGGAATCACTGAAGGGGAAGAGAGAGGGGTGTCAAAGGCAAGAGTGGCCAACGTACATTTTCCTGTTCTACGTTATTATTCATTATTTGAAGGGAGATGTTTAGTTGGTCCAAGCGAGAGTGGAAGCCTCAGTGCTCCCAACCTCACTATTCCACGCCACACTTTACTTGCTGATAAAACTTTTAGTCTGGGCACTATAGTGGCCCAACGGTTGAACTTAAACCATTCAAAGGGCCCTATATTCGGAGGTATCTATGCATCTCATTTAGCTAATCACTTTGAGATACCTATTAGGCTTGACGAGGAACAGGAAATGCTACTTCCTATAAGATATTTTGATTATTATAGGATGGTAGAACATGATTTTATTAAGAAAGATAATGATAAGAGGCTGCTTTATAACTTAGTATTTAGTCAGGGTACTTGTGAGATTATTTATTTGCCTACTTCTTCTTTGTTCGATATCCATTCAGGCAGGTACACTATTATGCCCGAGGAGATTTACAAATATTGGGGCCTGTCGCAACCCCCAACACGTGAGCGTACACCAGCCCTCGATCCGTATTAGGCTCCAGTTTTTCAGTGGGAGCTGTAGGAGCTCGCAAACAAGTGGAACCCTCTGTATCCTCCGGCGTATCCAAGAGTGGGTTATTTCCAGCCATGGCCCTAGACCAACTTAGGAGAAAATCCTAAGCTTGGGGGAGTACGTATTTCTCACTGACATTATGTTTGTGTTCACACACTCATTCCAGTTGTCGGTGTTCATACTTTTTCATTGTACCATCCACGGTTGTTTATTTCTTCTTTTTCTTTTCGTCTTGTGTGTTTCATTAACGTTGAGAAAATCCCCCAAAAAAATAGTTCTAGCTTTACCTTCTAGTTAGTTCAGTTGTAGTGCTAAAAGAAACCCAAAAAAAATTTGTGTTCTTCTTTTGCTTGTTGGGGGATTTCTCGTGTAAATAGTTTTTCTTTCATGTTTGGGTCGTAAGGGGAAGACCACGATGACATGCTGAGTGGCTCTCATATGCATTATCGTTTATCTATCAGAGAGCCCATATTACCTTCTCTTCACCTTTGAGTTATTGCTTGCAGATTCAGCTTAGTCCAATGCACGTGCACTCTTATTATTATTATTCACACCGTTTGGTCATGCAAGTGAAAGGCGATAATGATGATATATGATGAAGTGACAGTGATGGATAAAAGCTGGTATGAACTCCGCCTATTTTGTTTTTGGTAAATATGTTTAGCTCATCGTGCTGGATTCAACCCGTTATGGATTGAACATGTTTGCAATGACAATTAGAGATTATAGTTACTTATGACATGCTTAATTAGCTAGGAGTGAATAATGGTTTGTCTTGAGTGCCAACATGCATATTAAAATGGTTGTGATGTAGTATGATAAAATGGTATCCTCCTCCGAATGATTCGAGTGGCTTGACTTGGCACATGTTCACGCATGTAGTTGAAACAAAACGAACATAGCCTCCACGACGTTTATGTTCATGGTGATTTATATCCTATTCATGCTTGCATTCAATGTTGGTTAATATCAAAGCATGTTTATGACCGTTGTCGCTCTCTAGTTGGTCGCTTTCGAGTCTCTTGCTAGCATCCACTTGTACTAAGCGGTAATACTGCTTGTGCATCCATTTCCATAAACCCAAAGTTGTTTCATATGAGTTCACCATACCTACCTATATGCGGTATTTACCTGCCGTCCCAAGTAAATTTGCATGTGCCATACTCTAAACCTTCAAATAAATATTCTCTTTTGTATGCCTGAATCGCTCATGTAGTGACTAGGGGATGTCAGTATCTTCCATGCTAGGTGGGTTATTCTCACGATATGTGTTGATTCACTATCATTCAGGAGAAAGTGGCTGGTATTCGGGATGCCCAATTCCATGTTCAAAAGTCAAATAAAAGTATAATAAAACAAAACTCCCCCAAGATTTTTGTTTGTATGGACGGTACCAGTGGATTCGGCCCGCCCTGGAGTGTGATCAATTGGTGGAGGGGGAGCAAAACTTTACTATTCTGTTTGGGAACCGCCTATAATGTATCTAGCATGGAAGATATTGAGGTCTCTTAGTTGTTATGTTGATAATGAAAGCATACCACCCAAAATTTTGATTCACCGCTGTTTTAAAAGCTCGAGCTCCGGCATCTTTGTAAATAAATGCTTGCCTCTGCGAAGGGCCTATCTATTTTACTTTACTGTTGAGCCATCCTCTTCTTATAAAATGGCACCAGTTAGAGAGCACCTCCGTCATTTGTATGCTTTGTCATCAATTGATATTGAGAATTAGTATGACTGGATCTCTTTTACCTTGAATTACAATGTCTCGTCACTCCATGTTCTTCAGAGGTGCTCTGCATTTATGTTTTGCAATCTCACAAAGGGCTAGCGAGATACCAGTATATCATAGTGTATTATGATTGTTTTGATAAAATTGTTGTCACCCGAGTCTTATTATTATTGCTCGGTAGTTCATTATACCATACATATAAGTAAATATGTGACCTAAATATTATTTTGAATGTGGTTAGTTTATAATCTTTGATGAGAATATGAACATCAGTTAGACATATTTACAAACAACAAGATCAAACAGAGTTTGTAAAAGTTTTTCTCTATCACTTTCAATTTATCAACTCAATTGCTTGAGGACAAGCAAAGGTTTAAGATTGGGGGAGTTGATACGTCTGCTGCGTATGTACTTTACCAAACTCTTTTGCCCTTGTTTTGGACTAGAATTTGCATGATTTGAATGGAACTAACCCGGACTGACGCTGTTTTCAACATAATTGCCTTGGTGTTATTTTTGTGCAGAAATAAAAGTTCTCGGATTGACCTGGAAATTTATGGAGAATTCTTTTGGAATTAATAAAAAATATTGCTGAATTATCAACTTGAGAGGGGCCACCACTTGGCCACAAGCCTGCGCGGCGCGCCCCCTGTCTTATGGGGCCCCTGTGGCTCCTCCGACCTCGTTTCCACTGGTATATATTCCTATTCAGGGAGGAAAAAATCAAGGAGGACAGTTCATCGCGTTTTCCGATACGGAGCCTCAGGCACCTCTCGTTCTTCCTCGGGAGGGTAGATCTGGAGTGTGATTTGGGCTCCGCAGAGGGGAAATCGATGCCATCGTCATCACCAATTTCATGATGATCTCCGCCGTTCGTAAGTAATTCCATCGTAGGCTTGCTCGACGGTGACGGGTTGTATGAGATCTACCATGTAATCGAGTTAGTTTTGTTGGGGTTTGATCCCTAGTATACACTATGTTCTGAGAGTGATGTTTCTATGACTTTTCTATGCTTAAAGCTTGTCACTAGGGCCCTAGTTCCATGATTTCAAATATGAACCTATTATGTTTTCATGATTATATATGTGTTATTGATCCTATCTTCCAAGTTGTAGACACCTATTACATGTTATGATCCGCATCCCCTACTGTGATAATAACTCGGATTCTTTCTGGTGATTACCGTAGTTTGAGGGGTTCATGTATTCACTAAGTGCTAATGCTTTGGTCCAGTTCTCTATTAAAAGGAGGCCTTAATTTTCCTTAGTTCCCATTAGGACCGTACTACCACGGGAGGATAGGACAAAAGATGTCATGCAAGTTTTTTTTCATAAGCGTGTATGACTATATATGGAATACATGCCTACATCACATTGATGAATTGGAGCTAGTTCTATATCACCCTATGTTATGACTGTTGCATGATGAATGTCGTGCAACAAAATTATCCATGTTCCATTGCCTACGAGCTTTCCACATACTGATCTTTGCTAAGTTACTTTTCCGTTGCTATTGTTACAATCACTACAAAACTGCTACTTTCACGTTTTCCACTGTTACCATTACTTCCATACAACTTTGCTACTAAATACTTTGCTACAAATATTAATTCTTTTGGGTGTGGTTGAATTGACGACTCAGCTGCTAATACCCAAGAATATTATTTGGCTCCCCTTGAGTCGAATCAATAAATTTGGGTTGAATACTCTACCCTTGAAAACTGTTGTGATCCCCTATACTTGTGGGTGATTATGCCTTCTGATGGAGTTTAAACTTCCTGGCACAATGATTACAGAAGAACAGGCCACTCTTGCTTTTGTCTGGCCGAGACTTAGGGCTTTAAACGCCAATGGTTTAACCGGAATTGACTTGATCCAGTGCTGGGTGGAGTGGCAGACTATGCCCTTAAGCCGTCGAGATGGATTGATGTGCAAATATGATGGCGATTTAAACAATGCACAATGGTTCACCAATGTTATGCTTGACTCTGGTGAAGTCAAGAGCATTGTGAAGAAGCTATGTGGCAAGCCCAAAGAAACCTATTCCAAAACTGGACTCAATCCATTCTGTATCCAGAACCCGACTCGTGAGGTAGATATCTTTAGCCATTACTCACTTTGCTTATTATTTCCTTTATACATTTGAGAACTTGGTTTTTTATCAATATTGCTCTAGAAAAACTCACCCTTCTGGAAGCGGAGACCAGCGAAAACGACTGTCAAAAAGGTCAAAGTCGCCCCGAAGAACAAAAGGAAGAAGAAAGTAGCTATTGGCGAGTCATCTGTTATGGGCGAGTCACAGAGTGCCAAAGACTGATACCTCTCCAATGTATCTATAATTTATTAAGTATTCATGCCATGTTTACAATAATTTTATATGATTTTGGTATGATTTGCTTAGAACTAACCCGTAGTGAGGCTGTTTTCAGCAGAACTATTGTGGTGTTGTTTTTGTGCAAAAATAAAAGTTCTTAGAATGAGCTGAAAATTTACGGAGAACATTTTTGGAAAATATAAAAATACTCGTGAAAGAATCAACCAGAGGGGTCCACCACCTGGCCACAAGCCAAGGGGCGCCCCTAGGGCGCGCCACCTATCTTGTGGGACCCTCGAGCACCGCCTTGACGTGAGACCGACGCCAAAAAAATCTTATAAATCAAGAACCCTCCAGAAAGAAACTTAGATGAGGAGTTCCGCCGCCGCAAACCTACAGAGCCACGAAAAACAAATCGGGAGCCCGTTCCGGCACCCTGCTGGAGGGAGAAACCATCACCGGAGGCCATCTTCATTATCCCGGCGGTCTCCATGATGATGAGGGAGTAGTTCACCCTCAGGGTTGAGGGTATGTACCAGTAGCTATGTGCTTGATCTCTCTCTCTCGTGTTCTTGAGATGGCATGGTCTTGATGTATCGCGAGCTTTATTAATATAGATGAATCATATGGAGTTTTCCCCTCTCTATGTTCTTGTCACGAATCGTGTTTTCCCTTTGAAGTTTTCTTATCAAATTGAGTCTTTAAGGATTTGAGAACACTTGATGTATGTATCACGATGGGATATCCGTGGTGAAAATGGGGTGTTCTATTGATGTATGTTTTGGTGATCAACTTGCGGGTTCTGTGATCTTGGGAATCTATGCATAGGGGTTGGCACATGCTATTTTCTTAACTCTACGGTATAAAATTTTGGGCAGTCTTTGAAGTTCTTTGTGTTGGATTGAACATGATGAATCTGAAATTTTGTGATGCATATCGTATAATCAAGCCCATGGGTACTTGTAGTCACATTGGAGTATCTAGGTGACATTAGGGTTTTGGTTGATGTGTATCTTAAGGTGTTATTTTAATACGAACTCTAGGGCTGTTCGTGACACTTATAGGGATACCTCATTAGATTGATCGGAAAAGATAACTTTCAGGTCGTTTCATACCCTACAATAATTTTTTCGTTTGTTCTCCGCTATTTGTGGCTTTGGGTGTAATATTTGTCGCCTGTGAGCGATATATATATGATTCAACTATGGTAGTATTGTTTGGAGAACTTGCACTAGTGAAAGTAAGAACCCTAGGCCTTGTTTCCATGCATTTATAGAACGTTTTCCTTGCTTCTTACTATTTGTTACCTTGCTGTTTTTATATTTTCATATTACAAAAAACTATATCTACCATCCATATTACACTTGGATCACCATCTCTTCGCGGAACTAGTGCACACTTACAATTTTCCATTGTATTGGGTGAGTTGGGGACACATGAGACTCTTTGTTATTTGATTGTAGGGTTTCTTGAGAGATGCCATCTTCGTCCTACACCTCCCACGCATTGATAAACCTTAGGTCATGCACTTGAGGAAAACTTGCTATTGTCCTACAAAACTCTGCGCTTGGAGGCCCAACACGAGTCTACAAGAAGGTTGTCTAGTAGACATCAAGCTCTTTTCTTGCGCCGTTGACGGGGAGGTGAGTGCTTGAAGGTATATCTTTAGATCTCGTAATTAAATCTGTTAGTTTCTTGTTTTTCACTAGTTTGGTTTTATAAAAGAAAACTACAAAAAAATGGAATTGAGGTTTCCTCATATGCTTCATCTTTTGAATGTCTTTCATAAAAATGATGGAAAGGAAAATTGTTTTCAAGTGTGAGAAGAATAAGTTATTAAAATATTTGGCACTAAATATTTGAGTGATGAGCATGATAGAAATATTGTTAGTATGAATTCTGTGAATATTCATGATGCTAATGATATGCAAAGCCACAAGCTTGGGGATGCTATGCTTGATGAATATGATATTTTTAGTCCCCCAAGTTTTGATGAGCAAAACTATTATGATGATAGCATGCCTCCTATGTATGATGATTATTGCGATGACATGTATGTTATAAAGAGTGATAGTAACCATGAAACTTGTTATCATGATTTTAATATTCAAAGTGGTTATGTCAATCAAGTACCTCATGATACTTATTTCGTTGAGTTCGCTCCCACTATTATGAATGAGAAGAAGTTTGCATATGTGGAGAGTGATAAATTTTCTATGCTTCTAGATCATAAATTGTTTTTTCACAAAATCCCTATGCATATGAAGTTGGTTAGACTTAAATGTGCTTGTAATGAGATTCATGATGCTCTTTTGCATGTTATAATTATTATTCCTTTGTGAGCACCATTTAAATCATCATGCCTAGCTAAAAGGCTTTAAAGAAAAGCGCTTGTTGGGAGACAACCAAGTACTTTTACTTTTTTTGCGTGTGTTCACATGCCTTTTATTTCAATAAAGTGCCAAGTAAAGGCTTTGGGATAGTGTGGATGATAGTTGACTTGATTCTGTGCAAAAACAGAAACATTTTCTCTCAGTCCAGGAATTTTGTAAATTCACTCAATGTTGTTTTGATCTGGATTTTTGAAACATGATTGATATAAAAATTACCTGGATTATCCTAATTTTTTCGAATATTAAGAGACAGGGAAGTATGCTTACACTACAATTTTCACACGCTGTTCTGTTTTTGATAGATTCTGTTTTGCATGCATAGTTTGCTTGTTTT